>NC_142516.1:53159375-53802187 GCF_057876585.1 Rhinolophus sinicus
CTAGGCATGCAATATAAATATGTGAAAAAGGCAAGGATAATTTTAAAATTAAGAAAAATAAATCCATATTTGTAAAGTGAATAATTTCACCTCTAATTGTTGCATTTTTAACATTTTGATTTGTATAGACTGAGTTAACTATAAACAAGGCACTCTTACATTAGGAAGTGAAATAAATTTTAGTTCAGACATAGAATTGGAATCTAACAAACTAAAACATTTTTTAAGAGAGTACTAAGCCACAACATAAGAAAGTACGATGGTGGGGCCGGAAGTCCTCTAATCCTAGTAGATCCTAGTTGGGACACAGGATCAACATTATAACGTCAGTAACTGGCTAGCCCTTATGTTTGTGGCATACCATGTCCTTCTGATTCAGGCTTCCAGGAACCAATGACTTAACATACTTGTCACCTTGGACAAAATTTCTTCTAATCCTTTCCTCCCATGTGCACAAGTCTTTTTGTTGGCCGGCTTCCCAATGACACTGCTTACTATGAAACATTCATTTGATTTCTGTTCTTTCTTCATTTCTTCTGACCAACCGTGTCCTTAATATATCTTTGGCACACCCTGAGCCTCACTTCATGTCACCCGACATCTGCATGCCGACACCTTTATTCTGCTTTGTCTACCTGATGTTGTAAAATTTTACATAAACCTATTGATGGCAATATTTTTATTAAATATCTTCATGTTTTACTGTGAGTAAAATTCATACTCAATCATATAATAACATTTTCAACTACTAATGGAATAGACTTTGCTGATTTTAAGACCTTAGCAATTTCTAGTACAATGTTCCATAGGCTTAACACTAACAATAAATGGTAAACATAACAAAAGAACACTTACGAAATGACTTTTTCTGAAAAATGTAGGCTTTTTTATTTCTCATTTATTGAGATCTACGGGTTATAATTGCTGGTGGAAAAAAGATAAAAGAGGCTGAGAATTACTGTGTGGGGGCAAATAATTGTAGAACATATCTTTATTTCATTACTTTGTCAATAATTTTACTATAGAGACAAAAGTAAAAGCAGAATTTATATCAGCCCTTTCGAAAAACACTAAATGTTGACCATGTGCATCTGTATGATATACTTAAAATGACTATTATTAAATAACCAAATATATCCATTACATTGTTTATATTGTTCAATAAACTATTTTTCAAAAGTATGTAAAGCCATAATGATTTTATCAAAAAATGACTTAACATTCTGAAATTCTTAAGTAAAAGTAAGCATATCCTAATCCACCAATCTTGGTATCTGGAGTTGTTTATTTGTCTGATAGTTTTGGTGATTCAAAACTAATGCGATTTTCCAGAGTAGGGATTGTGTCTTTTTCACCTTTGTACCCCCAGTGCCCATCTCGGTGATCAACATACCCGAGATATTCAGTGACTTTAACCCAAGATCAAATAGCCAACATGCACCTGCATTAGAACTTTAACCCAAGATTTCTCACTCCTTATTTAGATACCTTTCAACCTGGCTACTTTCCATGTTTAATAGTCCTCTTCCTAAAAAATACTTTCCACCACCATTATTGTCGATGTTATTTGATTACAATATTCAAATGTATGGTGACCTTTTGTTGTTTACCTGTGTCTAGAGTAGGACATGTCTTTCGACGGTCCATAAACACATTACTGGAAGGAATTGTGCATGTATCAAAAGAAAATTATCTAAAAACTTATTTTCCCTCATGTTATTTATAGTCTTCAGATTTTTATGTGTTGATTAAATACCTTGAAATAGTGTCAAGAAAATTTTATTTGAACAAGTGACTTAGAATTGGAAAAGAAAACTGAGAGTTGAGATTTGGGGGATTTGGAAAGAAAATTGGTAACTTAATTAGAATGCAACAGCTGGTTAAAGTCTAAAAAGATTGATTAATAACCCCCACATATACAGAACAAAACAAGCCAAAAAAAATAACAATTTCAACCTTTGTGCCTCATGCTGAGAAATTGTGTGATGGATAGAAAAATCTTCAAGTGGGGTACTCCCCTGGGAGTTGGGACAGGCTTGTCTCAAAATTCATTCTTTCCTCATACTATTACCTTTATAACTCAGAAATCTTATCTTCTAGCAGTTAGTCCTTAAATTCATGCCATGTATGCTGGACTCTGCTAGGTACCATAAAAGCACAAAAGAAACCTTAGCTATGTTCCTTGTCTACATGGGACTTAAAATATGTACAATATGTATTAAAACTCCAACTCTGCAGTATATAATTGCCCAAAGATGAGAGAGATCAATGCGAGTTTCTCATTAAGGAAAGAAGTAGGACTGAATTCTCTGTCTTCATGCCCTAGTACCCACCCTTGAGCTATTCATATATCCATTCCCAAGGTCATGCTAAACACATTCCTTCTGTAGATCTCAGGCAAAAGGAGGTAAATTTGATTGTTCCAAATCCCTAGTAGTCAGGGTTGGAGCTAAGGGATTTAAGAAGCTGAGGAATGAATGCAAAAGATGAAAGTGAAAGCCAATTGGTAGAAATAGAATGAATGAGCTATTTCCTGTTGAGGTGCCAAGGTGATGAAACACTTGTTCAAGTCCAATAATAATCCCTAGCCCAGAGGACACTCCCATAAAGAGAATGCATGAATCACTGCCCAGCATATTAAAAACATAACCTTAGTTTACTCTTTATAGTCAATGCAACTTCACAAATTATGTAACCTCTCTTAATCTCTGTTTATCCTCTGTAAAATGAGGAGGTACCACATATTGTAGTTGCTTGCCTAATACCCATCACCACCACCCCAACTTCCTTACTAACAGAACCTCGTTTTGTACTGGGAAGCAATATGCTAAACTAAAAACACACTCTTTCCCAGACTCCCATGTAATTGATGTAGTAACCATTTGATATTGTTTTGGACAATAAATGTAGGCAAGATAACAGTTTGAGAAAAATTTTTTTGAAGGGGACATATTCAACTGGCATGTCCTTTTTCAGTCTTTCACTCGCTCCCCTTCCTCCTACCCCAGACTACAGATACGGGGTTGAATGTACAACAGCCAACTTCTGACCATGAGGTGATGAGCATGGGGATAAAGGCCTACACGTTGAAAACGGCAGGAGGAAAAGTTGGAAGAACTCTGGTGTAGTGAACAATATAGGTGTTCTGCCCAAATCCCCTTAGATTCCTTTAGACTGGGTTCTTTAATAATATATCTGTGTGTACCACACACCCACACCACCACCACCACCACCACCACCATCTTCTGGGTGCTTTCAATATCCAGCAATTGCAGCTCTTCTTATAAGAACTGCTCTATGGTACTGATGCTGATTTGCCCTCTTGCATGGAGAGACTCAAGTTTCTGTGAGTTTGCATTCTTCCCATCAGCCTCTCAAAGCTTTTGAAAGCCCAGCTTCCTTGTCTTGGGTGAAATAACTGTCTTAAATTTCACTCAGAAATTCCCCTATAGGGTTCATGCTGAAGTTACCTCTGCTAGACTTCATCAGAAGATCACATTCTTACTTAGATTCCTGTCCATTCCTGTCCTGCCCAACTTCCTTAGCAGTCTTTCTTGGGAATATTTCCTTAGTAAATCACATGCTCATAAATCCCTAATTCAGAGTCTGCTTCTAGGGAATCTAATAGAAGACACCATGTTATATGTGACACTATTTTCTGCCTTCCTAGTCTTAGAGTATGAACTTTAGATATTCTTGTTGAGAGAGAAAAATAAACCCATGTGTGCTTTAGTGTTGGGTTTTCTGCTGAATGTGGTTTAAAGCAAACGTTATCTGTAGAAGAGACAGTGGTCACATCTGATTATTAGGACAGTAATAAGAATTGGCTTTTATATTGCAAGGACTCAGTGAATGTTAGCTTAGAAAGACAGGCAAACTTGATTGATAATAACTGAGAACAATTTTTCTCAGGTACCATTAAAACCTAAAAAAACACAATCAAATTCCTCCATGACTTTAAGAGAAGTTACCCTGTAAGTGATAAAGTGAGGGTAAAATCAGAATAGATGAGATCTGACTGGCATAGAAGTAATCCACCAAATTCACAGGTGTTTATTTGATTATACTGAACCTATAAATAAGATATATTTAGTCTTTCATACATATCAATATTACATTATAAATATAAAAATATTTAACAGTAAAAATGAAAAAATGACCCATATTCCTTCAAAAGATCATTGGATAATATAAAAGAGGTCATGGGGCTGTAATGTACAGCACATGGAATATAGTCAATAATATTGTAACAACTGTGTATAGTGTCAGATGGGTACTAGACTCATTAGGGTGATCACTTTATAAAGCATATATATGTCTAATCACTATGTTGTACACCTGAAAAAATTATAACATTTTATGTCAACTGTAATTGAAAAATAAACTTTAAAAAAATCATTGGAGGGGCGGCTGGTTGGCTCAGATGTTTAGAGCACAGTGTTTATAATACCAAGGTCACCAGTTTGATTTCCACATGGGCCAGTGAGCTGCACCCTCCACAACTAGATTGAAAAGAATGACTTGACTTGGAGCTGATGAGTCCTGGAAAAACACACTGTTCCCCAATATACCCCAATACAAATTTTTTTTAAAAAATTGGATAAAAGTATAGGTGTTCTAAGATATAGGAATGGAAAACCAAAAAAATTATGTAATAATTTATTATTATTCAATAGTCAGAAAAACAATAGAGCAATCAATGAAACCAAAACTGGGTGTTGGAGAAAAATCAATAAAATTTATAAACTTTTAGCCAGACTGATCAGGAAATAAGGAGATGATACAAATTACCAATGTTAATAAGAGATTTGGCATCGATATAAATTCTAAAGATATTAAAAGGATAACAAATGGGACTATTATGAACAATATTTTGACAATTTTCATGAAAATAGACAAATTCCTTAGAGGCACAAACTATCAAGAAGTCACTCAAGAAGAAACAGATAACACGAATAGCCCTATATCCAATTTTTAAAAAGTGAATTTGAAGTTTAAAATGTTTTCATAAAAGAAAAATCAGTCTTTATTGGTAAATTTTTCTAAACATGTAAGGAACAAATAATATCAGTTTTAAACAAACTGTCAAAACATTGCAGAGGATTGAATTCTATTGGACTCATTCTATAAGGCAAGAATTACATTGATATCAAAACCAAAGATATTACAAGAAAAGAAAACTACAGACAAATATTTTTCATGAACACAGACACAGGAAATCTAAATAAAATTTTAGCAAATGAAACCCAATAATATTGAAAAAGATATATAATATGTATAAAGGATATGCATATTAAAAGAATATAAAATACATCATGACCAAGTGGGTTTATCCCAGGAATATAAGATTAGTCTAATATTCAAAAATCAATGAACGTACTTTACCATTTTAACAACCTAAAATAGAAAAACAATTTATCATCTCAATAGATGCAGAAAAGCAGTTGACAAAATCTTACATCCATTCCTGATAAAAATACTCCATAAACTAGGAATAGCATGAAACTTCCTGAGCCTGATAAAGGGCATAGACTGA
This sequence comes from Rhinolophus sinicus, assembly GCF_057876585.1. NCBI lineage: Eukaryota > Metazoa > Chordata > Mammalia > Chiroptera > Rhinolophidae > Rhinolophus > Rhinolophus sinicus. Next base: position 53,164,912 of record NC_142516.1, read on the forward strand.
AACAAACTTACAGCTAACATCACAATGAAGAGTAAAAGACTAACTAGGAAAAGACTAAATAAGATCAAGAACAATAAAAGAATGTCTACTCTCACCACTTCTATCCAGTATTTTACTGGCAGTTCTAGTCATTGCAATAAGCCAAGACAAAAAAAATAATAATAATCCAGATTGGAAAAGAAAAAGTACAACAGTCTTTATTTCAAAACAACATGATCATCCATGTAGAAAGTGTGATAAAATCTACAAAGAAGCTAATACCGTGTTTCCCTGAAAATAAGACCCAGCCGGACAATTTTACTATAATGTAAGACCTGGTCTTGTATAATATAACACAAGACCGAGTCTTATATTAATTTTTGCTCCAAAAGACGCATTAGAGCTGATTGTCCGGCTAGGTCTTATTTTCAGGGAAACAGGGTAGAACTAATAAATGAATTTAGCATGAATGCAGGATGCTACGAGATCAATACACAAAAATCAATTGTATGTCTATATAATAACAAAAGACAATTGAAAATTGAAATTTTTAAAATACCATTATAGTACAATTAAATTTTTTTAATGATTTAGGGATAAATCTGATGAACATGTGCAAGACCTATACACTAAAAACTAACTCAACTTAGAGAAATTAAAGAACTAAATAAATGGAGAGACATACTTTGTTCATGGGTCAGAAGACCCAATATGATTAAGATGTCCATATTCCCCAAGTTTATATATAGATTTGGTGCAATCCCAATCAAAATCCCAAGTTGATTTTTAAATTTACATGGAAATGAGGAAGACATAGAATAGCCAAAACAATTTTGAAAAAGAACATTAGAGGTCTCTACTACTTGCTTTCAAGACTTACTCTAAAGTTACATTTATGCAGTCTGTGGTGTTTCCATAAAGATAGACAAATGCATCAGTGGAATAGCATAGAGATATCAGAAATAGATTCAATCATATATAATAACTAATTATTTACAAAGGTGTAAAGGCAATTTGGAAAAAGGATAATCTTTTCAACAGATGGTGATGGAACAATTAGATATCTGCATGCAAAAAACAAAAACAAAAAAACAAAACACTGAACTCCAATCCATACCTTGCTCCATATACTAAAATTAACTCAAGATGGATCACAGATATAAAAAGTAAAACCTAAAAACTATAAAACTTTTATATAAAAACATAGGAGAAAATCTTTGTGATATTGGATTGGGCAAAGATTTCTTACATATGATATGAAAAACATGATCCATAAAAGAAAAAGAAACAATAAATTGGAATTCATCAAAATTAAAAAGGTTTGCTTTTAGAAGGCCACTGTTAAAAGAGTAAAAAGACAAGGCACAGATTGTGAGAAAATATTTGCAAAACATACAGCTGATGAAAAATTTGTATCTAGAATACATAAAGACTCTCAAAACTTAATAAGAAAACAAACAACCCAACTTTTTAAATTGGACAAAATATTCAAATAGACACCTCATGAAAGAAGATATGTGCATGAAAACCACATGAAAAGATACTCATCATCATAAGTTAAGGAAATGTAAGTTAAAACCACAATGAGAAACAGCTTTACACCCACTAGAATGCTTGTAATCAAAAGACAAACGATAACAAGTGTTGGTAAGGATACAGAGGAACTGAAACTCTCATACATTGCTGTGGGAATTTAAACTTGTACAATTGCTTTGGAAATAGTTTGGCAGTTCTTTTTAAAAATTCCTTTAAAAGTTACAAATAAATTCACCTTACAATCCAACAATTCCTTTAAGAATCTATCCAAGAGAAATTAAACACATAGCCACTTAAAGACTTGTACACAGATGTTCATAGGGGCATTATTCATAATATCCAATTACTGGGAAATAACCCAAATGTTCATCAACTGACGAATGGATAAACAAAATATGGTATTATGCATACAATGAAATACCATTCAGCAATAAAAAGGAACAAGGTACTTATACATACTAAAACATGCATGAATCTCAAAAGCATTATATGAAATAAAACAAGCCAGATGCAAAACATTGCATATTGTACGATTCCATTTACATGAAATACCCAGAAACAGCAAATCTGTAGAAACAGAAAGTTTCTGGAGCTAAAAGTAGGAGCAGTGAGTGACTGCAAATAGAGACAAAGGTCTTTTTGAGGTGACGAAAATTTTCTAAAATTGGGGCCTGCTCGGTGGCTCAGGCAGTTGGAGCTCCATGCTCCTAACTCCGAAGTCTGCCGGTTTGATTCGCACATGGGCCAGTGGGCTCTCAAGCACAAGGTTGCCAGTTCAATTCCTTGAGTCCCACAAGGGACGGTGGCTCCGCCTCATACAACTAAGATTAAACACGGCACCTTGAGCTGAGCTGCCGCTGAACTCCCGGATGGTTCAGTTGGTTGGAGCGCCTCCTCTCAACCACAAGGTTGCCGGTTCGACTCCCACAAGGGATGGTGGGCTGTGCCCCCTGCAACTAACAACGGCGACTGGACCTGGAGCTGAGCTGCGCCCTCCACAACTACGATTGAAAAGACAACAACTTGACTTGGAAGAAAAAATCCTGGAACTATATACTGTTCCCCAATAAAGTCCTGTTCCCCTTCCCCAATAAAATCTTCAAACAAACAAAATTTCAAAAACTGGTTTATGGTTATACAACTCTGCAAATTAACTGAAATTCATTGAATTGTATGGATCATAAGGTATGTGAATTATATCTCAATAACACTGTTTAAAAAATATTTTAAAATTAACTAAACATATATCTAAGATATAATCTAGCCTTTTCACTCTTAGGTATTTACCATATTACCTTTGTGTCTCTGTGTAAAGACTTGTGCATGAATGTTTATACCTGTTTTGCTTGGAATAGCCCAAAACTGGAAACAACCCAAACGTCGATCCACTGGTGAATAGATGAACAAATTATAGTATACCTATACAATGAAATTACTCCTCGCCAATAAAAAAGAACAAACTATTAAGATCCACTACAACATGGACAACTCTCAAAATAATTAAACTTAGTGAAAGAAAACAGATTAAAAAGAAAGGAGTGCATACTACATGATTCTATTTATAAAAACTTTAGAACATGCAAACTATTTATAGCGATAAAAAGAATATCAGTGGTTGTTTGGGGATGGGAATGTATAGGGGTGGGGAAGAAAGAAGTAATTACAAAGAGGCATGAGGAAACTTCTGAGCATGATTCATTTGTTCACTGTCTTGACTACCATTATGGTTTCTGAGATGTATTCATATTTCAAAACTTATCAAATAGTCCATCTTAAATATATGCAGTTTATTGGCTGTCCATTATATTTCAATAAAACTGTTAGAATTTATAAAGGTATTTAACAGATCCACAGTATCAATAGTTAATAACCGCATTTTTGAAATGTGTTTTCTCTTATTCACGTCCTTATTGAATTGTCCTTATAGTTTTTCACCACAAATTACTTAAAGTAAGTGATTAACAGAATTAATAAAAACTGTAATAGAATAGAGACATAATTCACCAAGTGATGTTGCATGTTGAAATTTAAAAAAATGAAACAGTTTTTCAGTTGCCAGACTTGGGTTGGCAAATCATGACTTTAGTTTTATTAGTAAGTTACTTTTAACATGTTTCAGCTTCCATTTCAGTCTATGCAGTAGAATGATAATAAGAGCATCCTCAAAAAGCTGTTTGAATTAAATAAGGTAATACCGTGCCTGGCATTTCATAGGCACTCAGTCAATGGTTATTCCTTTTCTCCTAAGGCATAGTCTGGATCGCAGAAGCATTCACCTAAATAAAACTGTTTCTAAGGAATTATCTGAAGATTGTGTAAATAAGAGTTAGAAAGTGAGAACAGTAGGCATCTCCAAACGTTAACCGTAGCTATCACTGGGTGGATGGAGATATGGGAAACTTTCAATTTTCATTTTCATCTTAATAGATGTTTGCATTATCTGAATGCATTACAATGAGCAAAGATAGAAACATAATAGTTATTTCCATTTTAAAAATAAAATTAATTACTTGAAAAGAATATTAACAAAACCACAATGAGATACCACGTCATACATACCAGAAAGGATGTATTTTTTTTTTTTTAAGATTTCTATTGGGGAAAGGGAACAGGACTTTATTGGGGAACAGTGTGTACTTCCAGGACTTTTTCCAAGTCAAGTTGTTGTCCTTTCAATCTTAGTTGTGGAGGGTGCCGTTCAGCTTCAAGTTGTTGTCCTTTCAGTCTTAGTTGTGGAGGGTGCAGCTCAGCTCCAGGTCCAGTTGCCATTGCTAGTTGCAGGGGGCAGAGCCCACCATCCCTTGTGGGACTCGAGGAATCGAACTGGCAACCTTGTGGTTGAGAGCCTGTGCTCCAACCACCTGAGCCACTGGGCCGGCCCCAAGACAATCAGTTCTTGATGAGGGTAACTTTAAGTCCTTTCTCCTTGCTCTACATAGAAACCACAACTTTAGAGGAATCCTCCAGATTCCTTTCCAATAAATCCAAAAGGCAATTTTTTAAATCCTTTGTCCAACCTCTCATACGTAGAATAAGGCCTAATTTTTCAAAAAAGGATCTTACAGGTATTTTCTGTTAAGCCATATTTAGGCCAGGAGCAGAAACCTTATCTTAAAAGCCATCTAGTCCAGCTGGCCCAGTGGCTCAGGTGGTTGGAGCACCGTGCTCCTAACGTCAAGGTCACCGGTTCAATTCCCACATGGGCCAGTGAGCTGCACCTTCTATAGCTAAGATTGTGAACAATGGCTCGCCCTAGAGCTGGGATGCTGTGAGCTGGCGTCAGCTGCCGTGGGCTACCGTGTGCTGTCAGGAGCGGCCAGTGGCAAGCCGGTGAGAACTGCCATGAGCTGCTGTGAGCGGCCGAGCCACTGACAAATCTATACAACTAAACTGAGAAACAATGTCTTGAACTGGAGTGGGAGGAAAGTGGAAGAGGGGAGAAAAAAAAGCCATCTTGTCTCTATCCTCCTGTCTTGTTTTATCTCCTAGGGGCGTGTGATCAGCAAAGCTGGGGTCTGGATGGACCTGGGTGGTCTGGACAGTGACCTGGGGCCAGGGTGTGGAGCTGGCAGGCTTGCTCATCCCTGAAACTCTGTTATTGAAGGGGGAACAGCCTCGTTTACCCCATCCTATAAAACTCCATACCCCTCTTTGCTGGAAGAGGTTATGGTCTTTTCCCTCTGCTCTAGCCTGAACTCTCGCAGCTCAAACATGCCAAATAATTTGTAATAAACCAATCTTGGTCTCCCGCGACTCATTCCTCTGGCCATGCCTAACATTTTCCAAAGGCCTCATGCCTATGAGGAGGATGTTACGTTTCCCAGAGAAAAATTCCTCTTCATTTTCTCCAATTCAAAGGAAGAAATCCAATACTACGTATTTTTTTTCCCTCCTATTGTTTTAATTAGTTTTTGGTGTCTTCATTAGACAATGTGAGAAAGGGGAGAAAAGAAGAGGAACTAGTAATGGCTAGTGAAAACAATTCATTACAATGTCTGTAAGATAATAGACTCTAATATTTAGAAGTTTTAAAAACAACTTTTTTGACAAATAACGAGCAGATTCCAAAGTTTTGTGGAAAAGTCTCTATTAAACCAATTCAAAATTTTCATTTTTGGTTACGAGAACTTTCAAGAAAAGAGAATGACTAAGATAAACATTGTTATATTAGGTACAACCCCCACGCAAAATGAATGTCTGGTTAAAGAAAAGTCACTAGAACTACCATATGACCTAGCAATCCCTCTCTTGGATATCTCCACCCAAAACTGAAAACATTTATCTGTAAAGATATGTGCTTCAAAAACAATAAAATACTTAGGAATAAATGTATCCAAGGAAGTGAAAGATATATATATGTTGAAAACTATACGATATTAATTTTAAAAAAAAAGTTGATGAAAACACAAATGGAAAAATATTCTGAGTTCATGGATAAGAAAAATTAATAATGTTGAAATGTCCATACTACCCAAAGCCATCTGTAGAGGCAATGCAATCCCTATCAAAAATCCAATGGCATTTTTCACAGAAATAGAAAAAGCAATCCTAAAATTTGTGTGGAACTACAAAAGATTTGGAATATCCAAAGCAATCTTGAGAAGGATAAAGTTGAGGACATCACACTTCTTGGTTTCAAACTACATTACAAAGCTATAGTAATCAAAACAGTGTGGTATTGACATAAAAATAGACACGTAGGCCAATGGAATAAAACTGAAAGCCCAGAAATAAACTCATGTGTCAATTAATATTTGACAAGGGAGCCAATAGTACTCAATGGGGAAAAGACAGTCTTTTCAATAAATGTTGCTGGAAAAACTGGACATTCATACGCAGAAGAATGAAATTAGATGCCTACCTTGCACCACTCACAAAAATTAACTCTAAATAAATTAAGGACTTAAATGTAAGACCTGAAACTATATAACTCTTAGAAGAAAACATAAGGAAAAAGCTTCATGACATCGGTCTTGGCAATGATTTTTTTTGGATATGACACCAAAGACACAAGCAACAAAAGAAAAATAAACAAATGGGACTAACTACATCAAACTAAAACATTTCTGCACAGCAAAATAAACTATCAACAAATAAAGAGGTAACCTATTGTGGATGGAAAAAGGGGCCACAGGTTAAACCTGACAAGCTCAGGAGACTGAGAATAACCACATAAGGTGGTGTGAACATAAAAATTCCTAACTAAGGTGGGCCATGGTGGGAAGTCATTTCTTTAACCTGTGGCTTCCTTGACAAAGGTCAGTCTTTACCTTAAATGAGCCTGTCTATTGTCTTTTTGCATCTAGGATAACATGCCCTTGGAGAATGTCAGTAATCCCTTTTGCCAGACCAGAGCAGGAAACTACAGAAACCCTCATTATTATTCTTTTCCCCTTATTACCATCTCTACGTGCTATAAAAAGTGAACTATTAACTATCTTGTATCCACCTATGTGAAAAAGTACCTGTCTCTCCAATTTGCTCTTACCCAAGCCAAGAGATTCCCCCCTCCCCACTTTGTTTTCTCCCACCCCTTTAATCTACCACCAATGGATTTCATGTAACCCTTCTCCTTTGATTCTACATATAAAATAAACTGTAAACCACAGAGTATTTTCTCAATCCGCTGAGATTATTGCTTCCTGGCAATTGTCGTCAGTTTGGCTTAAATAAACTCTTATAAGCTTTCTCTTAGGCTGGATGTTTTTTCATTGACACTATGGAACGGAAGAAAATCTTTGCAAACCATACATCAGATAAGGGGTTAATATTAAAAAAATATAAGGAACTCATACAACTCAATAGCAATTAAATACATAATCCAATTAAAACATGGGCAGAGAAACTGAATAAACATTATTCTCATGAAAATATACAACTGGCCCACAGGTACATGAAAAGATGCTCAACATCACTAATCATAATGCAAATCAAAACCATAATGAAATATCACCTCACACCTGTTAGAATGGCGATCATCAAAAAGGCAAGAAATAAGTGTTGGCGAAAATATGAAGAAAAGGGAACCCTTGGGCACTGTTGGTGGAAATGCAAATTGGTTCTTGCCCTTATAGGAAACAGTATGGAGGTTCCTCAAAATGTTAAAAATAGAACTACAATATGATCAAGCAACACTACTTCTGGGTATATATCCAAACAAAATGAAATCACTATCTTGAAAAGATATATGCACTCCCATGTTCACTGTAGTATTATTCACTATAGTAAGACTTGGAACAACATAAGTGGCCACTGACAGATGAGTAAATAAAGGAAATATTGGTCAAAGGGTACAAACTTCCTTATAAGATGAGTTCTGGGGATCTAACACACAGTATGGTAACTGTAGTTAATAATATATGCTTGAAAGTTGCTCAGAGATATCTTAAATGTTCTCACCACAAAAAGAAAAAAAAGTAATTACTTAGGTGATGGCAGTGTTGACTAACCTTATTGTAGTAATCATTTCACAGTATATGTGTATCAAATCATCACATTGTATGCCTTAAATTTACACACTGTTATATGTTAATTATATCTCAATAACCTGGGGAAATTTTTATTGAATAATAGAATAATAAGTGAAGAAAATATATCTATCATCACTATAGCTGATGATGATATAGCAACTTCCTAGAATCATTCTTTTCTGTAATAAGGGTTGGATTTAAGTCTGCGTTAGAAAAATATAACCAAATTCCAATTAGAAAAGTTCCCCTGAAAGTCAGACTGTCTCCAGAATACACAGCCAATTTTCTGATAGCCTGAGGGGTAAACCATACTTTCTATTACTTTTCAAAGCTATGAGGAAAGCATTACCAGTTGGATTGAGTTTCATGTGTGAGAATGGTCCAGCTCTGGCCGCAGCAATAAAGCATGCCAGAGCCTCAGCTGCATTCAGACCACCACTGCTGTTTTCTTTCTTTACCTCTAAGGGTTTCTCAATCCTAGCCACCCTGACCAGGGACCTATGCACTATAATTATAGTTGTAACATTCTTTTAAGTTTCTCAGCAGGCATCTCTCCTGGAGAGGGATCCACTTGAGACAGCTTCAAAGTGATGCAGGATAGCTAGCAGATCCCTAGGTAGACAGGGAGGTCCCTGGTGGAATAAATAAACAGAGACAGCCATGTCCTAAAACTCCAGGTTTTGAAATCACTCCTTCCGCTCCAGGACAAAATGTAACAAGGACTTGAGGTTAATCATAAAACTCCCTTTGGCCTGACAAATGGTGGAGCAGATCTGATAAGAGTGGGTTACTTTGCTAATTCCTTTAGGACGGGCAAGCAGAACACACCTGGTAGGCAGATTTCATTAGAAGGCGCCAGTTCCCTTTTTCAAACAGTTCCCTTCTTCAAACAACTCTCCTTCCCCAAACAGGCAAGGAAAGGTATAAAGGTAAGAGCTTTTGCCTCAGTCACGGGCCAACCCCTTTTGGGACCCTGTCGTGCGGGGGACCCTGCTCGCTGCGCCATTTGTCATGCGGGAGACCCTGCTCGCTGCGCCATTTATCGTGCGGGGCGGCCTACGGGGTCTCTGCTCCCGCTCCCCATACAAGAACGCAGGATATGGTGAGGCCAAAAAGGAATACCCACGGAGCCATAGGTAGGGGAGTCATACCACTATATTCTCTCTGGCGGCACTATACTCTCAATGGAGGCTGGATCCACACTGTCCGCAAACCGCCATCCACGCTTGCCAGCCCAGCCGCCATCTTCTTGCTAGCCCCCATTCTCTCTCTTTCCCTCCTCTCTCTCTGCTAGCGTAGCCACAGCAGTTATATTAGTGGCCAATGGCTCACTGGTTACAGCTGACGGCCAACTAGCCACAGCTGATGGCCATACAATCACAGTTGATTGCCCTTTACTACCTGAGCCAGGCACCTATCTATGTGAGGCCGAGAGCCTGGAAACTTCTTTCTGGGGCTCTGCCCCCACAGACCCTCTCCCACTTGGGAGCTCTGACTCTTTGCTTTCAATAAACTACCCCCTTTTTAAAACTGTTTGCCTCTCCTGGCTCCGTGTTTCCAATCTTTGGCTTCACGAGACAGGATCCCGGCCCACACTGAGAAACTGCCGGCAGATCCTACATCATCTACATCATTTGGGGACTCACAGGGAAAATATTCCTCCATCAAAAGCAGCCTCCCTCCCGCTCAGGTCTAAAGCAGAGATATATGCCTATGTGTCCAGGGTAGATGACTGACACTCATGGATGATCCTGGATTAGTCTCTGATCTCCAGCCCATCTTGTCTTCTTAAGACTCCCTGTGCATTTTCTTCTGTCCCTTCTTTCTTTGAGGAGTGTCCCTATAAGCAATTGTCCTAATCATTCCTCAGAAGCACCCAGGACCCACGGCTCACATATTTTTAGAATGTTAGGCTTATAAATAAAGTATTTGAATATAATTATTTTTCAATATTTTCATTAAAGGAAAGCAGTGCTCCGTAATAAACTCAACTGAAATAAGATAAATGCCTAGCCCATCTTTAAGATCCTCTTTTTTCAGCATACTTTAACATCCTAGATTACTTACTTCATGATTTCCTACAATTATTGAGGGCCGTTATCTTGTAAGGAGACCATCAGACAGCTCTGATGAATGGGCGCTAATGAGGCTGAGGGGCCTGGCGAAAGGCTCAGGTGTGCTACACAACTTCTCTCTACCCTGGGGGCACAAACTGCACCTGAACTGTTTTTACTAACAACACTTATGACAATAAAGGTGTGCGTTTTTTTCAAATACTAATTCTCCAACTCTCTGGATACCAACTAGGTGTCCTGTAATTCATTGCCATTCTGACACTAATGCCCCAGAGTTAGCTTCAGACGCACAGGTTTAAGGGCTCAGTCCTACAAGACTCTTCCCACTTCAGATGCTATTCATGAATCCCAGGTTGCTACCGGTACTTTTGACTGACTGGCTATAGTTTTGGGGGTTCCCACAACCCCCATCTCAGGTTCCATAATTCACTACAACAACTCATGGAAATCAGGAAAAACACTTCACTCACTACTGCCAGTTTATTATAAAGGATACAACTCAGGAACAGCCAAATGGAGGAGGTGCATAGGGCCAGGCCTGGAGGAAGCAATGCAGAGCTTCCTTATTGTTGTGCGGGAGACCCTTGCTCCCTGCGCCATTTGTAGTGCGGGGCGGCCTGCGGGGTCTCAGCTCCCGCTCCCCACATAAGAACGCAGGATGTGGTGAGGCCAAAAAGGAACACCCACGGAGCCATAGACAGAGGAGTCACACCACTGTAGTCTCAATGACGGCTGGGTTAGAGACACAGGAAGCAGGAGCCACAGGATCCTCAATCTGCCGTCCACTTGTCTGCCAACCAACCTCAGTTGCTAACTGCAATCCGTGCTTGCTAGCTCAGCCACCATCTTCTTGCTAGCCCCCATTTTCTGCTAGTGTAGCCACGGAAGTTATATTAGTGGCCAATGGCTCACTGGTTACAGCTGATGGCCATCCAATCACAGTTGATGGCCATTTACTACCTGAGCCAGCACCTTTCCACGTGAGGCCAGGAGCCTGGAAACTGCACTCCTGGCTCTGTCCCCACACTTATCCTCTCTGGGCACACCACCCTCCCAGCACCTGTATGTGTTCACCAACCCAGAAATTCCTCAAACCCTATCATTTAGAGGTTTTAATGAAGGTTTTGTTATGTAGCCACGATTGAGTAAATCACTGGCCATTGGTAATTAACTCAATCTCCAGCCCTTCTCCCCACCACAGAGGTGTGGGGTGGGGCTGCACATCCTAACCCTTTAATAGTTTATCTAAAGCCATATAGGGGCCCTCAGACACCAGTCATTCATTAGCATACAAAAGACAGCCTTAGCACTCCAAACATTCCAAGGGTTTTAGGAGCTCTGTGCCAGGAACTGCTACCAAAGACCAGATGTTTTTTTATTATGTCACAGCACCCTAACTCCTGCCTCAGTCACACCTAGCTAGCTAACTCTTGGCCTCAGGGGCTGATCTAATGATCAGAATAGATACATTTCAGCAATTCATCATTAAAATTTGAAAAAAACATACAAAAGGCACATTGAGAGGTCCGTAGCATGATCTCTATTTACAAAAAGTGCAGTAACAGTGTAAAAGCAGTTTTAGGGCCTGAAAAACAGTGTTCACTCCTCGACCTACTAAGACCCAAGAGCAAATCATTAACAACTCTGAGCTTTGCTCTTACCTGGTTTGTACAATGAGAGATAACCCATTTTACTTTACCATTTATTTATATGTCTGAAATCAAAAAAATACCTGTTGTTAACCTAAAAATAAAAAGCCGCAGTGAGAAGCAACAAGCATTTATTTGAGATCAAAGGACTGAAATCCAGAAAGCACTGATTCAGGCAGAAACCCAAATAGTGTTCCAATTTCAGAGTGCAGGCAAGGGGGGTTTATGAGATAAGAAAAGGGAATTACATGAATAGAAAAAAAGGAATTTCTATTGGTGTTAATAAGCGAAGTTACTCTTAGCGACACATGGCTTGTTACTGATCCTACAGTATGTTCATACGCCGTTAGTCCTTGTGTTCTGGATGTGTGCTTTCCTGTCAGCTTGTTTGTAAAACAACGTTGATTTGGTCCAGTCCAAAGGTTATTTTGCCCAGTTCAAACATTCCTAAGGTTCAAGGAGTAAGACATGCAAGACAATTCCTCTGAAACAGCTGCTCTAGTTCTATATTTAAGTTGCTCCATTTATGTCAACTTTTCACAATGTGTAAGTGCTTGGCTAACTGTATAAAGTGTTTTGTGAAAATATTATATAAAGGACGGGGTTTCATATTTGGTTTCCAGGAAATCATTCAATTTCACCAAACAATTCAATTAGAAAGAAGCTCTTCTATTATGTTTCCTTTTACTTATATACCACCTTGATATTGCTATTTTGAAATAGCACCGTTAGCCTATTTATCTCACTTTTGTTTTAAAACTAAGAGTCACTAGCTAACTCTACCTAGCTGTAAATGTTTTCTGAAAACTACTGCGCTTTGGAATGCTGAGCAGCAGATTCATAACTTATTAAAATTTTTGAAAATATGATTTTATTTCAGGTGGTTAAAATATAAATGAAAGATATAAAATATTTATATAAATTTATATATTTATATTAAGCTATGTATTATATAATATATATTGTTTATGTAATATATTTGTATGTTGTATATTTGTATAATACATTTTTATCATATTAATATAAAAATGTAATGGGAGATTTGGCTGACCTTTGTCCCTAGTTCCTGGGAGGCACCCTACAAATCCTTGGACATGTCCTGAGTGATAAGGGTGTCTTTGTTATTCATGATATAATAAACCTCAAACAACACTTAATAGTTCATGATAATGAGATGATGACTCAGAATAGGAGCTGGCCACACCAGAAAGACCAACAATGTGATTCAGGGTTGGGGCTTTGAGCCAACACAGTACCACCATACCACCATGACCTCCAGAAAAAGAGAAAACTGGAAACGGAGTTCAATCTCCTGGCCAATGATTCAATTAATCATGCTTATGTAATGTAACCCCAATAACTTTTGGACACCAAAGTTCAGGTGAATTTCCCTGGTTAACAGCACAATATTTCCCCCTTACCCAGGGGGAATACGTTCCAACACCCACCCCCCAAGTGGATGCCTGAAACTGATGATACTTTTGAATCCTATATATACGTTATTTTTTCCTATACATATATAGCTATAATAAAGTTTAATTTATAAATTAGGCATAGTAAGATATTTACAATAACTAATAATGAAATAGAACAATTATAACAATATACTACAATAAAAGTTATGTGAATGTGGTCTTTCAAAATCTGATAAAAAATCTCATAACCAAGAAGGCTACTAAGTGCCTAAAAAGCATGAAGTGTTTGCAGCGTGGACAAAGGGATAATACACATCTTGGCAGGGCATGGAGAGGGACATCGAGAGGTTTCGTCACCCTACTCAGAACAGTGTGCAATTCAAAACTTATGAATTGCTATTTCTAGAATTTTCCATTTAATGGGTTTGAATCACAGTTAACTACGGGTAAGGGAAACCACAGAAAGCTAAATCACAGATAAGATGGGGCTATTGTACTCTGTGGGAATTGTTACACATCAATGAGCTGACTTCTTGGGGAGGGACATGAAAGCTTTGCACTTGAGACCCTCCCAGACTTCTCCCTGTGGTCTCTTTTTGGGTGTCCTTATTTGTGTGTTTTCTGTTTTGTGCTATAACAAAATTGTTATCACAAATATAGCACCTTTCTGAGCTTTGTGAGTTGTTCTGGCAAATGACTGAAACTGAAGGGAACGTGGATACCCCCAAATTTGTAGCCAGTTGGTCAGAAGTGCAGATGTCCTGGGAACCCTGGAGCTTGTGGCTGGTGTCTGAAGTGAGGGCAGATTTGTGGAGGTCTGTGCCCTTAATCTGTGAAGTTTGAACTAACTCAGGGTAATATCAGAATTACATTATAGGACCCAACCCATCCTACCCACGTACCCATTTCTCTTTTGTACTCCTCTATCAGAACAGAAATGAAGGAATCATTTGAAATTTATGAAATCACTTGAAATGATAGAATCTTTGAGGCAAGATTGTCTATTCCTACCTCCTCAACTTTTCAGGACACAATATTGGAAGATGGTAAAAAGACATTGGCTTTGAAATCAGAATACATAGGTTCAAAACCTACTTCTCTATTTCCCTAGTTATATGAACTTGAGCAAGTTATTTAACTTCTCAAAGTTTCACTTTCTTCATCGGCAATATGGAAATATTAAAAGTAGCAACCTATTTGTACTACTTAAATGAAATAATGCTTAGCACTATGCTTAAATACATTAAGCACTCGGTGAATGTTAGCTATTCCTTTTATCATTATTATTAAACTTGAGGAAACAAACCAAAGAAGCTAAGGTTCTTGCTTGAAGACATACAGCTGGATAGAAATAGAGCTGGGCTTGGAGCACAGGTCTCCTTACTTTGAAACTTTTATTTTTCTCTTTTTATATCGTGATTCCTCACTGTTCCTCTATTTGGAACATTCATTCCTACCAGTCTATTTTTTCACACACTTGAAATAGCCTCATGCTTCTGTTCTATCAATGTTATGACTATGCTTCCTTCAAAATCCAGCTGTCTCCATTATCTTTTGAAGACTTTACGGATGACTCTAGCTAATTGTGGTGAAAAAGTTGACTGTATTCTGCCTAGCATTGTATGTGTTGGGACGGTTTTATCCTGCAAGCACAGCCGCTAGGAGTTTTCCGTCCCCCTCCCTCCTCTGATATCTTATCGGAGCAGTTTCCTATGAGCACAGCAGTTAGAGACTTTCCTGTCAAAACAGTATTGAGCGATCACAGCTGTTAGGGACGGACCTCTCCGGCACCCCAGCCAGATTTAACCAATCCCTAGTGCCGCAATAGCAATGGCGCAAATCCCCCCCAAACCCGGAGGCCTAACCCTATAAAACAAAGCACCCGACCCCAGTAAGTGCTCAGTCTTTGGGAACAATCCCACTGAGCCTGCCGGCGTAATAAAGCGTGTTCTCCTTGATCTCTGCGTGCCCTTGAGTCTCTCGGTCTCTGCCATTTTCCACAGCATATGTATGCATGATTTATCTACCTATGACTTACTACACAAGGGTGTATGTACTTTGTGGGCATGTGTTCAACTTGTTTGGGTTGTGTGTGTGTGTGTGTGTGTGTGTGTGTGTTTAAATCTTATCTATAACTAGGACAAGTTAAATTTCATTCTGTTCTTATTCATAGATTCATCACAGAATTGCAACAAATTTTGTCAAAACATGTCTTTCTGATACTATGCCAAAACTCAACATTCTTAGTTCTGTCATTCTACTCTTAAACAGTGAGGATAATAACTGCATTAATGCTTGAGATCTGGGTAAAGTCTTTATAAGCATACCACATTATTGATGCTAAATTCTCACAACTGGAAAAATTGAGTTTCCACATTAATCTAATGGGGTGATTAAGAGAGGGACTAGTGATGCAGAAGGCTGAAAAGCAGGCACAGGACATATCATTTAGGGTTTTATAGGTCATATTAAAGATTTTAGATTTATCCTATGTGCAGGGGGAATCCACCAAAGCTTTGGAGCAGGAACATAACAAATCCAATGGATTGGAAGGGAAATAAAAACATAGAAATGGAGACAATAGTTAGAGAGCTACTGTAGCAATCCAGGTTTTGAAAAATGATTTGGATTAGAGTGACGGTGGTAGAGATGACGGGGTGAATAGACAGACTGAAGATATATTTGAAGGAGATTTAAATAGCACTTGGAAATGAACTGGATTAAGAAGTGAGGGATTAAAGGATTTGGGAATGACTCACATTTTTGGCTACAGCAGCTGGATGCACAAAGGCACTGTTTACTAAGATTAGGAAGTCTGAAGAGGAACAGATTCATGGATGGACAAGCAAGTGTTCCATTTGGGATAAGCTGGGTTTGACATCCCAGCTTATGCACGTGCTGATGTCAAACAAGTCCCTATCTATGGTACTCTGGAGCTCAGAGGCATTATTTGCAGAGATAAAATCTGTACCATAAGTGTTTTTGCTGTTACCCATTTTCAGTGAGAAACTGTTGTACCAATTTCACCATTGTACTTTCCAGACTAGTCACCACAAAGTTGCAGTTTACATGTTAGCATAAACAAGGCAGTATAGAGACTGTTTTTGAAAACTGTGCAAAACACACACACACACTTTCAGAGCAATCTTTGACAAATGAAATGGATCGCTGAACTCAGAACCCAGGGACCCCCAACCTACGGTGTACCATGCACCCACCATGTGCCGGGCTACGTGCTTTACATGCATTATCATATTCTCATAACAAGGTGGCTCTATTCCTCTGCCTAGTTTACAAATAAAGAAACCAAGGCTTAGAAATATTAAGCAGCTTACTCAATGCTAAATAATACAGCATCATATCCTAGTTAGTACTAAGTGATGGAGCCGGAAATTCCAAGTGTGTCTGAACCCTTCAATCTTTCACTGTTTTCTTGGGGTTATTGCTTTCCATAACATGACAACTGAAAATGTCAGCAGTATTTTTTCCCCTAGAATATGCAATACAACTCCCCTGCATCGCCCCAAGTCTCCTTCCCCCCACACACACACAGGATTTCCTTCCTTTCTCTTGGAAAAAATGAAAAACAGAAAAGTAGCTCTTTCCTGATAGGGGAGGAAAGACAGGTAAGATTCAAATATTCCAATGACACTGGTAAAATTGGGCTTTCTTAAGGTACTGTTAAATATGCTTGTAACTGTGAGATGCGGAGAGAAAACATTTGTCTTGGCAATTCGGCATTCACTAGAAAACCATTATGATTTAATGGGTGGGGAATGAACAACTCCTTTAGCAGCTGTTGTATTCATTAATTACGCCAGTAAGCTCAGCTATGAGGAAAAGGCAGTCTGCTCATTCATTTAGCCCAGGGCTGTCCAAACTGAGGCTCCCGGGCCAACTGCGGCCTGCAATCCATTGTTAATTGGTCCACAGCAAATTCCAAAAATATATTTAGTTTACTTAAATAAACCAGGTAAGGCAATACGTACTTCACCTCGAGTGAGTGGCCCGGCTGTTTATGTATTTTACTGCATATGGCCCTTGGTAAAAAACGTTGAAAAAACTTTGGACACCCTTGATTTAGCCTGTTACTATTGCAAAAATGAATGACCGACCACACCCCGTTTGACTTTTGTGATCTCATTTCATTAGGGTGTAAGTCAGCTTCATAATTGATACCAAGCTGGTATGCAAGTCAGAGAGACTGCCAATTTGATTTTAAAGTTGGTCTTGAAGTTGTTTTTAAAGTTTTCTCTTGTATACACCCACTCCAGACTTTCCAGAATGCAGGAGTTCAATGCAGTAAACTATTCTTCTCTTTAGCCAACTGTTGACGACATACTCTTTATCTCTAAAGACTTGTGAGTTATTCTTAAAGGGAAAGGAAAAAAAAAAAGAACATAATGGACCATGCTAACATTTCTTGAAATAATTTGAGTTATTTTGAATCTTCCTTGCCAGTATGGCAGACACTATTTATGAACCAGATGACACTTGGGAGTCATGCCATCCTCCTCCTTGTTCATGAACAGTAAGGTTTATAGTTGTCAAAGGACATTTGAGTGTTTTCTGGTTTTTGCTATTACAAACTACACCGCTATGAACATTCCTATATTTCCTTCACACATTTCCCAGCATACATTTGAGAGAATTTCTCTGGGAGTGGAACTGAAGAATCATAAGATGTTTTTATATTCTTTTATTCCAAAGTGGTTATACCAATTTACATTCCTACCCACAGTGTATGTGTTACTCTTGCTTCATATTCTCTCCAACACTATTTACTGTTAGAGTTTTGAATTTTTGCCAGTCTCATGGGTGGGGTGACATGGTATTATGTAATGGTTTTAATTTGTATTTCATAAACTACTAATGAGGTAGAACATTTCTTAGTAACTTAATTGGCTATTCAGCTTTCTTTTTCTATGAAATGCCTATTTAAGTTCTTGCCCATTTTTCTATTTATTTTTTTCCCTAACTGATGTGAGAACTTATATATATCCTAGATTCTGACCTTTTGTCAGTTTTATCAGTTGCAAATAGGTTCTCCCAATTTGTGCCTTGTATTTCCACACTTTATGCTGTCTACTAGTAAAGAAAAATTTTAATATAGCTAAAATTATAAATCTTTTCCTTTATTGTTTATTCTTTTTACATCTTATTTAAGAAACCCTTCCCTACTCCAAGTAATGAAGATATTTTTCTCTATATTTTTTCTCACAATTTCATAATTTTACTTTTCATGTTTAAATATTAATGCATCTAGAGTTTGTTTTTATCACATGGATAATCAATTTTCCTAGCATCATTTATTCAAACTTTCATTCTTTGCCCCACTGATTTGCTTTAAGTTTCCATATACCATATATAGATCTAATTCTTTTTCTTTTTTTAAAAAAACTTTTATTTATTTAAGTGTGTTTTTCCAGGACCCATCAGCTCCAAGTCAAGCAGTTGTTTCAAATCTAGTTGTAGAGGGCACAGCTCACAGTGGTCCATGTGGGGATCGAACCAGCAACCTTGTTGTTAAGAGCACCGCGCTCTAACCAACTGAACTAACAGGCTGCCCCAGGATCTATTTCTTATCTCCCGATTCTGTTTCTATTCTGTTCCATTTTTGTCTATCTTTGAACTAACAGCTTTATAAATTTTGACATCTAGTATTCTGGTAAAGCAAATCTCCTAATCTTATTCTTCCTCAGGACTGGTTTATCTATTTTTAGTCCTTTGTATTTCCACATGAATTTTAGAATTGGCTCACTAGGTTTAAATATATGATTGGGATCTTAATTGGAATTTCATTGAATCTGTAGATCACTTGGGATAAGTAAAATCATAACAATAATATGTCTTTTAATCCGTGAATGTGGTATACATATATTTTTTTTTGGTCATATGTATTTTCTTTTTTATTTATTTTTTAAATTTATTGGGGTGACAATTGTTAGTAAAATTACATAGATTTCAGGTGTACAATTCTGTATTACATCATCTATAAATCCCATTGTGTGTTCACCACCCAGAGTCAGTTCTCCTTCCATCACCATATATTTGATCCCCCTGTATATTTTTCTATTTAGGTCTTTTCTAATGTCTTTCAATAAAGTTTTGTAATTTCTGCCATAAAGTATTTGGACACTTCTTGCTAGATTTCTCCCTAGAACTTAGCATTTCTTTCTTTCTTTCTTTTTAAATTTTATTAGGGAAGGGGAACAGGACTTTATTGTGGAACAGTGCGTACTTTCCCGGATTTTTTCCAAGTCAAGTTGCTGTCCTTTCAATCGTAGTTGTGGAAGGCACAGCTTAGCTCCAGGTACAGTTGCCATTGTTAGTTGCAGGGGGCTCAGCCCACCATCCCTTGTGGGAGTCGAACAGACAACCTTGTGGTTGAGAGGACACGCTCCAACCAACTGAGCCATCCGGGAGCTCAGCGGCAGCTCAGCTCAAGGTGCCGTGTTCAATCTTAGTTGCAGGGGGCAGAGCCCACCATCCCTTGTGGGAGTTGAGGAGTTTAACTGGCAACCTTGTGGTTGACAGCCCACTGGCCCATGTTTTCTTTCTGATGTTCATTGCAGCATTATTTACGGTGTTTCCAAGACATGGAAACGATCAAAGTGTCCTTTGATAGATGACTGGATAAAGAAGATTTGGTATATATACACAATGGAATACTACTCTGCCATAAGAAAAGATGAAATGCTGCCATTTGCAACAACATGGATGGATCTTGAGATTATTATGCTAAGTAAATAGGTCAGACAGAAAAGTTGAGAACCATATGACTTCACTCTTATGTGAGATATAAAACTGAAGGCAACACAGGAACAAGCTAAACAAATAAATAAACAAAAACTCATAGACACAGACAACAGCTTAGTTTAGTGGTTACCAGAGGGTAAGGGTGTAGGGGAGTGGTAGATGAGGGTAAAGGGAATCAAATATGTGGTGTTGGAAGGAGAACTGACTCTGGGTGGTGAACACACAATCCAATATATAAATGATGTATTATAGAATTGTACACTTGAAACCAGTCTAGTTTTGTTGACCACAGTCACCCCAGTAAATTTTAATTAAAAAAAAAAGAATACGGAAAACAAAATATATTGACTACAGAAGAAGAGGGCCCTTTTGGGGATACTGGAAACACATATGTACATGTATTTGTTTTTCTAAATCTCTCTTCTACACAAATGAGAAAAGAAATACCAAATAACAAAATGTATCCACCTTGTAAAATCATGTAAAATAGTTTCTTAAGGATGAGCATAGAGCTCAGCTTATCCACAGAGAAATGTCAATCTAGAAAGCATTATAAAATAAGGGTGCCAAGTACACAAATCTTAATTCACGTTGGCTCAGTTGAATAGTCCACCATCAGAAGAGTTTATACTACCACCTAGCGGTTCATTTAGGGAAAAGACACTTGTGACTCAAAATGTTTCAACTAGATAGGCAGGCAATCTAGTACACAGATACAAATAATAGGCCATTTTGTCCTGAGAGAAAAGATGTTAAGAGCAATAAAACAAACATTTAGGTATAGAGTAGGTCACGGTGGACAGATCATTGGATTAAAAGTCTGAGATCTGAGTTCTAGCTCTAAGTTCTACTGTTCATAGCTATATGATTTTGGACAAGTTTTACCTCTCCAAGCTTTTACCTTTCCATTTGTAAGATAAAGTGATTGTACTAGATTGGTGTTTCTCAAGTGGCAAGTTATAACATAGTAGTCATAACAATCAATTTAATGGGTCATAGCCAGAATTTTAAAAAATTGAACTTTAACAAAAAATATCAGTGCATCACAGGTTATTTGATGAAGCATATAAATGTGCAGATGTATTACATGTGTGTGTTTCCTGAAACACTATAAAATGTGTCTGTTACTATGGACCACAGCCCAAAAAGTTGGAAAGCCTCTAAGATTCCTATTAGCTCTAAATTCCTATACATGTTCCTATATATTGTGGTCATCAATCCTGCCTTAGAGAGAGTATTGACAGGGTTTGAGTCTGCTACTTTATAGACCTATCTGCTAACCTGCGAGACGTCTTTGTTTCTCTTTTACAGTAACTCAAAAAAACTCCAATCAAAAGAGATAAAAATATTTGCCTGGTTTTGTTATATGTTTTGTTTTGTTTTCTTTTCTTTCTCCAGAGACTACTACCAATCTTTCTCATACAGTCGAGGGCCGTGGATTTACCTGGTGTGCTTATTTAAAATACAAATTGTTGCTTCCCCTTTCCACTGCCAGATCTTCTGAATCAGAACCTCAGGGAATAGAGTTCAGTAATCTTCACTCTCCTCAAATAACCTAGATGATTCTTATGTGCCCTAAAGCTTGAGAGATACTAGTTTACTTTGCAATGATATTTTTGAGGAGAATGCTCTTAGCAAGTCATTTTGTTGATCCCTGTCTATCCTAACATCCTCTGTGCTATCTCTGTCTTTTCCTCCATTTACCCCTCCAAAAGGAGATGATCCTTGCTCATTCCTGTCTCAAGAGGACAGGTCTCTAATATCTATGGAGAATTAGGCCAATGGAAGCCTACTAATTCCAAATATAAGACCTATAATATCTAACTAACATAGCACCTGAGACTGAATATGATTTTGAATATATCAGGATAGACTGAAAAAATATTAGACATAATTGTTCATTTGCATATATCCATGCTCGATACTTTTTAAAAAAGCCCAAATCCTTTCTCTCCCAAATTCCCAAATAAATACTTCTAAATATTTGTGGTTATATATATCCTTGATGCTCAAAGTGTGGTCCCTTTCCCAGCGCATCAGCATTGTCTAGGAGACTGCTAGAAATAGACTGTCTTGGGGCAGCCAGATGGCTCAGTTGGTTAGAGCGCGAGCTCTCAACAACAGGGTTGCCAGTTCAATTCCCGCATGGGATGGTGGGCTGTGGCCCTGCAACTAAAGATTGAAAATGGCAACTGTACTTGGAGCTGAGCTGCGCTCTCCACAACTAGATTGAAGGACAACGACTTGGAGCTGATAGGCCCTGGATATTCCCCAATATTCCCCAACAAAACTTAAAAAAAAAAAAAAAAAAAAGAAAGAAAGAAATAGACTCTCAAACTCTACCCCAGAATCTGAATATCTGAATTTAAAAAAAAATTCTTTCAGGGAACTATATGTACACTAAAGTTTAAGAAACACTGCTTTATAAATAGTGAACATGAACTAGTGAATCAATAAGTGCACAAGTGGTTACAGCCAGGGTTTTTGATGGAGCTCACAGGGAAAAACAAAAAGCAATGACTTCTACACATTGTTATGGACTGAGTGTTTTTGTCTCTTACAAATTCATACGTTGAAGCCCTAATCCCCAATGTGATGGTATTTGGAGGTGGGGCCTTTAGGAGGTAATTAGGTTTAGATGAGGTCATGAAGGTTGGGGCCCATGATAGAATTCGCACCCTTATAAGAAAAAGAGATACAAGAGTTTTTTCTGTTCACCATGTGAGGATACAGTGAGAAGGTAGTCATTTGGTAAGCTAGGAAGAGAGCCCTACAAGCCAGAAAGAGAGTTCTCACCAAGAATCAAATCTGCTGGGATCTTGACCTTGGACTTCCCAGCCTCCATGACTGTGAGAAAATAATGGCTGTTGTTTAAGCCACCTAGTCTATGATATTTTGTTATAGCAGCCCAAGCTAAGACAATGTACTAAAGAGTCTTTCCAAAACTAGAATGTTCTCTTTCTTTATTAATACTCCTCATTTCTGTGTAGGAAAGCTCAGAGCAACACACAGGAGAGAGTAAGAGAGAAGAAGGGAGGGAGGGGAAAAGGGAAGGAAAGAGAGAGAGAGAGAGAGAGAGAGAGAGAGAGAGAGAGAGAGAGAGAGAGAGAGAGAGAGACTGAGAGAGAAATTTTTAGAGAGAACCACAAATCTCCATGTAGTTATTGAAGGTTCTGCACTAAATGAAGTGGTTGCAGGTGGAGAGACTGAGAAATAGCTGTTAACGGTATGAAGTCCCGGATACCAGGAAATGAGCAAATCAACTCCAGGAGAATCTGACACAGAAAAAGGTCAAAGCCAACATAAACCAGTAAGATCCTAGAATAAAACTATAGTAGCATGTCTTTAATTGACAATTGCAGTAGATACATTACCCAGAGTCACTAAAAGAAGTATTATTTTCCGGGTGGTCACATATTACACAAATCCCATGGTTGCTGTCACAATATTTTTAGAAAAGCTGAGTCTGTTTGGGGGAGCTACCTAAATAGAAAGGGTACAATTTTAAGACTTAAGGCCTAAGGACTTGATATTTTTGATCCAAAGGGCAAGTGATAATAAAATTATAATTGTAATATCCTTGACATTAGCGGTCACTTCTTTCTTAAGAGGGAGAAATGAGCTATATGAGAACCAAATATCAATAAATGCCCAGTCAGACCATATATTCTGTCTCGCTCTTAGAGCAGTCTCCATAACTTCTGGTTGTGAAAATCAGTGGAGATTGTGGCTGAGATGGAGGACAGCTGGAGTGCCAGGTGCTCCTTTTAAAGGGACTGCACACAGACTTATTTGCTAACGAACTCACTGACTGACATCAAGTGCTAGGGCAGCAGCTCAAAAGGTACAAGGGACATACAAGGAGAAACTGAACTGTTTGCCTTAGGGTGAGGGAGGCAGTGGCAGCTTTCTTCCCAGATGGAGGAGCTCACAGAAGCCATAATTTCTTTGTTGAGCCTTCCCCATCTCCCTACGTGCAGACACAGGCAGACACCATATCTGAATCTCTATCAAACTGGCTATCACCTTTCATCTGCTGTGCCTTAGTGATTCCCGGAGATCCCGCTCCACCCAACTTTCGGGCACACCCAAATCACTTCCAGTGACTTTTCTGTACATACAACCCATCTTAGCTCATTCTTTGGAAATTCATAAAATCTCTCAAAGGTTCACATAACCCAAACAAGCAGCATCTGGCTTCAGCATGTCCCATACCTCTGGCTGAGTAGCCCTAAGCCCAGCACTAGTGGCAACCAGCCTTGGTTTGCAGATTGGCCCCTCAAGGCACCTCTAAGCCCAGTGTGGGCAGTGCCAATCTACAATTGCTTTGTGGCTCATACCAGGTTGCCCTGGGCAAGCACAGGCTGCAGCTAAACTTGGCCTGCAGCAGGTTCCCTCCCAGAAGGCACCAGGGTTGGCATACCTGGTAGCCAGCTTCAGACCAAGCTAGAACATCACCTGGCCACCTCCAAGGATGACACACCCAAAGGGCAGACTGAGAAGGCACTGTAACCACACTGAAACAAACCCTTCTCTTGCACTACAGCTCCTCCACTGTTGTCACAGCCAGTCCTCACAATTAATCAGCCTAAGGGTCAATCCCTCCCACTTACAAACAAATGGCAACCAAAGCTCAACTACAACAGAGGGCACACACAGCCCACACAAGGGACACACCTGGAGCACCTGGCTCTGATGACCAGGGAGACTGCACCACTGGGCCCCACAGGACACCTACTACATAAGGACACTCTACTAAGACCAGGAGGAATAACAGCCCTACCTAATACATAGAAACAAACACAGGGAGGCAGCCAAAATGGGGAGACAAAGGAACATGTCCCAAAAATGAAAGAACAAAACAAAGATCCAGAAAAAGAACAAACAAAATGGATACATGCAATCTACCAGACACAGAGTTCCAAACGCTGGTAATTAGGATGCTCAGTATCTCAGGGAGAACTTCAACAAAGAGATAGGAAACATAAAAATGGAGATAGAAAACACGCAAAAAAATTTTTACAATAACTGAAATGAAGAATACATTAGAGGGAATCAACAGTAGGTTAGATGAAGCAGAGGACTGAATAAGTGGTTTAGAAGATAAGGTAGCTGAAAACACCCAATCAGAACCAGCAAAAAGAAAAAAGACTCCAAAAAAGTGAGGAGAGTTTAAGTGGCTTCTGGGATAACATCTAGTGTACCAACATTCGCATTACAGGAGTACCAGAAGGAGAAGAGAGAGCACAAGGAATTGAAAACCTATTTGAAGAAATAATGACAGAAAACTTCCCTAACCTGGTGAAGGAAACAGACATACAAGTCCAGAAAACACAGAGAGTCCCAAACAAGATAAACCCAAAGAGGCCCACACCAAAACACATCATAGTTAAAATGCCAAAGGTCAAATACAAAGAGAGAATCTTAAAAGCAGCAAAAGCAAGGCAGTTAGTTACCTACAAGGGAGCTCCCGTATATCAGCTGATTTCTCAACAGAAACTTTGCAGGCCAGAAGGGCTTGGCACAAAATATTCAGTAATAAAAAGTAAGGGCTCACAACCAAGATCACTCTACCCAGCAAATCTATCATTTAGAATCGAAGGACACATAAAGAGCTTCCCAGACAAGAAAAAGCTAAAGGAGTTCATCAACACCAAATCAGTATTATAAGGAATATTACGGTACTTCTTTAAGAAAAAGAAGAAGAAAACCAAGATAAAAAATATAAATAGTAAAATGGCAATAACTACATGTACTGTGTTTCCCCAAAAATAAGACCTAGCTGGACCATCAGCTCTAATGCATCTTTTGGAGCAAAAATTAATATAAGACCCAGTATTATATTATTTTACATTATATTATGTTATATAATATTATACCCAGTCTTATAGTAAAATAAGACCGGGTCTTATATTAATTTTTGCTGCAAAAGATGCATTAGAACTGATTGTCTGGGCTAGGTCCTATTTTCAGGGAAACATGGTAAGGTGTTTTTAAGAAAGAAATACAAACTAAAACAGCAAGATGTAGTCTTTTCCCTATTAAATTGATAAAGGCTAATGATACTGTGTTTCCCAAAAATGAGACCGGGTCTCATATTAATTTTTGCTCCATTAGGGCTTATTTTCAGGGGATGTCTTATTTTTTTCATGTAGAACAATCTACATCTATTCAAATATAGCCATGTTATCTTCTTCTGGAACACTGTCATAACATACTAAACGCGTCAGTCTGGCTGATGATCTTAACTGGGGCTTATTTTCAGGGTAGCTGTTATTTTCGGGGAAACACAGTATATCTAGTGTTATGAGAACGTAGGAAAACAAACACATTCTGCTGGTAGAAGGTAAATTGTTAAAATTTTTCTGAAGGTTATATATATCAAAAATCTTACAAGTGGGGCCTAGGCATTCTACTTTTAAGAATATACCTTATGGAAATAGGCATGCAAAGATTTAAATAAAAGAATATTTATAAAAGCAGAAAGAAAATCTGGAAGCAAACTAAATGCTCAATAGCAGATGATAGATTAAACAATTACATACTATTTATCCAATGAAATATCATTGAGCTAGATATTTTGTTTGCTTCTGCAGCTTCGGTCTCCACTCTTTTCGTCCCTACTCTATGCCCTGGAAGGTTAACCTTTATAGACTACGCCAGTTTCCTTACCTTCTGGCTTCAGGTTACGTATGGCAGACAGAAAGTATCAGCAAGGGATGGATGTGCTGAACAAACAGTGGAAGGAGAGAGGTCAGGGAATTTATTCCTCCTGCTTCCTAGTTTGGCAGTGATGATTTGCCTCTATGGAGGCTATAGTCTCTAGAGTTTTCTGTGACCATTCCCTCCTGTACCCATTCAGGATTAGGGATAGTAATGGCTTCCCTGTTGCTAGTGTTGGCTGCTGCACAATCCCTCAACCCATCATAAACTCTCTTCAATTATTCATTTTAAGTAAATCATCTATTTCCAACTAAGATTCTGACTCTGCTGCCACTGAAAATCATGTTTCACTGTGATATTACAAGACACTGTATGGGTTTCCCACAATTTTATTCAACTAATACCCTACTACAGAACATTTAAATTGTTTCTAATCTTGGTGAGGAGTCTGACTCTGGCCAAAAACCTCTGTGTGATCTCTCAGGCCAGAGCCCAGGCAATTACAACAGCTTTACCTGGGAAGTCTCTTGGGAAAGCTGCCCTCCCATAACAGACTTGCTGCACAACCAGTGCGCTGCAGTCCCAGAAGGGAGTTGCAATCAAGGACTCAGGCCCCACGGCCAACCACGGCGTTACACATATGTGCGTTCCCAGCCCAGGCGCCTCCATTAGGAGTCCTCTTCCTTAGGGGCCTTCACCGGACATCTCTGCTGAGACCTCCTTATGAGAGGAACCTTGAAGACACTTTTCTCCACTCTGGCTCAGGACTCAGTGAGTGCTATTTTTCCATTCCTACCCCTTTCCCCTCTCCCTTCCCCCAGCCCCTGGGTCCATAAAATGTCAAGAGCCTTTTGCTCACGGTTCCGGTGATGGTGAGAAGATACTCACATCTGTACTGATTCACCTGACCCTCACTGGGTGCTGCTCCAGGGGGAAGAATGGAACACTAGGGAAGCCCACACTTTCTCATGGTTAGTCTCTTGCCTTATACTACAGCAGTAAGCAATGAAAGGCTTGACTGTTACTTTCATTTTGGCAGCTCAGCTCTCTCCAATCAGCCCTTGACACTTCTCTACTATAAACATTGTTACAAAAATCAATCTTACATATGTATAATTTCTCACATGTGGGAGAATATAATAAATTCTTAGAAGTGCAATTCTCGTCAAAGAATAAATGCGTAATTTTGATAGCTATTGCCTAATTTCTCTTCATACAGATGCTATCCGTTTACAACCCCCTCCCCCCCAGCATTGTATAAGAGTGAACTGGGTAAGTTATTTAAACTCTGTGCATCAGTCTCCTCTTCTATAAAATGGACATAAAAATAGAACCTACTTCATAGAATTGCTGTGGATGAAATGACATTACAAGTAAACTATTTGGAATAGTGCTTTACTATTATTATTGTTGTTATTACTTCTTTATGCTCTTGACAGTAAAGAATACCATTTCCTTTTTGCCTATCAGGTGAAAAATGGCCTCTTGGTGTAGCTATAATTTGTATTTCACTTAATATGAGTAAAGCAAGCATTTTATCATATGTTAAAGGACAAGAACGCTCTTGATACTGATGTGGAAATACTGATGTGGAATAATCTCCAAGAAACCTTATTAAGTAAATAAAGCAAGTGGCGAACAGTACACAAAATATTTGTGCATAAGAAAGGGAAAAACGGGGCAGCCAGTTAGTTCAGTTGGTTAGAGCGCGGTGCTCTTAACAACAAGGTTGCCAGTTCGATCCCCACATGGGCCACTGTGAGCTGCGCCCTCCACAACTTGATTGAAACAGCTACTTGACTTGGAGCTGACGGGTTCTGGAAAAACACACTTAAATACATAAATGTTAAAAAAAAAAAAAAAGGAAAGGGAAAAAATAATGTGTATATATATATTTTACACGTGCCCAGAATAGCTCCAGAAGAATATACTAAAAACTGGTAACACTGGGTCCTGGGGGTGGGGTCAGGGGGTAGCCAGGGCAAGGAGAGGAAAGAGACTTTTCATTACACAGTGTTTTGTATCTTTTGAATTTTGTTTCTTATGAATGCTTTACATATTCCCCCATCACCACATACACACACACACAAATTTTTTAAAATGACAATCTTTTAGAAAATATTTTTAAACCATTGTAAAAGAATGTATGTTTAATGACATGGAAAATGTTTATGATGAACTGTTAAGAGAAAATAACAGGTTATAAAACAGAAATGTATATATAATCCAAATCTAGTAATCATATATGCATAGAAAAATAGCCTAGCAGTTACAATCAAAAGCATTAAGAATAATTACCTCTGGATAGTGGAGCTACCAGTCATTTTTATTTTATTTTCTGTGCTTTTTCCAAATTCTCTGCTTTGAAAATGTATTACTTTTGCAGATAGAAGGAAATGATAGCTTTAAATGGATGTTATACATAGCAATAAAAAAATATGTAACAAAATAAACACACAACAACATAAATAAATCTCAGATATACTTTCAGTAAAAGAAGCCACACAAAAAAGAGTGTATATTACATGATTACATTTATAGGTTGTTTAAGAACAGGCAAAATTTATGTTTATAGAGGCCAGATTAGCAACTACCTGTGTGAGGGAGATGGATGCTTAGAAAGGGCCATGAGATAGTCTCCTGGAGTGTTAGAAATACTCTATGTCTTGATCTGGGGGTTGGTTACATAGGGGTGTACATATGTGCAAGTATTTTGAGTTATACATGCAAGATTTGGCCACTTTATATATGTTTTATCTCAATTTTAAAAATTAAGCCTGGAAGGATATATTCTTACTACATACACACAAATATATTATGAGAGTTATAATATGCCATATCTCAAGAGAAAAACAGCATAATGGGGATGTTCCAGGGAACTCACAGTGGTAAAGAAAGTGGACTCTGGAGTCAGAGAGACCTAGGTCTGAATTCCAGCTCTGTCACTTATTAGCTTTGTGAATTTGAGCAAGTTACTTAACCTGTCTCTGTCTCAGTTTACTCATCTGTCAAAATGGAACAATAATAGTACTGACTTCACAGGTTAATGTCAGAGTCAAATGCGAAGTGCTTAAAAGAGTATGTGGGTCATAATAAGTATTCAGTAAAAATTTCTTCTGCTGCTAAAGGTCAATGCAGAAGTCCTCCTTGTTGATCCAACACAAGAGCTTGCCCATACATGGGCACCCACTTGCACACACACGCACACATGCACACATATACAGACACACACACACAGATTCTCATTTGTAAATACCTCTATTCTACTGGCCCAAATTACCAAGAAACAGAGAGAGAGAGAGAGAGAGAGAGAGAGAGAGAGAGAGAGAGAGAGAGACACTAACAGCCAGGGTGATACCATTTCCATGGGGGGGAAAAACACAACAACACATCATTAGACAAAAATATTTTAGAATATGCATAGTTGGGTTTGCATAAAACATTTTGTGAAGTTTCCAATGAAATTATCAGAAATCCCAACTGCAAAAGAATACATTTTAATATTCAGAATCAGTATTCAAAATTATCACTTAGAATTGCAAATAGAAAACTGAAAAATGCATCAGAAAACTGACATATAGATTTGTAAATACAATTTTCTTCCCCTTTTAGAGGGGTCAAGACCAACCATTAACTATGCAGTGAACAATATTAAATCTTCATTTGTAATACTAATAAATGCTGAAACATACCCTGGGAGTCTTTTGCTTGGGCCAACGGGAAGAAAACAGTAATAACTCTTTTTCATAGATTATTAATCAAAATTGCACTCCTGGCTAGGGAACCAGAAATATATCAATGGATCAATGGCTAAAAGAACTAGTACTCTGAAGAGAATTTTCAAATTGTAAGTAAATATAGCATAAGTTTAATAACTGAATAATACAAAAAATAATAATAATAGGGAAAATACTAAGGAGTCTCCCACAAAAGATTCTCATTGGCAGACCATGCAAATTTTAAGGAAAAATACAGCATTTTAGGGATAATTCAAAACTCCAAGAAACAATAAGACAAAGATCTTCCCATGTAGTTTCCTTTTTATCACTGAACACTAACAGTTTAATTTTCTGAGGTAAACAGAGACAGGAAGACATACATAATAGAAATATACAAATCTCATGTCAGCCAATAATAGCAATAATAGTCAAAGCTTATATCCTACTTTCTCTGTGCCAAACCCTGTTCCAAGTGCTTTTCATGTTATTTATAATACTAATTTAATGAGTAGATGCTATGATCTTCACTTTATAGATGAGGAAACTAAGGAATAGATAAAGTAACTTTCCCAAGTTACACATTAATAAATGACAGAGTTACAATCTGAATTCAGTCTTCTAATGTCAACATCTATACTCTCACCATCCAGCCATTTAACTAAAGATGTTAAAAAGTATGTAAACTCAGTGGTGAGTCATGTTGATAGCACACACCTTTGAAATAATGTGAAGAGAATGGCATTCTCCTCTGTGGTCATTCTCTCCCAAATCCATAACCCCTGTCTAACCATGAGAAAAACATCAGACAACCTCAAATTGATTGACATTCTACAAAATACTCGACCAATACTACTCAAAACTGTCAATGTCATCAGAAACAAGGTAAGTCTGAAAAACTATCACAGACCAGAGGAGGGTAAGAAGACTCTAGGCCTACATATAATGTGGTATTGCAGATGGGATTCTCAAATAGAAAAGGGACATTAGGGAAAAACCAGGAAATTCAAATTGTAGAATTTAGTTAACAGTAATATACTAATATTGGTTTCTTAGATGTGACAAATACAGCATAGTACTCAAAAGCTTTTTTGTTGTTGTTTTTTTAAGTATGTAACAAAGTAATTTGAATTTTACTTCCCATCCCCACCCAAAACCCCATCTCTTGAGGTATTTCTTGGTGAGATGTCTAACAGATAAGAAGCTGGTGTCAGAATAACACAAAGAGAGAACCAAAGGAGAAGCTTTCTTTCCCATGCCAGAGAACTTATTCCAGGCAAAGAGGATGAATTTTATCTTGTTGCTCTTGGAGAAAGTCCTCTGGAACCTAGCCAAAAGTCCTGAGGCAAATGAAAATAATATGTAGTTATCCATCTCTTTCTTACTACTATGCAAAACAGACATTTTATACAGTCTTTCCAGGCACAAAGTGCAACTATGGGGTTTTATTCAATAATATATTAGACACTTGGGGAAACCAACTCTGACTAAACCCTGAGATAAAAGCAGGAAGCCCCCTTGGTTAGCTCAAGGAGAAGCCCCAAACTAGAATATAGAGGAGGAAGGCTTTTGTAACCAGACAACTGCTGATAGGTGAACAATAGTTAGCCAGGAAATAAGCATTCCAGGCAGAAAGAACAACAAGGGCAAAGGCCTAGAGGTGAACTTGCATTTTCAGAAATGCAGTAATTTAATATGCCTGGAGTATAAAGTATATGGTGGGAACTAGAAGAAATAAGGCTGAAGATGTTTCAGGATATATTATAGGAAGGAAAAGTCCATTATAAATAAATATGAAGTCATGTGTATCAAGTCATGTGTAAATATGAAGTCAAGAAAATATCAAGTGTATGTGCAGGAATGGACTTCAGAAAGGCCTGAAGCCTGCAGTGGTCCACCAGAGAACCTGACCTTCAAGTCACTGTCTCAATATACAACCTGCATAAATAGAATATATAAATATGTTGTGGTATACGCATACCATGGACTACTATACAGCAGTGAAAAATGAATAAACTAGCAATACCACCAACATGGATGAATCTCAAAAACAATGGGCGAGTCACAGAAGAATACAGGCATGATTCCATCTATATAAAGTTCAAAAATGGTGACAGATCTTAACTAGACTTATGGTGATCATTGCACAATATATATAAATACTGAATCATTATGTTGTTCACTTGAAACTAACATAAAGATATATGTCAATTATACCTCAACTAAAATAGATTAATTAAAAAGTTCAAAAATAGGCAAAACTAAGTAATACGTTATTTATACATATATAAATAAGTGTTAAAAACTTACAAAGAAAAAAAGAAATGATCTCCCCAAAATTTGAAGTAGAGGTTAACTGGAGGGAAGTAAAGAGAATGAGGACATGTAGCGAGCTTCAAAAACATTGAAACATAATACTGTTTTTTAGTTGAGTGGTTGAGTACACAATTATTTATAATTTTTAAAGGTACATATATTATATATACTTTTGTATGCATGATATATTTCAGAATTTTTAAGAAAGAGAGTAAAAAGTAAAAAAAAAAAAAAAAGTTTAAAAAAAAAACCCTAAGCAATCCTGGGTTTAAGATTAATATCCCAAGTTTGCTACTTAATAACTATGTGACATCAGACAAGTTATTCTCTGTGTACCTTGGTTTCCTGGTCTTCAAAACTGGGGAAAACTGAGTCTCACAGAAATTAACAGTATTTGTAATACCTACCTTTCGATATTATTATGAGGATTAAATAAAATAACACATGTGAAAGGACTCAGAACATTTCCTGGCACAGATTAAGCAGCCAACAAACATTAGAAATCTCCATTATTTTAATTGTTGTAGCAGATATTTAATAAAATGATAATTGACCTCTGTCCTTTCATTCAGAAAGGGAAGAGAAAACAGTGTAAATGAAGATCCATTATGAATTCCAGTAGAAAAATCAAGCACAGCCATTAATTATTGTAGTTTGCTGCATGACTACTGTATTTCTTCAATTCTAAAATGTGTATTTTGTGGCATTTGAATGTTTCTAAAGTTAGAATTGTGTCTTAAAATCAATGTAAAATATAGTAGGCTTTTCCTCCTAGAAACCTTTTATTAAAATGATGATGTGTCTTACAATTGATTGTGTCTCAGAATCAGAAAATAAAGTAATTATGCTGTTGCCATAGCAGGCATGACAGTTTTTAGACAAAAATAGCTATGCAACTAGGAAATAGAGTCCAAGCCTCAGGTTTTTCATGTTACAGCAAATCAACCACAATGGTGATAACCTTTAAAAGATCATGAACTTTCTGTTAATCGCCTGATTGTCCCCAGACCTCTACAGCCTGTGGATACAAGTGAGTCCGATTGTTTTGGCCCCACATGTTGCTAGGTCTAAACCTTCAGTGCCAAGCTTCGGACTTCAGCACACACACCCCCAGTCTCCACAGTTACTTCTGGGAGTCTTCTGTGTCCAGGGTCAGCCCTTCCACATGCTTCTGCTCTGCACTCTCTGTAGACGTCCACTTTGTCCCCAGTCACTTGAGGGAACGTGTATCTCCCAGTGCTCAAAATCTGAACATCCTCCAGATAAAATGTTCCCTCAAGGAATCTGGGTCCCCTGCAGATATTTTAGCAGAAGCCTATGCCTTTGTTGGAACTGCATATAATTCAGAAGGTGTGTTCATTGGGGAGGAGTCTGATAGTGAGAAGCAACTGTCAATCTTCTCTTTTTCCTTTTAAGGCATCCTCTGAATTTCTAGATCCTGACTAAAGAAACAAGGCAAGTTCCTTGGCAGAGCACAGATGACCTGCATCTATCAACCCACTTGACCAAGTCTTTTCTTCTTTCTTCTCTTAGATGACTCCCCACTGTTGCCCCTAGGACCTATCTTCCAACCTGCTATCCTCCAAAATACAAAAAGAAAACAAAGGTCAAAACTTCTGGAAAGGGAGAATCTGTCTCCACCACCACCCCCTTTCTCATCCAAATGAAAAAAAAGAGAATGAGAACACCTTCCATTGTGAAATTCCCCTAAAGAATGCCCATATTGCCCTAAATAGAGGGCAATGGGCTTTGACACGTAGTTCACGGGCTTTCTTGCCCTTTATCTTCAGCATTAAGAAGGCAGTTTCTGGTTCAGAGTCTGGGAGAATTTCTGGAACCACTAATGTTCATGCAAGCATCAAAGGAAAAGTACATCCTCTGGAAAAAAATACAGTGTTTAAGAAGCCTTTGCAGGCCTTTATATAGACAGCCTTCATATTTCCAATAAGAAGCATCTTCATTTTTAATCTAGGGAAGTTCCTGCATCTTTTGATCATTTTCCTTTCCCTTCTCTCCATCCCTTCATCTCTCTGCCATTCCTCTTCTTCTACCTCTGAGGATCTGTATACAAAATTCCTCCTAACAAGCCCCTTCATCCTATACATATCAATTTATGTAAATGGACCCTTGAGGGGAAAGGATGCTAGTTTTTCAGATTCAACCATATTTTGAATGGAAATTGATTCCCCCCGGGACTCCTGCCAAAATTATATACACCACCCAAGAGAGTGAATAACAGTTAGTAATAAGGCCCAATTTAATATCCTGATAGTATGTTTTGGCTTCAGAGAGGAAAATACTATTCTATAATATACCTAAGTATTTTGTAAATTAATTTGTCCATGTAGGAGGGATGCTGAAAGGAAATGTCATCCTGGTCCTAAACGAAGATCAACTCAACTATTGAAATATGAGAATTGCTAGCAATAACACTTGCCGCTGTAAACTGCTGCAAATATCCCAGTTCGTGCTGAAGACTAGTTATGGGGAGGGTGACTCACTGCATATATTATTCATGGAGCTGGGCTATGATGTGAGATTGTAGTGAAAATAACTTGCAAATTGAAATCAAATATAATATTCTGGTTTTCCACAAGAAAAGCCCAACTACTAATTTTCTCCTCCTACTCTTGAAACATTCTGACTGTATTAGGGTTTCAACTATATGCCTTGTTTTCAGGCTCAATTAAATATTTAAACATTTTTCCTGGTATTCAGCTAAAATGAACAAAATGTTCATGGTAGTAATTCTGTAATACTAGAAATAAAACCCCAGAGAACTCAATAAAGCTAACAGTGCAAATGACTGGACTGCAGGGTAAATTGTCAGTTCTTTAGAAGCAATCGGAACCACTAATGTGTGCTATTTTATAAGTCAGTGTAGTCAGAAAGCTCTATATTGATCTTTTATAACAAAAGAAGTCAAATGGTTAAACCTGCTGTCACTGATAAAAGTCCTTAATCATTTCTAGATTCATGTATCAATTACTATAATCTCACTTCTTCCATCCCCAAACAACCCAGACCTAGTGAAGGGTATGGCTTTAGTTTTTACATTCAAGTTTCAATAATTTATTTATAAAACATAACATACAGGCCTCTAAATATTAAGAGGAAAACAACCCATCATTTTGTTGTACCATTTACCTTTATGTTTACAAAGGATTGGTATGAATCCATCAACCTTACTAGAGAAATAATTCAAAATTCATTCTTTACTAAAAATGGATCAATCATATGTCTTCCTTAGAAACAAAAGATAGCAAACCATTGTAGTAGAGTTAAAAACAATTCTCAAGTTCATTCTTCATACATTACTGAATCATATTTTTTTTTGTTTTTAATACCTAAATATCATCAAAAAGCTTTCAGTTTTACATGAACAATTTTGTGAGCCTTTCTATGTAATATAGATTATTTCACTATCTAATCTAGAGATGCAAAATTCTAAAACCATGGGGCAATAGTTTGGAGTTTTACTATTTAATTAACAAAAAGAATAGTTTATTCAAAGAATTGGTTAGAGTCACTATAAATATATGAAATTTCATTTGATAGATCTATATTTTCAAAATATAAACTGTTGTTTTGTATGTGGTTATGCGTAAGCCTAATAAAATAAATTGTTCCATTGTGCTACTTATGTGTCCAGGTCTACTCAGGTGGTCAGAACTTTGCTAGATAGGAGGCCTTCTTCCAGAGACCATGTTTTGATTTGGCATAAGTTGCTGAGAGAGGTCAAGTCAATTTGCTATGAGGGAAATCACTACTAAAAGGAATCAAAGTTTAACAAAGGAGTTCATACTTCGAAGGGTGAGAAAGAATAGAAATAAAAAACTAGGTAGTGAGGTTGGTAGCTGAAACAATTCAGAGAAGGGCAATCAAGTGCAAGTTCAAATATGGTGATTTGGAATCTCAACTTTGAATGGACAATGTATGTTCCATGTTATTTAGCTTAATTCAGGGGGCTATTTACCCTTCATCCTTAGTTTTGAAAGAGGAGATCTGGTTCAGAGTCATAGCATTCCTAAAACCGCTAATATTTCTGCAAGTGAAGGAGGAAAAGTTCACCCTCTGGAACAAAATAGTTTTTAGGCAGTCTTTGTTGCCCTTTTCTGGCCTTTAGACATGTAGCCAAATCCATCATCAGCCTTTCATGTTTCTAATTCCAGTGTTTGCATTGTTCCAAGAACAATACTCAATTTTTTAATCTAAGGAGAGATAATCAGGGCAAGACAATAAACACTACCGAGTTATGTGAAAGGGTTATTGAATATAAACCCAAAGCAGGGCTGAAATTGGTTTGTATGCCCCGCTAGATGCTTCATTGGAGATACACAGGTATGGCTATGACAAATTGCTGAAATTTGCTGACGATCGCATCATGTTCCACAAGATCATGCTTGCAAGAATTACGAGAATATCCAACAAAATCACCAGAATCTAAGACTTGCTCAAGGCCATTCCCTGGGAATCTGCAGCCAGGCAATGAGCTATGGGATTCCTGAACACCTGCCCTCACTAGATTGTAGTCCTGATGTTTCCACTGTATAAATTACAAGCTCTGAGTAGAAATAGTGGATATGGTGGATTGACATCCTGACAGACCCTATCCAACTACTTCTACTTTACTGTGCAGATCACCTCCCATAACTAATAATCATGTATGAAAGCTAACGGTTAAGTTGGCTAACTCATCCTAGAAAAAGTGCTACATATCTCATTGATGAATATCACTATGGTCACCTTCGAAGTACTCCCCTTGGAAAGCTATGCACCAACGCCAGCACCTAGTCCACCCTTCAAAGCAATTTTGGAACTCTTTTTCTGGAATGGCCAGCAGAGTCGTCATCGTATTACCCTTGATGTCCTGAATGTCATCAAAATGTCTTCCTTTCAATATTTCCTTTATCTTTGAGTAAAGAAAGAAGTCATTGGGAACTAGATCAGGTGAGTAGGGAGGGTGTTCCAATAGTTATTTGTTTGCTGGCTAAAAACTCCCTCACAGACAGTGCCGTGTGAGGTGGTGCATTGTTGTGATGCAAGAACCATGAATTGTTGGCGAAAAGTTCAGGTTGTTTTCATCTAACTTTGTCATGCAGTCTTTTCAGCACTTCAAAACAGTAAACTTGGTTAACTGTCCTGTTGGTACAAATTCATAATGAATAATCCCTCTGATATCAAAAAAAGTTAGCAACATAGATTTGACTCTTGATTTGGAACGACGGAATTTTTGGTCATGGAGAATTGGCTGACTTCCACAGTGTACTTTGACGCTTTGTTTCAGGGTGGTATTGATACACCCATGTTTTATCACCAGTGATAACATGGCCCAAAACATCATCTTGCCTCTCCAAAAGGTCTTGGCAAACTTCAACTATTCTTTACTTTTGTTCATCAGTGAGCTTCTTTGGGACCATTATGGCACACACCTTTCTCATGCCAAGATTTTCAGTGAAGATTTTCCTAACTGTTTTTCTCTCAACGTTTACTTGGTCTGCTGTGCTTCTCAAAGTCAGCCGACAATTTTGACACACAAGTCGATGAATTTTTGCAATATTTTCATCAATTCAACTCGCTACTGGCCGCCCTGACCTCTCTTCATCAGTGATGCATTCTCTCCCCTCAGAAAAATGTTTAATCCATTTGTACACTGCTGTTTTCTTCATGGTATTATGCCCATAAACTCGGACTAACATGTCTGATTTCACTTCCACTTTTGCCAAGTTTAACAAGAAATTTAATGTTTGTTCATTGCTCTAATTCAAGCTCAGACATTCTCGCAATGGCACACAAAAACATGCAACAACAATAATGAACACCACTCAGCAAGACACCACCACACGTTGCCACAAACACAGCTGTGAGACACTGATATACCAAGGTTATGAAACCTTACTGAGCTGTTTGTACAGTGCTGCCAATGTAAGCGCACGGTGGCAAGTTCGCGAACTTAATTGTCAGACCTCATACGTGGGCAGACATGCTTTCAGAAATGTGAGTGAATGTTTGGAAAGGAAGAAGCAATATTTGCAATATTACAAATCCATGCACCATCCATTTACATATGTTTTATTGGTTCTCTCCTAAATTCTCACAGTACAATAGTCTTTCCTTATTTATTAAGTTTAAATTTGACACACCTATTATAGATTTACTCATTCTCCTTCCTTCTCCCCACCAAAATAACAGACAAACGTGACTGGTCAGATTCACTTTCTGAATTCCGCTATGCCAAGCCTCTGGCACTGTTGATACTTCACGCCATGGGAACACTTTAGTCACTATGGGACCCAAGAGTTCTGAGGGACCTTCAAACACCCTTTATGAGTGGTGCTAGGAGTTTCTCCAGGTCCCTTTGGGAACCTGAAAAGGGAAGATGGGTAGGGTATGAAGCCAGGAGTTGTAGACTCCCTGCCCCACTTTGGGGCAGGTTTTATTTATTTTATGTATTGGGCTTTTTCATACATTTCTGTCTGTACTAAGAGTTCAATTGATTTTCATGGGTTTAAAATGAGTGATGTGGTAAAAATAGGTCTGTAAGGAGAGTCAGACTTGGTTAGAAAGTCAGGACCTGTCACTTACTGTGGCAGGAGGGACAATGCCTCTCCTCTCTGATAATAATCTCAGCACTGCCTACCTCACAGACTCGATGTGATGTCAAAACACCACTGTGAGGGCAGGGGGCACGGGGACAGAGCCTAGTTCCACTGCCATCTTCCAGCCGGAAGTCCCGCCTATGCGATCCTGACCCTGCCCAGCCCTCCACCGCTCCTCACGTCACTTACCCTTCACCCGGAAGCAGGCCCCATGGGCCAGACAGTCCACTCCGCACGCCAGGACATCGACCTGCAGGCCCTGGCATGGATTCCACCAGCCAAGATATGGATCCTTCCGGCCTGGAATCCCTACGCACTGGCCAAGAGTCTGACCCTGCAGCTCTAGGTTTCAACTCTACTGGCCAGGATTATTTCTCCAGTGGCCACGAGTTCTACTCTCTCTACCAAGAATTGGACCTGGACTCTCTTAACGAAGATTTTCTTTCTCAATCCACACCAGGTGCCATAACAGAGACCTCTACGGGCACACATGAATCCCACCAGGCTGCGGAACCACAGGACCTCACAGAGGCAGATCAAAAGGTGCTCAAATCCGAGCTCACTAAATTGGAGGCAGAAATTGTAAGCCTACGCCATGTGTTGGCAACCAAAGAAAGACTCTGTGCAGAGCTCAAGAGGTATCTGGGCCTCACAGCCTTGGTGGGGCTGAGGCAGAATCTATCCAAGAGCTGGCATGATGTTCAGGTCTCCAATGCCTACATGAAACAAGACGTCAGCTGCCCTGTCCACCATGGGCTCTACCATCTGTAGGAAGCTTGCACACATGAAGAACTCGGCCACATTTAAATCCTTTGAAGGTCTGCTGGGGACAATCAAGTCCAGAGTCGGAGGTGGCAGAGAGCTTGGTAATGACTGCCTTCCTTCTTCAGGGGTGTGTTTGGATGATCTGCCCCTGGTTTCAGGGAGTAGGTATGATCCACTCCTAATTTCAGGGAGTGGAAATGATCCAGTTACAGAAAGTGGGGATAACCTGCTTCCCTTTAAGGAGCGGGAATAAGCCCCACTGGTAACCTTCCCTGGCCACCTGACCAGTGCAAGAACTCCCTTCCCTCATCACAATTGTAACTCTGCCCATCAAAATGAGCAACCTAACCACAATGATAAAGTTAATTCAGAAAATGGACCGAGTTCAGATTTGAGAAAAGTAATGTCAGTTTGTACATAGATATTTGCTGATGTTGAGATAAAGAACCTAACATTTTGTACCCGGTTATTTTACACTAAAGTTTGTAGATGAAATACATCATTATCCCAGCCTTCCTGAGGTTGCATTTAAATACACAAGACAATGGCTCCAGAGGGGTATAAGGCTAAAGCCCAAACTCTTTTTTGGAAAACTAGTCTTAGGTGCTAAGGATTCAGCAGTGACCAAAACAAACAAAAAAATCCTTGCCTTCTTGGAGCTTAATTCATAAGTTAAATAATATCACAAATACCCATGCACCCACCACACTACTTAAGACCCTGCA
This sequence comes from Rhinolophus sinicus, assembly GCF_057876585.1. Lineage (NCBI taxonomy): Eukaryota > Metazoa > Chordata > Mammalia > Chiroptera > Rhinolophidae > Rhinolophus > Rhinolophus sinicus. The sequence continues at coordinate 53,205,579 of NC_142516.1, forward strand.
TAGCTATTTTCCAGAGGCTATGAACACTTTGTAAAAATTCCTGGTGAAACTGATTCCTTCCTAAGTAGCTTGTCTTCACACCATGCTTAGCCTCTCCTTTTTATTTTGTCACATTTTAACTTGATAGTATGTTTTCAAATATCCTAATATTGACTTAGAACCTATATTGTAAACCAGGCTGCCATACTTCTGACCAACTGGCTACAAACCTTTGCAGGTTCTTACCACCCCTTCAGATTCTGTAATTCACTGGAAAGACTTACAGAACTCAGGAAAGCACTATACTAATGATTACCATTTCACAACTATTATAAAGGATACAAATCAGACTGGCCAAATGAAGAGACATAGAATGAGATTTGGGAAGAAACTTGAAGCTTAATGTCCTCAGGACACATCACTATCCCAACACATCGATGTATGATTAGCAACCTAGGAAGCTCACTCATGCTTCAGATGTCCAGAGTTTTTATTGGAGTTTTATTACATAGGTATGATTGATTGAAGCATTGGCCACATGATTGAACTTAATCTCCAGTCCCTCTTTCCTCTCCCAGAAGTTGGGAGGTGAAGTTGATATCATGTGGCTCAAATCCCCAAACCTCTAATCACATGACTGGGTCTTTTTAGCACAGCCAGTCCCACCCTGAAACTATCCAGGGACCCACCATGAATAACAAAGACACTTCTGTCACTCAGGACTTCCAAGGATTCAGACGCTCCCTCCAATGAACCAGAGACAAAGACCAGCCACATTCTTCCTTGTACAACAAAATCAGGCAATAGGAAGCTACCCTACAAAATGGTCCCTCAAGCTGCACAAACACAAGCAAAGGGTACTGTGCCTGTGTCACCACGCAGCAGCCTGTTTGTTTCCTTCTACCTGCCCCCAAAGAAAGGAGAATCTGCAAGACGGATCCTTTCAGGGACTTTGCTAAACCTTTGTGTTTGCACCTTATGCCTCCCTGTTTGGTCCCAGAAAGATGACTGGACAGTCAACGACGAGTAAGATTCCTCACGGAAGGAACAACTCAAGCCAGACACAGTCACGTGGGGACCAACAATAGAACCCACGGGGTTCACAGAGGTGGGCACAGCCCGCACCTTCCTTAGGCTAAGGAAAGCCTCAGCCTCTGTGGCTGCATTCCTTCCCACAACCTGCAAGGGAAGTGATTCAATGAAGTGCTCTCCATCTATTCATATGCATATAGGTTTTGTCCCTTGGGGAAGTTGAGACTTACGGTCTGGTTGCCGGTCCCTTGACCTCCGCATTTAAATTCTATTCATGGCTACTGTCTTTTCTTGACCCTGCGCCGCCCTCCTCGCTCCCCCACAACCCTCGTTGTGCAGGATGCGACATGCCTGCATGCCCCCTACCCCCATATACTTCTTATAATTTAGCTGGTCAACATTCCTTATTACTGCCACAAAAATATTATATAATAATTCACTGCATTGCTCTACCATCCAAAATAGCTCTTATCACTTCCAGACCATTATTAACTCCAAATTCCCCAAACATTAGTCATTATTAGTAACACCATAGTAGTTGGCACAGGAAAAAGCCAGACTACAAATGGAGGGATATAAAATACCTTCAGATGCACCAATGACCATTAGGTTGAGGCAGCAATGGAGATGGAACATCTACTCCACTCAACCCTGCACAAAACTGGAAGAATTCTCCCTTAGCATATTCAAAATCTTTGGAAGCTCATATCTAATTATTCCCATCCCTGCATATTCATCTTGCCCTCCATTGATCCTTGCTGAGCCTGGTCCATCTAGACTTTATCCACCTTCACATATTATCTCCCAGCCCCAAAAACCTGGACTGGGAAGCCAGAGCACATAGAAGTATTAGACACCTCCTGGTTGAAACCTCAGCTCTCTCTATATTTAATACCACAAAGAAGTTACGGATACAGAAAAAGGGGGTGGGAATCACCCACCTATTGCAAGCATATCCTAGGCCCTGGCCAGGGCCTTTCATCGAGCTTTCCTAACGGGGCTGGGTGGGAGATTAAGGAAAGGGGGGTGATCCTTTGCTTCAGCCATCCTGGACACCCTGGCCTGTTGTCACTCTGACTCTCCTTCTTCCTCTAAACTCTGCCCCACCTCTGTCTGACTCCAAATCTTTGGCTCTCTACACTCCAAATTTTGAGCCTATCTCTGGGCCTGTGGATCTGGGATTCAAACCAAGTGTTCCCATCAAATGGCTCTTGTTTTTCCCTAATGGACTCTTTTATTTAGTTTGCATTTTGATCTCTGACTCTGTGTTGCTGTCTATGAAAGCTTGATAAGTCCATCCGAAACTTACAGGAGAGGAGTCAGGCAACTCACACATTTGGAGTCACTAAAGATTGGCTTGTTTGCAGTGTTTATATTGCCGAAAGGGCAAACATTTATGGTAATAAGAGCTAATATTTATGTCACTTACTGTGGACCAGAAACTATTCTAATATGTTTCATACTTTAAGTCTTTTAATCCTCTCTATAGCTCCCTAGGTTCTTTATTATTCCAATTTTACAGATTAGGAAACCCAAAATCAAAGAGGAAAAGTAACTTTCCCAAAAATACACAGCTAGTAAGTGACAGAGCTATCTGAAAACCAGGAAAAGAGGTCTCAGCAAAAACTAACCCTACCATCACCTTGATCTTGGATTGCCAGCCTCCAGAACTATGAGAAAATAAATGCCTGCTGTTTGAGCCATGTTTAGTCTGTGGTATCTTTTAATGATAGCCCACCAGACTAATATAATCTTCTTTAAATTTTTACCTAGAAGTCACCCCTTTTGGCCACACTACATATAATTTTAAACACCATATCCCCATTTATGGCTTTAGCACTATATACCATGGGTTTTATTTTTGTTATTTATCTTTCTCATTGTCTGAGAACACTAGAATATAAACTTCATAGAGGCAGAGATATTTTTGTCAGTTATATTCACTATTATATCCCCACCATCTAATGCAGTGTCTGGTACATAGTAAGTGCTCAGTAAATAAATGAGATGAGGGAAGAAAGTCCAGGAGCTGACTGGGTCCTCCTACATCTCATCAAACTCCATAGAACAGGAAGGAGACAGTGCTGGGCCAAAACGTGAAACTGGGTTGTACTTAGAATGGGGTCAACGTGATGACAAATATCAACTTCAACAAAAGGTCAGAGTAGCCAGAGTCAGAAAGGCAAACAAGGTCCAAACCAAGGAGACATCTGAAGTCACTGACAACTTAAGGGCATGTAGGCAGCCAACAATTAACTCTGCCATATACCTTATTAAGCCCTGTGGCTTTTACTTCTGCTTGCTTCTACCTGCTCAGATGTCTGCCTCCAGAAGGCTTTAAAGGATTCTCATTCCTCTTTTGGTACTCCTGTCCTTAGCCCAGGAAGGCCTGGTAGAGATCTGAGGAATGTTACTCAAGTCTACTCAGTGCCATCCAGTTTCCTTCCCTCCTAAGATACGGAATGGGCCTCACACCTGCGTGTGGTGAATGAGAATCAGGAAGGATATTTCAACTGCAGAGGTTTCCATAGAAGAGTGAGGGACCCCAGCCCTCACTGGGCTCCCCAGCCTGGAGTACTGGTACCAGGAAGAGGAGTCCCCACATCTCTCTGTGAAAAACAGTGGAGATTCCGACCATCCGGGTGGGACAGAAACCTGCGAGAAAACCCAAAGTCCTCTTAAACAGCCCGTGAACAGACTCACTTCCTCGCAGGCACTCACCTTGGGCTCTGGTGGAGGGATGGTGACTCAAGGGTTTTCAGAGGCATACTGGAACAGACTGAGGTGTGTTGCTGCATGGTAAGAACTGCAGGACATTCACCATTTTCACTGCTCCCTTGCAGCCAGCAGGTGGGCTATATCTTTCCTGTGTTGAGCCCGCCCCCTCTGGCCAAATCTGAATCTGATTGGCCTGGTGAGTTTCGCTGCTCTGCCCTGCTGACTCCCCCAATGCTAGAGGGACTTTCTCCAAGAGCAGCCGGCTGCACCTAAACTACATTCTTTCTTGGAAAACTATTGGAGTCTGCGGGCTATAGGCAGGCAGCGACTGCCCTCATTGTGCTCTGAGACTTTGGCTGAGTAGCTCCAGGCTCAGCGCTAGCACCATTTCAGAGTTTATATTAACCTGGTAATCACAACAACTCTTCCCACTCTAGTGACTCCCTGAGAAACTGCCTCACCCCACTCTCGTACTGCATGAGCTTTATCAGTGGTTGAATCTTAAGGGAACCAGCAGGTGACAGCAGGCCGCAGGGCATCCTGGCTTTCTGCAGAGCTACCCCAGGCTGATGGCAGCCATCCTCGGTTCTCAGGATGGCCTCTCCCACTTGCCTCCAACTTTAGTACAGGCAGTGAACAACGCGGGATGCTTTGTAGCTTCTATTAGGTAGTCCCAAGCCAGTTACAGGCAGTGTGTGACCTGGCCTTCACTGGAGCTCTTCCCAAGAGGCCTCAGAACCAACATACTTGGAGACCGGCTTCAGACCACAGCAGAGCACCACCCAATTAAGACCTCAAGTGGAACACACAAAGGGTAGTCTCAAAAGGCACCAGAGCCTGCTGGGGCAAATCCCACTCAGTGGAGTAAGCCCCACACACAGCAGGGGGCCAAACCTCACAGCCAAGCAGCCTGAGGACCAATGCCACCCACTGATATGCCAATAGTAACCACAGCTCAACTATACCAGGAGGGCACACACAACCCACAAAAGGGACACTCCTGGGGTACCCAGAGCCAGGGACCAGGGAGACTGTACCAGGGCTCCACAGCGTACATACTACATAAGGCCACCCGGCCAAGACTAGGAGACATAGCAGATCTACCTAATACATAGAAACAAACAGAGAGGCAGCCAAAATAAGGAAATAAAGAAATACGTCCCAAATGAAAGAACAGGAGAAAACTCCAGAAAAAGAACTACACAAAATGGAGGCAAGCAACCTATCAGATACAGAGTTCAAAACAATAGTTATAAGAATGCTCAAGGAACTTAATGAGAACTTCAACAAAGAGATGCAAGCATTCAAAAGGACATAGAAACCATAAAAAAGAATCAGTCAGAAGTGAAGAATACAATAATAAAGAATGCACTAGAAGGAATGAAGAATGCACTAGAAGGAATCACCAGCAGACTACATGAGATGAAATTGGGTGCGTTTAGGGTGGCATGGCCATAGACATCAGCAGACTAGATGAATAAAGATCAAATCAGCGATTTAGAAGGCAAGGTACCAATTGGAACAGTAAAAACAAACAAACAAACAACAACAACAATAACAAAACAAAAAAAACAGAATCCAAAAAAATGAGGGTAGTTTAAGAGACCTCTGGGACAACAACATCAAGCATAACAAGATTTGCATCATAGGAGTACCAGAAGGAGAAAAGAGTAAGCTAGGGATTGAGAACCTATTTGAAGAACTAATGACTGAAAACTTTCCTAACCTGGTGAAGGAAATAGACATACAAGCCCAAGAAGCACAGAGAGTCCCAAACAAGATGAACCCACACAGGCCCACACCAAAACACGTTATAACTAAAATAGCAAAGTTTAAAGACAAAGATATAATCCTAGAAGCAGCAAGAGAAAGGCAACTAGTAACTTACAAGGGAGCCCCCATAAGATTGTCAGCTGATTTCTCAACAGAAACTTTGCAGGCTACAATGGATTGTCACAAAATATTCAACATGATGAAAAGCAAGGACTTACAACCAAGATTACACTACCCAGTAAGACCATCATTTTAAAATCAAAGGACAAAGAGCTTCCCAGACAAGAAAAAGCTAAACGAATTCATCACCACCAAACCAGTATTACAAGGAATCTTACAGGGACTTCTTTAAGACAGATTTTTTTTAAAAAAAGAAATAAAAATTATGAATAATAAAGTAGCAATAGCTACATATCAATAATTACCTTCAATATAAATGGATTAAATGTTCCAATCAAAAGACATAAGAGGGCTGAATGGATAAGAAAACGAATCCTTATATGCTTCCTACAAGTGAGTCACATCAGATTGAAAGACACACACAGATGGAAAGTAAAGGGATGGAAAAGTATTTCATGAAAATGAAAAAAATAAGCTGGGGAAGCTATACTTACACCAGACAAAATAGACTTTAAAACAAAGGCTATACCAAAAGACAAAAAAGGACCAAATAATCCCACTTCTGGGTATTTGTCTGAAGAAATCCAAAACACTACTTCGAGGGGACATGTAGACCCACATATTCATTGCAGCATTGTTTACAACGGCCAAGATGTGGAGGCAGCCTGGGTGTCTATTGATGGAAGAATGGATAAAGACGAGGTGGTACGTATATACAATGAAATATTGCTCAGCCAGGGAAGGGAATGGGTTCTTGCCATCTGCAGAGGCATGGATGGACCTGAGGGTATTGTGCTGAGTGGAGTGTCAGACAGAGAAAGATAGATGCAATATGATTTCACTTATATGTGGAATCTAAAGAACAAAATAAACAAAACAGAAACAAACTAATAGAGAACATTTTGATGGTTTCCAGATGGGAGTGGGGTTGAGGATATGGGTGAAAAAAGGGAAGGGATTAAGAAGTACAAATTGGTTGTTATGAAGTAATTATGGGGATATAGAGTATAGCACAGGAATACAGTGAATAATATTGTAATAACTGTGTATGGTGTCGAATGGATACTAGATTTATTGGGGAGGGGTTTGGGGGACAGGGTGAAAAAGATGAAGGGATTAAGTAGAAATTGGTAGTTACAAAATAGTCATGGAGATGTAAAGTAAAGCATAGGGAATATAGTCAATATTATGGCAATAACTATGTATAGTGCCAGGTGGGTATTAGTCAGGGGGAATCACTTCTTAAATTATGTAAATGTCTAACTACTATGCTGTACACTTGAAATTAATATAAAATAATATTGGATTTGAATTGTAATTGAAAAATTAAGAATGGGGGAAACGGTGTAGGGGAATATGAGGTTCAAATCTCCAGGTATAAAACAACTAAATCATGGGGATATAATGTACAGCATGGGGGGTATAGTCAATAATATTGTGATAGCATAGTGTGGTGTGAGATGGTTGCTGAACTTATCATGGTGATCACTTCTTTAAGTATATAAATGTTGAACAACTACAGTGTACACCTGAAACTGATATAATGTTGTATATTAGCTATATTTTGTAATAAAAATCTTTTAAAAATACAAATAAAATTGTTACCCATTTGATAGCTATTCAAAAAAAAAAGTTTCCTTCCCTCCTAGAGCTTGAGAGTCCTAGGAAAGAAAATGGTCATAGTGCTCCCCCATGTAGTACCTGAAGTCGCTCCAGGCTCCCCTGGGAATCTCTTGATTTGGCCTACCTTCCCCCACTGTCACTTTGCCTGCCATTTGGATTTCACCTCTCACTATTCCTTTTTGATGGCACTGTAGTTGTGGTTTCATTCCTGGATGCTGCTTCTTGAATTACCTTAAGCACTTTACTCATCAGTCTCTAAGCACCTGAACCCAGCCTCTGGGGGCTCCTGCTCCTATAGGGGTGGTTTAGAGCAAAGGAATAGAGAGAAACTATAAAGCACCACTTCTTACAGCCATCTCCTCCAACTCACAGCTTCTCAACATGAGGGGGTGCTACTCACACAGTCATTTCACCCGGTTTTGTGCCACACAAACTCTATTGTCATGCTTTTCACCCCTAAACTTCCACCAGTCACATCTCTTTATGAAATGTGTATCATTAAAGCCTTAATCTATGATGCTCCATGAAATATGGGTAAACTTCGCACCAGTTTCTTAAGTAGAAAAAGACTTACTGTTAACTGGGGTTTTGACTTTAACTTGTAGAACTTACGTGCAATACTGAGAAAGGAATCAGGAAGATTTTGTTGTTAACTCCATAAAGTATCTGACAAAGTCTGTGTATTCACTTCAGGACCAGGCAAGCAGAGGGAACTCCTTGTTCTAATACAAAATGAGAAGAGAGAAATCCTTCTCAGAAGGATGAGATTGTGGCAGTGGAGGGAGAAGGAAGAGGATCAGTTATTGGGGCTAGTGGATGAAAAGAAAGGAAATATGCCAGGAGCTACTCTGAAGATGAACAAGAAGGGATTCTTAGCTTCTCGCAACACATCATCCCCCAGTCCCCAAACTCCAAAAGCCTCCAGCTTGGGGGCAGTGGAGGAGGGAAGAGTCCCCCATTCTTGGCATCCTTAGTTGGATCCCTGAACACATCTTCCCATAAAAATATTGTTCATCAAGTGGCAAAATCCTATAGTTCTGTTGCAACTCTACTTCAGAGCACTGTGGGTTAAAGATAGCTAACCACCATGCATAATATGGTTTCTATGGAGAATGCATTCTGATTTCCATATAACTCACTTCTACAAATGAACCACTGGAATTCTGCCATTCTGACATGGGGACTGCAACTCTCAAATGTTAGGTTCATAGGACAAGGAAAGATTGTGTGTCCTTTTTGCTTGAGAGCTTTCTTATATTGCCTTTTGATCATTCTAGAGATACGGAAATATGTTCCCTTCTTTCTGGCTAGGCCTCAAAAGATTCTGAGGTCACGGACCAAAACATCCTTTGATTCCTATAGAGTCAAAGCAAAGATACTGTGTCTCACTTGCTTAGAAATAGAAGCGAACAAGTAAAAGTCAGAGGAAGTTTAATTTTAGCTCCTCTAGGGCAGTTTGATCATCAAAACTACTAAAGCATATTTGATAAAAATGCACTTCTTTACCAAAGCTCAGAGAATTAAGTTTATTTAAATTCAGATTATTAAACTGTATTTTAGCTGTTTTAATATAATTGTATATGTGGAGCAGGGATGACTCATACAGTCTTCTGAGTGAAGCTGAAAGTCTACTTAACTCTGAAAAAATGCCATTACTAAGTGAGCTATAGCTCATTGTTTACATGCAAGCTAGGCACCAAATCATATTTACCCTTTTGGGGGACTCTTAACGAAACAATGCAATCAACTTCTAGTACATGGAAATATTTCCACACTGCAAGCCCCACCATCCCCCCAGGGCAAAAAACAAAAAACATGATTTGAGAACAGGAAGAGATAAAACAGGCTTTTTTATATGATGATTTGATCATTAACATTTTTACATACAAGAAATGTCCTGCAAATATTTAAAGAGCATTCATTAGCATGAGGACTGTGCTCAAGTCCTGTCAACCTTGGTGTCATGCATTTGAGCACATGCTATGTGCTAAGGATTTTACACCTATTATCTTCTATAATCCTCACTGAAGCTCTTCAGGGAAGAAATTAACATTCCTATTTCACAAATGAGGAAATTAAGGCAGAGAAATCACGGGATTTGCCCAAGTCTTTGCGGCTTGCAAATGGCCGAGTGGATGTTTGAATCCAGGTGCATCTGACTCAGAGCCAGGCTCTCAGCTGCCTGCTGCCTCCTAAAGGGTAGAAGTCCTGCTGCCACTATTAAACATTAGTCACTATTGCCAAGGATTGCCCAGGGGCATCTTTATAGTGCAAGCATCATAGGCAAAACATTCACAAAGGTTTCCTCTGTAGGAAAGAGGGCATTTGCAAGAGAAAGGTGATCGCGAGTATTACTGCCAGTAACAAATCCTTAAAATTTTAGTATATGTGCTGCCGAAGCGAGCACCAAATCCTTAAAATTAATCTATACTTTCTGTGCAATAAATGGTCTTCAGGCAAGTATCTTTTAGGATTAGAATATGAATAATGCGATCGGCATAAAAACAGGCATAAGGTGTTGTAGAGATATAGGTGCCCTGCTTGGGGGAGCTGGCAGAGGGAATAGGCATGCACACATGTACACATGTGAGCACACACATGCGTGCACCTTGGGGAGTGGTCCTGCTGCGGGGGAGGAGAGAGAGAGAGAGAGAGAGAGAGAGAGAGAGAGAGAGAGAGAGAGAGAGAGAGAGAGGAGGCAGTGTGCCAGTCCCATCTCTAGCCTTGTACAGAGGCTTAATTACTGGGATGCTCAAGTCTGGGGACCTGAGCTCGCTCATTGCATGACCTTCTCCTGAGGCTGTGGCTAAACTGTGGTGGAAGTTTGGATGCTCCCCCTCATTTCCTTCAGGATAGACCATAAAACTGTAGAGGTGTCAATCCTTCCTCCTGGCAGGTGAGTCCTATCAGTCCCTGTGGGTGGACCTTTGTTGCTCTCCCTGTGGAAATGGCTGTTGGCCTTCAGGAGCAGAGCTATTATCTGCCATATTTCCTAAAGCGCAGTATGTTAGAAATACAGTCAGTGTGTACCCACCAGCACTCCCCCCAACCCCCAATTCTCAACCAAAACTCTGGGTATTCATGAATCATTATGGCTGCTTAATTTTAGAGAGTTCTGCTGAATTGCCTCTAAATTTCTCTGAATAAATGAATGGGCTTAGCTGCCCACAGCAGTTGCTATCCCCAGTATCTGTGAAAGCAGGGTCTGTATCTGCATTCCAACCTCCACTGACTGGGTGGACCCTGTAGGAACTGTCCTCAGGGCTCTGAATTTTGTCACATTCCCCAGTCCCAGGGACTAAAGAAAAGCAGAGCCATTGCCTGTTGCCAGGGCAACCAAGCAGGTGCTCTGAATCTAGAGGTTCATAACAAATGCTCCATTTCTTCTTGCTGGGAGGCAGACGTTGTTGTAGCTAGGGCGGAAGTTAGATTCCCAGTGGCCAGAACTGGAACTGTTTGCCATGCGGCATCAGGAGGTCAGAGGAGCCAGTTAAATCAGCTGACATTGCAAAGCCGGCAAGACAAAGAGTTAATACATAACCCAAAGGCCAGAGGTTGGGATTACAGAACTAAGACTTGAGAATCAGGCAAACTGGGGTTCAGTTTACAAGATGGTAAGGAGCAAAGAAAGGTGTCCAAGGGCACTCCTGTAAAGAACCTCAGGTATTTGTACATGAAACCAAGACACCATGAAACATAAAAGGCTACATGGGCAGTTTGGGGACAGAGCCAGGAGTGTAGTTTCCAGGCTCTCAGCCTCACATGGAAAGATGCTGGCTCAGGTAGTAAATGGCCATCAACTGTGATTGGATGGCCATCTGCTGTGGCTAGTTGGCCGTCAGCTGTAACCAGTGAGCCATTGGCAACTAATATACATGCCGTGGCTACGCTAGCAGCAAATGGCGGGGCTGGCAAGAAGATGGTAGCTGGCAAGGGCTAAGTGTGGATTGCAGATTGCAGAGAGGTGGATTGTAGTTAGCAACTAAGGTTGGTTGGCAGAGACAAGTGGACGGCGGGTTGAGGACAGTGTGGCTCTTGCTTCCTGTGTCTCCAACCCAACCACTGGCGAGACTATAGTGGTGTGACTCCCCTATCTATGGCTCCGTGGGTGTTCTTTTTTGGCCTCACCATGTCCTGCGTTCTTATGTGGGGAGCGGGAGCTGAGACCCCGCAGGCCACCCTGCACGACAGGCAGATTTGTCAGCTTCATACCAAAGCATGCGTGCAGTCTTCTGCCTCCTGCCCAGTTTGGGGTGAGTTGGAACAGGCCTTGTCTCCAGTTTCAGGCCAAGGATGTGTGCCTCAGTGTCATGCGGGGCAGCCTGTGGGGTCTCAGCTCCCGCTCCCCACATAAGAACGCAGGACATGGTGAGACCAAAAAGGAACACCCACGGAGCCATAGGTAGGGGAGTCATACCACTATCGTCTCACTGGAGGCTGGATTCACCCGACATGCGATCTGCTGTCCACTTTTCTGCCAACCGACCGACTCCCCTAAACTCATCAACCAGTGCAGCCGCGGCAGCTACATCAGCGGCCAACTGGCTAACCGGCCACAGCCGATTGCCATCTACTACCCGAGCCAGCACCTTTCCACGCGAGGCCAAGAGCCTGGAAACTGCTCTCTAGGGCTCTGTCCCCACACTCAGCAACTCATATTATAGAAAAGCTCCTTTCTCAGGGCTGTGATATCACCTTGGCTCCATCCAAATACTTTGGTCTACTTTGACCTCTGCTTGACCACACACTAGCTAAAATCTCAAGCCCCTCCTTTCAGAAGGTCTCCTGCCCAAAGCTTTCAGATAAGCCTCAGACAAGGCCCAAGTCAGATCCCACTGAAGGCTCTGCAGATTTAAATGCAGTCTGACTGGCGAATCAGCATACCAATAAAACAAAAGTGCAAACTCCTTGTCACGGTCTTCAAGGCTTAGTTCATCAATTTCATCTCATTACCACAGACTCCCACACTGACCACCTTCTAGCCTCACCAGTCTTTTTGGTTCTTGACCATGTCGAGCTCCCGTACCACCCCTAAACCCTGCCCCGAGTCCTGAACTTTATGTCCCATCTACCCTTCCCTCCCTATAGAATGAGGTTCACAGGCCAAGGAATACACCTATCAAGACCCAGAACCACCCACCCTTCTAGACCACACTGGAGATTCCTGGGACCACAAAAGGTTCTGTCCAAACAGCCTCAAGCCTGATCCTAGAGCCTGCAAGGACTTCTTCCCCAGGTCCATCCTCCCGAGGGGACCACCCCCACTAGTATGTGCATCTCTATACTCTGTTACACAGCACATCATAGGACACAGTGATACAGAAAATAATTACTGAATAAATAAACAAAATTACTCAACATGTTTGGTTAGGTCTGCTGAGAAAATAAACAGGGTAGGGGGGGTGTTGAATTAAAAGCAATGTCTTCTGATGTGCCCTGAAATACAACACATTAAGACTTCGTTAAACCAGAAAGCAGGGAACCTCAGAGCTCGTTTCCCTCAAGACATGTTTAGTTCTTGCCTCTTTTGATGAAAATCCAGGAACCTCTTAATCTTCCAATATACTCAGTGCCTCAGAGGTTTGAGGATTAAACCCAGCATTTCACAAGTCCACTGCTGAACTAATGCTACAACACAACCTTTGTCATTGATGGTCAAGACTGTCTCTTAAAAATATTTTCCAAATCAGAATGTCAATCCTACTTGGATTCTGGCGCAGAGATTAGAATATTCAGTACTCGCAATCTTAAGAGTTGCTCGTGGACATTGGCTTGCTGACACAAACTAAATTATAAATGTAAATAAAAATGACCAGATGATATATGGCTATTCAGAAGGTCTATAGCTCCAAACAATATTAATTTTCTTAAGGAACAGTGAGTTAATTTATAGTCTAAGATAGCTAGCTGGTTATTATAGAGGTAACTAGAACTTAGATTTCTGTTGCACAAATATTTTTAAATGCAATCTGTGGTTAACTTTTAAAAGCAATCTATTTGATTTTTACTTCATCTTCTCCATTAATATTCATAGAAATAGTAGGGAGCAGCTATCTTTCAGAACTTATACCTGCTTACCTACGGATTTATGTTTCCCTTTCTAAATTCAGCCACCTGGGGTTGGGTATGGAGAGTGTGGCAGGCCATTTTTTTAGCTCAGATTTCTTAGAAAACATGAAGCATAACTTTGTGCTAATTCTTTATTGGAGACTCAATCCCAGGGAGGCAAGAATGAAGGGAAAAAGCAAGTGAGGCAAGGAAGGAGAAAAAGGTAATAGATTCTTTTGTATATTTACTGAGCCGGCCATACCTTTAAAAGAGGCTTAATGAGTTGTTTGGTAATGTGGGATATCTCCAGAAAAGCATTTTGGAATTACTGCATCTTGGAATCTTTGAAGGGCAAGCAATTTATCTTTTAGCTTTTTTCCATCTCCTGTTTCCCATTGGTAAAAGATTACACCATAGGACATTAACTCCATGCTGTTCCTGCCATGTCAGGCGAAACAGATTTTGATACTCTACTGGTGAGGATTGGAAGAAAAGCATTCATTAAACTGATAACTGCATGGCAAATGCCAGAGAATAAATTATGTGCTTCTTTAAAGACAACCATATTCTGCCCACTAGCCATGACCGGGACTGTCACTAGACTCGAGGTATGGTGACCCACCATCATCCATCTGGTTTTGAGAAAACAGAGAGATAATTAAAAGGGAATGCGATGGGAACTCCCCCCCACCCCCACCACCCACATCCTTCAAGTCTGATAGTGGCACTAATTGTTGCAATCCCTTCTGGGGTGAGACACTGTTTCTAATTTACATTCTTGACCATGGTGTGGGGGTAGGGGGAGGGGTTGTGCCTGTGTCATTTTCTGGTATTTCCATTTGGCCTTTCTGAAAATAATGGCTCTTAATCCACACAGTGCGGGGAGCCCATGTAAGACTTCTGATATCTATTCCAGCTGATACCTATTCATTTATGTATTCAAGGACTAAGGAAATAACTTCAGGGCAGGACTGCTGACTCACTGGTCCTACTATAAATTGGATTTGAGCTAATATCCATTTATCATCTGGCTACCATAACTCGCATCCTATTGTAGAAGACAAGGATGATATTTGGGGTTTCCTAAAATCAGTGCCAGTGCCAGCTCAGAGCTCATATCTAAGAGATTTGAAAAGCTAGGGTATAGCCCTTTCCCCTGGCACAGTTACTCTGATAAATGACCAAAAGTCTCCTTAGGGAAGGACCAGAAACATATTTATCATATATACTATGGTGGCATTTCCAGGTTTTTCCTCAAGAGGACCTGTCCCCTCTTCAGTCAATGAACTCTGGGTTTATATACTCGTTTAGTTCTAGAAACTGGGTTTTGTTCATTACAGCACTGATGTCCGCTTTCCAGCTCTCAACTTTCTATTATATAAATCAAACTAAACTCTGGTCAATTCTCCATTTATCTTGCCTCTATAATCACCATAGACCATATAGGCCAAGGCACTCTAATTGATGCCCATTGTAGTAATTATGTCCATCTTGCCTCTGAGAATTAAGTCCTGCCACTGGCCTCTGTCATTCTAGAATCCCATCATCATCTAATTTCCATGCCGCATCTGCAGGCATAGCCTGCAGAAAACAAGCATCACCAAGCTTCCTAAAGAAACTGGTGTACCCAGCACTAGTATATTTTCTATTGTCTCAGAGCAAGAAGCGAGCTCTGGGTCCTTCCAGGAAACATAGTCAGTAATAGCTTCTCAGGTCGTACGTAGTAAATCCAGTCTAACATTCCTGCTTCCCTGATCGGTATGTCCTCTTTGCTCAATATAATGCCATGACTGCCAACTTCACCTCACATATTCTAGGCCATTGTCATGACCAACTCTTAAAGAGCAAACCTGACAGTGTGTTTAGACCAACTCTAGGTCCTAGAGCACTGAATCCTGAGTCATGGGGAATACCTCCATCCCTGTGAATTCTTCCCTTTCCAGCCTTATATTCCCCCCAAATCCATTCCCTTGTTACCTTGGTACATAATAGCCAGATCCTGTCTTTTGTTTGATAGGTAGTCTATTTCTACCCTAAGTAAGGACTGTTTCTTCCTTCTCAGGCTATGCCGATATATGATCCTGGTTAGTGGCTCGGAGGCAATGAGGTATGGTGGAGGGAGCTTTTGAAAACAAGCAGTATCTTTACAGGTACCTGCTTCGGGTGAGGCCATTGCATAGTCTCTAGGAAAAGGGAGGCTGATTTCCTCTGGCAAAGGAAGCAGGTGGATTCCACTGGCCCAGGAATATTCCAGAGAATTTTTCAGTTCAAGGTTTTTAGGTTTATCCACTCAAATATCTTTATTGCAGGTCTTTGTGCCTTCTTCCCCATCTGGGTCCTGATTTTACTATAGTATATTTATGGAAGTGACAAATTTAATTTCCTTTACATCTCTATTGTCCTTATAATTAGAATCTGGATCTGGTTTTCAACCCATTCTGCCCTGAGGTAAGACTGCCATTGATACCTCCGGTTTTCAGATGATTCCTTAAGTTAGCAATTAGAAGCCCTGGGTCTATCATTTTCTTTTTATAAGACTTCACTGACACCAAAAGCAGCAATAAGTCTTATAATCATTTTATACATAATGATCTCACAATACCTTGTGTTCTGCCTTACATCTCCTCCCACCTACCACAGGCCAGACTTCATTAATTGTGATCCCACTGTCAGGGGTTATTATCACCCACTTACCACCAGCAATGGGATCTCTATTGCCTATAGTCAAGTAGGCAATCCAACTCCAAAATTCCATCATGAGAGTTGGTTTCTTAGGGCTAATCCTGGAACCAATTTATATAGCCTCAGTTCCCTAAAAAACCGAGCTTTAGGCAAAACTTTTGTGCTAATGTTTTATTAGGCGGTGCAATGTGAGGGAAGCAAGGGTGAGGAAAAAAGAGAAGTCAGTCAGGAAGGAGAGAAGGCAAATACTAAGCTGACCATAGTTTCCTAAGACACACAATGAATTAATTGCTCAGTGTCTTGGGACCTCCCTAGAAATGCCATATGAAGACACCATGTCTTGAAATCATCTGTTGGGGAGAAGGAGGGTGGGCAATTTATCTGCTGATTCCTTCTTGTTTCCTATCTCTCTCCAGTCAAGTTTGTCCCATACAGTATTGATGCCCCTGCCCTTCCACATTCCCTCTGAACATCCACTGGTTCCGGATGGAATAGACAAAGCCCTAGAGGTACTGTGATAAATAGCTGAGAATCTGTAGGGTTGAATGGATCTCAGAAGGCACATAAGCTGTCTGGTATGGGGTTCAGGTCGGGGTGGGAATCTCACGATCAGAGTCCTTCAAACTTAGTATGAAAACTGTCAAGGAGAACTTTGAAACTAAAGTTCTAGCTGGACACTAGTTAAGGGCAGTAAAGACATTTACTGAGCAACTACTGCAGTAAGGAAGAGAGTCCAGTGTAAAACAAGTTCAACTTTGATCTGTGCAGAGGTGACTGGGCATCTTAAAGTGAGAATGAGGGAGTAGGAAGAGAGAATAAGTGGGAGCTCAGCAGAGTTATGGAAGTGAAAAAGCAGGTAGGTATGTTGGTCAATGTGATTAGACCTTCTGAATTTACTAACTGGTACTTATCAAAGTTAGGCTCCTGCCCTCCCACAGGGACTAGGAGACAGGTGTTGACTGAAACAAGCAGTAAATTATTTTGGCAGACTGGTGATTTCCTAGGCAGGAACTTCAGAGATGCTTGACTTTCCCAGGTATGTGGCCTTGAGCATGGTTAGAAACTATGCTAGAGTTCGTTCAAGTCTCTTAGTGTGTATGGGGGCGGAGGGTGGTAGTGACATTGTTTGTGTTGAGAGTCTGAAGTCTTTATAGGCCAACGCTGAGACCTAGTTGAAAAGAGGGCTCAGAGGAGCCTGTGTTTGGTTAAGGAAAGAGTCTTTGTGAACACATCCATGAACTAAGGACTATCTGATACGTATCATTATCTGACATCAGCCAATTCTTTAGAACATCCCATACTCATACTGTTGATACAAAAGCAAGCCTTGTAGAACTGGTCCCTTTTACTGCAATACTTTTGTCTTTTATTTCAACCATTTTTTAACTTTTTGGGGGGATGATGATAATGTTAAATGAGAAGATGTATGTAAGAAAGCATTCAATAAATGTTAGTTCCCTTATCTGTTAAACTTCACTGAGAGATACTCTGATACTCTTTGTTCCTAAGGGTGATTCCCTCACCAAACAAACTCTTCAGTGGAGCCCTGGACTTTCAGACTGATGCTCATGTATATTTAGTCCCCCATTTCTCTGAGAAGGCTGTGGTCTTTAGCAGTTCCTGCCTGACTCAGAGATGGAAGCCTCAGGCACCTTAAAATAAGATCCCTGGTTCAGCCTCCTACCGTGTTTCCCCAAAAATAAGACTGGATCTTATACCTCGTAGAGTAACAGACAGTGTTCAGTTCAACTGTGCCCTCACCTCTCGGCATTCTCTTCCTGACATCCATTGGTTCTCAAGGCTGACTCAGTGTCCTAGGGCCCCAAGTTGGCAAGAAAAGTTCAGAAACATCACTACAGTAAGAAAATCATGTTTCTTTGCAGCTGAGTACCAAGCCCTCAATACTGACAAAACAGCAAGAAAACCCGATAAATACCCCCTCACACTCTTCTCTGCAAGACACTGGTTGGCTACACTGCAATTTAGTCAAGATTAAGCCCCTAAACCTCTACAGGTGTTAGTACATTAACTCTAGTTTTTTATTGTCCAAAAGAAATGGGTATTTTCCTGCCACTGATGATCTTTTAGGGGATAATGAGCATCGCCTCCTACTTCGTATAAATTCAGGTTTTAGTATCACTGACTTGTTAGAGACATAGTTTTTGGAGAACAAATTCCTTCATTTACCTGGCTGTAGGTTTATTTAAATTGAGCTTAATAGCAAAGTGACTTGTGTGAAAACTAAGGAGAGGTTGCCACTCGGAAATTGCTTCGTATATAGTCAATAATCTGAATTATCTCTGAATTCTAACCCAACTCTATGAAAAACCTGCCTGGTGTGCTTCAGAGGATTTCACCCCCTACTGCATTTGGACTTTTCAAAGATCTAGCTTCAATTTTTAAAAAAAAAAAATCTGAATATTACATTATAAAAATCTCTATCATAGAAAAACTAGACCAAAGGGATTCTTTTCTAAACGTCATTTTTTGAGAAATAATAGATTGGATCAAAGAGTGGAAATGATCTAGATAGATTATTTTGTTATCTTAACCAAATTTTGTTAGAAGACTGTCTGTGGTCAAATGAGAATCATAGAATCTCATCCTTGAGTTAAATATTTTGACTGATCACCTGCCTAAGAAATGCTTGGTTGACATTATACAGATTCTTGGGACGAACCCCAAATAAGAATCTATTAGAATGGTATGTCAAGAATCTGCATTTTTAACAAGCTCTCCAAGGATTTTTTGGCCACTGAAGTTTGAGAACTAGGGTGAAAGGAGATGAGGACTCGCATACATTGCTGATAAGAGGGCAAGTCAATGGTACTTTATTGGAAGGCAATTTAGTAGAAACTCTCTCAACCAACCCAGGATTAAGTAAGTTATTAGATAAACTGACATTATTACTTCTGTAAAACACACTGCTGGCCGGGACCCATTGAGTCCTTGATACCAATAGGCTAGTGTTTGATCTCTTCTTGCCATTTTGAATATCTGCTTACCAAAAGTCAGTGTTTCTTAAAAAAACTTTTAAAGCAATTGTACTTGTTTTGTAATTATGTTATTTAATCAATATTATGTTTTTAAAAAGTTGTTTCAGGGAAAACTAATTTGAATGCTTTGGATAGATTCTAAAAGTACATCACACACATACAAATGTCAAAGTAGGAGCAAAAATACTGGAGGAGGAGTATATGTTATTTTCAGTTCTTGCTCCACCTTTGAAAAAAAGAGAAACTATAAAATTCTATACAATTCATTATAGATGTCATTTATCTAAGAAAGATTACATGGAACTTTAATCAAGGGTTCCATTGTCAACAACAAATTCCTTTGTCCTAAAAAGAAATCTTAAAATTGAATCTAAGTTAGTGAATGAATATGCATTTATATTTTTAAGTTAAAATAAAATGCTTAAGGTATATGTTCATATAATTTATATGTATATGTAAAATATTTTATGATTCTTCTCTTTAAGCATCTATTTTGATTAATTTACCAGCATTTGTCTATTTGGTAAAGAGGGCTTCTATGTATCAAAATATGTATGTTCTTTAATCCAGTAATTATACATGCAGGAACTTATTCTAATGAAATAATCATTTATGTGTGTAAAGATAGATAAGTATATATAAATACATAGACATATAGATATTAATCTGTATGTACGTGTTCATGTCAGCATTGATTATAGTAGCAAAACTATTACAGAAGTTTCTCAAATGTTCATCAATGGGGGTTTGTTAACTATTATCCATTCAGTTGAATATTATACACAACCATCAAACACATTAAAATACCCCTATACGTAGTGACAAGGGAACAGTGTTCAGGTTATTCCGTTCAGTGTTAACTGTAAATTATATATACATCGAAAAATCTCTAGAAGTATTTATATTTAAAAATTCACAGTGGTTTTCTCTAGAAGGTGGTAGAAATTCAAGTGATTTTTCCCCCAGTCTGTTTATCTCTATTTTTCTACAACGAATATATATTGCCTAGGTATTAAAGATTATTATAATAAAGTGAAATGAAAACAGTTTGGCGCTCAGAAAGATAATTTTTGTTGCTTTAAAATAGACCAATTCTGATTTTTTGACTAAAAACATGTTTATCTTTGTGGAACTCAATGTGAATTACCACATTGTTCTTTAAATTTTCTCCTAAAAGCAAGGTACCAGAATCTTTAGAAAGCAATTTGTCATTGTAATGGAGTTTCTGTGGATATTACAATAGATTTTTATCATTGCTTTATAGGGTTTTGAAGTGCATTTATATACCACTGTCAGAGGGGGGGAAAAAGAAAGGGGAAAGACTTTCTCTTGATTTTCATAAGCCATTCTAGAAACTATTAAAGTGAGACATACAAGTATATACACATTTATTTTCTCTCAGAAAACATTATTGCGCAGCAACAACAAAAATATCTTACCTGTATTTTCAAAATCAAGATATTTTCAGTGGATAAAATCTGTGGTTATAGTTGCTGGAGAAAAGAAACAGATTATAAATTTTTCTAATTTGAATTTTGAAGTCAATTAAAAATGTCTTTTATTTCGATAACTTTATATGACCAAAATGTCATATTTTAAGCCTTAATGAAGATTTGGGACTTTCAAAATAGGGAGAATTTCTCTGAGAACAAGCACAGCGAAACTTGCCAGCACTCAAGAGCAACTCCAGACTGGCAGACAAACGAAATGAGCAGCCACAGGCTTCTTCTTGTGCATCCACACCATGCTTATTTAAAAAGTAGGCGAGCCAAATCAGAACAACAATCATCTTTCCAAATTATTCACCTCAGTACACTCTTTCTTCTTTTCCCAAAATGAATAGAATAGCTATCTTTTTTATTATTATTAATTTCAGGTGTACAAAGCAATGTAATAGTTAAACATTTACACCCCTCACACAGTGATAACTGCCCCCCAGTCTACTACCCCTCTGACATCGTATGTATATAGCTGTTACTGTACCATTGACTCTATTCCCTATGCTGTACTCCTTAAGACAAAATGTACATATAGCTTCTATCTCTTTGGGTTATATATACAAAGCTCTTTCTTTTCTCACTACGTATTTTTAGAACTTATTAATATGAATTATTGAGTTCTTTGTTATTTTAAGGAAAACATTTCTTCTTAACTAGATTTAGAAAGAAAAATTCTTTACTTTGGCTATTTTAGTATTAATATGATTCGTTAAAAGGGAAAAGAGCACAGATTTTTTTTTACTTTGCCAACTTTTTAATTTGCAAAGTGAAAAAGATACGATCATTGTATTCTTTCTCCGTGTCATTTTTCCATGCAGTTGTTTTTTGTTATTTACTCGTCAGTGATCTTACTAATATTTTGGATAACTGAATTTTTAAGATTAATATTTAACATGTGGTTATAATTTATTTAGCTTTTAACAATCTGAGGTTCTACCCTGCTGAAGTAAAATTTAAATTTCAAAATTATTTCCAGGGGATTTTCTAATAGTAATTTATCCTATTATTTGAGGTATTTTGCTGTTTATAATTAGTAATAAATTGTAATCATAAAAGGAAAGTGGGTAATGATAGACTTTCAAGTTCATGAGCAATATCCCATGGACTGAATTGCATCCCCCTCCCCAAAATTCATATGTTGAAGTTTGTAAAAATTAATAAAATAGATTTCAACAAACATTGGAGTCGGGATGGCCAGAAGGGTTGTCCCAAACAAAAAGAGAGGTGCCTTGCATGTCCAACAGGTAGATGTTTTCTATTCTACCCCAGCAGTAGGAAGGAAGATTTTCACCTCCCCTTGAACAACAGCCCAGCGAATGAAACGCCACTACACTTCAAACTTCCAGTTTTCTCCAACAGACTCTAACACAGCTCCTTCCAACTTCCCCATTCCTCTCATGTGTTCTCTGGACTTGCCTATGGTTTTGCCATAGCTTGCGTGTCCTGAGTTGCAGTTTTCTGCTATTCTTGAATAAGATAATTTTTTCTGGTAAAATAACTTTAATTTTTAAGGTCAACAAGTCCTAACCCCCAATGTGACTGTATTTGGAGACAAGGAATTTAAAGAGGTAATTAAGGTTAAATAGGTCATAAGGGTGAGACTCTGATCCAATATAACTAATATCCTTACAAGAAGAGGGAGAGGCACCAAAGACACACATGCACAGAGAAAAGATCACGTGAGGACACAGCAAGAAGGCAGCCACATGCAGGGCAAGGAGCGAGGCCTCAGGAGAAACCAACCCTGCCAACACCTTAATCTTGGACTTCTAGTCTCCAAACTGTGAGAAAATAAATTTCTCTTGTTTAAGCCACCCAGTGTGTGGTATTTTGTTATGGAAACCCTAGCAAACTAATACAACATCTGAAGTATTTAAATCACCAAGTATTTTTAAGCCACAGATAAATGCCTACCAATGAGAATAGAAAAAAATAAATCACTTCGGGAATCTTGCCAATGATTTACTAGAAAATTATAAACTGGTTTTGTAAACAGTAGCAAATAGAATGACCATGTGGGTCTAGATACTTTAATGACTACACCATGGTGAATTGACGGCTCCAAAACTGGGCCTCATTCAGAGTTACCATCTTAATCACTACACAAGTATACGGATTGGGACTGAGCCCAAAAAAGACACAGGGAAATCACACTTCCTCTGTGAACCACACTACCTCTAGAATTGACCTGATTGGACTTTCTGCTTCAAAGGAGGCATGGAGGGGCATCTATTCTATTTCTATTTACATTCCAAGACTGGAACATATAAAAATCTTCCAGCAATATTTTGAGAATTGCTTTGCTAAAGCCACTGAATACAAAATCTGACAAGGGCATGTGCTTGCCTCAATTACATTCACACTCCTTGAGTTTCTTTTGACCTTTTTGGCAATTAAATTTCATTTAGCATATTTGCTGACTTCAGAAAAAGTTGCTGAAGGTATACACCAATTTTAACCACATTCATTTCTAATCCATGATTTCCCCCCACTGATCTATGAATAATTCAGAATAAATGAAATCCTCAAGGAATATATTTTGAGTATAACCATACTTTCATTATTATTATTTCTACTTTGGTTCCATTTGTCCCCATAATCTCATGATATCAGGAAGCTAAATGTAAATACATTTTGGCTCTTTATTTTGCCTTTTAAAAATTATGTACAAGAAGTATTTCAACAAATGAGAAAAATCCAACAGGTCTCATTTTTTCCTGTCTTCTCATTCATGTGTCATTCTAGTCTCCTCATCAAAGATCGTAAACCACACTGTGAGCCAAATGTCTGCTCACTCTCCCTCACCTTTCCCACCCCTGCCTCCCCTCGGGGGTGGGTGTCCCACCCCCTCCTGTATCTGTCCATGCTACAGCAGCTTCTGTGCTGCCACAAGATTCTAACCACCACTACCACAGTGGGGTTTGGTTCACTTCACTCCTAATGGCCTCCTGAATTCTAGGATCACCATATTCCTTCTCTGCACACTGTGGTTCCAGTTATATTGACCTCGGTGAGGTGAGGTGGTAAGGCTGCTCTTCCATCTACCAACTTGTCCCTTAATTCCCTACCCTGTCCCCCGTCCCTGTCCCCACAAGACCACTAACATAAGGTCTTGTTAGTGACCACAAGACCACTAACATAAGGCTGCAGAATGAGTACTATGCTATTCTGAAGAATTGAGGGAAAGAGAGAGTGAATTACAGTGTAGAAAAAAACATAGACCTGGATACTAAAAGTCCAAAGGAACAGAAATAAGGGTCCCCTTGGGCAAGCACCACAGTTCCTAGACTTGATTCTACCGCCCTCCTTCAAAGTTCACTTTGCCCCAGAGAGCTCCTCCTTCTCCCTTCACACAAGATTCCGACCCTACTTTAGAAATATCCCACTCCCTAACACAGGGCTCTGTGCTCCACCTAGAGCCATTCATCTGAAGCTGACATTTCCCCAAATCTGCATTTAAAAGTACAATAATAGCACTCGAGATCTTCAGCAAAATTTTGGGACTCAAAGCAATACACCCTTTCAGAACTTTTGCTATCTTAGAGGAAAGCTATGCCTCCTCACTCTTCCTATGAAAATCTAGTAGAAAACATACATGTGCACTCATACACACTCATGTGCACACATACTCATATATGCACCACATGTGCACAGAGTATATGCATACACATGCATACGTATTCACACACGTGTGTGCATGCACACACACTAGCATATCTTTCCAAAAAAAATAAAACAGCCAACCTTTCATCAATATCCTTAATGGCAGAACCTGCAGAATCTTTTACATTTAGCTTTTCTTCACTTTCAACAAGATCAAATTCTTACACTGGACTTTCTCCCTAATTAATCTCTGAAAAAGGAGAAGAAAGAGCAGAAAGCTTTTTAATTTTTCTGTATACATCAACCCTGAGGCTGGGGATAGGATTTACATTTTCATTTATACCACCAATAGATAGATATTTTAAAAATTTACTTTTCCTAAGAAGGATATCTGTATAATTACGTGAGTATAGATACACGAGGTGTGATCAAACAGCACAGTGAATGTTTAAATAAATAAAAAATTTATTAAAGTAAAAGACCCATTGCCATTAATCCCTCTCAAAATATTCCCTTCACTTAGAACACACTTATCCCATCATTCTTGCCACTTTCTGAAGCAGTTCTGGAAGTCCTCTTTTGTGAGTATCGTTAGTTGCACTGTCATGGCTGCCTCCATGTCCTGAATCATTTTGACTTTAGGGAAGAGCCAGAAGTCGAATGATGCCAGATCCAGTGAATATGTGGATGAGGACACACCATAATGCTTTTATTTGACAGAAATCACCATACCAGAAGCGACATGTGACACGGAGCATTGTCATGATGGAGGATGACTTACGGCACACTTTAAAACACACCTTCTCTCAACCATAGTTCACATCTGACTGACTGCACCAAACAAGTTGAAACTTGTCACACACTGTTACTAAGGTTTGATGAGCTGCTTCTTGTATTGCAGATCCCTGCCTATCCATTGGATGGTATTCGGCAGCAGCATTCACCTTATTTTGTGATCACAATGGAAAGGTTCCGTGTCACACTTTGCTTCTGGTATGTCAATTTCTGTCAAATAAAAATACTACGGTGTGTCCTCATCTACCTTATTCACTGGATCTGACACCGTGTAACTTCTGGCTCTTCCCCAAAGTCAAAATGATTCAGGACATCAAGGCAACCATGAGAGCACAACTAAAGACACCTACAAAAGAGGACTTCCAGGGCCGGCCCGGTGGCTCAGGAGGTTAGAGCTCCATACTCCTAACTCCAAAGGCTGCCGGTTCGATTCCCACATGGGCCAGTGGGCTCTCAACCACAAGGTTGCCAATTCAATTCCTCGAATCCCTCAAGGGATGGTGGGCAGCGCCCCCTGCAACTAAGATTGAACACGGCACCTTGAGCTGAGCTGCCGCTGAGCTCCCAGACGGCTCAGTTGGTTGGAGCGCATCCTCTCAACCACAAGGTTGCCGGTTTGACTCCCGCAAGGGATGGTGGGCTGCGCCCCCTGCAACTAGAAACGGCAACTGGACCTGGAGCTGAGCTGCGCCCTCCACAACTAAGACTGAAAGGACAACAACTTGACTTGGAAAAAAGGCCTGGAAGTACACACTGTCCCCCAATAAAAGTCCTGTTCCCCTTCCCCCAGAACTGCTTCAGAAAGTGGCAAAAATGGTGGTATAAGTGTGTTCAAAGTAAGAGGGGTTGTTTTAAAGGGGTTAATGGCAATGTGTCTTTTACTGTAATACATTTTTTAAAACATTCACCATATTTTTTGATCACACCTCTACATAAATATTTAATTTACACACAGTAAAGTGAACACATCATAATTGTATAGGTCAGTAAAGTTTTACATATATAAACCCTCCTGTGGCCACTGTCTGATCACAATATAGAATGTTACTATCACTCAGAAGTTTCTTTTGTGCTCTCCCCAGTCAACACCACCAATTTCTCCATTCCCCAAAGTTTTGACTTCTAACACTATGGATTAAATTTGCATCTTCTTGAACTTTATATAAAGAGATTCATACAGTACATGCCTTTTGTGCTTGGCTTCATTTACTCAACATAATTATTTTGAGATTCACTCATCTTGTGGCATATATTAGTAGGTCACTCTTTTTATTGCTGTATAGTATTCCATTGTATGAATATACTACAATTTGTTCATCCATTCTATTTATAGACAGTTAGGTGGTTTCCAATTTGGAGCTATTATAACTATAAACATTATTGTACATATTTTGTTGGACATATGAACTAATTTCTATTGCATCTATACCTGTGAGTGGAATAACTCCTAGAGTAGTAGTTATGTAGAAACTCCCCAGGTTTCCACTTTGATTGAATCAATTTGAATTCCCACCAGCAACATATGAAAGTCCCCGTTGCTCTATATTCTTGCTAACATTCAATATTATCAGTCTTTTTATCTTTAGTCCATTCTACTGGGACTTGTGATAAGTTTCAAGAAACTAAATTTTAATGTGATACTCTTAAAAGCAATTTGTATTACTATGTATCAAAACAAACAAAAAAATACTTTCCAATGTCTTTCAGATTGCACTGTGATATATTCTGAGGGGTGACTTAAGAAAGTATACAATTTTGCCTTAGCTGGGATTAGATAAAATAATACTGGATCACAAGTTTGAGGTAGATCAAAGTTTACCAGCATCAACTGGTCATGTAACAAAAATATTCAGCCTGAACCAGAAAATATGTGAAGCACACTTACAGCAATAATATGTGGTAGACTGAGAAATTAGAAGATTATGAGAAATAGTAACAAAATTATGAATGCCATATAAAGCTACCAATGAGTAATCTATTACAACTAGTTAATAGGAATTGGTGTTTTAGATTAATTTCAAAAAATGCCCATAATTATTTCCTTCTCTACCTCTTTGCAACGAATCTTTGCAACTCCTCCTATTAAGGGGAGTTGATTTTCCCTCTACTTGAATTTGGGTTAGACTTGTGGTTTTGGTCAATAAAACAAGGTGATTTGTGCCAATTTTAAGCCTCGGCCTCAAGAGGCCTTGTAGGCTCCACTGTCTCTCTTAGAACCTGTACATCCACCATGTGAGCAAGCCCAGCCCGCCATGTGAGCAAGATCCATATGGCGCAGGGACAGCTCACCTAGACCGGTCTAGACCATCCAGTGACCTGAAGAACTGCTCAGCTGAGACTAGCCCACATTGTTAACATATAAAACAATGAGTTAAATAAATGGCTATTGTTTTAAACCTCTAAGTTTTGAGGTGGCTTATTACGCAGCAAAAACTAACAAATACAAGAAATATATCTCAAGTACTTGACGGAGAAGGAATTCTTAATTATCATTATGAAAAACTCACACATACATTGCTTCTGAGTCCTGCGAATAGCTGCTGCTGATATGGCAGTCAATATACACCAAATGGTATAGTAAGTAATTACATGTGATATCTCATTAATTCTTACCACAAATCTGTTAGGTACCTAATAGATTATAATTAAGGAAACGTGAGGTTTGCCTCACACAGTTGACTCTAAAGCTGACTCCAAAACTTAAGCTCTCAATCACTGCATCATCAGCTAGTGGTTTACTCTAATCCAATACAGCCATACCTCATTTTATTGTGCTTTGCTTTTATTGCACTTCACAGATGTTGTGTTTTTTATAAAGTGAAGGCAAGACCCTCCACCAGCAAAAAGATTATGACTCGCTTTATTCTGGTGATCTGGAACTGAACTAGCAATATCTCTAAGGTATACCTGTACCACCTTTCCTGCTCATCTCAATTTACAGATAGGAAATTAATAGTCAAGGAAAGCTACAATTTGTCCAAAGCAGTCCCTTGTAATTCCCAGTCTAATGTAATCTTTGGCTAAAATTCTTTGTAGTCTATAAATTACATTAATGCTCATGATAAAAAAAAATCTTCCTGGGAGTTTGTAAAAGAAAATACGTAGGCTAAATATCCTAGAAAATTCTCTTTCAACATTCTAGAAGGGATAACAAAATTTCCTCATTGTATAGAAATTTTATAAAATGCAATTTTAATAGTACAATTTTGGAAGGAGCACATTAGATGTATTTGGTTTATTTGCATTGTGTAAATAGCATTTCAGGTACCAGAGAGAAAATGAGATTATTATGTTGTAAATATTTTTTGCAATTGCATTGTGATATTTTTTCTTTTTTGGCTTTACAAAGTTTTAGGTTTTGTCGTTGGGGTCTGGGAGTGAGCAGAGAGAAGGCTGACAGGTGATCTTTTTGAGTTGTGGAAATCTGGGATTTCATAAAAGGACAGAAAGTTGTTTAAACTGCCTTAAAAACATGATTTGCTTGTTGAACTAATAAAACATCAAAATAATTTAGGTATGTAAATTTGCCAGGCAGAAGTTAGGAATTTATAATTTATCTCCATCTTGAGTTGCCTGGATCCCATAGGAAAGAACTCCCTACAACTCATAAACCCAAAGCCATAAGATGCTTTGTAAAATGACAACAATGTTTCCCATTCCAAATTCTTTATTGTCTCAAATCACCAATAGAATCATTTGAAAACCAGAAAAAATTCTCTTGAATGCACTCAGATATTGTAACAAAAACAGAGGAAAGTAACCATTATTGAGTGCCTATGCAATGAAACTTTGTCTCATTTGGTTCTTATGATACTGTGAGAGGTATTATACCCATTTCAGATACAAAAATCAAGGCTCAGAGAAATTAAATAAATTGCCCAAAGCCATAATGCTGGTAATTATCAGATCCCAGATTTAAATTCAGGTCTATCTGACTCTAGAGCCCATGTTCTTTCCATTATGCTACACACCTTCATTAAATCTACATTAAACAAACTAATTACTAAATGAATATAGATAAGTTATCCAGGATTTCTTGCTTACGCAAATCAGCAAAGTAATGTCAACATGTGTTTTCAACTGGAAAACGGGGGGAAAGACCTTTCTATAGAAAGTATTTTAATGTCCATAAACTTTCCCCTTCATAGGCAATAATCTTAATAGCAAGCTAAATATATTTGTGAGATTGGAAAATTAATAAATAGAAACCTCATTTAACTTTGGAGGGCCTGCAGGGGGAGCTTTCATGCCCTATCATTCACTGTCAATTATCCCAAACAGGAAGAGATGAACGTTCCACCGCAGCAAGATGTTTTTCTACTCCACTACTCCAGCATGAAGAATGAGAATCTTATCCTCACCCGGCAACCACTTTTAACCAAGGAAAGACTGTTACAACTCAGCTAAGGAAAAGCCACTACACTTCAAACTCCCAGTTTCCTCCAATGGACTCTTTGTTTACAACAGCCTCTCTGAACTCCCCCTTTCCTCTATAAAAGATCGTTCCTCTCCTTTGTTCTTTGGAGTTGTGTGTGGTTCATCATTAGACTGCATGCCCTGAATTGCAATTCTTTGTTTTTCCCAAATATACCAATTTTTTGGAGAAATATCTGGCTGTTTTTTTAAAGTCAACAGATTGAGACACTGTATTTTTCCCTCTAAACTAGTCTAGAAAAAAGATCTATTTTTAATTACCTCAATTTTCTTAGCCTTCTTCATAAATAGTAATAGTTTTGAGTATGTTCAACCTCTTAGAACCTGGGAGTTTAGATTATAAAAAAAATGCACAACAAAGTGTTTTCTATGCAAAAATTATGGTTATCTGTATAAAAGAAGACAATTTATCTACCTCCTTTCAAAAAGGACGTAGGAGGGCATGAAGAAATGGTCTAAGGTAAGGTGGTATAGAATGATGAACAGAGAATTATCTCCACTTTTAGAGGCCTGTGGATTATACAAATTTGTTTCTTGTTCCAAGTAGACATCTGAATATACTCTAGTTCCTCCCTCTCTTCCTCTCTCCCTTCCATTTTTCAACAAGTTATTAAGTATATCTAGGTGCCAAGCTCTGAGTTTTGTGTTGGAAACAAAGATAAATAGAATGCATCCCTGTCTCCTAGGGAATCAACAATTTAATGGAGAAGACAGTTATGCAAACAAATAATTATAGCTCTAAGTTAAATGTTAGAGATATGGACTAAGTATGGGAATACAGTATGGGAAAGCATTCTCTTCACCTGCGAGGTGTCAGGAAAGACATCCTGCAAGAGGTGGCATGTGAGGGAAATCTTGAGATATGAGTCGAAGTTTTCTAGGCTGAGAAGGCAAAGTAAAAAAGGGCCAGGCTGAGTTCAAAAGATGGTATCTAGAGGGGACTAAAGGCAGGAGCTTACTGACCCTTACCCTCAAGAATAAAAGATGAAAACTGGAGTTCAACGAAGCTTTCCAGAAATCAAAATCTAGCAAATCTGTCAATTTTACTCCTAAATCAGTGTTTCTCAAGATTTCTTAAGGCAGAGGAGCATAATAAAAGGGATTGGGGGAGGGGGTGCAGCGGTCAGATGGCTCAGTTGGTTAGAGCGTGAGCTCTTAACAACAAGGTTGCCGGTTCGATTCCCACATGGGCCAGTGAACTGCACCCTCCACAACTAGATTGAAAACAACAGCTTGAGGTTAGAGCTGAGCCGATGGTGGGCGACTGGTTGGCTCAGTGGTTAGAGCGCGTTGCTCATAACACCAAGCTCACCGATTGAAGTCCCACATGGGCCAGTGAACTGCGCCCTCCACAACTAGGTTGAAAACAATGACTTGACATCCTGGAAAAACACACTGTTCCCCAATAATCCCCAATAATAATAATAATAATAATAATAATAACAATAATAGAATACAGACACACCCATTCACTTACATACCAAGTAAGAGCTACTTCTGTACTTCAACTGCAGAATGAGTAGTTGCAACAGAGATGGTCTGACCTCAAAAACCTAACATATTTAACCATCTGAGCTTTTAAATTAGTATTAAGCTACATATCAACATGAATAAATCTCAGAAAAATAACATTAAGTTTAAAAAATAACTTTCAATGTTATAAAGAATCATGTTATATAAAGCTTAGAAAGCCCCCAAATTTACTGTTTAGAGATACATGTACATGTATTGGGCACGTATTAAAAGTACAAAGACAGGGGGTGGGGGGTGAGAGATGAAGGTAAGGGGGATTAAATATATGGTGATGGAAGGAGAACTGACTCTGGGTAATGAACACACAATGGGATTTATAGATGATGTAATACAGAATTGTACACCTGAAATCTATGTAATTTTACTAACAATTGTCACCCCAATAAATTAAAAAAAAAAAAAGTACAAAGACAGACATGACAATAACAAACGTCCAATGTAGGACAAGTTTATCTCTTTGGAAAAAGGCAAGAAAGAGAAATGTAAGCAACGATGGTTTTAACCATCTGAAATGTTTTATTTTTAAAGCAAGGTGGTGAATAAAATAGTGTTGATCATATTATTCACTATACCTTTTTTGCATGACTGGTATATTTCTTAATTTAAGAACTCTTTGGTCATAAAAAAATTGCATTGAAAAAATTAGATGGAGTAGTTGTGTTGCAGATTCTATTTCCCCAAAATGGTACAACAATATCATCCATCCATATGCATTTCTTACAATGTGACTTTGACACCCCTTCCATCACGAGGTGGGGTTTCTATCCTCTCCTCCTGAAACTGAATGGGCTTTTGTCAATATTTTGGTCAAAAGAATATGGCAGAAGTGACACGATGTGACTTTCAAATCAGGCCATAAAAAGTGACACAGCTACACTTGTTCAGTGGAATTCTCACCCTTTAAGTCTTCAATCACCCTCTATGTAGCCTGACTGCTCTCAGGCAGCCCTGCTGTGAGAAAGCCCAAAGTAACCCACAGAGAGACACCATGTAGAGAAGTCCTGAGACTTCTTGGGGAGAGATTCCCAGCTAATTCCCAACTGCCCTAGTGCCCATTCTTTCCGTTTAACCGCACCTGACTGCAGTGGAATGACAGATTCTGAGCCAGACTCAGGCTTTCCAATTGAGTCATTTCAAAATTCCTGTCCCACAGAAACTGTGAGGGATAGGAAAGTGACGGCTATTATTTTAAAACTGTAGAATTTATTTTGCAGAGCAAGTTGAAGTTGAAGCCTAAGTTGATCCCATCATTAGGAATTTGAATCCTAACTGCCTTCATGGGGAAATGAGCTGAATTGATCCAAAGACTCTTAGAAAGGTTCAGCAATAGGAAGAACTAATCTCAGAAGACAGAAGAAGGTATGCAACTGAAAACAGGAATAAACTGCAAGCCTTTAGTGAGAATCCCAGGCCCCAGTCCTACCTGAGCTGTCAGGTATTCCAAAAAAAAAAAAAAACAGGTACTCACCGCAGGAAGGATAAGGATTATTCTCTGGACCAAATGAATGGAGAAGCCTCTAGAGAAACAAAAGAGGGAGAGCTGAAGGGTAAAGAACCCTGGAAGGATACTGGGGAGTTAAGCTCTTATGCTGTTACTCATTGATTACATGTCCTTGTCCAATCATTTTCTCATTTAAAGAAAAGGTTAGACCAGAATGATCTCTAAAATCTCTAAAGATTTCCACAATAGAAATCAGTGATTCTACTAAAAAGAAAACACACGCTTTAAAATATGGCTAGTTTAAGTAGTGAGCCCCAATATGAAGTATTTTTCAGTCAATGGAAATTCTAGTTTGCTTATGATATGTAATTCTTTTTTAAAAAGGATTAGAAATTATAACAGGAAACCTCCAGTTAAGGTAGTTTAATGTTTCTTCTTTCCCCCACCTCAAGGGACCAATTAAAAGGGTGTCGGCCAAGGTATAGGGAACTGAAGGAATATGCATGATCTAGGACTATAAAGCTGTTACAATTCCTATATCCAAAGCAACAAGAGGAGGAAGAGGTTCCCAGAACATGGAAGAGTGAGTCATGGAGAACAGGCCATTTGAAGAGGAGTAGTAACTTCCCAGGAAGGCAACAGACAGCCCCAGGTAAACTTTCGGGGAGAAAGCCAAGGGAATAAATATACTGACCTCATTCTCTTCCCATCGTGCAGTTTCCTGTCCGTGCTTCCTCATCACTGGCCAAAGGCTGAGAGCACGGACCCCATCGGTGTACTCCTGCCCTTAGGAGAGCAGGTAGAGAATGGCTGTGGAGGAGCAAAAGGAAGACAGCATAGAGGTGTGGATGAAAAGGTGGTAATCATAGCTTCAGAGAGCCAACTGAAATTCATTTTTAAAATATATATATAAAAGTTCTTGACTTTGGGACATTAGTTGAGAAAACTGGAGATATTCTGGGTATAAGATTCTAGAATAATTAATTCTACAATCAATCTTTTGTCTTTCTATTTTGCCTCTTTTGACTTGGACAAATACTGAATCATGACTGATGGCCTAAACTTTAGTATTTGCTCTTCATCCATGTAAGTAATTTATTTTTTCTTTCTTTGTTCACATCCAAGTTGTTTCAGCTACACATCTGGTAATAAGGCATGGTATGTCAACGCTGTCTGATATTGTGGTTTTTGTCAGAAAAGTTCTATCTTGTTTTTACAACTGGGAAACTTCCTAAGGATACAGCAACAGCATTGTATGTAAAGAGATAAAACCTTAATACAATATGTACTGTATGGAGAAACACAGAAGGATGTATTTTGTTAGATATAGAATCACTATTTACAATTACTTATTTATGTCTTAAATAACTTACTACACACATGAGCTTATGTCTCCGGATGAAATTAATTTGGTCTGTACAGAACAAATATGCCTTTTCTGAGTCCCACATCTCTAAACTCTGGCCTGACAATCCTTTGGGATCTATATTGACTAAAATAACACAGATCCTATACAGTCCTTGTAGATACCTAATTTTGACAATGGTTTCCTGCCTCTCCTGCAAAGGGTTCTCCCTTAAAGACCCACCACATTGAGAAGGATAAATTGCCTCTTGAGAGTGAGTACAAGAGGTCTTGACTAGTTCCTCTTTCAGAACTTTTCTATTTCGCTTCATTTATTTTTATACGCTGTCAGTTAGATATCTCCATCAAGGTATATTTTGGATGCATTTCAAATGTAATACAGCTCAAATGGAAATCAAATGCAGTTTCCCAACTTTCTTCCTCTTCTAGTTCAGTTAAGAGCATCACCGTCTACCTAAGCCATTCATTTAAGTCTCCCAAGCTAGAAACTTGGGAATTATTCTCAACATTCCATTTTCCTCATCCCTCATATCCACACATTCCACAAGTCTGATAGGCCTGATTTTCTATAATACTCTGGAATCTACCTTTTTTTCTCTTACCTATTGCCAGAAATTTCACCAAAACTGATAAAATTGCCTCTTCGCAATGCTTTTTGACATCTCTCCTGCCTCTCCCCGTCCCCTAGTTTTCCCCTAAGGTATTCTTCCACATTGCTTCCATTCCTGTCTTTCCAAGTGCATACCGCATTTCACCGAAAATAAGACCTAGCTGGACCATAAGCTCCAATGCGTCTTTTGGAGCAAAAATTAATATAAGACCAGGTCTTATTTTACTATAAGACCGGGTCTTTAATATAATATAATACTGGATATAATATGATACCGGGTCTTATATTAATTTTTGCTCTAAAAGACTCATTAGAGCTGATTGTCCGGCTAGGTCTTATTTTCAGGGAAACAGGGTATTTAATCACATCAGTGGATTTCTCAGTTTCTTCTTGGGGCCCGAAAAATCTACTGCTTTGAATGCCAATCTTCATATTCTGCCCTTTTCTATTTAGTCAACCTTCCTCTGATAAGAAATCCTTTCTGACCTGTAAAAATGCATACCTTCTGTGTTTGCTTAAGCACTCTCTCCTGTTTGGGCATTCTCTGTTTATCTAAATCCTCTCCATAATAATAGCACAAAAGTAATTGTGTACCAACAAGGGATAAGCTACCATAGTACACTATGCTAAAGCTTTACATTCATTATATGTTATAAGCACCATTTTACGTTGAGGAAATCGAAGCAAATAATTTGTCCAAGATCACAATTTCAGTAAACAGCAAAACTGGGATTACAGTTGAGATCTATCTCAACCCACGAATGAACATTTAAATGCTATCCCCATTACAATATGCCATTGAATTCAGGTCAAGTTGTACGCTTATCCTTAAACTCCCAGATCATTCTAGTCCTTCTCTCTTCTCTGATTGCTGTTTTGACCAACAGTAGACTGAACAGTACTAAACTATTCTTTAATATTTTTATTTTTTCCTAAATCTTATCTGAGCTAGATTGCAAATTCATTGTGAAGAGAATTAAAATAATTTTTTAATAGGCCTCCACAAGGGCATAGCATATCCTTACAATGGTAAATAGCCATTTCTTATTGCTTTATGCTATATCTCTATCACCACATTTACACATGTAATGAATAGTCAATATTTGCTTTACTTAAATAAGGAGCAGACAAGATAAACTATAGAGGATATAAGCGAATGTAAAATTTTCAGGCAAGAGCAAAGACCAAAAATATGTATATCTACGTCTGTCCCTCTTGTGCTGGCCATGCTTGTTTATGGACTTCTCTGTACATGTAATTACTTTAATTGGTTATTACAACAATGTTTCTCTACACTTATGGAAATAATTAGCACCGGTCTCAATATTCAAGTGATGGATTTTGGCAGAGATAAAGTCCAAGTTATATACCTATGTATATTTTCTACTTTCATATTCTCGCTTCCTACTTGGGAAGACGTATTTTCATTTTAAATAAGCTCAGTTCGGTAATGCTGCGTTGGGCCTATTTCTGAGAACTTATTCCTAGCAGGATCTCTGGAGTTCTTTCTTCAGAGGTGTGTAGTTTTGCATCTTTTAAAAATGTTTTCCATACTCCGCAATCCCGCAGTCCAAAAACACTAACACAAGAGATCCACAAACGGAAACGTCCGGTTCTGACGAGCGGCCCTCTGGGTGGCGGCACCCGCACCACCGTGGCCAGAGGTCGGGGTGTAAGCGCGGCGGCGCGAGAGGCGATCCCAGCACAAGCCCGCGGCCTTCGGGACAGGGGCCGCCACCTCAGCCCAGCGGCGGGAAACCCCAGGAAGGTTCCCGCGCGAAGGAAGCAGTGGGGACGGGCGGGAAAGGAGTTCGCGAAGCACAAGGGTCCCCGGAGCCTTTCCAGGGCGGCCGGCCCCACCAGGCCGCGTGACGGACGGTGTCCCGGTGAGCGCGGTAGAGCGGGCTCATTTCCTTATGTGCTTCCTCAAGAAATTTAGGCCGTGCCCGCCCGGACCCCGCTTTCCATGATCATACAAGTGGACGTCAGAGTTTCTTATTTTTGGTGTTTTTGAGACCACAGAACCGTGTCCACTAAGGTCTGAGGTGTCGCTCGCCCCCCGGGTCCTGATAGCAGGACCAAAACGGCATATAGTGTAGCGGCCCTCGTGACTACCCCAAACCCGAAGGCTAGAGGAAGTGTCCAGTCCTCAGGTGCAGGCGGAGTAGCGACTAACGGCTCTGGGCAGCCCCGCCCCTCCGCCCCGCCCATTTTAGTTCCCTCTGGTCTACAGCCACTTCCCGGGCCGCTTCCTCTTTAAGGCGGAGCCCGGCGTGGATCTCGCGAGATCCGGGTTCGCGCCGTGACCTCCATGTGGGAGCTAGCGCTCTATAAGTAAACACTCCGCGCCGCGCAGACAAGGCTTCTTCCTATTTGTGAGGTGGGGGCTGCAGCGGCGGCGGCGCCTCCGACTAGTTCCGGTTTCCTTTCCTCCTCTGCTCGGCTGGGCGGGTACGCGGTTTAGGAGTTGCGGCCGCTTCTCCGGCCCGGCGTCTGGTCGGTCTTCCTCGCTTGTGCGCGCACTCGCCCGCCGGCCGCGGAGAGCCGGAGCCACCGGGGAAGCGGCGCGGGCCGGGCGGGGCGCGGCGCCCTGAGCACAGGGGGAGACAAAGCGGAGCCGGCCCCCTCTCCCGGCGCCAAGATGTGGATCCAGGTTCGCACCATCGACGGCTCCCAGACGCGCACCATTGAGGACGTGTCTCGCAAAGCCACAATTGAGGAGCTGCGCGAGCGGGTGTGGGCGCTGTTCGACGTGCGGCCCGAGTGCCAACGCCTCTTCTACCGGGGCAAACAGGTGAGACGCGCCCAGCGCATCCCTCGGGAAGCTCGGGGCGAGGGCAGCGGAGCGCCTCCAGGACGCGTGGGCTGGGCAGGCCCGAAGGCTTGGTGCGCCGCGCGCGCGGAGCGCACCTGGTTCCACGTCGGGTGGGCAGCCCGCGAACCTCAACGCGGGCCTGGGCCCGCCGAGGGGGCGCACCGGGGTCCCCGCCAGCCTCGAGTGCAGGTGTGCCCGGCGAGGCCGTAGGCAGGGGCGCCTAGAGCACGGAGTAACGTCTTTCTCAGCGGGGCAGCAATCGCAGGCACAGCCCGCCAGAGCGCCTGGGTTACCTTGCTTCCCGCGCTCAGTGGGGTCAGGAGGGCGGGGAGGGCAGCGGGCTGTGGAGGCCATGGCACAGTGCGGGTGAGGAGGGCCAGCGGCCCCGGCTCCCAGCGGAGCTTCCCCTGCTAACAGCTCTCCTCGCTTCCGCGCTTCCCCGCTCCCAAAGAGGAGAGGGGGAAACTTACGTATTGCTGGTTCTGGGCACAAGAACCCTAACTCTGTCTTCTCACTGTGGAAAGGATTTGTAGACACTGAAGATTCGCAGAGTTTCCAGAACTTAGGGCTCCCATCTCTCATCTCCTCTTCTAGAATTAGAATCTGTCGTGGGGGAGATTAGAGACCTGGACTGAAGAAGCTATTGATGTAACGCGGGACCGTGTTTAAATTGCCTAGTGTAGGCCAGAGAGGGGTTATCCCCAGAAGGGAAAGGAGTATAAAAGACAGTTTTGCTCTTCTTCCTTCTCACCTTCTAATAGTCCTTTCACCCAAGTTTTTAATATAGCAACTGGAGTAAGCCAGCGGCACATATTTGAAGGCTGAAGGTATTTTTGATGGTGAAGGTGTCTGTGGGCGTCTCTGGTAGTTGTATGGTATGGCCGGGGTCTGGCCCATTGAAGAGTCTTCCTATTTCATAGGTCTCTCGTGGTCTATACCTAGAGACCCAGACTCATCCTATTTTTCTTGTCTTTTTTTTTTTTTTTTTTTTTTAAGTGTTAATCCACCAGAAAAGTTGGCATCCTCCAGTTGATAGACCAAATTTGGCTCCAGTCATGTGGTTGGAAATAAATGTAGCTCTCTTTGATTTGGTAGTAGTCGTTTTCCTACAGCCACAAAGGATTTGAAAGGAATCTTTTTCTACCTTTGATATGCATACCCTTCTAAAACTGCCCAGAAATTTCAGAGTGACATGATTACACTCTGAGATAGAGTGAGCCTGGGGATGTTTTAATTGTTTTTAAATCAATGTGATGGCATCTTTGATATGTGTTTGCAGCCAGTTTCTATTGATCCTTTAGTGTTTGACTTGTAATAAAAACAGGTGTTTAATTTAGTTACAAACTTTGCTTTGGAAATAATTGTATGTGTATTAAACACTATGTAGATTCAGATTCCTGTGCCATCAGTGGCTGATACTTTTCTATATTTTTGGTCAGAGGTGAAAAGCATGTAATCAGATGTTCTGAATTTTATTTTCTAGCGAGGGACAGTAATAGTATATGAATTCCTGGGATACTTTGGTGGCTTCAGCACCAGTGATAGAAATGAAGTATGAAGATGTATTCCTGGGCAACACCCCTAAAGTCTAGTTATCAAATACGCTAAAAGAGGATGCACATGGCTGTCTTGAGAGAAAGGTAGGGATTGGGTTAAATTCAGGGCAAAGATGTAAACTTCCAGTAAACCAGGAAGCTGGTTCCACGTTCAGGGGAAAATTGTTGAGGATGACAATCATTTGTACTTCTTCCCCCAAGGCAGTGAATTACTTGTTTGATTTCTTCAGCTCAGTGATTACCCAATAGGGATGAGGAATGGACGTTTGGTGCCCCATTGAGTTGGAGACAGAGATGGAAGACACTGCTCCAGCTGCGTTTGTTTCTTTATAAGCTTCAAAGTAGCCGTGGGGGTGATTATTATCTCCATTATCCTTTCCTCTTTGGAGTCCACAGCTGGTGGACAGGGTAGTGTGTCCAAACCTGGCAACTACTGGATTGGTGTCAACAGGACTGCCCCATCCTGTCATTTGCCTCCTTCATGCTTATTAGAAAAAGTCACTCTTTCCTCAAGATGCTTTACTGCCACATTGTGAAAAATGTCAGAAATAAAAGTAAATTTACAGTATCTGTGATGTAAATGATAACCTTTCCTCCTTCCCCTCCCCTTTGTACATTAGGTCTGCTGCTTTTAATCTTCTGTGTATATGAGAATCACCTGTGGATGTTTAGTATCGATGCTCAACTCACCCCAGAATTGCAAGTAGTTGAATTTAACAAGACCCCTCAGGAGATTCTGATGAACAACAGAGTTTGAAAATGAAAGTTGAAGGATAGTCATTCTCCTACTAGTTTCTTAATATTCGCAGTGTGGTCCCTGGATCAGCAAGACCAGCAGCATTAGCTTCACCTGGGAGCCTCACACCAGACCTACTGAAGTAGAATCTATTTTAACAAGGTCCCCAGGTGATCTGTATGCAAATTAAATTTGAGAGGCAGTGTAATTGACTCCACTTTTGAGGGTCAAAATGGAGAGCAGCAATTCAGGGCTATAAATTTTGGTTAGAGTAGGGTAACCTCATTTGGATAGTCTTCTCTGGGGGTTGCATTTGATGCACCCTGGGGATTGGGTTTTTTCAAGAAAGTAATATTGGTGAGTCTCCAAATCTTTTGAGAATCCAGAGCATTTCCTACTTTAGAAGGGTTCTCTTCCCTCATTTCATTCTTTCCCTTTTACCACATAGAGATAACCTTAGAATTGATGGTGGATGTACGGCATGAACCAGAGCAGAATGAAAATGGAATAGTTAGTTATCTTTTGCCTCTGGACTCTTAGTTTTCACACAGTATACAAAGTTAAAAAAAAAAAAGTGCCTACTTAAAGAGGAGAGGGAGAAAGAGTTGCGTGTTATATATGTTGTGCATGCACACATGCTCTGCAATGTGAAAGATACATGAAAGTTACTAACTTAATGCTCGCCACCTACATGCTTACCACTAGTCTTGGGAATGACTCCCCCACTGCCTTCTCACTTGGTGTTTGCTTCCTTTCCCCTCGCATCACTGTTACGGTTCTTCCTGTTACCCAGAATTTCTTCATTCAATCCATAAAAATTCAAGAGTGCAGTCTGGCAAAACAAAATTGTAGGACCGTTCCTGCCTCTCTAATATTAGATCCTGCAGCCCCATCTTCTAGGATAAATTCTCAAAACATTTCCTGCTATGAGACATTAATGGATTTTGGTTACATGCCTGAAACTCGTAGATGTTTTAATTTCTGAGTGACTCAATCCCTTTCTCCCCACTCAGAGCATTATTTAAGTGACAACTAACTTTCAG
Organism: Rhinolophus sinicus; assembly: GCF_057876585.1. Lineage (NCBI taxonomy): Eukaryota > Metazoa > Chordata > Mammalia > Chiroptera > Rhinolophidae > Rhinolophus > Rhinolophus sinicus. The sequence continues at coordinate 53,245,980 of NC_142516.1, forward strand.
TCTGTACTTTCATAAGATTTGGGAGAACTTCAGTACTTTTCAAGTAATAAATCATTCCAACATTCTTCACAACTTCACAGTGAGTTAGCTGTGTGGAACTTGCTATGCAATGGATAGTAACTGTTTTTGGAAAACTGGATGGGTAGCTATGAATTAGGGATGGAAGTGGATAATCTGGGTAAAAGTGGCCATCATAGTAAGCATGAATAATTGGAGGAAAAGTGGTTACATGTTAATGCGAGCTTAACTTCTATCGTGTGGTCTCATGCCTTGATAATGCTTAGTGTTTCTGACTTTCTCTCAGACATTGCTTTTCCTTCAAACCAAGTACCCCTTGAAGCAGGTTGTATTTACTTTGATTGATCATTTGATAGAAACTAATCAAAGGGGTTGAGTATAAGAATGCCCTGAGGTCCCTCTGACTCTTGTGCCTTAAAGTTCCATGGAAAAATGTTTATGGAAACACTTTGGATTTCCAATTGTTTCACTACCTTAACAGCTATCTTCATTTTGGGGAATGCCCTACCATTTAATTTGCGTGGTCTAGGCTGTTAGAGTTTGTTTTCTGCTTTAAACAATTCCATTGTTTTATACTTGTCATAATATGCAACAGTTGTATGTTTAATCAAGTTGTGCTTTTTCAGCTGTTCCTGAATTAGTGCGTTCTGTCTTGGGTAGGGTGGGGCGCTCTTGGAGAATGTCAAAATGAAAGTGTAAAGGTATAGGTTTCTTTTTTTGTTCCTTGAGTTGTTGTTTTTTCCCCCAGGAGTTCAGGATTAGAGGGAGTTCTTGTTTGTTTTTTTAATAAGCTAAGCAATATTAACATTGCCATCCTTGTAAGAGTTTATCTGCTGAATTTTGGGAGACTCCTTCGACTTATTTGGAATCAGCATATTAACTAACCTGTGAGATAGTATCTACTTTAATTCCCCCACTGAGAAATTTGTGAATTTCTTGATTCCTTGTTCTGTTTAACAATTGTGAACACCTGTAATGTGCAGGATTGTCTAGGTGTGTTCTTGGACCACTTGAATTAAAATTAACTTATCCAGTATATTAGTAAGTGTATCATTCAAGGGTAGACTTTTAATTCTTTCCCTTTGGTTGACTTCTCAAGCATGGTCTTACTGTGGTAGAGAGTTGTAGGTGGTGACAGGTATTACATACAACGAGGGGAAAAGGAACAATTAAATTGGTAATGTTTCTGGGGAAATGATAGTTTTGGTCTTGAAGGAGTTTAGTTTTCGTATTGTATCATAGTGAAATAGTCAACTGAATTTTATAAAGAAACAATACGGAGACTTAGTTTCCTAGGGCTTCCGTAACAAAGTACCAAAGCCTAGGTGGCTTAACAACAGAAATTTATTGTCTCTGGGTTCTGGAGGCTATAAGTCTGAAATCAAGGTATCAGCAGGGCGGTGTTCTCTCTGACAACTCTAGGGAAGAATCCTTCCTTGCTTCTTTTAGCTTCTAGTGTTTACTAGCAATCTTTGGTGTTCCTTGGCTTATAAATGCATCACTCCTGTCATGTGGCTGTCTCTTACTTGTGTGCCTTTACATCTTCCCTCTGTGTGTCTGTCTCGATCCAAATTTTTAACTTTTTATAAGAATGCCAATCACAGTGGATTAGGGTCCACCCATGTGACCTAGGTTTAACTTGATTCCCTCTGTAAAGACCCTGTTTCCAAATGTCACATTCTGAGATACCTGGGATTAGGACATCAAATATTGGGGGAAGGAGGGTTTAGGGGTGGATTGACACAATTCAGTGTCAATTACAGAGACCTTGCCAAAATATGGGTAAGTTACAAGATAATTTATTCACTATTCATCTTGGAAGACTTTTCATGATCCAACTTGATAACCTTTACAAATGGATAAAATTAGTGAACTTTAGGCAAGTGGAATAGCATGAGAAAGAATTATAATTATTCCTGCTTGAATTTTTTTTTCCTGCTTGATTTCTTTTTTAAATTACTGACACTCTTCAGAAAGATAAAATGGTTAACTTAATCTCTTTATGAACACAGGTCATAAAACAACTCTTTTTCAAAATTTACCACATCTTGCAGTGGATTTAGTTACTATTCACTGAAATAAAACTTGGTGAGAAATCTAGAGTTTTTCTACCTACATGATGAAGTCACTACAGCAATGATACCTGTTTGTTTGTTGTTTTTTTAAGGAGGTCGCAGCTCACAGTGGCCCATGTGGGGATCAAACCGACTTTGGTATTATTAGCACCGTCCTCTAACCAGCTGAGCTAACCAGCCACCCCAGCAATGATACATTTTTAATTTCAGTGGCTATCAGTGTACCCTTTACCTAATATGGAATTATTCTTAATTTACTGAAGTCCTGAGTAGATGCTGACATCAGAGACCATAAAATAATAGGAATGACTTCAAGATCACTGATTGCAATACTGTGAATTTTAATTTGGCTAGGGCTTTTGGGTAACTAAAGATGTAGAAAGATCATGCTTTGAGAGAAACATTTTAATCTTTTTCTGCCTTTTTCCTTCTAGTTGGAAAATGGATATACTTTATTTGATTATGATGTTGGACTGAATGATATAATTCAGCTACTAGTTCGCCCAGACCCTGATCTTCCTAGCACATCTAAACAGACTGATGTACAGGCCAAACCCTGTTCTAATAATCCACCTAAAGGGAAGAAAACCCCAAGAGGGGGACCTTCCATTCAGCCGTCTACATCAACTCGTGATTTTCTTATTGATCCTGGCATTGGACTATATAAGGTAAGTTGTCTTCTTCGAATATTTCAGTTGTGAGAATGCAGATGTCTGTTCTCTTTCATAATACATGGTTGCCATTTGAAAGTAAAGTTTGGGCTCTTAATACTTTGAAAAGTAGTCTTTTAACACGTTGCGTGCGGCGGGGTTTAAATCCCTTGTGAAGATTCTCGTGATCCGTACACAACGTGTTAAAAATTATAAAATACATAGGTGGATGTGTACAATGTATATGTACAATTTAAAGAATAGTAAAACAAACACCTGTGTAATTCCACCAGTGTTAAGTAGAATGATGCCCGTTCCCTTTTAAAGCCTGTGTGCACCTACCAGTACATGTCTCCCTCTCTCTCCCTAAGAAGTAAATTACTAGTTGTGACTTCTAAGGATCATTTTCTTGTTTTTCTTTAGTGTTACTAAATGTATGTAGTGTTATTAATGTATGTATCTCTAAACAGTATGTTTTGTTTGGCCTATATTTGGATTTTGGAATTCTACTTTTTTTTTCAACTTTGAGAGCGTCTCATGCATAGAGTTGTATTCTGTTTTTCACTTTAATGTTACTCCATTTTATTAACATGCCACAATATATTTAATCTATGATTATTAGCTATTTGGGCTGTTACCATTTTCTGCTGTTTTAAACAGTTCTGCTTTGAACCTTCTATGTGTATCTTGGTGCACATGTTCAAGAATTTCTCTGGGAGTTTTTTTACCTAGCAATAGAAGTGCTGGTTTGTTCACTCACAGGATACTGCCAAACTGCTCTCTGCTTGGTTCCATTGGTCTGTCTCTCCCTGTGCCCGTCCTGTTATAAGTACTGTAGCACTGTTTTGATATCTCCCTTTCCTCCATCTCCCATATTTAATTCTCTTCAAGGGTGTATTGGTTTTTGGGTTTTAATATTTGCATGTAATATTTTTAGAATTAGCTTGTCAAAACTCTACAGATAAATAATCTGGTGGGATTTTGATGGGGGTTGTATCTGTAGGTCAGCGTGGAGAATTGACATCTTTACAATGTGTAGTCCTTCATTCATGGACGTGATGGTCATCTCCGTTAATCTAGATTTTTGAAATCTTAATTACTTGTCTCTACATATCTTGGTTTATTTCTATTAGCTTTGTTTTTGATGCTGTTATAAATGATTACCTTTTAAAATTGCAATTTGTTTGCTAATATATAGAAATTCACTTGAGTTATTTATTGACCTCTGTATCCAACTTTTTCAAATTCTATTCCAATAAAATTTGTGGAAATAATTGAATGACGGTTTTGCTTCATCGTTTCCTATCTTTATAACTGTGTTTTTCTTAGTTTTTATTGGTGGGGATAAATTGGGACCCATACTCAATTTTAGAGAGCGTTTTAAGGTTAAAAATTAAAAATTGGTAGATGGAATGAATTATTTAAGAAGATGCGAATAGAAATGATTTGGGATCTGTGGAAAAATGCAAACAGATCCATAAATATAGAAAGAATCAAGAAAACTAGCAAAGAGCTGATGAATTGCTTTAAACCTATGAAGACTAGTTACGATGTTACCTAAATTGATCTACAACATAAAAAAAGGAAAGCCTCCCATTGCTTTATAAATTTAGTATAACACTGGTACCAAAACATGACAAAAAGCACACCAGTATCAATGTATATTGATGTAAAACCTAAATTGCATTTAGCAAATAAAATTATGACATATATTAAAAGAACGTAATACTTTATCAAGTATGGTTTGTCAGGAAGGAAGCAGGGTAGTTTATTATTAGGAAGTGTTTTAATATAATTCATCATATTAATCCAAAGAAAAATGATCTGATCTAAAATATTTTCTACATCTAAATACAAATTTGAATCCATTTCTGATTTTTTTAAAAAATCTGGTAAGAGGAATATTTTTTTTTTTTATTAGTTTCAGGTGCACAAGACAAAGCAAAACTTAGACGTTTATCATTTATATCCCTCACACTGTGTGAACCCCCCTCCCCCCATCTACTATCCAAGAGGAATATTTTTAAACCACACACCCAGCATCATGCTTAATGGTGGGGAAAAGCCAGAAGCATTCCCATTAAAGATGGCAGCCAAAGAAGCCAGTTAATGCTGTTGTTATTTAACATCTTTCTAGATGTACTATATAAAACAGTTAGGCAGGAGAACAACAAAGTGTAAATATTGGAGAAGGCAAAGTTATTTTGAATACCTGGAAAAGCTGAGAAACTAAACAGCATTATGAGCAATCAGTAGAGTGGGTATTTAAATTCAGTAGCTTTCCTTGCTACAATCATTTAGTAAAAGAGAAAATTGCAAGAACAAAACAAAATAGTCTGGGAATAAACTTAAATGATATGGGCAAGACTTATGTAACTTAAAATAGTGTTTTATATAGTTCTCACAATTCAGACAGAACTGTTAATATTGAAAGCCCACTTGCCATACTGTTGTCTGCATCACCCATTTATTGATTTCATCCCTGTTTCATTTACCAGTGCTTTCTAAGTTGATACTTTTTCACATTGTTGCTTTTTAAATAAACTTGTTACATATTTTCAAACAGTTTTAGATTTATAGCATAATTCAGAAGATACTATAGAGTTTGCATGTACACCATCCTACACCTGCCCTGTGATTAACATCTTATATTAGTATGATACATTTGTTACAATTAATAAAGTGTCGAGTTGGCTTTTCTCTTTCTGTTCTCTTTCTGTTCAGAATCCCTTCTAGGATACCGCATTACTTTTACATTAGTGTTATACTAAATAATTGTCACATCTCTTTGGCACCTCTGGACTGACAGTTTCTCAGACTTTCATTGTTTTTGATGACCTTGACAATTTTGAGGTATACTGGGCAAGTGTTTTTGTAAAATGTCCAGTTAGGATTCATTTGTTTTCCTTATCATTAGACTGGACTTATGTATTTTGGGGAGGAAGATTACAGAGGTAAAATTCAGTTTTCATCATATATTTAGGGGCATTTACTATCAACATTCTATTTGCTAATTATAACTTAGGTTTTACATCAGTAGTAACTTATCACTGTTGATGTGAACCATAGTCACCTGGCTGAGGTAGTGTTTGTCAGGTTTCTTCATTGCGAAGTTACTCCCTCGTACCCCCTAGTCCCTTTCCCGTACTGTATTCTTTTAGATGAAGACCCAGTTTGCAGCCCACACTTGAGTGGGGAGTTAAGTACTTCACTTTCTTGAGGTCAGATTGTCTACAAAAATTATTGGGAATTCTCTTATGTGGGAGACTTTTGTCTCTTCTACATTTATTTGTTCAGTCATTTATTTTCATCAGTATGGATATTTTTTCTCCTGTGTCTCTTCGATGTAATCCTCATTATTGTGGGGTTTATTGTTGTTTGTTTTTTGTTAAAGCACTTTCTTTCTGGCACTAGAAGGAGCTCCAGGCTCATCGTGTATATTTCCTGCTCCAGTTCTGGAATCGACCATTTCTCCAAGGAGCCTTGGTTCCTTTAATTGGAGAATGGTATTAGAAACCAAGCTGGACTCGAGGTGTGTTCCTTGCTACTGAGGTGTCATTGCTTTTAGGGCCCTCAGCTGATGGAGCAAGGAAATATATACATGTACCGACTCCTGTATAACTGTATGTCCATAAATATTTATGTAACCATCTGCATTTATATTAATCTTACATTGTTTTTAACTTTTTGGTGAAGGGCAACAGTTTAGGAGCTGCTACTTTTGACTTGATTTGGACAGTAAAGGTATGAATTTGTTTTCATGGGAAGGTCTGAGCTTCATCAAGGTTAAACAGTTCTGGTCGGTTTACATTCTTTCTGTTTAGCACAGGTCCTGCCACGTCCCCTCCCTTCGATCTAATTCAGAAAAGCATCCTGAGAAACTACTTCCCTCACCACATCTTTGCTTTTTATTTTCAGTGTTAGTGCTTTGGTTGTCAACTTCTAGTACCTAACTTTTGTCTTTTTCACATCTCGTACATTTCATATTAATAAGTAGCATAGATGTTCAGGACTTCAGTGATGTCATCAGACTTGGTTTCAAATTCCAATTCAGCTGATTCTGAGATGTACAAATTTGGCATTGTCTGTCTTCATTTAGAAACACATTTGGAACCTGGCACTTAAATTCTCCAAAGGCTGCAGTTTTTGTCAAGTAACATGTTTAATCAAAGGTGCATTTAACCTTAAGGCTGAAGTGTCTAACATAGATTTATTTCCTATTTTGATGAAGTTCAGTAATTGTCATAGTTATTTGAAATTTTGACTGGTAACTTTTTTTCACATAGAAGTGCTTATTTCTGGATAATTTATTCATTGAATGAATGTTTGACTCTAGTGTATGTTTGTACTAGATACTAGAATTAGGGGTAAGCAAATGATATTGCCCACTGCCTTCATGGAATATTATTAGATATTCTTTTGGGCTAACCTGGAAACGCTCAGAAGCTGCTACTTTTTTTTTTTTTCATTACTTTTTAAATTGTTTTTTAATCTAGAAGCTGCTACTTTTTAATTGATTTGTTTTGAATTTGCTTTGAATTTTGTCTGTTTTCCTTAGTGCAAGTCTTTTAATAGGAAGTACATCAAAATTCCATTAAGTTGTTTCTGGAACACTTAAAAAATGGGAGGGTTTTTGTTTGTTTTGTTTTTTGCCTTTATCTTGAATTCTTACGTATGTCACTTTTTGTAAAGATTTTCCTTTTAGACATAGAGCTTTCTATAATTAAAGTTTCTTTATGGATGAGCAAACAAATTTTAGGGCTTTTCCTCTCTTTTGCATAAAATTTTCTTTGGACCTCATAAGCAGATACAAAAAGTAAATTTTCAAATTAGCTTACTCCAAACTGACCTAGGTAAATATTTAAACTTAATACATTAAAATGAAAGTGTAATCTGAAGTTATCCAGTATCCTTCCTTTGCCAAATTTGATAACTTTTAGCAACATTTAGTCAGTTTCAGATATCTTTTCATATGTCGTAAGGAGCCAAATATTACTACCACATTTGGAGAGCCTGTGGAAGATTGTGCAGACGCTTTCCCATTGTATAACACAAATTGAACCAGTAAAATAAATTACTCTAGGAAGTAATTTATTTTCTGAAACAAGGTGGACTTTTGAAACCTGAATTTATTTTAATTCTTGTTTTTGTATATGTGGAGTTTTGTATTACTCATGTAAGATCCTACTTTGAAATGACTATCATCCTGGCCTACGTAATACCTGTTTAGAATGATGATAGTAAGCTTTAGGGTCTCGCTCTGTGTGTGGCGCTGTTAAACTTACATGTTTTCTTATTGTAGAAGATAAAGGAAAGAGGAAAATTAATGATTACAAAGTAAAAAATCATGGATATTTTAGTAATTCCCGTCTTTTGTCTACAGTGCAACTCTGATATTTAACCTTTTTGATTATAAAACTTAATAGATAATACAAAAAAGAATAGAGCTTAAAGAAATATTACGAAGTCAATATCTGTAAATACCACTCAAATTGAGACAGAAAAGCAGTACCCCCAGGAACTTACCATGTGCTCTCTTAATTATAATGATTATAACTCTCTTCTCCCTAGTTGTACCTACCTACCCAAACTTCTATGCTAATCATGTCTTTGTTTTTTATTAACTTTATCCTATTATTACCCTTTAACAACCTCTTAAGAACCTTTAACCTGTGTGTACATCCTGACTTTTCTTCTTTCTGAACTTCATGGAAATGGAACCATATTGCATTTTGATTTGTAATTCTCTGAAGAAAATGGTGTAAGGAGAGTATCATGTTCAGAGTTGGAGGAACCTTTATCAGCTTAGCTCCTACTTTCAGCTGTGTTATCTCCTGAGGGCAAGTGTATTTCACTTCTGAGCTTCATTGGAAAATAAGAGTGACTTTGTATTGTAATTTTTAAAGGAGGTAATGTACATAACAGTAAACTGCTAATAGTTTACTATGCAGAGTATGGTAATGAGACCATACTCGGAGTTTTAATGAGTCTTAGCATTGAACTTACTGATACTTAATGGAAGGAGACAATTATTTCATGTGTATGTAGTATATACTAGTTAGGTTGACACTTCATAAGGATTTTGTCACCTGATCTCAATACACGACAAAGTATGTTGTTTTATAAAGAAGCTGAGGCTAGGACAGGTTAAGTAACTCGTTCAAGTTTACACCTAGTAGGTGATAGATAAGGATGTAAACCTAGGTTTATCTGCAGAGCTGGTGTTTTCCACAGAGTATATAAAGTGTTTAGAAGCATACCCGGCATATAGTACATCCACAAATATTTGCTGTTGGTATTTTATTTTTAATGATTGCTCCTTGCATTCCATACTTCAGGGTTTTTATAGATATGTATATGTATACTGGTGTGCCAAAAAAATGTATACACATAATTTGTATTCGTCTTGTTATTGGTACATATTGATTATTACAATTTTAATAGTTTTTTCCTTTCTTAAAATGTGTATACATTTTTTTGGCACCCTCGCTGTATATGTCAAATACTTGGACATGGAAGTCTCCTTAAATGTGGCTATGTTTTGACATGAATAAATCCAGCTCTTAAGCTTAGATTTATGGGATTGGTTTTTTATTTCAACTTAGGAATTTTCAGTTTAAACACCCTCCCGCATTAAGCATGTTTTTTTCTCTTTTATGATGTTTTGTCATCTTTGGGGTGGTGGGGCTTGCTGCCTGAGGATAGACTCCCTCTTTCAGGGCTAGCTAGGAAGAGACAATAAACAACTTGTTAGCGAGCCTGCCTTTCATATACAAACCAACCAATCCGGAGTCCACAACCCAGCCAGCTCATTCATCTAACTTACATACCACCCGGTATTCCTATGCTCTAACCTCCCAGGGTCAGGTACCAGACGACTAGAGAACCACCCTTAGAGCCCAGAGCCTGCCACTGTTATTCAGATTAGCCAAATAGAAACTGTTTCCCTTGCCCTGCCTTGCCTTTTACGTGGAAAACGCAATAGTCTCTGGGCCATGCTTTCCCCTTGTTTCTTCTGAGTTCTGACCAAACCTGATGCTTCCCCCTTTTGGTCCTGCATGGCGTGCCCCCTTCTCTTGGGAAATGTAAGTAATTCTTCATGTGACATTAGCCTCTCCATGTTGTCAGTCACCTCCATAAATGAAAGTCTGTGGGTGCAGTGAGACTCCCCCCGCCACCCCCCAACACATATTCTATTTTCCTCTTGCCATCCTGTGCTTTTTTTATTGCTCTCTTCTGACTAATTTTCAGTTCCTGGTTTTTTTTAATAGACTTTACTTTTTAGAACAGTTCTAGGTTCACAGCAAAATTGAGTACCTGTACACATGCATAGCCTCCCTCACTAGCCTCATCCCTGCCAGAGGGTACATTTGTTAGACTTGAGGTACCTACATAGACACAGCGTCACCCAAAGTCCATCGTTTATATTACGGTTCACTCTTGTTGGTGTACGTTCTGTGGCTTAGGGCATATTTTTCAGTTCTTAATTTCAGAAGTGTCCTCTGTTTTCATATTAATCATACAAGTTTAAGTATTCTCTTCATACAAGTTTAATCATACAAGTTTAAGAACCATCTTCAAAACCCAGGCTATACAAAAGAGCTTTAACCTCTTTCATGCAGTTTGACCCATTCAAATTTTGCCTAACTTAGTATGTATATGTAATGTGCAGAAACTTTACTTTTGAATTTAAAAACTTCTTTCCCACAGTTTACGTGCTTTATCGTGAGTGGTTAATTATACGTATATGAAAATTTGTACTTTATAAGTTGTTTCCAGTTATAAATCTAGGGTTAATCAAAGAATGCCATACGTTTATGAGCAGTAAGTTCTCCTTTATGTGTGATGTTTAAGCAATGGCAGTATTTTTAGACTGACTTAGGTTTCTGTTAACTCTAATTGTATTGCCAAATACTAAGGTATTCAGACACTAGATCTGCTTGCTGGTTTCTTATATGCAAATTAAGTATTTCATTTGCACCTCTTACTGTTCCATAATAAGGTTTATATTGCTAAATGTATTTTTGCTGTTACTGTTTTAGTATCAACTATATACTCCATTCTCTAGAATAATTTTGTTGTACTTTATGAAACCTCTTACATTTTGATTTGCTGTGAAAGAGTAGTAGCCTCAGTTTATTCTCCGAAGTATGATAGACCTTAATTAATACTGATTGCTTTTGGTTTTAGCTAGTATGCCTCTATGAAACTAGAAGTCTCTAAACTTGTCAGTGATTATTATGGAAGAGCCCATGTCCATTTAATGGGCAGAGTTAATTTATGAAATGTACAAGTATACCATGTTCCATCTCTGATTCTTTGTTATGTCTAGCCTTGTTGGCCCTTAGGTCTTTTCCTTTTCACGTCGACTCTTCATTCTTATGTTACATTGAACCTTTTATGTCTTTCAAGATGTTTCATTTCTATAATGTTCATTACATATAGCTCCTATGGTAGAGTATTATACCTCTTCTGATACTGATAGTTAATAATTTTTGGTTTTGTCTGTATTCCCTCTACCCTTATTAGCTTGGTGGTTTGAAACCTTTTCATGTTTTTGATACCTTATTTCTAAGTTTGTTTGCTTAGCCTTTGAGGAGCCTATTTAACTATCTTGTCATCTTGTCACCAAGCTTCATGATATAGTGGCAAGAACATAAACTTCAAGGTCAAGATGTCTTCAAATTCTGGCTTTACATTTCATTAGCTTTCACTTGGAGCAAGTTAACTTGTCAGCCTTTGTTTCCTTATCTTGTAAAATAGGAATTATTAATTATTAAGGTTGTTAAGAGTTAAGTAAAGGAACCTTGTCTAAATAAAGGTCTTGACCTTTAGACTAATTTCCTCAGATTTTTTTAGGAGAGGATTTTTTTTTTTTTTTTTTAAATAAACCAGCTTCTATGTTATAACTCTTGTACACTCTGTTTTCCTTTTGTTAGATTGCACGGTTTAGTTCTGGATCATCCACTAGACTAGACTACATCTGTTTTGCATCTTATAGCTCTGTTCTTTTTATAGTTCACCTTTGTTCTTTGAGGTACTTAATAATGCATTTGCTAGTGAGTTACTAATTCGTGGTAGAACTTACCCCATTTTGTATAGATGGGTTCACTAGGTTCTTCCCTTTGTATGTTTGCATAATTCCTTTATTTTTGAGTTTTATTTTCTTTTTAATGCTTTACTGTTTTCTGGTTGGACTGATTGTGTAAATTCTCTTTAGGATTCTGAAGAAATTAATGGAACAAATTAATAACAGTCATAACGCTTTAAAGTCCTGGCTTTTTGTTAGTGACATTCTTATTGAACGACTTGCAAAAACACTCTTGAGTACATAAGAATTATATTTTTTAAAGTCTAATGTAGATATGGGAGCACTTACAACACCTATTTCACTAGAGGAAATTTGGAGGAAAGTTAATTTTCATACTAGTAAATCACAGGTTTGACGGTACAATTCAAATAGAATAGTTTTGATGTAATCTTTGAAATTAAGCCTGAGTGGCTGTAAATATTGTTAACCACAACCATAAAGATAACTTGAGGTATAGTGAGGTTTTTGAAGCAATAGATGAAATTAAGCTTCATTAACTAATTTTCAACTTTTTTTAGGTAAATGAATTGGTGGATGCCAGAGATGTCGGCCTTGGTGCTTGGTTTGAAGCACGTATACATAGTGTTACTAGAGCTTCTGATGGACATTCACGTGGCAAAACTCCACTGAAGAACGGCAGTTCTTGTAAAAGGACTAATGGAAATGTAAATCATAATTCCAAAGAGAAAACAAATAAATTGGACAATGTACCCTCTACATCTAATTCAGATTCTGTTGCTGCTGATGAAGACGTTATTTATCATATCGAGTATGATGAGTAAGTGCGTGTGCTATTGAGGACTTCATTCGTGTGTTTGTTTGTAGAAGCAAAGCCTTCTGTTTCAAGAGTGTTTTCAAATACTAGTCTTTCTGAAGAAATTGTTTAGGGGTCTGTTCAGTCTATTACCATTTATTTGTTTGTTTGTTTGTTTTGTTTGTTTAGCAGTTGTAATATAATAAGGGCTCCTTAACGCTCCATCATCTCTGGCTTCTAAGTGGTTTGTTGTATTAAGAACTTGATTCTAATACTGAATTATCATTTTCTTTACCTGTTTTCAAAATCTCACTATACAAGTTACTATTGGGGCAGACTTAGTATTTATTCAACACACTAAATGAATTTTAGTCCTCACTCAAGTGATACTTCAATATGAATGGAAAATATGCTGCCAAAACTTTACTGAGTGGAAGAATTCAAGATCCTAAAGTGGTTGTGGTTTTTTTGTTTTTTTTCTTATCCTACTACAAAGTGGTGGTATAAAAGATTTTGGTGTCAACTCAGATTTTCAGGATACTTGGAAAGGGTCAAAAGTAGATGCCTTTAATCTTAACTTTTTTGATACTTTTTAAATTGTTGTGAGTAACTTGCACCATCCTGGTTTTTAGAACCAACAACTAGAATGAGTGTTAAGATCTGGGATTGCCCATGACTGACACTAGTGTTAAATCGATGTGTTGATAATAATCAGTCTCTGGGTTTCTTATTGCCGTGGCAAAGAGGCAAGATACTGTAGTGGGGGGGGGGACTTTTGCTATCTGTATATCTGCTGTCACCAATTAGAATTCTTGATTTACTTTGAGTTTTATTTCTCGGAGAATGGAAGAAACAACTAGGAAAACTGCTACCTGGGACCTGATTTTATACTGGTCAATAAAGGAGTTATTGTTTGGCAAAAAATACTGTACATGGCACAGCATAGAAATAGGGTAAGAAGCTTTAAACACGACATGAACTAAGGTTTATTCAATTTTTACAGTTTTAGGGGCTGTTAGTTTGGGAGTAAAACCTTCCAAGAGATAGGCCTGATATAATATTAGAGCACAAATCACAGTTCCTTAGTGTTTGGCTTTTTTTTTTGGATATAAGAAATTTGTCTTGATTAGAATGAATGTTAGTAAATCCAACATGCATGAGAAGACTAAAATTATCTTTCCTAAATAATTTTACATGACTGAATTAAATATTTCAGTGCTGACAACTTAAAGATATGAAAGCTGAACTTTCTTTGAGAAATAAAAGGTAACAGAAGCTTAGTGGTAGATAAATGTCATTCACATCTTTACAAAGAGAAAAGGACTATATAAAATTGAGTATAAGATAAATAGATGAGCTTCTAGGTAAGAGTACCAAATAACAAAAGACTAGTGTAAGCACCCAATGTGGATGTGATAACAAATCCTGTTAAAGTTTAATTCTTCATGGTAATTAGAAAAGTAAGTTAGAAACTATGGTAAAGTACATGTTGATTTCAGTAAGTTATTAAACTAGTTCTTACTTGGATGGATGATGATGCATTGGAGAGAGCTTTTGGAGTGGTGTGGCTTACGCAGTAGAAACGGACGTTTTTATTGAGTAGTCAGCTCCAAGTGAGTCAATAGAATGTGGCTATCAAACAGCTATATCGAAAGGATGTTTTTTAGAAGTAAGATATCTAGAACAAGGCCAGTGGTGCTGCTGTTGTAGTGGGCTGGTTCCCTGCTTAGAATATTGTTTTCCATCCCCTGTGCTTTAAGAACAATCCCAGCACGACCTGGCGCGTCTTCAGAGTAGAACCCAAAATGTAAAAATGTAAAACCATCAAGAGTAGCTGAAGGAACTAGATATTTAGCTTGAAAAGACTTGGATCATGCTAGCTTTCATATTTTAAAAGCTCTGTCTAGAAGGAAGTTCTGTAAAACAGAAGTTTCAGGACAGTGTAAACTTCTTACCAGCCACATCTTGAAAAGTAGCCAATAAACAAGCATTGGCCATCTTCAACCATAGACTGGGAACATCAGTAGAGACATTACATTGCAAGAAAATTTATGAGGTTAGACTGATTGGATTAGATGACCTCTAACTTCTGTACAACTTTTACTTCCAAGACAGTATTTCTCAGGTAACGTTTTCGTACTTTAACTTAGTAAATAAGCTTTAAGTACTTAATAGGCTATATCCCATGTCATTTATGACACTGATTAAGTATTATTATTTTCCTCAATAAAATAACTTCATTTTTCTCCTACCTAGAGTAAATTGAAAGTAATCTTTGAAGATAAGTTGAAAGTAAATTGAAAATTAATCTGCTTCATTAATAATCATATCTCCAAACCTCTGAGTATAACAGTGCAATTTGAGCAAGCTGTCATTTAGCCAAGGCAGGGAGGTATCATACATGGGACCCCAGGCAACCTGCGTGAAGAATTCTTTTGGGATATGCAGTGTTTGTTAGTTTAAAATGGCACTGTTTAAAAGCTATTTCTATAGTGACCTTACACGTCTAACAGGCTAGATGAATTCTCAGTCATTGAAATGAACTTTGTTAAAACATTTGCTGGTTCAGAACAAGAAATAGTTATATAGGCTCTTGCATCTTCCACCCCCTCTAGCCAGAGCAGAGTTAAAAACATACTGTTCATCTCTGAGGAATGATAGGTATTACAGATTTATAGTATGTAATAGGTAGAGAGGTTTCTTAACCTCCAGAAGGCCAAATAAGATCTAGTAGTGGACATCATTTATTTCCTAATGTTTCTTTGTTTTTCCTCAGAATTACGGATACAAACATTGTAAGTTCATGAAAAGCAGGTTATGTTAAGAGATTGGTTTGAAATGTTTCAAAGTTGAATTTTACTGTTTGTAAGGGTCCCTTTTCTGTAGATTCCTAATGAACATAGACTAAATTGTTGAGGGCGTCTTGTGAAGATTTTGTAGTTTGTCAGTCATAAGGCCTAGGTTAGGCTTGTCAGCTTTGATTCACATCTTATGCAAACAGTATAAAATAAACATGGAGTTAACATCAAAGTGCCTGGTACAAAGTAGATATTGTGGTGTTTTCTTCCTGATTGCTATGCTGTACTACTTATCGGTTGTCACCTTGGTCTTAGCAAAGGTCTTGTATTTTTAGAACTTAGCCAGCCTAGTAAGTACTTGGGGAGAAAGAGTTGGCAGTAGGAATATTAAATTTAGACTTCAGAGATTTAGATTCTAAACGATTCTTAAATACTCCTTAAGGTTTTTAAAAGCACCCTGTTAGCAAGCATACACAACTTGGATGTGAGAGCTGCCTTTTTTCCCTCCAAAAGCCATCATTACAGGGGAGAGACTATGCGTGGTCGAAACCTGTTTTTAGTGGTATTTTGGACAGAATAAAAAAGGGAAGGGATTCAGCAATGAGCAAATGTCGGTAATATAGGCAATTATAAATCATGCAGTGGTTAAGTGGTCAATTAAAGAAATAAAAGGAGGGAACATTGATTTTACCTTATCTTGTAGTAAGCTTGTACTGTATACTCCATAGCTTTCTACAAGTTGTATTTATTCCCATAAATTATCCTCTCAACAGTTAAGGTACTTAGAGTTTAAAATTTTGAGGGCCTTGAACATCTAAATTCACAAAGCTTTGACTGTGATCTTGTAGAGACCCTGAATCATTGTGACGAAGACACATGATGTTAACTGAAGGGAAGTGTAGTAGACTTGGAAAAGGACAATCATTTTCTTCGTATTTCTAGTAGGCTAATATGTCTGTGGCATAACTTACAGCGGTTTAGATTTGTGTGCCAAACTCTGAGCTAACTTTTTATATGGATGCTCATGTAATCTTTAGCATAAATATAACGTTAGTTACATTAACTACCATATGAAGAGACCGAGACTCAATTATCTTTAAGTTGCGAAAGGTCACACCTATTACATGATCTGACTCCAGAGTCTATAGTCTGGCAATAATATGCAATATTGCCGCTCAGCCTAAACATGGTATATGTGGAATTGGTAGTAGCTTACACTTCTATTGCCTTCAAAGGTCAACCATTTTGTATGACTTCTAAAGATTTGTTTTAGACTTTGGGATTTAAAGGAGGCAACAAACATACAACTTCTGTTGAATTAAACCCTAGTTACCCTGTTTCCCTGAAAATAAGACCTAGCCGGACCATCAGCTCTAATGTGTCTTATTTTATAAGACTCCATCTTATAGTAAAATTAGACAGGGTCTTATGTTAATTTTTGCTCCAAATGATGCATCAGAGCTGATTTTCCAGCTAGGTCTTATTTTCAGGGAAACACTGTATGTAAGCAACTGTGGCCACCCTGTTGAACTTAATCTTTAGTTATCACTTTGGCTGCTTTATCAGCAGATAAAGGTTAAAATCCTTTTGTCCTAAGAAACATCTTTTCTCAGTGGATTTGGTTTAGATTCATTTTAATTAACTAGATAGTGGTTCTCAACCCTGGCTACACATTACTTGTCTAGGAAGCTTTAAAAAATACCGGTGCCTGGGACCTACCCCAAGAACTTCTCGTATGATTGGTCTGAGGGACCTCCGCATTGGTGTTTTCAAAAGTTTCCCTGCGCTTCTAATATGCAGCCATGGCTGAGAACCACTAACTCAGACCAGTGGTGCTCAAGTGTAGTCTTGGCGGAACATCAACATCAGCATCACTTACTAGAAATGCAAGTTCTTGGGCTCACTCCAGACATAATTCAATCTCTGGGGTGGCCCAGGAATCTGTGTTTTAATCAGTCATCAGGGTGATTGTGACACACACTCGAGTTTGCGAACCACTCATTGATAGATTGCTTTTGGCCCAGACTTATCAATTGTTATCAGGTACCTACCTGCTACTAAGAACAATAGGGGAAAGGGGTTGATAATGACAGTTTAACTAAATATAATAAATCTATTTTATTAAAGGCCAAAGACCTGATGAATCTGAGTGTTCATCCTTATTTTACTGCATGTCTAGGGGTTTATGGCTTGCTGACTTTCCATTTTGTTTCCCTGTAGACAAATTATTAGAATTAAGTCTTTCTAAAAGAAATTGTATTTCATTCAAGCTAAATGATCTGTATGTAACTTTAAATGAGGGACTATTTTCCACTATGCAGTTTTTATCTGTATTAACTTTGCATAGAAAGCAATGTCCATAATGTGTTTGTGGGGAATTTATCTATTATGATCTGTTGGTAAAATTCTTGAATGGGAGAAAATACTCTGTAATAGTTGAATTTTTGTTCTGAGATCTAGTCCTGGTTTTCCTGTTTAATGAGGCTCTTGAGTATACCAGTCAGTCATTGTAAGACAAGCTTTCTGAACTTGACCTAGTGTGGAACAAGATCTCAAAATCTCCCGATACCTTCTTGTTTCTAAGGATTCAACATGTACCTTTAGTACTACAGGTCAGTTAAAAAGGTGAATTTGGGCATGCTATTCTTGTTAGTGATTTGCTTTCTTTAATTGCTTTATTAAATTTAGTTGTTTAATTTAGAGATCTTGATTTATAAATTTTAGCTGATTTCTATAAAGAGAAAAAGCAAGTTAGAAAACACCCAGTAGTCTGAACAAGGAGTATATATATTTAAAGAAGGAGAATGCTTATGAAAGTTATTTTATTTCTCAATCCTATCTTAAGAATGAATAATTATTATCTGTAGCTAAGCAAAATTGAGACCTTTAAACATGAGTAAATGATTGCTAAGAGTTTTCATGACATAAAAATTGCTATATGATCTTCCATGCTCTATAGTGTTCACATTAAAATAGAATTGTTAGTTTTCCTCAGAAACAAAAATTCTTTTGTTTTGACTTTTTAGTAAATTATTCCCAAGTATCCTTTTAAAGTATAGTAACTTAAGCCAGTAATTCTCTTATTAAAATAACACTATGTACCAGGTACCGTACAAGTAGCTTACCTAATTACCTCATGTAATCCTCATTAAAAACTCAGTGAAATAGATACTTTTTATGTGTAAAGTAAGAATAACTAGAATTTAGAGAGATTAATTTGCTCAATGTTGGACAGCTAATAAGTAATGTGGTAGATCTGGATTCAGAAAAGCACATACTTGGAACCACTCTATCATACTATCTCTCATTTTAAGAGACGCATGCTTTTAAAATAAAATAATGTACATCATATAGGATTGTTAACATAATTTAGAAATTTTCTGTAAATCTCTCCAGTTATGATGCTTTTGCAGAACTGATACCTTTAACCGCAGGTTCTCTACCTGTCTTTAAAAGCCTGTGTGATTTTTTTTCTTTCGGGAGAATTCATAGCTCTTTAGTATTAGAAAGATTTTTAAACCAAATAGGTTAAACTACTTTTAAAACAGTATCAAGTCACTACCATGGTATTGAAATCAAATGGAAATGTCATAACATCACTTAGGATTTGGAGGATAACTTAGGCTGTAACTAAAAGCTAATGTCTTAAGATGATGTCATTGCTCACAGTATTCTTTAAGATTTTTCAAGCTATTCTCAGCCTGTGATGCGTGCTATAGAGTAGGTTTAATTATGGCTACTTCAAATAGAAGTCAGGGAGCCAATTCTGAGTAAAATCAAGTGGTATTTTGAGCAGTTTTTCTATAAAATAACAAAACTGATTTTCTTGAAGATTGATACAGCAATCTATTGCTAAAGGAGTCCCAAAAATGTAATGATTTTTAGGTTTAATGGTAGAAAAGGAGTAGGAGATTTTTCTTTAATCAAGCCAAAGTGTCATGTTGATCTTGAGTACAGGGACCTGGAATGAAAGGTTTAGTTCCAGAACCCCGGTGCAGTGACCAGTTTGCTTCTTGGTTGTTACTAACATACTTATCTACCAAAGACATATTTCCTCTAACTTTATGACTTGGCAGCATTCTGAATGGATAACAATCAAAAGGAGGATGGAAGACGTTAGACAGGTCTGTGACCTTACCATTTCTCTCTTATTGTGTTATAAGATCACTTGGTACTTAGAAAAATGACTTTACAGGTAACAGTTGATTTCACCTTTTCAAATTTATATGTCATCTCCTTACATCAGTGTTTCTCAAAAAGATGGTCAGCAACACTCCAGATTCACCCAGGTAAGGTGTTTAAAATGCAGGTTCCTGAGGGACACCAGACCCCACCCCCACTTCCTACATGGGGTGGGTCTGAGGTAGGGCCCAGGAATCTGCTTTTCAAACAGGTACCCCAGGGGCCTGTTAAGTATTCACAGCAGGGGTTCTCTTTCAGGCTGTATTGTTCAGGCATTAGAATCAGAATTTGGTTTGAATTGTAGATCTTTGGTTTATTGGTAAGTTTTTTGTTTAGTTGGAATTCTTTCAGCCTTAATTTCTTCATCTGTAAATATCTGCCAGACTTATGTTATTTTTTCCTAATAATCTTGAAAAGTACCCAGTAATAATAGAATCAGACTTTCTGGTTTTCATTTATTTATTAATAAAGCCAGGTTATTTTGGTAAGTACTCTTAAATAATACAGATTTATCTTTGGCATAGGTATTTTTTAACCTAATATTGTTTTCACCATTATCAAAACAGTTATTCACCATTGTTAATGTGTTCTACAAATGAGATTTATTTCCATGTAATATGTAAAGTGCTACTGTAAGCAGTTTTAAGTAAGTTGTGAGTAAGCTTTACATTTAAGGTGTGAAACTTAGTGATGTTATCTATTAGATTAAGAAATGCTTTCTTTTTGCATGTGGTGTGTCATTAAAGATTTGCTAAACTAGAACATGCCTCCAGATGAATGGTGTCCTTATTTAAGTATATTAGTGCCAGGAAGCCATATTTTAAATGAAGGTTTCAATTGATGCTACTTTGCTTAATACAGTTTTAGTCTTCTAAAATTATTAGCTTACAAGCCACCTAAGAAAATGTATGTAGTTTTACTATTTTATAATGAACCTGTCTTTTTAAATAGTGCTTAATCGATTTCCATGAAATTTAATTCTCCAGACTTAATGTTTGTTTTGTCAGTTGAAAACAAAGTGAGTTTAGGCTAAGATGTTACATAGTTAAGGATAACCAAAAACTGCTCCTCTGAAGGATAGCTCTAAAAGACATCCAAAGAGTAGTTGAAGCAATAAAAGTGTTACTGGGAAAGCTTAAGATTAGGTATATGTATGGATTATTTGATAATACAGACTTTATAACACCAAAGTGGTTCTAAACTCTCAGGGATGCAAAGTAGCTAACTAGAATAATTTATCTTATACCTATATTAGAATAATACCTTGACTTCAGGTTCTAAGAACAAGAGGTCATGTAATACAAGAGAAAAAGGACCCTATTTTCATTCTTCCATAGGTATTGGCTTTGCTCTCAGCACAGTGTAGATAAAATTGGCCTGCATACATTCTCACCTCTCTGTGCTTCAGGTCTTTGTGGATATCTTGAGCCCTGTTTTAGAGTTGTTCAGGCTTCCAACACTTCTAAAATATTTCATACAGTCTCCTGCACAGTTTTCTTCAGTGCAAATGCTGAAAGAAATCAGCTGCTTGGACCAGCTTGCACTGGTTATCTTCAACCATACATTAAACCTCACGGGAGGAGGGAAATGCTGTGTTGGGAATTCCCTATATTTGAAACGACTTTCTCTTGAGTACTGTTATAATTAGCAGTTCAGCTGACTACACGTTTTTCATTTTTTAAGAACACCAAGAACATTAAAAAGCCCTTTTCTTACTACTTCTGCGTAGAATTCTGTGGTCCCATACATCTGGAACTGTCTAGATCAAGGTTTCTCAAGGAAGAAGAGGCGACAGAGCAGAATCAAGGGGATCTTTTTGAAATACAGTGGTCACAGTTTATTATAGTTGATGAAGAGCTTTAGTTATATAAAAGCAGACTTTTCTATTTAATGAGTTGATTGTTTCCAAATATTTGTCGGCCTGGTATATTCTAAACACACTTTAAAGTTTGAACACAGGTGCTCCTCAATGAAAACTGGGTGTTTTACAGTGTAAATACTGTGATAGAAATATGCACACCTTCCTTTTAGATTGCCTAGAGCTCTGAGTGTACAAGATAGAAAAGATACTTCTGTATTCCTGAAGGAGAACAGGATGCCAAGGATAAAGTCGTAGAAGATGAGGGGTTACCTGAGGGGAGGTTCGTATGGCTGGAGTGTAGGAGGTGTACGGTGAGTAGTAAGGTGAAACTAAAGGTGAACGAAGATTTCCAGGTAAACATGGCAGATTAAGTTGGATGTTTGTTTCCACTTCTTAAACCCTCCTAGAAGACAATAAAAGAATAAATGCATAAACTCCCAATGATAAAAAAATGGGATAGAAATAAAAGACAGAAGAGAAAACAACAAAATTTTGGAAGGTAAGAAACTAAAGGGTAAATGACGCCTAATTTAGCAGGCCAGAGAAAGCTGAAATCTAAGGATGTGAAGCCAACAAGCAAGAAAAATGGCATTGAATCTTTGGGAGGCTCAGGCCTTGGACTCACCACGTACCTTGGAGGTAGGCACATGGAATAAAACTGAGAACAAGAGGATTGGTTAATTTATATAAAAGAGCATTTAAACCACTCCCACCCTACTCAAGATTTAAACCAAGAAAGAGGAGGGAATAGTATTTGGGAACTAGGATTCAACATAGGACGTAGTGAAAGGAGATCCCAGCATGACAGCTGTGAAACAGGTCTGGGCCTACAGAGCAAGCTGTTCAGGTTAGGACAGGACAGAGGTCTCTAAAAGAGATGTCATGAAGCCCAAAAGATGAGTTTCTGAAATGTCTGAACGCAGAGGAGTTTTACAACTGGTAGAATGGAGATAATACTACTAGGTATATAGAAAACTAAGCAAATAGGAACTAAAAAGCACTGAGTACTCTATGGAAAACAAAACTGTGGAAGAAGACAATTATAGCATACTGTATTATTTAGCTGTGAATATTTAGTCAACATGTAAAAAGTTTTGTGAAAAAAGACTGATTTTCACAAGCAGTTTGGTTTGTACAATGTGTTTAAGAGCAAGAAAAAGTTGGTCAATATAAGCGTATGGGTCTAGAGCCAGATGATCAGTTTGAATCATGCCTCTGCTTATAGCTGTCTAAACAACTCATTTTGCTTCTGTGCCTCATCTGTATAATAGGCATAGAACAGCTGCTGCCTCTACTTAGAGTTGTGGAACACTTAGAGCCGTGCCTTGTGTTAGCAATTATGAGGGAGAGGAGGGTAGAGGCAAATGAACTGTACGGAGGGATGGGTAGAATAACAGTTTAAAGTAAAACGCAAAGTCTAAGTGTGTTCCTTAAAAATACGGCGGCAAATAAGAGAAATAGCTAAGCATTGAAAATGATTGCATCTAGGAAACGAGTCAGGAGTGTAGTAGGCCGGGGCAGGAGGCTGCTTGTCCTCGTTATAAGCTTTGATGGTTAACTTTTTGAATTTTATACACGTACAGGAAAACTTCAAAAAGTAGAAGGAGCCTTTTGTTTGGATTTTAACTTGAACTACAAAACATTTTATTTTTGTAAAAATCTTTAAATTTATGCAGAGAACGGTATGGTGAACCCATCACCTAGCTTCAGCCATTGTGAACCCGTGGCCAATCTTGTTTAATCTATAGCAGCATCCCCAAGCACCACCGGATTATTTTGAAGCCAGTCCCAAACCATATACCATTTCAACCAGAAATGGCTTTAGCAGGTATGGTGGGTGCACTGCTCAGAACTCTCTTCAAGAACTTGCTGACCAGCTGCAAGAAGTGAATGCAGTTAGCTGACAACTTTTAATCACAGCATTTTTGAGATCTGCCAATGTTTGAGCCAAGGCCACACTCTTCCTGGCATCCCACCCTGTAGCCAGTGACTAGGTATGGCAGCAGTTCTAGGGCCTGGCAATTTCTGCCCAATGTAGGACCCTGTGGTCCGTCTGCACCAAAGCTCACCAGTGGACTCACCAAGACTTAGTCAGACTTTGTCATGCTTTGTCATGCCCAATCTTTTATTTCCTTTCAAAGTGACAGCATTATGGTCTAAGGGCTTTTGCTACCGAGTCCTGTCTTTTTCTCCCTGTCTTTCATAGGCTCATCTTCATCTTGACATCTTCTCAGAGCGTTCAACTAACAAAAGATCTAAAAGGATCCTTCTTCAAGTGTGCAAAAGAGCTAACATGTTAGACCTGAAACTATGTTTTAAAAGGTCTGTTTGTGTGGTTGACCTGTGGCTGGTGTTTGGGAACTCTTGTTTCAGGAGGATTTGCATCATTCCCTGACAAGAATGGCTCACTGTGCCTAAACTGTTTGTGTAAACAGTATGGTTTATGCTGAACACCTGCTTCTGGGAGTCTGGAATTTTGGTATGTGCTAGGCAGCGAGTGCTTATGTGACCAGCCCCTGATAAAAATCTTGGGTGTTCTTTACATCTGTAGTAGGTAATATTTACATATGTTATAATTTGTTGCTGGAGGAATTAAGCATGTTTTGTGTGACTCCACTGGGAGGATTCTTTGAGTTTGCACCTAGTTTCCTCTGGACTTCACCTCATGTGTCTTTTTCCTTTGCTGATTTTGCTTTGTATCCTGTCACTATAGTAAATTGTAGGCATGGGACCAACTATATGCTGTCCTGTAAAAATGAGTCCTGTAAGTTCTAGCAAATCACTGAACCTGAGGATAGGCATGGGGACACTAACACATTAAAAAAAAAAAAAAATCTAACATGAAATTCATAATGATTCCTTAATATCAAATAGCCAGTTAATGTTCAGACTTTCTTAATTGTCTTTTTAAAAAACATACTTAGGTGGTTCAAATAAGGATCAAAAACAAGATCCATCCATTACATTTAGTTGATAGGTTAAGTCGCAACCTACAGATTCCCCCTACTTTTTTTTTTCCCCTTGCTATTTATTTGTACAAGGCAAGTGACAGTTTATTCAGTTTTCCCATCATCTGGACTTCACTGATTACATGCCTATAATGGTATTAAAATGTTTCTCTGTTAATGTTAGTTTTCTGAAAGCTTATACTTACATCTAGAGGTTTGATTGGATTCAGATTGTATTATTTAATAAGACTAGTTGAGAGATAGTGTTTACTTACCGATATGGCATTGGGAGGCACATACTGCCTGCTTCACTTTTGTGGTAAGATTTCAGAAGTCGTTGGCCCAATCCATCTATTATGAAATTTGCTACCAGCTTTTAATGGTTTTAGCAGCCATTAATCTTTATGTATGTCCACTGTTTTCATTAAGTGTTGCAAAAATGGTGATATCGCATTGTCTTCATTGATTAACTATTATTCTTTCATAAATAACCAGTTGGTTCATATATGAAAGGTCAGATAAGTGATTCATTCTTGAACTTTTTCGGTGTTCAGAGTGAATAAGTTCCCTAGCATCCTCCAGAGGTTGGCCAGTGAGATTTTTACTTTTAAGTATCATTATGAACTGTTAGATTTTAACACTTGTAATCTAACTCAGAAATTGTCCCATCTCTGGCCTGTGAAAACTCCTTCAAGTTGAACGTGACATAATGGTTTTAAAGAGCTGCTTTGCATTCAGGTGCAAAAGAATGTCCCAAGCTAGTTTTCTACTTCCTGCCCAGGTTTGGATTCAGCCATTTCTTCAAGGAGCCCTAGTATTTTTTAGTTAGAGATGCTACTTAGAGCACATAGTCTGGGCTGCTCATTGATACTTGTTTGATCGGGTTTCTAGGTCTCATGGGACACAGCTAGGAAATACTTAAATACACCATAGGTTTATGTTGTTATGGCCAATTAAATATGGAGTTAAAGGGTTATAATTTAATCTTCTATTTACTTTTTTTTACCTTATCTTGAAAATCATGGTTCCTAATAATACCATTGATTTGCTTTATCCTACTCATAGTTTTAGACGAGCAGTACTAATATTGCAAACAATATGATTACTGAAAAGTGGGTTTTTTGTTTTGTTTACTTTATGTCCTAAGGAAATCACTCCATTGGGAATATATAGTTAATTTAGTTATTTTCAAGTCACTTGTAATATTTCCTGTCTGTATAGTTAAGCCATCAATTGTGTACTTTTGTTTCATTTTGCTTTTAATTTTTAGGGATTTGTCACATTTTGTTAATTATGTTTTATAATTATATGAAACACTACATGATTCTATAGGTAAATCTCCATTCTACAGGTAAATCTCCAAATCAAGGTACATTAAAAGAAACACTGTCCATCCTGGTTCCTACTACCCTGTTTGTTAATAGTAACCATATTTATTAGTTTTGGTTTACCTTTCTGTTTCAAAATATAATGGTGTGTGTATAATTATATATATACTCACATATATTTGTATGTGTACATATGCAAGTGTATATGTACCATCTTTTGCTGTGTATAATGTGCACACTTTTACCCAAATTTGTTAGGGAAAAATAAGGATGTGCATTATACATGGGTAGTACTAATTCCATTTCCCTGAAAGTTTGGGCCAAAAACTTGGTGTGTATTACACATGGGAGTGCATTATACACGGCAAAATACAGTATACTCAATATTTGTATTTCTGTACACATTAGGTAAAACACACACTGTAAATGTTGTTTGCATATTGCTTTTTTAAGTTAACATATCCATATATATCACTCCATAGCAGATAATCATATTCCTTTTCTATACAAGCATAATATTCCA
Source organism: Rhinolophus sinicus (assembly GCF_057876585.1). NCBI lineage: Eukaryota > Metazoa > Chordata > Mammalia > Chiroptera > Rhinolophidae > Rhinolophus > Rhinolophus sinicus. The sequence goes on from NC_142516.1 coordinate 53,272,208, forward strand.
TTATATAATTGTATCATGTTATTTTAAGTGGTTTCCTATTGTGAACATTTGGTTGTTTCTAGTTATATTACAGATAGTGTAGCTATGAACAGACTAGTGTAGTGTCTTTTCATGGAGATTTTTGTTATTAATGTTTGGGTGGATTCCTAGAAGTGGGATTCCTGAATTAAAAGGTAAATATATATGCAGTTTTTCTAGCTGTTTCTTAATTCCTCTTTACAAGGGTACAGTACCACTTTTAGTCCCATCAGTAATGTACAAGAATACCTGTTTCCCACAGCCTATGAACATACTGTTATCGAACTTCACAAACTATTTTAGGTACATCTGTGGTTTAGAATCTTTGGTAAAAGTATGATACGTACTGTAAGGTATGATCCTAAAAACAAGGAGATGTGTTGGGCCTTAACAGTAGAATCAGAGAAATGCAGGTCTTAATGGGGTATAGTTACATTAAAGAAATGTTACAGGTATAGCATAAAAAGGACTTAGTAACTGGGTGGGGATATTATGAGGAATTGGGGATAACTCCTAATTTTCTGGGACTATGCAAAGTTTCCTCTAGAGAATATTGAGCATCAGCAGATTATGGGATGGGGGGAATTCCATCTTGGATGCTTTGAATTTCAGGTCTTCTGAGATATCGGTGTTAGAAATGTAGTTGGATATGTGACTTTAGTAAGTGTGGTTTATGTGCCCCTTCCATGTTTTTTTAAATAGCAATTGACTTAACATCTCTTTGACTAGAATGAGAAAAATGTTTTATTTTCATGAAATTGTTTACAGAATTACTGTACACATATAGAGTATATGTACATATTCTCTATAATATAATTCTGTTCTGAAATCTTACTAAATATAATCATACAATATAATTGTGTTCTAAGTTGCTAAAATTTAGTTCCAGGGCAAACAGAGCTTACATTCCCTTGCTCTGATGTATGGAATGATTTATTTTGCTTTATCTCCAGTAAACATGATTTTATATATAATTTTAAAACTTTAAGTTTTCTACTTTGTTCAAAATATTTCCATTTTTGGTGTCTAATTTTGCAAACGTAGGCAAATAAGTGTAGAATATTTTGCCGTTGAAATATGTTTTTTCACTGTATTAAGTATACAGAAATACATGATAATAGGACATCAAAATATAATTTTCACATTACAGTTGAGGAAAGAATCTCATATAAGAAAAAAGCTTTCTATCCTATGTGGCCTTAAGAATATTGAGGCAGGAAACAAATTCACAACTTTAGAATTAGAAAAACCCTAAAATATCTAGAGTAACTTTTTTGTTTTATAGGTTATTTTCTGACAGATCAATGTAAAACAACATGAAAAGGACCTGTAAATTTAGGTTTGACCATTAAAAATGGAATTGAAATGGGAAAAGAGTAGAACCATAGACATGACTTTGTACTTGTTAGATTTTCTTTAGGATTATTTCTGTGATAATAACAAAATATCAACAACTGGCATTTACTTACCAAGCCATCATCTACTGTTTTAAGCACTTTACAAGTCTACTCATTTTAGTTCACAGAACAACCATATGAGATATAGTTACTTACCATTAGGTACATTTTACACATGAGAGGCAGTCGCAGAAAGGTTTAGTAACTTCCCCAAGGATACACAGTAGTAAGAAGCTAAAAAGATAATTTAAACCCAGGCAGGCTGAAAAATAGAACATATTTTGAGTGAAGACACCAGGATGATAAGATTCAAAATCTTGTCATGTAAGTTGAAGGAATTCATTTAAAATGTTTTTGTTTGGGAGAGAAGATTGAGGATGGCAGGGACACTTAGACTGTCAAGTATTAGGTCTCATTCAAGACAGCGTATAGATTTCTTCATGGAAATGAAGAAACCTGTTTCTTCATTTCCATGAAGAAATGGCATAGGATGAGTTCCAAAGCTTATTTTGATCCAGTATTAAGTGTCTTCTGTTCCCTATGTCAAAGCTATGTGAAGACAGAATGGCTTTTTTTTTAGGGTTAAACCCGTCTCCTCACTATTTGTTGTTTGAGCAAAGGTTGCGTGGTTATTTGGAAGGCTTATGGTAGAAGGGGATTAGGGCACACTGAGAGGATAACATGGACCCCTTGCTAATCCTGAGATTTTCAATTAACTAAAAATTGAAGTGACTTGATTAATGAGTTAATTAACTGAAGATCCCAACAAGGATTAATATCCATTTATTCTAAATGAATTAGATTTCTGTGCGAGTTCTAGGCTTGCATACCGTGCTTCCCTGAAAATAAGACCTAGCCGGACCATCAGCTCTAATGCGTCTTTTGGAGCAAAAATTAATGTAAGACTCGGTATTATATTAATTTTTGCTCCAAACGATGCATTAGAGCTGATGGTCCGGCTAGGCCTTATTTTCAGGGAAACACTGTAGTTCTTGCTTGATTCAGAAGAACCAAGGCTAGCTGCTAGAGCTGTTTCCACCTTCAGGCCGACTTATATTTGGAAGGTCTAAGTTCAGATCAGATATAGGTTTAAGTTTACCTTTAGAAACACAAAATCAAGATTCTGCTAGAATTCTTTTACATGGTTCTACTTTCTGATAGATAAAAAATTCTGGAGTTTTTTTGTTTCTGTTTTTGTTTGCCGTTACTAGGGAGCTGGCTACATGTAAGAACTAGACTTTTATTTTTCTTCCTGGAAAAACTGAGTCTATTGAAACGTCTGGGTTCATGTTCTTAGTATTCGTAAAGCAAATGGCAGAGCTGGAGCTGGTTCCAAATTCAGGAAGAGCTTAGCATCTACTCCTATTAAAGTAATTCTTAATATTGTAATTATGTATAGTGCCAGGTGGGTACTAGACTAGTCAGGGGGATCGCTTCATAAATTATATAAATGTCTAACCACTATGCTGTACACCTGAAACTAATATAAAATAACACTGAATGTCAACTGTAATTGAATAATAAAAAATAATTTTAAAAAACGAATTCTTAAACTTGAGTTAAGACAATGTGGGAAAAAAAAACACTTGTGTTTCTTTTACTTAACTGTACTCCCATCCCCCCACTTCACCCCACCCCCCCCAAGCTAGCAAAGAATGTCTCACTAAGATTTTATCAAGAATTACTTATTTTGGCAGTTAAAGTCATGAATAAATAAGTGCCATTAAGAATAATATTAAGTTTTTATATATGTTACATGTAATTGTAGTCTTCTTTAGCAGTTATCCTAAGCAGTGTTCTGTGATTGTTCTCTTTCTCTCTCCTCAGATATCCAGAAAGTGGTACTGTAGAAATAAATGTGAAGGATCTTCGACCACGAGCTAGAACCACTTTGAAATGGAATGAACTAAATATTGGTGATGTGGTAATGGTTAACTACAATGTAGAAAGTCCTAGTAATAGAGGATTTTGGTTTGATGCAGAAATTACTGCATTGAAGACAATCTCCAGGACCAAAAAAGAACTTCGTGCGAACATTTTCTTGGGGTAAGAGTCTCTTCATGGATGCCATTTAATTACTGAATTAATCAAGGGATGTAATTTTTAGGTATTAAGCACACGTTCCTTAGTTTAAAAACAGAGGAATCTATGAAAGACGGAAAATTTTTTTTCTACATTCTTGAGAATTTTTAATTAAGAATGGCCCTTAAATCTCTGTAGCTACTTTAATCCTGGAGGTATATTTGAAAGGATCTTGTAGATAACTAAGTGTTTTATAAGAGAAGTTCTTGCTTACCTCACAGGATTCTTATAGATTAAGCCAAATAATATACAAGAACATTTCAATGGCCAGGTTGCTATGAGGATCTGTGTTGATGTAATAGCTGTGAATGTCTACCTAACCAGCTATTTACTGGACTCGCAAGACTATCTGAAATTTTCCTTTATAGTAATTTTCTTCAACCTACAGAATTTAACAAGCTTAATGAAGAAAATTCAAAAGGTCAAATCACCAAAATACCAAATCACTCAGGTATTTTCATCATTAATCTTTTAAGAGAAACTTTCAGATACTTCCCTCAAGTGATATAGTACTATGCATTGTTTCACAACTACCCTTTTACACTTGGGAAAATATTATCACCATCTTTTTAGTCCAGTTCTTCTGAATAGAGTTTATTGTATGAATAGTCAATTAATTTAAAAAAAAGTCCGTTAATGTTTGATATAGGTATTTTGTGGATATGCTTTCCTGGGTTTAATTTGATGATATTTTGTGTAAGATTTTTGAATGTGTGTTGAGTAAAATTTGCATATTAAAGTTTCTTGTCTAGCTGTCCTTCACAAATTATGCTGGTTTTATAAATTAATTTGGTGGAATATTATTTTTCTAGCTTATGGTAGTTTTGTGTCCTTTTCTTGAATGTTTGGTAGAACTTGTCAGTAAAGTCCTCTGTCTCTGAGTTTTCTTTGTGGGAAAGTTTTTTGATTGATTCAATTTCTGTAATGATCATAGGACTATTCAGATTTCCTAGGAGTGTTTATTTTATCTAAATTTTAATTTACTGTCATAGTTTATTGGGTAGCCTCATCTTTTAGTGTGTACAGTCTTCGTTATAATGAAAAGATGGAGAATTTCAACTGAAAATTGGCATCTGTAAAATAATCATATGGAGATTTAAGAACTAAAAAATATAGTATCTGAAACTAACACCTCATTAGATTGGCTTAACAGCAGGTAAGATACAGCAGAAGATAGTATTAGTGAACTAAAAGGCAAGTCAATGAAAATATTTTAAACTGCAACATTGAAAACATCACAGAATAGACATAGACATATGGGACTTAGTGAAAAGATATGTGTTGGATTTATTTACAGTTCCCAAAAAGAGAAAGTATGATGAAAACAATATTTGAAAATGCAGTAGCTAGAATTTTCCAAATTGATAAAAGATGTCTGCCTAGATTGAAGAAATTTTGTGAGCCCTAAGCAGGATAAATGTAAAGAAAACACACTGGCATAAGCCTGTTGAAAACTCAAGATTAAAACGAAGGGAAGATGAGTGAGTTTTCATCAGACATAATGTAAACTAGAAGACTGGAATGTCATCTGAAAACACTGATAAAAAATTCTCAACTTAGAAATACATTTCTAATGAAAATATCCTACAAAAATGAAGCCAAAATAAAGACATTGTTAAAGCAAATATGAGAGCATTCATCACCAACAGACCTAAGAGAGAGAATTCATCACCAACAGCACTAAGAGAAATACTTGAAGGGAGTTCTTTAAGCAAAAGGAAGGAGATCTCAGATCAAAACATGGAAATACAGGAAGGAATTAAGAACAGAGGAAGGGTAACTATATGAGTAAGTACAAATAGATAATTCAAAACAATAATAGTGAAGTTTAAAGTATGTGTAGAATAAAATGCATGACAACCATGTGAAACATGGGGTTGGTAAGTGAAGCTGTGAGATTCTGGCATTATCAGTGAAGCAGAGAAAGTAAAACTTAAATAGTTTGATTTGTCAAGTTTGCATGATGCAACTCCTAAGAACCACTAAAAGTAAAATATTTGCAAGTGAATAGAGTAGAAATGGAATAATAAATATTAGAATAATCCAAATGAAGACAATTAAAAGTAACACAAAAAGGTGGATAAAAATAGAAAACATAGTAAAATTATAGAAACCCAAATACATCAGTCATTATATTAACTGTATTTGAGCTAAATATTACAATGAAAGATAAAAGATCAACAGACTAGATGGAAACAAAAAGCAAAACCCATATACTGCTTATAAGAAAGACTCCTTAATTAAATATGAAGTCACAGAAGGTGAAAATACAAGAATGGACGGCTTCTAGGTAGATGACAGCACAGATTTTAATCTCCCTAGATGTCCTTATGAAAACATCTAGAGCGACTAAAATATCCAAAAACTCCTGGGCAACATCTGCAACTGTTTACGGTGACGTGGTGTTCCCCACAAACACCAAAATAGCTGGTGGGATAAACAACTGAAAGCTACAAGACCTTTGTGGTGTCAGTGTCTGTGCACTAGGAAGGAGAGGGTACTACAGGGTATATGGTGGACCAAGTAACTCCAAAATAACCAATTAGCTCAGCAAGCTGTTTTAAGAATAGCAGCTATGGTGGCCACCTTTCAGAATGAGCCCCAGTAATTCCTGCTTCTTGGTACTCATAGTTCCTTGCATAGTTCCCTCTCATATTTTACGAGGGTTGCTCTGTGTGGCCACCAGAATATGGCAGAAGTGGTTGTATACCACTTCTGAGATTTGGTTATAACAACACTGACATTTCCATTTGGGGCTCTCTCAGATAGCACTTCCTCTGGGGGAAGCCAGCTGCTGTGTTGTAAGAATTCAGACAGCCTGTCATGTTAGTCTTTCCCCAGTTGAACCTTGAGATGAGAATGTAGCCCTGGCCAGCAGCTTGACTGAAACCTTGTGAAAGATCTTGAGCCAGAATTACCTCGCTAAGCTCCTTCTAAATTTCTGATCCACAGAAACTGTAATGCTGCTAGTTTTAGGGTGATTTGTTATGTAATACATACAACCGCTGAAGCTAGAAGGGGTAGGCACCCCAGTTTGAATGAGTACAAGCAGTTTGCAGTGAGGTCTAAAGGGATTAGAACCCTATGAACTTTCAAAATTAGTCAGCTAAAGTTCCATTTCAGGACAAAGCCCCATGCTAAGAAAAAACTGTGAATGCAATCCAAATTGAGTAGGACAGGGACAGTGAAGGGGAAAAGGGTCCAGTTAAAAACAGGGGAGGTGAACAGAGACAGGAGATTTCAGAAAGTAAGCTTCCGTAGTGTCTTTTTAAAAACAAATAATTTTTGAGGCATAATTTAATCCAGTAATAATGTAGTACATATCAAGTGAATATTGACAAGTTATCTACCCATAATCCAGGTATAGAACATTTTCATCATCCCCAGAAGTTCCTATGGGCCCCCATTAAAGTGTGGGGAGCCCATAGGAACATAGGTGGTGGTGGGACCACCACCACCACACTCAGCTTTGGCCCCAGACAACTACTGATCTGATTTCTGTCCAGTCAGATTAACTGCCATAGTATTGAATGCTTCTCCAGAAAGCAACAAAAAAAGTGAGCTCTGTGGAACTCTCTGGCTGTGAACTAGCAAAGCTAAGTAAAATTATACCATCTAAAGTTTTCAGAAACTCAATTTTATGACAACAAGAGAAAGAAAAACATTGATGTCAAATTCCATACAAAATTAGAAGAAAAAAGAAAAAAGAAGGAACTAGGATAACACCCTTAGAAGGAAAGCATCCCAGAAAGACATGCGTCAGTCAAGCAAAGGTGAGCCAAGGATTTGAAGTCTAGCCCAACTGGCCTTCAATATAAAGGCTGGAGACAACACTCATCAACTTGGAAGAACTAGGACAGGCATTGGACTTCTGGACCTTGCCTGGGGGATTGTTTAGAGAACTAGATTCAGACCATCGAGATGATTGAAGAGAATTTGACAAAGAGTAATTGTAAACATTAAAAATATTGCTACCTTTAGAACTAAGACTAAAGGAGATATATAAAGGAGAAAGTGTAATACGTAATGGTTATATAACCTGATGCTGTAAATATAACAGATATGGGAGAAATATATGGAGAAATTTTAAAGCATTTTCAGTAATCATAACGACAACTGGTGAGAAATGTGTGTAATGTGAGATAAAACAAAGAAGTATTTGTAGCTTTCTGATTTAGGCATCACTGGTGTCTTTGAGAACTAGGAATTTCTGATTGGGGAAAAAAGAAGAAACAGATACATACTTGTTTTTTTAAAAGTAAATTTACCTTTTAGTCCTGAATTTTCAGAAAGTATTTATATGAACTCATGAGGTATTTGCTACAATGTGTTAATGTGTATGTTTCAATTCTAGTTCTGTCCACTGAAAAAACCTAGAAACAGGGATCAGTCCAGTTGCAATAAGCTTTTCTAGTGCTAGGTTGTGGTCTTGAAATACCATGTCCACCTAAAAGAAACCAAGCTTCCTTGGAGATAGGACTCCAGGCTGGGGGAAGAAAATGTACAAGGTGAACTTGGAACATCTTGTCTTATGGATAACAAGGACGCCCACAAAGTGCTAAGTCTTGTCAGAAAAATTTGGGAGTCAACTGGATGATCCCATTGGCCAAAGATGAGACGATTTGAACATTGATAAGGAAAATAAATAACTACAGTGGCTTGAAACACCTCAAATATGTGAATTCCTAGTAATATAGAAAATCACTGGTCACCTATATAGGATGTTAGAGGAACTATTACTTTTAAAAACTGCTAAAGAAAGCATTTAATCTATATTTGTTAAATGAGCTATACCACCGACTCAGCAAATAGTTCATGAAGTCAAGTTTCTCTTTATGGAATTATTCCAGTAAATAAATGAGAAGGAAATGATAGAACTGGAATATCAACATTTTCTAATCCCCGGTGAATCTAGGCATTGAGCATCTGTGGCTGCTGTCATCATAGGAAAAGACCACTAAATAACTAGATGCTTCCTGATGGAAATAGACCTATAAATAGTTTTACCAAAAAATGAACCTGGATTTGATTAAGCATTTATAGCAAGGTTTGACAAAATTTTTTTGTAAAAGGCCAGATAGTAAATAGTTTAACCTTCAGTGGCCAGATGGTTTCTGTCAAAACTACTCAACTCTGCCATTGTAGCAGGAAGCCAGCCATAGAGAATACGTAAACGAGTAGGCATAGCTTGTTCCAGTAAAATTTTGTTTACAAAAACAGGCAATGGGCCAAGGATTTTTTACTTCTACTATGGATCCAACTATCAATTTACTGGAAATACAAACACCAGAAAACACTATTTAAAGTATGTTTTGGGAATGCAAATATCAAAATCAAGACTGTGGGGAACTCTATAGGACAAATGAATTGCAAACACTTTGTTGCAGTTCAACAAAGTGCAATGAAGAAAGCGATAGAATGGGAATTTATAGTTTAGAGTATTCTTTTATTTTTTATGTATTTATTGGGGTGACATTGGTTGGTAAAATTATATAGGTTTCAAGTGCATAAATCTACAAAACATCATTTGTATATTGCATTGGCTGTTCACCACCCAGAGGCAGGTAGTTCTCCTTCCATCACCATATATTTGACGCCCTTTACCTTCTTCTACCACCCTTCTATCCCCTTACCCTCTGGTAACCCCTAAACTGTTGTCTGTGTCTATGAGTTTTTGTCTTGTTCATTTGTTGCTTTCAGTTTAATATCCCACATGGTTCTTGACTTTTTCTGTCTGACTTATTCCACTTACCATGATAATCTCAAGATCCATCGATGTTGTCACAAATGGCAGTGCTTCATCTTTTCTTGTAGCTGAGTAATACTCCATTGTATACATGTACCACATCTTCTTTCTCTAGTCATCTATCAAAGGACACTTTGATTGTTTCCATGTCTTGGCCACTGTGACTAATGCTGCAATGAACTTTATAGATAAATGTTTTCAGATTTTTTTGGGCAAATACCCAGAAGAGGGATGGCTGGGTTGTTTGGTAACTTAATTTTTTGAGGAACCTCCATACTGTTTTCCATAGTGACTGTACCAGTTTGCATTCCCACCAGCAGGGTATGAGGGTTCCTTTTTCTCCACAGCCTCTTCAACACTTGTTACTACTTGTCTTTTTAATGATAGCCATTTTAACAGCTGTGAGGTGGTATCTCATTGTGGTTTTAATTTGCATTTCCCTAATAGCTAGTGAAATCGAACAGTTTTTCATATGTCTGTTGGCCATTTGTATGTCTTCTTGAGAGAAGTATCTGTTCAGGTCCTCTGCCCATTTTTTAATTGGATTGTTTGTTTTTTTGTTGTTGAGTTATACAAATTCTTTATATATTTTGGATATTAGCCCCTTAATGGAGGCATTGCTTGCAAATATCTTCTCCCATTTAGTTGGTTGCCTCTGTTTTGTGGACGGTTTCTTTTGCTGTACAGAAGCTTTTCAGTTTGATATAGTCCCATTCATTTATTTTTGCTTTTATTTCCCTTGCCTTTGAGGTCAAATTTATAAAATCCTCTCTGAACTCAAGGTCCATAAGTTTAGTACCTATGTTTTCTTCTATGTATTTTATTGTTTCAAGTCTTATATTGAGGTCTCTGATCCATTTTGAGATAATTTTGGTAGGTGGTGACAGATAGAATTCTAGTTTATTTCTTTTCCATGTGGCTTTCCAGTTTTTCCAGCACCATTTATTAAAAAGGCTTTCTTTTCTCCATTGTATGTTTTTTGGCTCCTTTGTCAAAAATTACCTGCCTCTGTACATGTGGGTTTATTTCTGAGTTTTCAATTCTATTCCATTGGTCTGTGTGTCTGTTTTTCTGCCAATACCATACTGTTTTGATTATTGTCGTTTTGTAATATAAATTGAAGTCAGGGAGTGTGATACATCTAGTCTTGTTCTTTCTTCTTAGGATTGCTTTGGCCAGTTAGGGTCTTCTTGATTCCATACAAATCTGATGATTTTTGTTTGTTTTACTTATTTTAAAAATGCCATTGGAATTTTGATGAGGATTGCGTTAGATTTGTATATTGCTTTGGGTCATATGGCCATTTCAGTTATGTTGATTCTTCCAATTCACGAACCCAGAGTATCTTTCCATTTCTTTGTTTCAGCTTCAATTTCTTGTAATAATGTCTTCAGTTTTCAGTGTAAAGGTCCTTTACTCCCTTTGTTAAGTTTATTCCTAGGTATTCTTTTTGTTGCAATTGCAAATGGAATTTTTTTTTTTTCATTTCTTTTTCTGAAATTTCCTTGTTAGTATATAAGAATACAGTGGATTTTTGTACATTGATTTTGTATTCTGCCTCTGTATTGTATTTGTTTATTGTTTCTAACAGTTTTTTGGTGGAGTCTTTAGGGTTTTCTATATAAAGAATTATGTCATCTGCAAAAAGTGACAGTTTGACTTCTTCATTCCCAATTTGGATGCCTTCTATATCTTTCTCTTGCCTGATTGCTCTGGCTAGGACTTCCAATACTATGTTGAATAATAGCGGTGAGAGTGGGTATCCCTGTCTTGTTCCTGAAAAACATGGGCAAAACTACAGCATATGCTTAGGGAGGCAGACAGGTGTTAAGATGGAAGAAAATTAAGGTAAATGTAACTCTTGGGAGGGAGCATGTCAAGGACTGAAGTAGTTGGCAGTTCTATCTCCTGTCATGGTTGGTGATTACAAGGCTATGTACCTTACATTTTGTTAAACTATATATTTGTCTATGGAGTTTTCTGCATTTGTGTATATTTGACATTAACAGTTTTAAAAGAAAAGGTGAAAGGATGTAAAGCCATCAAGCAAATGCTGACCAAAAAAAGGTATACTTTTGAAACAATTCATTAGTAGAAATAGAGACATTTCATAAAAAGGTTTAAGAATCCTAAATCTGTACCCAATAACATAGCTTCAAAAATATAAAGCCAAAGTTGACATTAAAAGGAGAAATGTACATATCCATAGTCATAGCAGGAGACTTTGAAGAAGCATATGTAAACAGGTTTTTCTTTTTAATGATTTCATTTTTTAACCTAGAAATTTAATATATTTATTGGAAATGTGTTTAATTTTTTTATTTTAATTGAAAATATCATTCTTTCTAGTCTTTAACTTAAATTTACAAAGTAGCTGTCTTCTTACCACGTAATCTAAGTGATGTCTCTAAATATTTTTCATAATACGATACTAAATTACACTTAACTTCAAATATTAACTAGTTACTATTGTATTTTTTTTCCCTATTGGAAACAATAATTCAGAGTAATTGGAATAACTACTGTATTTCCCTGAAAATAAGACCTAGCCAGACAATCAGTTCTAATGCGTCTTTTGGACCAAAATAAGGCCTGGTATTATTAGTATAGTATGGTATAGTATAGTTTATTATAGCATAGTATAATTATATTATAATTATATTAAAGACCCAGTCTTATATTATAGTAAAATAAGACTGAGTCTTATATTAATTTTTGCTCCAAAAGACGCATGAGAGCTGATTGGCTAGGTCTTATTTTCGGGAAAACACGGTATAAATCACAATTTGTAAACAAAGTTCAGTGAGTTTCTAAATTGACTTTTAATTATTATTTGCATTAGATTTTGCTGGCAGAAGTTAACCTTACTTCCTTTTTTTTTTTTTTTTTTTTTTAAATAGGGGTTCTGAAGGAAAATTAAATGACTGCCAGATAATATTCGTAAATGAAATCTTCAAGATCGAGAAACCTGGAGCCCATCCTCTTTCATTGGCAGATGGAAAGTTTTTAAGTATGATTTTTTTGTGTGTGTGGGCTTAGACTACATATGTTGTACATGGTTGTCATTTTAATTGGCCAGGGAATAACTTTTGAGGAAGAGTAAAACTGTAGACTATACAAATTTATTTTCAAGACAGCAGTTTTGATCTAAGATCCTTTTCAGTCTAATGGATTTTTCTCAGATGATAAAATTTGTTTTCAAAGAAATATTTTCTCATGTTGGCATTTTGTTGCCATTTTTCTTCCTGTTTCCTCTATTATAGTTTCCCACTATAATATAAAAATCCCACTTCAGTGATTTTGTGGCCATCCAAAATTAATTTTTAATAATAAGACTTGTTGCTATACTAGTAGAGCCTGAGAATAATAGTGCCGATTGATCCTTGAACTTCTGGGAGGTGGTAAATGAGATTTATATAATCCTTAGAATATAGCCCTACCTCTTCATTGTACATATTTTAGTTGCTTACTATCATACAGCTACTTGGTCACAGAGGTGGGACTAGATTCTGGGTTTTTTCATTCATGATTCAACTTGCAGTCTTTCCAAATAGTTTATAGTGTCTCATACTTTCTTAATTCTCAAGTTTTTGTGGTGAGCAGTCCAGCTACATGTCAATGGTATATGCTGGAAAAGACAAAATGGGTCCTGCCTAACCTCTGCTTATCACAGTTGTGCAAGATTACAAGACAAGCACTTTAACAGATCGATAAATAGACTTCCACATTACCAATCTAGGCCATTCCAGTTTTTTGAGGCTGTAATGTTGATATAGCTAGATTTGAACTAAGAACTTTAGGGCACGTTCTGTATGACTACTTGTATGGTTATGTTTTAGGAATAAAGATAACTTGATGAGTAAACCTATTTAATGTGACTTAGTCTTTCTCAGTAAAACACAGTAGAAAACCAAGGTTGACTAGGTTATTCTTGTGTTTTTCTGTTTTCTCTCACTCAGTATACCTGCATATATCTTTTTGTTCACTAATGCTTAATCACCTTATAGTTAGTTACGACTTTGAAGTTGTATGTAAAGAAACCATTTCAGAACCACAGCCAGATTTACATTGTTCCGAACCAAAATCTAAACATGCCTTGAAACTAATAAAAAATAAAATTAAAATAAAACAGTAAAATTAAAAAAAACACAAAAACATGCCTTTGGCAGTTTAGATGTTATATTTCCATTACTTACATGTTGTCACAGCTACTTTAGTAGAAGTGAAACAAAATTGTAATCTTCCTTAGTAAGAATAGGCAATCATCAGTCAGAAAGTTAGTACTAAAATCGGTAGCCTTTTCCTTCTTCCTCTCATTTGTCAGATTTTTCCCCATTTTCCTTATATTGCTAGATCAACCACGATATGGCACATTTCCTCAAATGTGTACATTTGTAAGAAATTCATAGTATAGAACTATATACATTCAAATAATATAGAACTCCCAGGAGGTAATCACTCTAACAATGTATGTCATTCTAGACATCTTCCTCTAGCTATATAATTTATCTTTGTGTATTTAACTATTTTGTTTAAAAATGTTATTCTATTTCATTTTTTAATATACCTGGCTACCTCTGTGTTTTTTCATATAATTTATCCAACTGTTCCTCCTTTGATTGACATTTAACTTTTGGTGTGTAGAACATTACTGTAAGACTTTTTTTTTTGTACATACATAAATTTTAAAGGGAACACTTTGTTAAAAGGTGTTTGGATTTAGATGAGGAGGGGGCAATAAATGGTACCTCTTATTTGCCAGAGTCCTGAACTAATTGACAAGTAAGATAAAAATCAACTGAGTTGGAAATGCCACTTCTGTCTTAATAAAGAGAACGTTGAGGGCATAGCTTGTATGGGAACTAAAATGGGCTTGCTAACTCCTAACAGCCCTCTCCCCCCTAGTTCAGCCTACCCAAGGAAAGGTTTGGATATGTAGAAAAGATGGTACCTAATAGTTCCATTTATTAAATAGATAGGTCCAAACAACTTTATTCAATAGAGTGTTGCATTTCCTGCGTAATTTTAAGGTACGGTTTCCCGGTGAGTTCACTGCATTGTCTCTGGGTATCTTGGTGCTGATTTGGGGAACCGTGAGTCTAGTCAGTGGAGACTTCTAAGGCTATACAATATCCTCGTGGTTGAGGGTAATTAGATTTATTACTGACACATGCCTGGGCCTCTCCCTGAACATTTGATTCATAAGCCTAGAATGAAGCTGCGGTATTTATTCATAAAGTCCCATACTTGATTATTTCTTATGGTTCCCTTTTCTTCGTTAAAAAATCTGTATGCCATTTTCGTAAGTTTTTCTTTATACGATTCATAGCTATAAAAATGATTTTAAGACTGGGCTTGCTATATTTTTGTTCTTAATAGGGAAAAATGACCCTGAATGTGACTTTTGTGGCGGAGACCCAGATAAGAACTGCCATTCTTGCTCCTGTCGTGTGTGTGGTGGAAAACAGGAACCCAGCATGCAGCTTCTCTGTGACGAATGTAACATGGCCTATCACATTTACTGCCTGAATCCGCCTTTGGATAAGGTCCCCGAAGAGGAGTACTGGTATGATTTTCCGGGGTTTTGTTGTTACTGTGTTAAAAACTGAATGTGAAATAGGTATTTGAACCACTGAAAATAGATTTCTGAAGATACGTAATGTACATTGAAGTGCTTACCATTGTAGAGCCAGTAGTTATTTAGCATTGATACTTTTATTCGATCTTTACAACAGCTTCTGAACCAGTCTCTAGCTCTGTATTTAATCCCTCCGGTCGCTTCTCACACAGAGTCTATGTTCTTTCAAAAATGCAAATCTGATTGTGTTACTCATTTGCTTTAGAGACATTATGTTGCCTTGCAGGACCCTGCACAATATTTTTTAGTTGATTTCTCCAGCTATATTTGTTATACCTTTTCTCTTCCATTTCCCCAAATTTTCTATGCTCTAGCCAGATTAAATATCTTTCATGTCTTTGAATAAGTCATGTTCTTTCTCTTCTCTGGGCTTTTACACTTAATACATTTTCGTCTTGGAAATATTTTCCGCTTTGCTTGACTTCAGGATGATATTTATTCTTTAGGTTTTCACTTAAATATGACTATCTGGGAAGCCTTTGTGGATGCTTCCCTTTAACCCCAGTTATTTTACATGTACCTATTATGTTAGATAATAGTACTTAATAATTATTAAGTGCTCTCTATATGCTAGATACTAACAAAGTGCTTTATATGGATTATTGTATTTAATGCCATAAGGTTAATAACTAGAACCAGGCATTAAGGTCAGACATACTTAGCAGAATCTGTATTTCCTCTATTGAGTAGTGTTAGCTGCAAAAAGAAATGATTAGAAAGGAGACTGGGAAAAATGTGCCCAGTGGAAGTTATAATGAACTTTTTAACATATTAAGTTTTTTTTTCTTTTTAAACTATAGGTCATATTGTAGCGTGGAGGGTGTTTAAGTTGGAAGATGACATACTCAGAAACACTAGCATCACAGTGGGTAGCTGGTATTGTAAACAATAGATTGTTCTCCTTTCCTTTGTGTGCCTTTCCCCCCCTTCCCGCCCCAACACACACACACACATTGGGAGGGTTTTATTATATTACAACACTGTAGGAGTGATAGAAAATGGAAGGGATATAACTGCCTTTCATCCCCTATCACTAACCCCCATTGTAACTCCCTGAATTTTACCATCACTAGTAAGTGTATTTCCTCTGAAGTCTCCTTTTTTTTTTTTTCTATGAGTGGTATGTTCCTACGTCTCTAAAATGCAAGCCCTTCTACCTGCTCTCACAGTTCCTTATCATTTTTCACTCCAGTGAATTCCTCTCCCAAAGTGCCATTACTGGGTCATTCTCATTAGTATTCTAGAATCTCTGTTTTCAAAATGTGTGTGGGCATGCGTATACGTACGTATGTACGTGTACACACACACACACACACACACACACACACACACACACCCTCTTGATCCCATTTTTCCCACTAGTTGCCTATTCTATCTCTCTGCTCCCTTCAAGGCAAAGCTCCTCAAGAGCTATTTCTACTGACTATTTCCATACTTGATAGTATTTATTGCTTTCTTATACATAATTTTACCTTGAATTTGTGTCTGTATTTCACTGCCTAACTAATTTTCTCAGAATCAGGTACTGAATTATTTAGTTTTCTATCCCATAGCACTAAACAAAACATATCTCATAATTAGGCAGTTAAAATTAACTAGTTGGGTATAGGTGTCTTCTTCTTTCCTCTATAGGCCATATGGAATGGTCCTGTAAAATGGAAAATATGGACAAAAGGAATTTAAGACTAAGGGGGGAGAGCAGCCAGCTGATCTTTGTTGGGATATTCCCAGAGTTTCCATTCCTTGGGGACACGATAATAGCCCATTTCATTCTATACACATGCTCATACTTTGCTTTTTAGAAATGATTTAAGGCAGCTTATGATGATGTACAGGCATACCTCGTTTTATTATACTTCATAGATTTTTTTACAAATTGAAGGCAAGGCCCTCCACCAGCAAAAAGGTTATGACTTACTTCATTGTGACACTCATTTTGTTGTGATGGTCTGAAAGCATACCTGAGATATCTCCGAGGTATGCCTGTATAAGTTATAGTAGGTGACCAGCTACAAATAGGCTAAAGGACAAACAAGTACAGGGAATTAAAATTGAGCTAGTGATAAGGCTAATAAAACATATTTGAATACTTAGACTATACATTTTTCACTTTGAGAATTCTGATAACCAACTTAGATGGGGAGATGTATCGGTTGCATAGTTCAGTCTCAAATCATCTATTCTTGCTACTTTTGTTTTAATGATAAGAACTTCAAATGAGTAAATTCCATTCTCAGGATTAGTGATGAGATCAGAAATCATGATACCATTTGATTGGGATGACTATACGTATCTGGCTTTTGAACTGAAGTTGAGAATTTGCGATGCTAAAATCTTGCCAGTTCTCTAAAGGAACGACAAGTTTTTTTTGTTTGTTTGTTTTGACAAACCCAGCCATGTAACGATTTTGAAGAGTTTAATACTTAAATGCCAACTGAAGCTCTATAATATATACTAATTATAACATCCTTAAACTCGTTTTAACCTAGAAAGGCCATTATTCTGTTATTGGCTTTAATATAGTATTATCAAAGTTCTTCTTTCTTTCTTTTAAAGGTATTGTCCTTCCTGTAAAACTGATTCCAATGAAGTTGTTAAGGCTGGTGAAAGACTGAAGATGAGTAAAAAGAAAGCAAAGATGCCATCAGCTAGTACAGAAAGCCGGAGAGACTGGGGCAGGGTAAAGAAGAAAGTCTCCTTTCCTTCCTAGTTATAATGTTCATAATAACTCTAATGCAATGTTTGAATAACAATTGTAGTAATGGTATAAATGATACTTTATCAGAAATATTAACTACATTTAATATAGTAACTATATAAAACAGTAACTGTATTGTTTATTGATATAAATTATTAATTTATGTTATAATTGTTTAATAGTATAAATTGTTATATATTGTTAATCATCTAACTAGTTGGGTTTCTAGTCACATTTTATGGGAATTAAAATTTTAACATAACTGATTTCTCAAACATCTTGTTCTGTGACTTGTAGGGAATGGCTTGTGTTGGTCGAACTAGAGAATGTACTATTGTTCCTTCTAATCATTATGGACCTATTCCTGGGATTCCTGTTGGATCAACTTGGAGATTTAGAGTTCAGGTATGTTTTAAATTGGCTTAGTTAAAAGGGTAAAATTGAATATAGATCAAATTGTAACAAATGTCACTGTGTATTGATTGTAAATGGACTATCTAGTATAAGGTGGCATTCAGGTGTAAGAATGAAAGATTTCCTGTAGGATGGGTAGATTCTTCCCCATAGCTTAATGAACAAAGGACCATGCATTATGGAATTACGTATCAGCTATGCCTTTGTTTTACTCTTGTGTTACAGTTATGGTAGTTAACATTATTGTTAAGCTTTCTAAAGAATTTTTCTTGCCAAGAATTTAATGTTTGAAATACTTAATTTTTTTCTTGAAGTCATGCGGTAAGTTCTCACTTAATGTCATTGAACTCTAAGAAAGCTCAAGGTGTTTTCTTTGGGGCTTATCCTCCTGAATGATTGTTTTGATACTGGTCAGAGAAACTGCCAGATAATGCAAAAATAAAATTACTTCTGTTTTCCCCTTGAAGAAGTCTCTATTGTATTTATTCCTGATTTCTTCTTTGGAATGGTAATTGTATCATTATGAAAAACTTAATGTGGAAAAAAAAAAGGTAGAGCCGTTTCTAGTCAGAGACACGCAGGATTTTGAACTTTACTTTAAAAAGAATAGAGTGGTCCTGGTGTTTAGACCATTGATAACAGTTTAAAATTAAAACAGTGTAATACATGTACATAGCTTGAAAAGTTAAATACTAATATGTGACTTATATTTTAAAAACCAACCCTTTTTGGTCCCCATTTTCTGTTTCTCAGAGATAACCACTTTAACATTTTAGTAATTTCTTCTGGATTTACCTCCTTATTTCTAACAGACATGATTATACTGCTTTTGTCTTTATATATTTTATTTTCTTCTATGGAAGGTGAAGATTTAGTTTAAGACACACTGTCCTCCCGCCCTCGCAATGGTTATAAATAATTTTGGCCAAATCAGTACTCAATGTTTGTCTTGTTATGACTTTTGATCTATAAATACAGCAAAATATTATAAACAAATACAATAAAATAAAAATACACTTTGTTTTTAATTGTCTTCTTTTTTTTCTGTTAGCCTTTTTTTTTTTTTTTTTTTTTTTGTATACCTGTCACTAATGCATTCCCGAACTCTAAAAGCCCTGTTAGTACAGTCTTAGGTGATTTTGAGGTTGTTGGCCTGGGCAACTGGAAGAGTGAATTTGCTACTTAGAAAACGGGGAGGATTTAGAACAGATTTATTTTTATCAGGGTTAGTGAGATTGGGAATCAACCTCTGAAGTACCTGGTACTTCCAAGGCCTAAATCCGGGTTCTGTTGCCCTTATCAGCTTCTCATGGGCTTCTCATGTGCCTCTTTCCCTAGCCCAGATGCAGGCTTGGGTTTCAGCTCCTTTTTCTCTGCTAAGAACTATTGTATGTTAAACAGATGAATTAAAATACTTCTCTCAAGGAGTTTGATATACACAAAGAAGTGACACTTATTTCAAATTGAAGGTATATGGGAAAAATAGTAGGCCATTGAAGTAGCAGAATAGCATGAGTAAACTAAGAAAATGGGTAGCATGTTTGGGTAACATTGAGTAGTTTGGGTTCAAACATAGAGACTCCATGAAGGAGAAGCTGGAGATAAGGAGATAGTAGGTAGGAGCCAGATTGAGAGAGGACTGTGTAATACTTAACTTGGGCTTGATATAAGTCCATTTAATATATTTTAAACAGTAGAAAATTAATAGCAGATTTGTTCTTAGAAGGATCATTCTGTTTGTAATAGGTAGAACGGATTTGAAGGAACAAAACTGGAGGCAGTGAAGAAAGGTCTTTTAAACATTAATGAGTCAAACTTAGATTATTGCAGTGGAAGGAGAAAAAGATGGATTTGAGAGATTTGGGAGATCAAATCAGCGGTATTTATGAACAAATGGGTTTGAAGAATAAAGGAAAAGATTGAGGCTACAATGACTCTTGCCTTTCTGAGTTGGCTAGGGAACAGTGCCATAACCAAAGATGAGAAATACGGGAAGAGATCTGGAACTCTGATAGTAAATTCTTTTTTACCCGAATTGAGCTGGAATTATCAATAAATATAATTTGATGATTACATAAAAGTTATTTTGAAATCCATCAGCTTAAAACTAAGAGCTATATAACTGGGGAGAAGTAATGTCAGTGAGCAGAAGGTAGAACTCTGGGTGACATGCAGTTCTTAGTTGGAGGCTTTTAGGGTCCAATAATATATGTGAAAGTATTTTGTAATTGTAACTTAACTAACTATTCAAAGGTATTTTGAGACTTTATCTGTTTTATAGGTGAGCGAAGCAGGTGTGCATAGGCCCCATGTTGGTGGAATTCATGGTCGAAGTAATGATGGGGCTTATTCTCTTGTCCTGGCTGGTGGATTTGCAGATGAAGTAGTAAGTTATAATACAACCTTGTTCTTTAGAACCCGTCTTGATCATTCAGTAAAATACAGAAATTTTGTCTAGGGTGTATCAAATCCTGTCTCTTTTTAGCATGACTTTTATGTCGAAGTGGTCAGTTTTATACAAGTCACAAGGTAAATCAGTTGGTAGTCTTTAATCTTTGTGTGTATTGGTTTGATTTATATATACATGTGGTAACTGATTTTTGCAATGAAAATAAATTCTCTACAGCGTTCATTTTTAAAAAATTAAACTTACTATTTTGGGGATAATTGTAGATTGACGTAACATTAGAAATACTATAGAGATCTTGGTGCCCTTTACCCAGTTTCCCTCAATGGTCATATTTTGCAAAACTGTGGTTATTATCCCAGCCATGATACTGACATTGATACATTTAGGACACTGACCTTTCCCTTACCAGGATCCCTACTCCTGTAGCTCTTTTATAGCCAGGCCTGTATCTACTCCCCAAACCCCTCCTTAACCCCTGACATCCACTAATCTGTTCTCCATTTCTAAAATTTTGTCACTTTAAAATTCTTCATAAGTGGAATCATATAGTAGTGTGTTTCCCCGAAAATAAGCCCTAGCATGATTTTTCAGGATGACATCCACTGAACATAAGCCCTAATGCATCTTTTGGAGCAAAACTTAATATAAGACCCAGTCTTATTTTGGGGGAAACATGGTATGTAACCTTTGGGACTGATTTTTTTCACTCAGCGTAATTCTCAAATTATGGCTTGTATCAGTAATTTATTCCTTTTTATTGCTGAATAGTAGTCAATGACATAGGAGTACCGCAGTTTGTTTATTCACCCATGGAAGAACATCTGGGTTATTTCCCATTTTTGTCTATTATAAATAAAACTGCAATGAACATTTGTGTACAAGGTTTTGTAAACACAAGTCTCCATTTCTCTGGTATAAATGCCCAAAAGTACAATTGCTAGGTTGTATAGTAGTTGACATGCGTATTTTGAAACTATATCTTTAAGTATTTTTCAGGAATACGAAGAATGTTATATAGCTTGTTACAGCCAGCACTTAGAACTTTTTTTACAGGTCTATAACAAAACAAACTAAAAGTGGAGTCTCTAACTTGTTTTTAGCAACCAACTAGTTGTATTGGATCTGGGCTATGACATTTGTGTGTGAGACCTTAGTCAAATTATTTAACTCCACTAAACCTCAGTTTCCCCATGTGTAAAATAGAAAAAAATATAATTTTATATGAGAAAGTCATTGATATTAAATGAGGTAATTTATGTAGTTCTGGGCATATCACAAGGATTCAGACAATTCTGTGGTCTGGCTCAAAAGCTGATCTTAGTATATGAAACGTATAAACATGTAATTGTAAAGCTAACAATGAGTACCAAGTTGAAGTGGGATGGGTGTTACTTCTTTTTTTCCTCATCTTTTGAATATAGTTACTAGCCAAACATTAAACATTTGTGGTTGGGGGAAGGGGGTGGTAGATGAGGGTAAAGGGGATCAAATATATGGTGATGGAAGGAGAACTGACTCTGGGTGGTTAACACACAATGGGATTTATAGATGATGTATTACAGAATTGTACACCTGAAATCTATGTAACTTTACTAACAATTGTCACCCCAATAAGCTTTAATTGAAAAAAACAAAAACCATTTGTGGAGAAAAGTGCTGATGAGCTGTTAATTATGTATCTCAAGCAGTTAATTCTAAGTATTAAACAATGTAAAGACTATTTTAGGACTAAAACACATAGGCTTAGATTGCCAAGTAAGATGTATCTGGATATGTTACATTTTGTAAGCATTTTCAATCTTTTGATCTTTTATTGTAGGCAAGTCAAATCTACAGAAATAGGTGGAGGAAACCTGAATAATCAGCTTTTCACATTCAAGAAAAAAATTGTTCAGAAACCTTTAATTTGGTATAACATTCATGGAACCAATGATCTTTGTTCTGTTTGGATGAATGGACATGAAACTATTGAATACCTGCTGATAAAGTAGTTAACATTTTAGTCTCGTAACTTCAGAATTAATCAAATGCTAGTTTAGTGTCTCATGTTTGGTGACCTCACCTGAGAAATGAGGACCCCCCAAGATGATCTGCTTCTTACAGTTGTCCTGCGAAGTAGTTTGCTCAGTGATCAGAAACAGACTCTGGAGCCAAGCTGTTTGGGTTTGTGTCCCGGTGCCATCTCTTATAGCTGTGGACCTTAGGCAAGTTACTGAACTCCTCTGCCTCATCTATAAAATAGGGCTTACAATACCTACGTCTTAGGGTTGATGTGAGGGTTAAATGAATTAAAATATGTGAAATGCTTAGCCTAACCTTCATACACACACAGTAAGTGTGTGTTAGGTATTCACAGTAGTCGTGCTAGTACCCAGTTTTGTGGGCATTTAAGGGGTATTCTGAGAGAAACTGGCAAAAATTGAGGCTGTTTTCTAGACAGCCATGAATTAAGGAATCATTCAAGGTGTCTGGGAAAAGTTGAATGATGTTAATTGTGCTTTACGATGTATATCTGATAGTCTTGTGGGGTAAGAAGATTGGGATGAAGGTCTTTTGCTTGATAAGGGTGATGGCAGGAGCGAGAGCACCCAGCTGATTGTGTTAGGCAGCTGTTTTACAGCTTCTAAGAAGAGTAGAGATTGGAAAATCATGGGAAATTGAGTCACTCTGGAGCAACTGATGACTTCTTTATGTACACTTTTCCCAGGCAGCAATCTCGTTTAAGCTCCTGCCTCACGGGTACGACTTAGGAGAGCCTGGATTAGAAAATGCAACAAGTTTAGGCTGATTATTTTCCTTAGGAAAAATAGCCTGATATAATATTGACTGTGTTCTTACAGTCTGGCAATTTTTCCTCCCAATGATAATTTTGTTGGTGTAAAGATTAAAGTATAGATGAGTTAATAACATAGAATTTTAACTATTTTTACTTGATTATTTGCTGCTTGAAGAATAATCAGAAATGTTTTTGTTCTTCTGTTTTAAACACTGTTTAGCTTAGGTTGCCCCTCTTGGGCTGTCCAAGTTCCCACCACTTTTTCCTTTCTATCATTACCACAATTATAACTTTAAAAGTTGACAGGGTTATGAATATGAAGATTGTGAAGTCAATCCAGATACCATTTGGAAGACTATTTCTGATCAATTTAAGAAGTGTTCTGGAGTGTTCTAGATGTACTTATTTATTAGAATTTCTTGAAATGGAATATACACTAAAGATGAAATTCCTTAATGCCTAATCTTTAAAATGCAGACCTCAACATTGGATTAACAAAAAGTGAATTCAAGGTCTTTGGACAGACTTTTAAAACCATGAGATTTTAGCTATGACTTTCAAGCCAAAGGAGAAACAAGATGCAAAATAATTGAACTAATTAATTAAAAGAATCTTGCATCAAAGAACCACTATTTAGATAGTTTTAGTAGAATTAATTTGTATACTTATAGTTAACTATTCTCAATTTATTTTGAGGTAGAGACTTACTTAATACCAATATAATTTTATAGCTACTACAGAAATATTTGTGAAGCTAGTGTACGTACCGTCTTTTGGCATTTTTTTTTATTTTTTACATTTAGTAGACACTTTATACAGTTAGTGATAGGTGGTTATTTAACCTGAATATAATTTGAGTAAACGTGGGGAACTTGCCATGCTGTTAGGATTTTAAATTTTAAATTTAGCAGCAAACTTGGTTATGGTATAGATTGCTGTCAGGAAATCAGTTTTGGAGCATTTACTAATATGGTATTGATGTTTATTTTAATAACACTACATTAAATGAAATAATATTCCCAAATCATAAGATTTTGTTTTGTAACGTTCTATACATTAATTGATTATATATGTTCACGTGAGAATAGCCACTTTTGGAGGTGTTGAAAGCTACATAATTTTAAGTGAAATCTTTAGATCAAGTGCTATAACTTGAAAGTATTACACACAAGATTGCATTTGAATTTTGTCTTATTTTGGTAGATGCCTTAAGAGAACATGTCAATTCATAACATCCTAACCAAGTGTTCTGACTCTAAAACAAAAATTGATGAAATTATACTTGGGTTTAGGTATCTTAATGACAAAAATCTTCTCCTGCAGGACCGAGGTGATGAATTCACATACACTGGGAGTGGT
The DNA here is from genome assembly GCF_057876585.1 of Rhinolophus sinicus. Classification (NCBI taxonomy): domain Eukaryota; kingdom Metazoa; phylum Chordata; class Mammalia; order Chiroptera; family Rhinolophidae; genus Rhinolophus; species Rhinolophus sinicus. The sequence goes on from NC_142516.1 coordinate 53,296,746, forward strand.
GGTAAAAACCTTGCTGGTAATAAAAGAATTGGTGCACCATCGGCTGATCAAACATTAACAAACATGAACAGGTACTCTTTATTGTTAGAGTTTGTAAAAACTATTTCGAATTCGGGCTTTGTATAAATGCTTGATCAGAGGACTGTAATTTATAACCTAGACTGTAGAGGAGAATCTTAAATTGAAAGTAAAAGATCTAAAATTAATGTCCCATTACCTGATTATATAATTGTAGCATCCTAACTTATTTTTTCAAATTATTTTTAAAATGATGTAATTCCCAGTTTTAATACATGTGCTTTGCATTTGAAAACACGTTGAAACCTTTGAAAGAAAGAAGCCTATATAATTTAAGTGAAATTGAGGACAAGGTGGCTTATCTACTACCCCATTGGTCAAAGTTATGTTCTACTCAGCATAGATTTATCTTTTAAAGTGACAAACTTCTTTTTAGAGGAGACTTATCAATGTGAAACTGGCTTATGTTTGGCAGCCACATTTATGCGCATAAGTGAAACATCAGATAACTTAAACAGAAGTACACTCGAGGCATTTTTAGGATTTATAACAAGATGTCTTCAAATGTAAGAGAATGTTTATTTAGTTACAAAAGTGACCTTTTCTAACTAAATGCTTATAAGGCATTACAGAAGAGCCACCTTGTGTTGACCTTTTTTCCATAGAAGCATTAATGGCATTCCAGCTTCCCTGGGAACAGAAAATGTGATCAAAATGTTTTATTTCATAAATGTATGCTAATATCAATAATAAATTAAGTAACTCAAACCATCAATAGCAATGACCGCATTATAACTTGTTATACTGATAATTTTATGATCATTTCATAAAGTTGAAATTTTTTGTATTCTAATAAGGACGTTTTGTGGGTTGAGTAAAAGTCAATATTTTTCGCTTTCTTGAGTCTATTATCACTTGGTTTTAATTAGTGTGCCCTTAATTTCTGATTGCCATGTGAGGTAACGAATATGCCAGTATGGTTACAAAATTTTGTTGCATACCAAGTTATACAGAATCTGTTTTTATGTCTTCCTTCTATATTATTTCTGACAGTAGGATTATTTTACTGAACCAGCAGAGGAGACAGGTCAGATTTGCTGGTGAAAACATTCCTGAGGCAGGAGTCCAGTCCCTAGCTAGTCTTTTTCTAGCAAGATAGCAGTTCTTTAGGAGAAATGTTCTTAAAAGGAGTTAGAAATATTTTGGTGTGTTTTTGTCCATGAAAATGTATACTGAATTTGCAAAAGGCTTTTTCAAGTTGTCAAATCTGAAAATTATATTTTTTCCTTTAATAATAATAGATTATTTTGCTTAAATGAAACTTCTTTTATAACTACCTGCACTTGTACATGGTAGATTCTTTTCAAGCTTTTGAAGAATCTAATACATATACCCTGTTTACCATATGTTATAATCTTGTTAGAAGATAATTGACAAGTAGTAAGAACGTATTAAAAGGAAGATAGTGACAATGAAATATTAACTCAAAACAATTTAGGATTGACTTATCAGAGACTCTTAACATCCATTCAGGTAATTTATACATTAAGCTGTGAGTATGCCTTGTGATTGATTATAAAGACCTCTTGGGCAAAGGTACCTACCTCTGTGTTTGCTAAATACGAAAACTGAAGTGAAAGGCCCTTAACTCTGACCTACAGTATACTCTTTCCTGTCTAGTACATGGTCCAATTCATTTTTGCTTCTCTGCTAAGAAGTAGTTTGACACCTGCTTCTTGCTTTTGAGAAGTTTGTTCTTACTTCTTCTCAGCTCTTCCACTTTATGAAACTGAAGAGGGCCGCAGGGTAACCTGGCTCTCCTGTATCAGGGTAGTTCGAGGCAACCGACTGAACTGTGGGGGGAGTGATGGAAGAGCCTTGTTGTTTTGGCTAGTTTCATCCTCTTGGACTCTATTCACATACTTGAACAGCCTGAATACTTATATGAAGCTAGAAGTGAGTTAATGCCAGTTAGTGGTGGCAGACATTATGACTGAAGGTACCTGTGAGCACCACAGCATTCCACTCATTAACATGAAGATAGTATTTGCCCTTATTCTTTCTCTTTAAGAAGATGAGGTATGGATAGCTCAATCGGTATTCCGTAAATAAGATGTAATACTAGCCCTAGAGTTGATGACTGTATTTCCTTCTACTTCTCAGAATTTGTGTGCATCTCCCTTTGAGATAAAAAAAAAAAGATAACTTGGTAAGCTTTAACTCTTTGACCACGTTTATACAAGTTTTTTTTTTAAAGAAACACTTTCTTAAATTTACTTACTTAAACTATAACTATGATCAAGATATTTTAGTAGATTATTCATTTAGTCTGAAGGTCTATTTTTTTTAATTTGAGCTTGCTTATAAAAACAGTTACACCTTGAACAAGTATTTTATATCCTATCTGATTTCACCAGATTGGGGGTATGTTGGCGTGCGTGCGTGTGTGTGTGTGTTTGTGTGTGTGTGTGTATGTGTATTTTTGACCTTACGAGTTCTCAGTGGTTTCTTTTCACTTAAGTTAGGAACTAGGTGACTTAGAGGAAAAATACTAATTTTAAATAGATTCTAGTTTGGTTTTTTTTTTTTTGGCAGGACTAAGTTCTCCCAAGAAAGGTCTTCTAACATCTAATAACCTTACTGATTAATTCCTACTAAGTGAGTACACATATTAAGGAAGCTTCAGCTAAATCAGGTGCTGCTTCCAGCTCAGTGTTCCTCCTTATTCCTGTGTCATCAGTAAACTGTAGTGCTCTCAAGCAGCCAAAAATCTTTATTGTCATGATTTAGCAGAGACATTTGAATGCTTCAGTTTTATTTAAACTTATCTTTTACTGGAGGCCTTTAAAGGATATTCTCATATTGAACTTGTTCTTTATGTCTTCTAAACGTTAAGGAATCTCTGTTGTCTGGAATGTGGAAAGTGGACCTAGAAAGGTCATTTGTATCTTGCTGACAAATTTATTTTTCTGGATTTCTTTCTACATTATTCCAGCAATTTACCTTGCTCCCTTATCAAAAAATTAACTATTATACAACAATCACTTGCTTTAGTTTTCCAACTTTCTCCCTTCCCTCAACGAACGTTATTTAAAGAAAATTCCATGTATTTCTAGTTGTTTTCTATTATACGTGGCACAGATGTTATTACTTTCAGAAGAACCCTACAGGCTATCTGAGAACCAATCCCCTGGCTTGGGGGTGACATCAGAAAACTGATTTGTCTTCTCTGCTGGTGGGGGAAAGCATAATCCTATTATCTGGAATAATATGGAAAGAATCATAGAATCTTAACCATCAGGTAAGGCATAATTCACCTTTTAATTGAGCTAATGATGCGATTATATACTTGAAGAAAGATTACTTGGTATAAAGACTTTGTTTTATTTTTTTAGGGCATTGGCCCTAAACTGTGATGCTCCATTGGATGATAAAATTGGAGCAGAGTCTCGGAATTGGAGAGCTGGTAAGCCAGTCAGAGTGATACGCAGTTTTAAAGGGAGGAAGATCAGCAAATATGCTCCCGAAGAAGGCAACAGATATGATGGCATTTATAAGGTGCTCTATCTGGCATGACCTCTTGTTAGTCATTCTTCCTGGGCTTTCAGGACAGGGTTACCACAGGGAACTACTTTGTTGTGGGTGGGCTGGAGGAAACATTAGATCATCTTAGCTGATATTTCTACTTTTTCTGGAAATACAACAGATGCACACAGTGAGCTCTTAACTTTGATACTTTTAAGGCTAATTTTAAGTCTGTAAGGGCAGTGTTATATTTTCAATTAAGCTTTTTATAAGTATGTTTGTTCTGTGTGATAAAACCATTCAAATGACTTGGCCATTGTAGATTTCTTATATATCTTTCAAAGTGATTTTAATTGTAGTCAATTTTCAAAGCAGAGCACATTATAATTGTTAAAATAGGTTGTATTCTTTGTTTAAAAAACAGGCATCTACTGCCACCACTTTTTATCTACCATTATGCAAACTTCTATTAATCAGTGAGCATAATCTAGTTAGTATTTCAAATTTATAGCAACCTATACTTATATGGGAAGTATCTTAATAGGAAATAAGGTCAAAATAATATTTTAGCGAATATTCTTAATTTACTGTTACAGCAAAACAAATACCTTTTGAAGTTTAATTCTTAATTAATTTACTGTTACAGCAAAGCAAATACCATTTAGTTTTGGCAAGTTTAAACCACTAATATGATGGCATTATGACTAAGTTTAAACTTTAAATCTCAAACTAGTACTGAAATATTACGATTTAGGTGGTGAAATACTGGCCAGAGATTTCATCAAGCCATGGATTCTTGGTTTGGCGCTATCTTTTAAGAAGAGATGATGTTGAACCTGCTCCTTGGACCTCAGAAGGAATAGAACGGTCAAGGAGATTGTGCCTACGTTTACAGGTTAGATTACATTTGTCTAGGATACTTGTATATTCATAAAAACATACACCTCTGTACTATCAACATGACTGTACTATTAACACTAGATATAACCCACAGCAATTGATGAGTGGACTGTAAGGGGTGAGGAATGAAATCATGCACGTATACAGAAGGAAAAGAAGTAAAATGGTAGCATTCTAGGTGTCAAACCGCCTTAAGACCAGGAATTGGGCTTGGGAAAAGTTAGGCTGTCAGTGAAAAGCAAAATATTTCCAATTCAATTTGGAAATGACTTGAAGTATGAAGGGGAAAGGATACATAAAATTTAAGTATAGGAGGCCTTGAGAAGGGAAGTTTATCCTAGAGGGCATAGGGGGTGTGACTCTGGTAGGGGAAGGGGGGAGGTGGCTTATAAGAGTGGTCTGCTTCCTACCCTTCTCACTTTTCCTCACCCCTTTTCTCTCTTCCCCCTCAAAGCTGCTTCCCTGTCCTGTCACCACCTTGAGTGCTGCGCCTTTTTTTTTTCCCCTTTTGCCCATGCTTAGCTGTTAACCCATATAAGACTTTGCTAGTTTTGTGTGCATGGTGGATGGTATGGCTGCATTTCCCCTCCACTCCTGTACACCCCGGACTTTGTTCCTGACACTGACTTCAGAGCATGGTTTGAGTTTATCCTTCATCATTCCCCATTGTTGTGCTTCCTGTAAAGACTACCAGCTTTGTCATTTCCCCTGGCTCTGCCCACACTGCATGTGTAGGGGCTGAACTGTGGGCAAGTGTCTGACCACCCAGGCAGGTGAGTGTGTGTCTTCTAGTGCAAGTCTGTTTCCGTTGTTGTTTTCTCTTTAAACTCATAAGAACTGATTGTTTAAATGAGACCCATCAGCTGCTAAAATAACTGCTAAAATACAGTTGACCCTTGAACAATGCAGGGGTTTAGGGATGTTTACCCCAGTGCAGTCGAAAAATCCACGTATTGTCACACCCCCCCCCCCCATGAACTTTCATTTAAAAAAGAAAATCCACGTATAACTTTTGACTCAGCAAAAACTTAACTAATAACCTATTGTTGACCGGAAGCCTTACTGATAACATAAATAGTCAATTGCACATATTTTGTATGTTGTGTGTATTATATACTGTGTTCTTATAATAAAGTAAACTAGAGAAAAGAAAATATTAAAATCTAAGAGTAAATACATTTACAGTACTGTTCTGTATTGATACTGTAAGTTTACGTTAATCTGTTTATAGGCTGAATCATCTGTCAACACCTACATCAATATTGTCTTATGATATAAAACACTGTAGATGTTATATGTGGTACTAACATTAGGCATGAAAAATGAAAAGATAATGTAAAAAAATATCTTTAGGTGTAATGATTTATTCATTGACAGCGAAGAAGCAGCAATATAATTGCCTTTATGGTAGCCTAGTGTAATAGATATTGCTTCGCAGTAATAAGGAAATCTCCAAAAAATTTTTCATTATGTTTACTGAAAAAAAATTCACATGTAAGTGGACCACACAGTTCAAACCCGTGTTTTTCAAGGATCAACTATAATTCTTTTTGTAACTGATATTTTTAAAAAACCCATTGTTAAACCCATTTTTGAAAGATTTTTTCAAATCTGTTCATCAGAGAATGTTCTAGATAGGTTAGATACGAAACTGAGCAGAAGCATGTAAGCCCATCTACTATAGTAAGTTAATGTATCATTGATGAGACCTGAAACATATGTTGAGCTTTAAAACATGAGTGTTACCGCAAAGCATGTCAAAAAAACAAAAAGGGCAACCAGTAAAACACAAGAGTAATAGGTAGAATTTATTCCTTAAAATCTAACCTTTGGCTGATAAAGAATTCAGTAATTTAGTGGCTTTACATCTTCTAAAAGCTTTTATTTCACCCCCTAACTTTGAGAGATAATGAGTTTGACCCTTAATGTTTTGGTGGTTTTTTTGTTTTGTTTTTTTAGATTGGCTCCACAATTTAGTGTAATTCCATCTACATGAGTACCATCTATTGTGCTCTGTGGTTGACGTCCACTTAGCTTCATATCTAATTCCACTTTCCTTTCTTCCTCAAAATTTTCAAGCCCCCTAGTCACAATTCCTGAAAACTTATCTTTCCTGTTTGAGGTCTGAAACTAAGATCATTGTATTATAAAACAGAATATCTTAACAATCAAAACTACATGGTTTTACACTGAATTTGGGATTTTAATAGCCTTCTGTCCTTTGAATTTTGTTTCTTTAAATGTCTGTTTCCTTTGTAGAAACTCAGTTCAGGGAAAGTATAGACTCCTTCCTCCTCACTTCCCTTTTAAAATTTCTCACCAGGATCTAGAACTCCCCTTCTCTGTGAAGCTTAAGTGTACATTGTACTTTTTCCCCCCCATCAGTATCCAGTAGGTTACCCTTCAGATAAGGAAGGGAAGAAGACTAAAGGACAGTCAAAGAAGCAGGCCAGTGGGGCCTCAAAAAGGCCGACTCCAGATGATGGTATGTAATGATTACAAAAAAGAAATCCTAATAACATAGTTTCTAATAAAGAGAAAAATTAAGAGAATAAATTGAGAAATTCATAAGAAATTAAAAGCAAAGTGAAAGGGGTGTTTTGGTGGGAGGGGAGCTTTTTTTTTTTTTTGGAATTTTCATAGTGTTGGAACCCAAACAGCAGCAAATATAACTCCAAGGGAAGTTAGATGCTGCTTTATGCAGGTTATCTTCATGCTAAACGTCACTGGTGCCAGTTAACTCTTTTGTTTCATAGTTCTGCTTAGAACCACTTGTAAGTCTGCTGATATATTTTTAAATAAATCTAGATGATTGTCCAAGTGCCTCCAAAGTGTTCAAAGCATCAGATTCAGCAGAACCAGTTGAGGCTTTCCAACTAACCCCTCAACAACAACATCTAATCAGAGAAGATCATCAAAACCAGAAGCTGTGGGATGAAGTGCTTGCATCTCTTGTGGAAGGACCAGTATGTAAAGATTTTTTTTTATTATTATTATAATAATTATATGCTCTTTCATTTATTTTTTAAATTTATTTTTAAATTATTGTATTAGTTTCAGATGTATGTACAACATAGTGATTAGACATTTATATGCCTTATGGAAGTGATCACCACGATAAATCTAAGTATGTGTCACTATATATAGTTATAAAAGATTTTTAAAAATAATGTTCTGATATTAACAAATGAGGAAAAATAATTTCTCTATGAAGTATCATTCTCACAAGTCAGTCAAAACTATCCTTTTATCTAGTCTCATATAGTGCTATCAGCTTTTAGAAACAATCTGAGGCAGTTTTTAAATGCTTTTAAATTTATTTTATACCTCTTAGATGTTGGTTTTTGACCTCTCTGTGCCTGAATTTAGTAATTTATGTTGAGGTACTGTTCTTGGGAAGAATTTTTAGTTGTGGAACACCCTCAACTTAATCAGAAACTCATCAGGAAAGTTGTTATACTTCAAAGTTGCCTGATAGCATAAGTCTTAAGCAATTTAGCACAATTTTCAATGCCTACATGTTCAACCGAGGGGTAAATAAAACAGCAATGATTTATTTAAATATTTCATATGTTTTGGATTTTTTTCCATTTTTTGGTAATCGTAAAATTTCAAAGTGAAAAGGAATTACAAAGTTAACAGATGTGTGGATTTTGTATTAAGCTGTATTTTGCAAACGAAGCTTTCTTATCAGATCCCCAAAGCTAGAGGTTTCAAATATGGATTGTCTGTTCATTCCTTGCTCACTTGCTTTTATTGTCTTAAATTTTGCTTATGTATTTTGCTTATGTTTTATTAGACATTCACCCCTTGTCATGTGTAATATAGTTACTCTTCTGTTTTCTTTGCCTCCAAAGTATTACGATGTGCTGCTGTTGTGGGTGAGCTGTAGTGTCCTTTCTTGAAATTCCATCTTGTCATCTTTTAGTAACTTCTTCTGTTCCTTTTCTTTTTCTCTACATTAGCCGGAACTTCTCGTGTGTCTGAAATGGGGTTAGTGAATATCTATATGTGCTTTCTGTCTATCTCTATTTAAAGGGAACTCTCATAGGGTCTTTGTGTTGCTTCTTGTTTGAGAACTAGTCATAGTTATGATATTAAGGAAGAACCTTCCTGATGTAATTTTTAAACTTTTAGAACTGGGTAAGGTTTATCAAATACCCTTTGGTTTTATATTGGAGTCATCACTTCCTTTGCCTAAAAATGTGATATGTTGGGTTATCCTTGGTAGAATGAGGCTTACACGTTTGAAAGATGGAAGTAAAGTGATTTAGCTCTGTGAGAAGTGTTACATGATTTTTAGCCAAGAGGCCCAGGCAGAAGGAGAGTCTGACCCTGGTAGGTCAGACTCATTTTCACTTGGAGCAAGTAAGACACAGCAAGCAGTTGTTGATCATGGTCTTACATTATTTGGTTGGAGAGGATACAGCTGGTTAGTGATAACTTGGGGGAGTTGTAGCTGTGGGTGGGCAGAGGATGAAGTAGCAGATAGGGGTGAAGAAAAGGCCACCGGAGTACACACACAAGTTCTTTGGCACATCTCTTGTCTGCGTCGCACATGTGTCCTGGGCTTCACGTGAGGCTTTTAATATGTATATCTTGGTTATCAATAAAAAAATTATCAAAATGGTTGAATCCTGTGAGATTTTTAGGCAAGGGTGTACAAATCCATATACTTGACTTTTCTACCTTTCAACATCTTCTTTCAATGCAACTTTCATATGCAATCAAGTCACCAATTGACAATTATCATACCAGAAAAAAAAAAGACCAAAAAAAATCCTGTCTGCTGGTGGCAGGATCTTAACGTGCCTGGGTCGGATGATGTGATGTTGCTGCAAGTGATTACCCTGGATGTTTATGTACTGTTATTGCTCTGGGTGGGTTTCATGCCCATTCTCTTCACATAAACCAGGAACACATTTATTAAGCCAGAAAAATCAGGTGTTGGCCAATGGTGACTTTTAAATAAATATAAACACGTAATATTTGCATTTATGTCCAAATGCTTTCCCAAGATTCTACATGACCTGTCATCCCTGTCTGCTGCTGTAGTTTCTTCTTGCTACTCTCAGGCCTGAACTGCTTTGGCTACAGTGATCTCTGTGTTATTTAACACACTCAACTCATTCCCACTGCTGGCCTTTACACATACTATTTCTCTCACTGGAATTCTTTCCTCTACATCTTCATTTGGCTCACTCCATATCCTGTAAGTTTCTGCAACAGTATTACACTCCTCAGGGAGGCCTTCCCAGACTACACTTCCTAAAACAGCCACTCTTTTCTCTGTTGCTTTAATTTACTTTGTTTCCTCAGTCATTACTATCTGAAATTGATTTTTTTTTTTTTTCCGTCTCCTCTCCTAAAGGAATATAAAGTTTCAGGAGAGCAGCGACTTTGCCTTTTTATCACCACTATGTGGATGAATGTCTAGCATGTTGTACCAACTCAAAATACCTATACACATATTATAGGCACCGTGGAGGTACCACGGAAATATCAGCATCAACAAAGGAATTGTCAGGAATAGGGTACCTGATACTAATTTATAGTTTTTTTCCACATCCCTCCCCCCAACTAGTACATTTTTTTAATGTGTTGCTTTTAATTAATACTTTGTTGATAATACACTTGACTTTCATAATCCATGTTTATAAATAAGTTAGTATCGAGATACAACTTTGAAATGGGAGCTTTGATTTTTCTCTAATTGAGGTATAATTAACAAACTACATTATATTCATTTTAGGTGTACAACAAAATGATTCGATATTTGTATATATTGCAAAATGATCACTACAATAAGTCTAGTTAACATCTGTCACCGTACATAGTTACAAAAATACTGTTTTTTGTGATGAGAACTTTTAAGATTTACTCTCTCTTAGCAACTTTCAAATATGCAATACAGTAGTAACTATAGTCATCATGCTGTACATTACATCACCAGGATTTACTTATTTTATAACTGGGAGTTTGTACTTTTGATTCCCCTTTACCCATTTTGTCCCTCCATCCCGATGGGTTATTTGATGGTCTGTTTAGTTTCCACATATAAGTGAGATCATACTGTGTTTGTCTTACACTTTGAGCTCTTTAATTTTTTTTTATTTTTACTTGAAATTCTTATAGATTCTACTTTTTCTATTAATATAAAGAAAACACATAAAATACACTCCTCTACTACCAAAAATAAATGAATGAAGGATTATCCTTGTGACTATTCAAAAATCTACTTATCTTTGTAGTTTAATAGTACAAACAGCTTGGGTAAAATGGAATCAGTAATGGTTCTGAAGAGTATAGACTACCCATTTGATCATGTTTGCTTTAGATGGCTTTACCCTTTATAATTTAGTCCCAATTTGAATAAACGTTAGCATCAAGAAAATAGGGGATTTTTGGATTGAGGCAAAAGTATCACAGAAGATAATCTTAGGAAAATAAATATATTGATTTTTTTGGTGATCTTAGGTACTACAGAGTATTATTGCCCATTGCTTTTTTTTTTTTAAGCTTAAAAAATAAATATTCATGTTTTGTAGCAAAAGATTGAATAAATAATGCATATTCATATACTGGAATGCCATGCAGCTTTTTGAAAAATATATGTATTGACCTTGAGATAAACTGTCTGTGATTTTTTAATAGTGGAAAATAATCTCTAGAATGTGAGGTTTAAAGGGACATTTACTTTTTAATGCCATATATTTTTGACTTTGCAACCTTTTCAACCCAATCCTCATATTAAAAACTAATGTGTAATGGGGATGTCCGGTTAGCTCAGTTGGTTAGAGTGTGGTGCTGTTAACACCAAGGTTGCCGGTTCGATCCCCACATGGGCCCGTGTGAGTTGCACCCTCCTTAATATAAGTAAGTAAGTAAGTAAGTAAATAAATAAATAAATAAATAAGATATCACTAAAAAAAAAAGAAAAACTAATGTGTATATCTTACAGAATGAGTTTTTATTTCAGTTTCTATTATATGTTTGTTAGTCATTACAATTACTCCTTGATTTTTTTTCTTAATAGAAAACGTATTAAATATTACTTAGACACTTTTTAAAATCACTTTGAATTTTATTAATATATTATGAAATGTGAAATGCTAACCGTTTTTTCCTTCCTTTTGGGTACCATCTAGAATTTTCTGAAAAAATTGGAACAGTCTTTTATGTGTGTCTGCTGCCAGGAGCTAGTTTACCAGCCTGTGACAACAGATTGCCTCCACAATGTCTGTAAAGTAAGTAGAATTTTTTTGTTGTTATTTTCCCTTATTAGGCCAGAAGGCACACTAACCTCTAAACCTGTTTTCAGTATATAAAGAAGAATTTTTCCTAAAACAGAATAGTTAGGGAATCTTGACAGTTCAGAGCATTTAATTGAATCTTGGTTGTAAATGCACACTTTAATTCGATAGTAATAGCAGTTCAAATATATATAGTTGAGGTATTCTATCATGTTTGGCATTGTTGAGGAGGGGTTGAAATGGAGACGAGAAAGTAAGGGTTTCTCTTTTAGTTTTTATATGTTTCATGTTGTATAATGCAAACTGCAATAGTTCCATGCACTTAGTGGAATCTAAAACAGATTCTATCTGGCAGTATGCCCAGAGTTGTTGAATATGTGTTATCAGTGTGGTGTGAAAGGAAAATTTGAGTTTTAGTAAATACAAGGTTGGAATCTTGCTTTATTGCTTTGTGATCATGTGCCCTGACCTAACTTCTGAATTTGTTTCTTTTGTAAAATGGTAAGAAGCCTTCCATATAGGTGTTAGTTAACTCTGTAATATATTTAGTACTTCTTTATTTTTTGAAGACACATTGTATGTTAAGTGATTTAATAAAATATATATAACTTAGTTCTAAGCAGGGGAATCCTGAATTGTTTTTCTTTAGTGCTTTATCAGGAAACCACAGGATTAAAATCCCACCTAGAAAATGAGGCTAGTGGGAATCATACATAATCTAATACCCTCATTTTACTGGATGAGGAAATTAAAGCATACAAAAGTTAAGTCATTTACCTGAAGTCTCACAGTATGTGCTAGACGTGGCACTAAAGCCATGTCTGTAGACTAGTTTTCATAGCACAGATTCAGGCCTTTACAGTTACTCACCTTTTATGTTTTTCTTGTTGCCAAACAGTGAGTTTCTAGTTCCTATTTAAAGCATAAGTTGTTGAGTGCTTTTCTGTGTTGCTTTACCCTCGGATGAAGTTGGGTGTTTTCTGGGTTTTCTGTTCTGTTGTGTTTTGCCTTAGGATTGCTTACAGCGCTCTTTTAAGGCTCAAGTTTTCTCCTGCCCTGCTTGTCGGCATGATCTTGGCCAGAATTACATCATGACTCCCAATGAGACTCTGCAGACTCTACTTGACCTTTTCTTCCCTGGCTACAGCAAAGGACGATGATCTGTCTGCTTCTACTGTGTTGCTCCTGGTGATTTTTTGGACAATAAAGAATCTAAAATGGTTGGGGGTGGGTGGGGGTGGAAGCAACGGTGGACCATAATTCTCATGTTCTGAAGCAGCTAATCCTCTTTCCTACATAGCCATCATCTTGTGTGTGTGGTAAGAGGCCCATTTCTCAGCTGTCTTTTAAATATCAAAAGGTAGTTCCTGTAAGTAACAACTAGTTGTAATGAGTAAAAGTCAAAGCCACAGCTCTAGTTGATAATCCAAGTTATGATTTATTTTGCAACTACCTCAGGACAGAAAAGATTTATGGGGATTTTTTAAATCATTGAATAATTAGTTAAATGAAATTTTAGCTACACACTGCCTCCCAAATATTAGTTGTGCCTGGTTCATGTAATTTGATTTTACAGAAAAGGAAGTGACACTTGAGATCGTTGGAATGAACGCAGCTTCTGTAGTGTGCATAATACATTTTTAATGTCTTCTTCCATTACGATGTGTGTTTTGCAAAGAACAGGTTCGTTTTTTAGCCCATTTTTGTGAGCTCCATTGTGCTTTTTTCTGGTGTTTTATGCAAGTTGACTACTAATGACTAATGAGAACAATATGAATGCGTTGTTGCATTAGTGTAATGTGGTGTGGTTTTGCACTTAAACAGAGGTATTCAGATGCTCTCATTGTAAATGTTTATGAAAAGCCTCTTCTGTACTCGTCAAACTGCTTTTAGTGAATCCTTCCAGTGGTTTTACATCTGCAGAGCATTGCGGACTGGGCTGACTTTTGAGAGGACTGAAATTGCTTCATATTGTGATCCTAAATTTTATATTCACTATACTCCCTAAAGTATACCTTAATAAATATTTTATGACCAGCAAAATAGCTCATCTTGCTTCACTGTTTTATATTTGTCTGTCTTATAGTATGTATTTTTAAGAATCATTTCCAGAGTATTTCATTGTACATTTTTATTGAAACAGACATTTTGCACAATTTTTTACTCTTGATTTTTGGTAATGAGAACTACTATGAAATCTTAAGCTCTAAGGACAGATTTCACCCTGGGTCTGACACTCCCCCACCCCCCCACCGCACCCCACTAAATGGGAAAATTTTTCAATATAAGAGCCTAGTGACTGTTCTTTCATCTATAACAACCTCAATCTTACTTTCAACGTTAGCATAGTCAGTGTTACTTTTTATTTCACAGTCGCAAGAATATTCTAAAACGAACGTAGTTCTAGTCTCTGAAACTATATTGTTACATTATCACCAGAGAAAAGTTTTAATTTGATCAAACCATTTTTCCTACCCCTAAATTCAGAGCCATATATATAGCCAATCTTTATTGAATGTTTGCTTTGTACTAGTCATTTGTATGGTTTTATATGTATTCATTTAATACTACATCAATCCTAAGAGGGAGCTATTATCCCCATCTTATGGATGAATGTCAAAGGTATAGAAAGGTTAAGAAACTTGCCAGAGTTCATATGCCAAGGAAGTAGCAGAACTATGCTATAAATTTAGGCAATCTGAATGCAGACCTGGCAAATTTTACTTCTGGGCTATATAGGCTCTCACATTTGACTATAAGCCAGACTAGTTTCATTACTTTTTCTGTATTAAATTAGAAATCATGTTCAGGGAAACATTTACAGCATAGTAATTGGAGCTGTATGTCACTTAGGGTTATAAATGTTGGAATCATTTTTATTTTGAAGAATCAGATTTAAATAGGACCTTCTTAGATTGACAATGAATCATTAAATTGTGTCATCTGGTGTAATTCCCTCCGACATTGGCCGTATCTCTGCATGAAGGGTAGGGAATATCTCCCAGTTTCAGCTACTTGAACTGGTTTAGTTCTACCACTTTTTTAAGTAAAATAAGTGATTCCCACAGTTACATTATCTATTGTCTTAACTTTACTATAATGATAGACTAGAAAAAAAAGCTGGTTATAGTTTAACATGTTCAAAAGTGTCAAGTATGGTCCAAAGCCAAGCAATTTTTTTAAAGACATCATTTTTTTAACATAAGTATCTCAGTTTGTATCTGAAAGATACGGACTTTTAGAAAACATAACAATACTCTTGTCACACATGTAAAAAATAAAAATTTAACGGTAATTGAGTAGCTAGTAAATGTTCAAATTCCTATTGACTCATATGTCATACGTGGATATTTTAAGTTAGTTAGTTTGAATCAGGCTCCAAATGAGATCTTGCATTATTATTACTATCTTAAGTATCTTTTAATCTGTATATAGCCCGTCTGTCTTTTTTCTTTCCTTTACCTTTTACAATTTGTGTGTTGAAATTGTTTTGGAGTCTTTCTGACACAGATTTTTCTGCTTATAACGACGGGGAATGGTTTAACCTGTTTCTCTTTATATTCTGTAAACTAGTAGTTAGAATTCAAACATGACCATATTCAGATTTGATTTTTTTTTTTCAGAAATGGTGTGGTTGTCCTTCAGGTGGTACATAGTATCTGATTGTCTCTTAGGCTTAAGTTTGAAAGATGAGCTTTTCCCTGGATTCTGTTACACTTAGTAAGTTACTGTGATTGCTATTACTCAGCCACTTCCTTATGGTAGGATTTTTTGCTTTAATTTTTTTCTAGTTAGAGTAGGCAGGGCCTCTAGCTTTAGAACTCACGTCTGAATAATATGGTTCATTCAACAAATATGTGCATGCTGGTATGTTTAAGGATATTAGGTAACCTTTCGAAAGCTGACTATCTAAAACACCCTTAGCTTTCTCACAACCCTGTTGTGACAATTCAGTTAACAGAAAGGGGTCCTATAAAACAAAGCTTTGGATTTCAGTGTAGATCCTACTTACAAGAGCTGTGTAGAAGTCTGCTCTGACTTGCCCACTGTCTGCTATTTCTTTCTTTGCCCATTAGGGACCATACCTTTCCCCATTCTTCTTCAGAACAGCTTGAAAGACAGAGGTCATGATTGTCTACCCAATTTCAGGGAATTGAGTTTGATGGCCCACTTGCCAACAGCTCACATTGGGAAGAGTATTCTTGTCCACTGTCTGCTAACTGGTCCCCATACTAGACCTTTAAATCCCTGAAGGAAGTGATATTTAGTAACCTGGAATAATCAGACACTACCCAGAAGAAAAAAATGATGAAACACCAATTGCTGGACATAAGAAATCAAGAACTAACTGTGGATGACCAAACAACTACTATTTAAAAAAAAATGAATGAAAGAATGAGTTTTACAACTATATCCTCAAGTATGAAATTGCATTGCATTGATGGAAGAAGAACAAGCTGCTGTGTGAAGAGTAATTTGAGATTAACATTCTTAAAACTAAACATGATTGTGGAAAAAAAAAAGGTAACAGACAAAACAGAATGGACACTGCCAACATTTGAACGTATTGCTGATAATCCGTTATATATGGATATCCCACAATATGTTTATCTATTCATCTGCTGATGATATTTGGGTTGTTTCCCGGATTTTGTTCTTATAAATAAAGCTGCTGTGAACCGTTGTGTGTAAATCTTTGGGAAATAGTTTGACAACTTACAAAATCAAATATGTGCTTACCATGTACTTCAATTTCATTAATTGTTATTTACTCAAAAAAAATGAAGAGGCGTTACCAAAGTAGTTAATATCATTTTATATTCTTGCCAATAGTCGATGAGAGTTCTGGTTGCCCTACATTGTTACTAACGCTTCATTTTGTCCTTTCTTTTCATTGTAACCATTCTAGAGGGTGTTTAGTTTCCATAGGAGACAAGAATGGGTTGAATATTTAGTGACCAGAGTGAGTTAGTCATTTGTAATCACCAGCTATTTCTGGCTCTCACATGCATGTGTCAGGATTGTACATCCTCGCCTCCTTGTGGTTTGCTAGGGCCATGTGACTAGTTGGCCAGTTATTTGTAACAAAAGCTATGTGTCACTTCTAGGCACAGCATTTTGTTGCCCTCTGGAATTTACTTTCTCCTTCCTTGGAGACCAGTAACACCAAGATAGAGCTTTCATATCAGCCTGGGTTCCAGAATGAGAGTGACCAGAGTCCCCAGCCAATTTGTGATGGGCATGCAACATGAGTGAGAAGTAAATCTTTAAGTCCTTAAGGTTTTTAAATTGTTAACATGACCTAGCCAATTGTGATGGATAGAAGCCTTCCTAAATTCCTCAGCCTACCAGTAGCCAAGGAAGTGAATTTTTTGTTGATCTTTTAATGATATGGAAGTAGAACTAACACTATTTTTAAACTAAATTTTTTAATATCCAAATCAGTTGACTATGAGCTGTTGATAAATTGGTTGATAGTGTGGCAAGCAACCTCTAAGATGGTCTCCAGTGACCCCCACATCCCTGGTCTTCATGCTCTGTTGTCATCTCCTCCCCTTGAATGTGGGGCAGGACTTAACTGATTCTCTTGTGTTGAATAGAATTCAGCAGAAGTGATAGGATGTCACTTCCAAAGTCAGGTTACAAAAATACTGTCTTATACTTTCAACAACCTCTCTTGCTCGCTCTGAGAGAAGCCAGCGATCATGTTTTGTGCTACTTTGTGGAAAGGCTCATGTGACAAGAAACTGATGTCTCCAGGCAACAGCCATAGAATGAGCATGGAAATGGATTCTTCCCCGGTCAAGCCTTCAGCTTCCGTGATTTATGATCATCTGTTATTCATACTGTGTAATGCAGTGAGTAATGTCTTGTTTTTCTCTAGCTTCTTTAAAGACTTTTTTCTTTGTCTTTAATTTTCAGAAATTTGATGATGAGGCGTCTGAGCATGGGTTTCTTTGGATTCATCTTATTTTGGCTTCCCTCAGCTTCTTGAATCTAGATTATATCTTCTGTTAAATTTAGAAAGTTTCTAGTCATTACTTCTTCAAATATGATTCAATCCTGCACTCTTTTTCTTCTTCTGGAACTCCAATGACATGAATGTTAGCTCTTGTTATTGTCCCAAAGTCTCTGAGATTCTGTTCGTTTTTATTCAATATATATATTCTCTATTCAGATTAGATAATGCTTAATGATCTGTCTGCAGGTTCACTGATTCTTTCCTCTGTCATCTATACTCTGCTATTGAGCCCGTCTAATAAGTTTTGTTTGGGTTTTTTGTTTGTTTTTTTGTCACTGTATTTTTCAGTTCTAAAATTTCCATTTGGATCTTCTCTTTATTATTCAAGTTGATTCTTGAGTAATTTTGCATTGGATCCTCGACATTTTGAGTATTATGAGAATCTTGTTCCTATTTAAATCTTCTATTTTATAGGACAGATTCTGTTCATTTTTAGGTTTAGGTTCCGAATGCATGTTCTGGCCCACTTTTGTGGTACAATGTCAGTTTAATTTTCAAAGTCTTTGTAGCACTATTCTCATCTGTCCCTAGTTGGATACCACCCAGAAATCAATCTGAAACCTGGATAGTAGTCCACTGGTGGACTGTTTGCTGTGTTGATTATGGTCAGTTTCATGCATGGGCTGCTTGAGAATCTGTCCAGGACTTCATATGGGGTCTGACAAGTAAGTTTGTGAACTTGTTGCAACACTGTTGTTAACCTTTTTTGATATCAGAGTAATTAATTATTCATTATGGATTTGTACCAACTGGACAGTTAACCAAGTTTACTATTTGAAAGTGCTGAAAAGACTGTGAAAAAGTTAGACGACTTGAATTTTTCACCAACAATTCATGGCTCTTGCATCACGACAATGCAGCAGCTCACAGGGCACTGTCTATGAGGGAGTTTTTAACCAATAAACAAATAACTGTATCAGAACACCCTCCCTACTCATCTGATCTGGTCTTCAATGACTTCTTTCTTTACCGAAGATGAAGGAAATATTGAAAGGAAGACATTTTGATGACATTCAGGACATCAAGGGTAATATGACAACAGCTCTGATGGCCATTCCAGAAAAAGAGTTCCCAAATTACTTTGAAGGGTGGACTAGGTGCTGGCGTCGATGCATAGCTTCCCTTGGAAGGTGACTGTAGTGATATTCAGCACTGAGGAGGTATGTAGCACTTGTTCTAGGATGAGTTTGCAAACTTAATTGTCCGACCTCGTAGTATATGTAAGTACTGTTTGCAGTTTCAGGCATCCAGTGGGGATCTTGGAACGTACCCCCCCACAGATAAGGGAAGACTACCATATTTAGCAGCAGTAATAGGATAGAATATACTTATTGTATCTTGTGTGGAACTCTAATTCTCCCCAAAATAGGTTTTTATCTACCAAGAAACTAAAACAGGTTTAGTAATAAAGGAACCCTATTTGAGAGGAAACTAACATTAAGTACTTATGTGTCAGACACTATACTAAGTGATATTAAAACTGTCCAACAACCCAACAAAGAAGACATTTCCTTTCGATTGTTAAAAAAGCACACTCAAGACAGAAGGAAGTGACATCTATTCCATGCTCTGTGTCTATTGGGGGTTTTGTTTGTTTTTAAAATATGAAAAATTACAAAGAAACTGTAGCAAACACCTTGCATACAGACTCGCCAGTATTGATCATTGTTAACATACTAATTTGTTCTTAAATAAATTAAGGAACAAAATATTACAAGCAAAGGTAACATGCTTTTATCACTTTCCCTTTCCCATTTCTCTCACCACCCAAGAAACTATCATGAATTTCATGATGCCTTTTCAGTTTAGTTTTTTGTACTTATGTGTTCATGTATAGGTATTCACAAACAAAGTACAGTATTTCAAATGTTAAACTTGTTTTTTGTTCATTATTCTGTATCTTAGGGCAGCCTTTAATAGCTAAATTTAGTCTCTTTACATTTATTATGATACTGAAATACTTAGACTTTTTCCTATCATTTTGTTTTGTGTTTTTCATTATAAAAGAGCAGCACTAATTCCTTTTTTTAATTCTTCTCATTTTTATATTAAAGAGGATTTGATCTTCCCGCACCCTTGCACAGGACTGAAAGTTACTCATTTAGTCAGTTTTTGTTATTTTGTGGGTATTCTTAAGCTTTTAATATACCTGTGATTTAGAGAATATTAATATTTGTAAAATGGTCAGTGCCTTAGTTTCTTTCCTAATTAAGACAAGTATCTCACCTTATTTTTATTTCTCTTCATATTCATTCTTAAACACAACTAATTTCTGGGAAATAATGAAATTGTTGAAGGATTGTATTGAGCCTCCTTAACTGTGGCACCTTTCAGCCTCTCCTCCCAGAACTGCCTCATGCTTGGTAGCGTTATACTTCAAACTGACAGCACTTCTCTGAATGGCAGACACTGTCTCAGACGAAGGGCTCTTTCTGACAAAATACAGAAATAGTGCTAACTCTCCCCAGTCCCCTGCCCGCCCCTCCCAAAATGGCTGGCACCACATATTACACTCACTCCTTTGCTATTTGCAAGTTTATTTAACAGCCTGCCCAACTGTCTCCTTCCATGGAAAGTATTTTCCTCATTGTCTGTTGGAATGCATTTGAAGCAGCTTCTTTTAACGGTTAAAAACATCTAATTCTTCTATTTTGGGGAACTTTAATATTCCTGTATTCCTGTATAGTCACGTTGGATAAAATGTCTTGAACACAAGCGAGTTATCTTTTTTTTTTTCCATTCTTTATGCCAGACTTTTAAGAAAGAATGTGTTTGCATCTAATTCTCCTTTGGCTGCTTCTGCTGCAGTGAGTAGCACTTTTGGATCAAGTTCCCAGTCGCAGCACGGTCGAGGAAAGTCTGCATTTTTTTAGAATGACTGACATTCTCCCGGTGCCATTGGATTCCACCCCATTTTCTGGGATTTTGGCTGTTACTTCAAGCACTTAAATCTTCTGAGTCTCACCAGGTCTTTTTTGTTTTTTCAAATGATCTTCAGAAGTGCTTTTGTAGGAAATTTAAAATGTCACAATCGAAGTTTACAAACCCTTTTACTGGGAGGTTAAAGTACAATGCAACAAACAGATCAAAAGCACACTAAAGTTTCTCTGGCATCAGTTTTGAAAACCCTAACTTCTATAAGAGGTCCAGACACGTGGAAAGTTTTGTAGATTTTTTTCAACCCTCCATGGAGTGTAGTGAATTCAGAAGAATTACAGGCAATCACCAATTGGCATTTCAGAAGTTAATTTGTAAAAGGACAGCCATGATCT
This sequence comes from Rhinolophus sinicus, assembly GCF_057876585.1. Taxonomy (NCBI): domain Eukaryota; kingdom Metazoa; phylum Chordata; class Mammalia; order Chiroptera; family Rhinolophidae; genus Rhinolophus; species Rhinolophus sinicus. Next base: position 53,317,736 of record NC_142516.1, read on the forward strand.
TGGACTTGATGTAGGTTGAAAATGAAATAATCTTTTTGTGCAAATTTGTACAAATGGTTCCCATAGCAACAATGATATAGAGGAAGGGGGTAGTTTCCCAGGTTAGCCTGTGAAGCCTATGAAACCATAATCTAGTCGCACTGCTTTTATGGGAAAAGTGTCCAATACCCTTGCCAATTCCAGGCACCAGTGAAGTGACCTCCCCCTGTCCCAAACTGACTACATTTCCAAACAAACTTTGGGATGGGTGATCTGATAGCTGGGATTGTGACTTCTTTACTATCAGGAACTTATCACCATCTGCAGGGAGTTGTATGTATGAGAGGTGGAAAGGAGACGTGGGAAAAGCTCCAGATGAATAAACAACAGGTAGGGTACGAAGGCCGGGGAGTTAGAACCTGGGAAGGCACCCCTGAACTGGGAGGACTAGAAAAGGGGGTATGGGAAGGAATCAAGTGCACAGTGAAGCCAGCGATGAGAATTACGTACGAAGAGGAGGAGAAAGGCAGCGCTAGGAAAACAATGTCATACTCTCAGGCACAGTCCATGTTAATGATACACGTCAGGGGACCTGCCCACATGCACAGCCAGTAATGAGCAAGTGGGCCCTGCAGCCCTGTTGCCAGGGCTTCGCTGTAATGGACTGTTTTCAACTTTGCAGACATTCCCACCCCTGCGATATTTGCTCTCTCGCCTCCCACTTGGTCCCCTCAGTTCAACAATCTTGCTGCCTAGACTTCCAAAAAGTCTAGTTTCCAAAAGACTTCCTTGCTCTTCCTTTTGTCTCAGGGCCCTCCCCTCCCACACACCTTTCCTTCCAGATCATGGGGTCCTCTGTCTCCCCTTTGAGAGGCCTTCCTACTTCACCAACTTTGCTCTGAACATCGGGTGCTTCTCCCAGCTCTTTCTCACTGGGGAACTTGAACCCCAGGTCTGTTGCTCCCTTCACCCCTGCACGATTATTCCTCTCCTGCCTTCTGCTTACTGCTGGCCTGCCCCCCTCCTGCATTCCACCCCTTCCCTGTGCCATCTTATGCCTTTCTCCCCTCACCTCTGTACTTCCTCCTTCTGCCATCATTCAGCTGATGTTTTTTTCCACGTTCACATCTTAACCCTTGACTTCTCATTCCCACCATAGGCCTTTATCCACCACCTCTTCCCTTTCCTTCCTGACCTGCATCTTTCTCCTACTTTCAATCCTGCTTTTTCCCTCCCTCCATAATTACAAATCCTTCCCTCCCTGCCTGACCCAAGGTCCTACGCACCTTTCCCCCTTTTTCCTCAAAGCCCTTCTTCTCTGGACCCTATTTTCGTTCTCTAGGATCTTGACTGTAGGCTCAAAGTCCCCTCACGATTTCTGATTCCCACACCTTTTCCCAACCCCAGCTGTTATTCTTCATCTTATTTCTCCCTTCTCTATTTTCTGGGGATTCTTAAAACAGCCCCTTGGTATGTATACAGAGGTGTCGTGGGGTTTCCAGACTGGGCACTTGCCCTCGCTCACACATGCCTGCGAGGCGAGGATTGCCTCAGGAGTGGCCTGTGGCCTGTCCCAGGGCTAAGAGGAGGAAGGGCATTGCCTGAGTCACAGGATGTGTGTGCATGTTACCTCAGACCCCTCTTCCAAACTGCTCAAAAGGTACATTCTGCACAGCATTGCAAAAGTACTGAACTGTAGAATTAAACAAGGTTAAAGTGGTATATGTTATGTGTATTTTACCACAATTAAAAAGAGGGAAGCATCCTACACAAAGCCTGTCCAGGTGCCCTGTCTTCAAGGCCTGGCATTTGGTACTTGGCTTGAACAGAACTGCTCACAGAAGGCATTGGAAATACCGACAGGGTCCCTCTTTGAAATCAAGGATCATTCCTGTACTCTTTCCATCCATGTTTCTTTCTGTTTGTTGAACATATACTACAAGACCCTGGCCCAACTCTGGGAATCCAGGGACGCGTGAGATATGGTCCCTGTTCTCTGGGAACTTGGTCTAGTGCGGCAGACAAACACCAAGTCAACAGAATAATTACCAATGTGCTAAAGGTACAGGAAGACAAACCAAGTGCCAAGATAGAAAACAGAGCCCGCTTTACAGAGTGTGTGGAAGACCTTTTTGAGATGCTGAAAGGTGAAGAACAAGCAGGAGCCAGCAGAGCAGCACTGGAGGGGAGAGTGCTCCAGGTGGAGAGTTGCACACGGGCAGAGCCCCAGCGGAGGGGAGTCCGACATAAGCGTCAGTAAACACGAGTGACTTGACAGTGAAGGACAAATAGTTCACTTCAGCTCTTAATCACCTGCATTTGCCTCTGATGTATTTGAGCGGCAAACAATGGATGACCCGCTGTGGAAACAAATTTGATACTTAACTACTAACACTGTACAGTCTGATAAAGAAGAAAAACCACCTTGATGATTTGTTTTCATGTTTGTCCTTCTGCAGAAGGGGCTACCCATGCCCTCATGTCCAGCCTGGGTTGAGCCTGGTTTCCAGCTCAGGAGGGGCCGTCTTCAGGTTTGCAGTGACCATGGCAGTGTGGTGGCCTGCTTTCACTGGTGGGCACTGGAACTGTTCAGCCTGCGTTCAAGTTCTGGCTCTCCCTCACCAGCTGTGTGACCTGGGGCAGCTCTCCATACCATCCCTCTCATGTGTAAAAGGGGAATGTTATGAGGCTCCAATGAAATAATATAACACTTAGAATAGCACCTGACAACTGAGAAATAATAGATATTAATTATTTAATTATGTCTCAAAGGACCCATGGATCCCGTCACTTCTCTACTGCTTAGGCTAAAATAAATTGTTCTACACTCTTTGCAAGTGTGAGAATAAGTGGACCGCTTACAGAGCATTCGGTACGGCACTTGGAACTTTTGTCCAGATGAGTATGATAGGTTGAATAATAGTTGAGTAAGCTGCCACGCAAGGAACGAAGTAGTCAGGGCTAGAGCAAGTGCTCAGCAACTTCAGGGAAGAATATCGGGAGCATTTGCTATTTCTAGGGGAAAGCAATTTGTGGCAGGCATGCTAGTCGCCTACGTGAAATCTTTTCTTTCCCCTTTGATTAACAAACTGCTGATTTTCTATGGGGCAGTAACATGCCTAGGTAAAAAGACCTCCCCATAATCCCTTGTAGCCAGGAGTGGCAATTTGAACCAATCCTGGCCAGTTAGAAGTAAGCCGAAGTTACTGGGTGGAACCTCTAGGAAAGCATTTCAAAAGAAGCCAACTTGGATGGAATCTGCCTTTTGTCTTGTGTTTTCCCCCGCTTTCCTAGCTAGAATGGGTATGTGATGCCTGGATATGCAGCAGCCACGCAAGACTGAGTGAGGATGAAGCCTGTATGCCGAGGGAGGCAGAACAGGAAGACTAAAGAAGCACTTGTGCTTGCCTTATTACCGCTGGATTTACTGTTAAATGAGAAAAGATAAACTATTTGATTAAACTTCTGTAGCTGGGTTTCAGTTACACACAGCCTAACACAGTTCTAACAAAAAGGGCCAAAGTGACATTCACTAAGAATTACTGTTTTTTTAGCAAAAGACAAACTGATAATGTAACAGTGGATATTGGGTTAGGGGTTCTCATTTACCCTTCAGATTCCTCTGAACCTGTACATGGGAGTAAGATTGAAAAATGGACCAAGAAGGCATTCTTCAAATTGAAATGCTTTTATTAGAGTACTAATAATTGCAGATAAAAAAAAAAAACATGTAAAAAGAGAAACACTCAGAAACGCTATTACAGATTAGGCAAATCAGTCAGAGGAAAAAGATTTCTGTAGCGTATATAAAATGTAAACATTTGCCCTGGGATTTCCCACAGATGGCACAGTCCATAAGGACTTATTTGGAACAAAAATGAGTCTATCGAATCTCCAGTATCACTTCTATAACGTATGCAAACTTGCTACACTGAAAGTTAAAGTTCCTAGTACGCCCAAAATGTTCTATGCAAAAAACTAAAAATGGCTCCCAATCAAGGCAACTTGAACATCAACTGCTACATGTGGAAACAGCACCGAAGCAAATCAGTATTCCAACGACGAGCTTCCACTCACTATGCTAACTGTATTTACATTTACCTTGACAGAGATTACAAAAATATACGTAGTATATAAAACCCCAACTTGAGTCTGGGGTTGAAGATGAAATATTTCTTGCTTATCAAATGCTCCAGAGAGGCACCAAATCAGTCACTTGAACTCAGGCAGAGGGGACTAAGAAGAGGCCCTCTTCTGTTCAGAAAATGGAGATTCATAAACTTCCATGGGGGGGCAGGTACAAACCAGGTGCTGATCGCCGTAGATGTCATCAATCCGGGCAATGGTTGGCCAGAATTTGCTCTCTGGTTTCACAAAGGGCTACAAGGGACAAAAGATAGAAATATTCTAGGGTACTGTGAAAGGTTTCTCTTGAGAGAGGAGATTACAGTGATACCATGAAAGCCTAAGACCACTAGCCCAACAAGTACTCAAAAAGTATAAGCTAAAAGCCAACTCTTCATTACTGTCCCCAAAATCCAACATTTGATGTTGTCCCCACCCCATCAAACAGACTACAGAGCATCTTCTTCATATAAGAATCAGAAAGTAAAGGTTGCATTTGGGGCCATCTCCCTGTTGGATGATGGTAGAGAACATCTGCTTGCCTGGGTCTTCCTCCACTGTGCGCCCTGCCAATTCCCAGGCCTGTGGTGACACTCTGACTTCAGAGCTTTGAAAGCTGATACCTGTGCTCTGCGTCCCGCATCATGACCCACATTTCACAAGGTGTCCCATATATAGTTACTATACTAAGGAGACTACAAGACTGGGAGCCCCTCAGAGTAGGTGATGGCCCCTCATACGCATGTGAACACTATGCCAACTAGTACATTAGCTTCAGAGGAGAACTTACGAGTGGGAATGCTGCCACCTCTCTGGAATATGGCCGATCCCAGTGGGAGGACGTGACACAGGTCAGGGAGTGAGGAGACATCTGAGACAGACAGGGATGGGAGAGGGATCAGAGCAGAACACCGCCTTTGCCCACACTTCACCTCAACCAGTGAGCTTCTGACGGAAGCCCATGGACAGAAACGGCTGTTTTGTTTTGATTCAATTTAGGGGGAAGGAAATTTTGGTAGGAAATTTTTTATTGTGAAATATTTCAAATATCAGAAAGTTATGGTAACATAATAAGCACATCTACCACGACCATAAATCAACATTTTGTCATAATTGCTTAATCTTTTAAAGTAAAAAAAAAAATTACAGATACAGTTGAAACTGGCTGCATATTTCCTCTTCGTCTCATTGCTCGCCCTCTTCCCCAGTAATAACCACTATCTTATATTTGGTGTTCACCATTCTCGTCATGTTTTTATACTGTTACTTCATATATTAATAAACAGCATATAGCATTTTTTGGTACAATTTTAAACCTATATCATGCTACCATGTTTCCCCGAAAATAAAACCTAGCCAGACAATCAGCTCTAATGCATCTTTTTGGAGCAAAAATTAATATAAGACCCTGTCTTATAGTAATATTATAGTAAAATAAAACCAGGTCTTTTATATTATATTATATTATATTATATTATATTATATTATATTATATTATATTATATTATATTACATTACATTCCCGGTCTTATAGTAAAATAAGACCGGATCTTATATTAATTTTTGCTCCAAAAGACACATTAGAGCTGATTGTCCAGCTAGATCTTATTTTCAGGGAAACAAGGTATGCGTGTTATTCTCCACTTGCTTTTATAACTCAGTGTTATGTTCTTTACACGTCTATTGCCATTTTGAAAAATAGCCTAAATCCTGCAAGAATCAGCAGTATCTAGAGAAAAGAGAAATAACGAGGACAGTAGAAACAATCATACTGTATCCCTTCATTATCCTGTGAAACCCACACTCTGCCTTCTCCTGCCAGCCATTGGCCCCTGTACTCCACCCGCAGCTGGACATTTGGGAACTTGCTTGACTGGTTGTCTAGCTTGAAGGCCCTAACAACACAACCATGGCCTTCACGGCTCTCAGTCCATGATCCCACAGCTTAATAATGTCTGGACCTAACAAGAAACTTAGGGCTCTGATCAGATAGAAAAATGAACGTGTTCTGGACGAGGCAGGATAACACCTAACAAAATTTTCTCCAACATAAGCCATAAATATTGTAAAACATTCAGGCCAAGTGCCAGCCTGGGTCTAATAGAAGTACTTACCTTTATCCCGAGTTTGTGAGGTAAATCATCTCTAGTGAGTGCATCCAACAGGGACACAAACACAGAATGCTAAGACTTCCTCGACTTAAGCCCTGCAGCCTGTGCTCCCTCCTTTGGTAACCAGTTGGATGTGTGGAGGGTGTCGAGTTCCCACAACCCCAAACTAATTACACGAAGTTAAAACCCATCAGAAAATATCCGCATTATACTTGAGTAACCACTGCTATGTTCAAGAAGCAGCTTTAAACTTCCAAGGAATGAATGCATCATCGTCACAGAAGAATGGCCTTATTCTAGGCAAGAATATCATCTTCTAATGAGAGTTCAGGGTTAGCTAGCACCCTGATCAGACACCAGTTTCTGCTCGAGGGGACATTTTGAATCAAGTACCAGTGCCTACGCACCTTCAGTGGGTTAACCCTCGGGTCAATACGGCCCTCCTCGATGTCGGCGATTTCCTGCCGAATGCTGATCATGGCGTCACAGAATCTATCCAGCTCTGCCTTGTCCTCCGACTCAGTGGGCTCAATCATCAGAGTCCCTGCCACTGGCCAGGACATGGTAGGGGCATGAAATCCTGCAAGGGAGACAGAGACGTGTGTCACTCATTTTGACCTCCCAATTTGGAAGAGATCCTCCCTATCTTATAATTTATCCTAAGGAAACCATCAGAAAAATTTGCTAATATATGTATCTGAGGATTCGTCTCAGCACTGTTTATGGAAGAAAATCTTGGGAAATAACCCAGCATCCAACTGATCCAGGATCAGTTAAACAACTTTTACAGGTTATCCATACAATAAATATGTAACCATCAAAAGTGTGTAAATTTACATTTGTTAAATTGGGTCAACATTCAAAAATATTAAGTGAAAAAAACCCACTACATCATGATACTCCATTTTATTAAAAATATATATATATATGTGTATATATGATACCTTGAAGAATAAATACTAAAAATATTATAAATAAGCATAAATACTAAAAGAATACTAAAGAAATAAATAAATACTAAAGAAAACTAAAATTTTAATAGGTGTTATTGCCAGAAAATGAGACTGAGATTTTTATTTCACTTTGTGATTTCGAGTCTTTCTATAACGCTCATGTATTACTTGCCATTAAGAGAAACTACAGTATTAAAGCCTATTAAATGATAAAAAGGAGTCTGGAGTGTCATTGTCCCTGTCCTACAGACAGGGAACCGGTACGTGGAAAGCCTTTGGCTTTGCACTGAATACAGGCTGAAGATTTTCTATGTTTCCATTAAGATGAATGGTCGAGAGAGATTTACTGGACAAAAGCCAAAAACTACTTTTGCCATTTCTTACCCTTTTTCTGAAACTTTAAAAGATGAAGACTGGCTCCTGGGTTGATATACCTGCCTGCTAAGTTTGCCCTACAGGACTACAGTGACTCCCAATTCTGGTGCATCATGACAAGGGATGCTTTAGTCATTACTATATGCTTTAAGGATCGTCTCCTCAACATTTTATTACAAAAATTTTCAAACATACTGGTACGTTAAAAGGAGTGAACACCCATATACCTTCCACCTAGATTTTATAGTGATGCTCTGTTTGCTTTATCACGTATCTATTCATCTATCCATCTACCTTATTTTTGATGCATTTCAAAGTATGTTGCAGTCATAAGCTCACTTCTCCCTTAAATACTTCAGCATGCATTTCATTAACTAGAATTCAATATCCACATATTTTTGTGATAAAATGGACATACAGGGAAATGCACAAATCTAAGTGAACGATTTAATGAGATTTCACAAATGCATAAAACTGTCACCCAAATCAGAAAGGGATTTTTTTTTTTAAACAAAAGCTGGTCTCATTAAATCTGAAACAAATTCAGCCCAATATATTCTGCTGTAGTGGTTTCCATATCTGGAACCATCTGAGTCGTCTAGAAACACAAATTCCTGGATCTCTACCCTGATTCAGAAAGTCTCACGTCAGGCTCAGAAACCTGAGTGTTAAAAACTCCCCAGGTGATTCCAGTCATTGGTTATGTTTGGAAACCTCTGTCCTAAGGCAGCATGTCCCACACTTGTCTGATAAAAGACTCAATCTGTGAGACACTTGTTAAATATACAGATTACTAGGCCTTTCCCCTGGAAATTCTGCTTCAGTAGGTGTCATTACGTCCAGAATCTATGTTACCCTTTTCATTGTTGTTTTTTTACTTAGCCATTCATTCATTCATTCATTCATTCATTCTCTGTTACTAAATACATATGAGTACCTACTATGTGCCAGGCTCCTGGACAATTGTGGGCTTAGGGCAAGTGTGGCAATCACTCTATCAAACATCAAAATAATGTCAAGGTTGGAGATAACAAAGGACTTGGAAATGCTGGGCGGTAACTTAGTGGAGTCACATAGGACTCCACATCCATTGAAAGGCAGTGAATGTTGTCTCCCCAATTTAGCCTTCCTGAGAATTGAAGGGTCTTTGATATTATTAATACTGTGTTTCCCCGAAAATAAGATCTAACTGGACAATCACCTCTAATGCGTCTTTTGCAGCAAAAATTAATATAAGACCCGGTTTTATATAAGACCCGGTCTTATAGTAAAATAAGACCGGGTCTTATATTAGTTTTTGCTCCAAAAGATGCATTACAGCTGATTGTCCAGCTAGGTCTTATTTTCGGGGAAACACGGTAATGTCAGAAAATATATTTTAATAAGGGTTGTGTTGAATGAACATCCACTAACACACAAAGGGCCCGTGTCTCTAAAATCCTTTAACGAAAATTGCACCTTTGTGAAAACAACATGCACCTACTTCTTCAGCTCTAGAAGCAGCTGAAACAGCCATGCCATGACTGAGACGGTTATAAAACTCAAATGCCATTCATTTCTAATACTTCTACAGGTTACTTGCTCCACTTCCTTCCCTGTTACTCCAGCTTACTTCTTCATGGACTTCTCTGTTTACCAGGAATGGGATAGGAGTAAGAATTTACCAGAAACATGGGCACAGAGCAACAATTATTTTGTTTGGGATTTTTAATTTTAACTATACAGACTTCTTTTCTTGGCTGCATAGATTCAAGATGCATGATTTAATATCTTTCAAGGGGCACTACAAATGTCATAAGGGAGAGTTTTTCTCTATCACTTTGAAGGTTGCCGAGAACCCTGCACTCCCCATTTAGCCTATGGATCAGTGTCCTGTGGTGCCTGCACATTCGGTTTGTGCCACCAGGAAGTAGTCCACAGCCAGCAAGGGCAGCTGCATGAATGTCAAAAGCCCGAGTTCCCCTACAAGGTGTCGCTCCCATGAGGCCACTCACCGTAATCCTGAAGCCTCTTGGCCACATCCACAGCCTCAATATTTGCAGACTTTTTGAAGGGTCTTGTATCCAAAATAAATTCATGAGCCACATAACCTGTTCAGGAAAATTGTTTCATTTCAAGATTAGCATCAGCTTATGGTTTTACCCAAACAAATGAGCAAATACCAGCTTTTTAATGCATATTAAAATACACGGGCACTTGGTAAGTTTATAGTTGGAAACAAAGATTTCACACAAAAAATTTTAACATGTCAGGCAAATGTGTCTGATCCTTAGTGTGCGGCACACTCATGAGCCAGCAAGCTAATGGGATGTGGGGCTTTGGTGCCAATGTACTGCTGGGGATGAGATTATTTCTAATGCTGAGGACCTAAAATCTACATACAACGTTTATCACAGGCCTGATCCTTTTATACAAAATATTTTTAAAGCTAAGGATGCATTGACACCCTTTTCAGCATCCTGCCCCCAACATCACATAACTGTGTCTTCTGCATGAAGTACATTTACTAAACATACATCCATAGGACACGTTCAGAATTTCACGTGATTCTTCAAAGGGGTATCTGAAGTTTGGGCTTCACACTGAGAGTTAGAAATAGGGGCTGTCAAACAGCACACCACAAGTGGCAAGGAGTTGATGGAGCCAAAGTCTCTGTGGGGCCAGTTCACTTTGTTGTAGTTTATAAACTGATTCCCTGTCTATGCCCAGGCTGCCATCTCCCCAGAATGAGCTGATGACCATCCATCCATCATCAATAATAGACCACCAATCAGTCAGCATTTTCATAAATAGAACACTCCTGGGGGCTTTCCAAATTCCACGGCCACATAACTGATGCATTTCCTTCGAGGAGTATCCACACATGAGACAATAATGTATCCTTCTTGACCTGCTTTCCTGACTCAGCAAACGATGAATCTACTTACAGATACTTGGAGCAGACAAGTGCTTAATCCTGCGCAGAACGGCCGCAGTTATTAACCATCCTGGGTAGTCTGTGAACTGCTGTGCTTCATATGGAACACACACACGTGACAGGATTGGTTTTGTTTGAAAATATAAGGATGAGAGCCTGAGACGTTGAATATACTGTCACTGTATGTTTTTAAAACACGATCTCTAATGACAGGGATTCAACTTGTGAGTTGTGAGGAGAGTGATTCAAAAGTCAAAAGTTGTACTCATAGGTAAACTCAGAAAAACAAGCGCCAAAAGGAATGACCAGTTGGAATGTTCAGGGGGAAAATTGTGAGATTATTTAAATCCTCATCAACTATTAAGTCTAGGAATCCTAAATGCCCTACTATGCTTCCCCATGTGGGGAGCCCAACCTTGGACCTTTCTTCTCTGAGCCTCTGGCAGCCACCCCAGCACCAGCACTGTGACAATGACACGAGGAAGAAGGCGAGTGAAGCTCATTGCTCTGAAGGACGCAGCCGGGAGGGGAGGAGGAGAGGGAGTCGCTCTTGCTGGAGGAAGGAGAGCAGAGTCTTCCAAGCAGAAGTACAGTAATAGCTGAAAGTCCCCACCAAGCTGAGGCCAGTGCTGCTAACACCAACACTTCATCTCGGGCCCCCACCGCAGCCAAGTGGTTTGGGAAGAGCTCCATTTGCAAAATGAGGTTCAGATGTTATTTTCTAAATCTATATTCTAATGCCTTCAAATGGAAACGAGTAGAATTTCAGCCTCTCTCTCTCTCTCTCTCTCTCTCTCTCTCTCTCTCCCCCCCCCCCACCCTTGAGTCCTGAACGGGGTAAAATTTAAACTTGGTAGTTATTAAAGGCCAGATCCCAAGATGTTCACCTTTTTTGCAGTTCTTAAGGCAAAAAGATATATGAACCTTCCATGGCATATGGTGAGTCAGGGCAATCTGAAGTAGAAATTGTATACACTGATCAGCGCAAGTTTTAATGTTCACTTAGTAGGTGTTTTCGCTGGGCCTAACCATGACTATAACAGAGCCTGCAAAGATACCAAGTCAAAGGAGCAAGGAGAGGAGGGGTAGGAACATGGAAAAGCTTGGCTCTAAGCTTAGAACATCCCCCTCCCAGCACCCCAAATGTTAATGATCTTCCGAGGCTGCAAATGAGATGGGAACATGCCAGAGAAAAATAAGATTTCTCAAAACCCGCCTTGGGAGCTAGGACTGGACCTTACTGATCCCACATCCTCAGAATGACTGCCTAGAAATAAATGGACCTCACCAGATAATTACGCTATAAAGCTTGGATGGCCAATGAACGCTCAGACAAGCTTTTCAGTTGCAATCCAGGGACCACAACTAACAATCAAAACTGCCTGTTTCCCTGGGAATGAGAACAGGCAGGCAGGCCCCTGGCCTCAGGAGGGTCACTTCCCAGCCGGGGATGTGACGGCCCGGCCTGAGGCCCATGTCCGCCCACAAAAGCCACCGAGAAACTTCTTCACAGGAATTTCCAAACAGAGTTCGGTTTGTCCAAGATCAGAAAGAAATAGGCATTTAAGAATTTAAAGCATAAATAAAACATTGGGATACTAACAAAGTTGTCTAGTCCACTGGCAGGAACTTCATTTAGACCAAAAAGTGAGCTTAGCCTCCCACAAGAGTAAACATCTGTGAATTCTTTAAATTCCTCCATTAAAAATATATCATCTTACCTGAGGTAATTCCTTTCTTTCCTCATCCTAGCAGAATAAATCTGACTGTTGCTCCCCTATCTCAATTCTTGCCTATCCCTTCCTTACTTAGCAAAACTGTAAGCCTCAACAGTTTAGCTGGTATTTTCAAATCTCTCAAAGAAATGGTTCATAAAGGGAAGCCTGGAGTTCATTAAAATTATTGCCTCATAGTCATCCAAAGTAATTCCAAAGTCTTATTTAGAGCTAGTAAATAGGATTAAGATGAATAACGGTCTTCAAATATTGCTGTTAGACATTTTGGAATACAGTGTGTTTAAAAACATTTCTATGTTGTGCCCTCGGGAGGTACAGTGATAATTCTTTTCTAGGCCCTAAATTACTAAGCCTGAAATTGTATGAGTGTGTTTACCAGACCAAACATAAGACAATTTTCGGTTTCATGAACTTCGGGATTGGGTAATCACCAATCCATTTCTGCTTGGGATAAGCAATAGGATTCATTATTTCATTCTGGGGTAAAATGTCAAAACAAATGGAAATTTCATCTATCTTTTTGTGCTGCAAATCTCCTCGGGCTGGGACGACTCTGCCCAAAAGCAGCCACTTAAATGCCAAGCATGTGGGGGGCACCTGAGAAACCATCTCGCTCACTCGCCTCTCCTGGAGGGCCGCCCCCTCCCCACATAGTCTGGATCACACTGGTTCTTTCTTGCTTTAAAAAACTAAAGTTTGCATCACACAGCTCTGTGCACATACTGAAAATCACTGAATTGTACATTTTAAGTGGGCAATTTGTATGGCATATGAATACTATCTCAACGAAGTTGTGAAATCCAGATACTCTGAAGGAAGGTTTCAAATATAAAAATATTAAAAATTAGGAAAAAACCATCAACCTTGTAAATTAAAGCACAAGGATCATTTTTCACCCATCAAATTGGCAAAGATGTTTCGTTTTTTGTGTGTCGCTTTTTCATGCCCTCAAGGCCCTGGTGTGTCGGTCACTGGCAGGTGCTAACAGTGGGAAGTAAATCGATCTGAAGTTCCTGAGGGGACAAGTAGGCCGTACGTATCACAAGCTGAAATGAATTCATATCCTCTAAACTAATAATTTCTCTTCTAGGACTCTAACCAGGGATTTGCTGCTGTTTTTAATCTAAGTAAAGGACATTCGTTGCAACATTGTTACAAATGCAAACAACTGGGGGTGGAGGGGACCCTACAGAATTGCTTAAATCAGGGTACATCCATACAATAGAATTGATGTAGCCACTTTCAAAGGACATTTAATGACACATGGGGAAATGATCACAATATAAGATGAAGTAAAAAAACAGGATACAAACTGCGTAAAATGATCTCAACTATCTAAGACGCGAAGGAATACAGCACAGTATTAATAGTGGTTATGTCTGCTTGAAGGAACCATGGATCATTTGCATTTCCTTCCTCGTAATTTTTTATTTTCCAAAATTTCCCTGTTGAGCATCTATACATTACTTCTATAACGATAAAACAAATACATAAGCTAATCCTCAAGGCCAGTACATAAGCAGGATCCATTTCATAGCGCAGGAGCAATGTTTGAATTAACTAGTAGCTCTTGTAGCTTCTTTAATACCCACGTCAGAAGGATTTTCTTGTGTTGCTTACAGACATATTGCCCACAACTTTCTTTCCTACTCTATGGGGAGCATTTCTATCCAGGGCTTCAGGTTAGTTTTTTCTGTTTTCAAACTCCAGAACCACCCACTTTGGATACATATTTATAAGGCAAGACCAGCCTTTAAATGAAAGATCACAGATGTAAATGATGGGCCAGAGAAACCGAGAGCCAAAGAGGGGCCTGCTTCCTGTGGCCCGAGGTCTGGGGGCGCTGCTTACTGACTGCTGTCTCTCACCTCCAGGGGCTAGGGATTGTGCGCCCCCACCCAGCGCTGCCCACACCCAGCACTGCCCACACCCAGCACTGCGATCTACTAGGCGCTTAGCCCCAGTCCTTCCCATCACCTCCAGGGTGCCTTTGTTCCATATCTATTATAGTCACTTCACTCTCCCCTCTTCATAGCCTTTTCCCTGGCAGCTTAAAATCATGTCATTCTCTTATTTAAAAACAAAACAAAACTGCACCTTATTTGAAGCAGCTTCCCCACCTTCAATACCAAACTCCCACAAACCATGAAAACTTCACCCTTCTCCTCCCCAACCTCAGTGCAATTATCAGCCCGTTTTCACCTGGCATCTGCCTCACGTTTTTGCCCTAACGGCTTTCAAAGGTGACTGAAGGCTTCCTAATTGTTAAAAGGCAGCGGTGCTTTCTAAGACTCCTATCATAAGACCAGCCGCGCGCTCTTGGGTCTGTCTCCCTGGTAAGCACCACAGGCGCATCCGTTGGTTGATCCCGTGCTGTGCCAGACATGATGCCAACCAAGTATGGGAGCAAGAGAGTTGTCGTGGGCACAGGCCCCACCCTGCAGGAGTTCCAAGTGATGGAGAAATCCTCAGTGCGGAGGGAGCCAAGAGGAAGCAGTTCTCTGGGCTCAGAGCCGAAGGCTTCAGGGAGGAGGCGGGGCCAGAGCAGAGGCAGGAAGGCCAAGCAGGGGGTTTCCGAGACAGGCGCTGTGACAATGCTGCAGGGGCGCTGTGACAATGCTGCAGGGGCGCTAAAGCTACCTCAGGAATGGAGTCCCCCTCACCAGCTGCCCTTTTAATGCAGCTATCTGCTTGAGGGGTTTTGCTCTGAATTTTCAGATTCTTTCCTTGGTTTTCACCATTTCCAAGAGTCCGCTCTCAGATTCTGTGCCCATCTCTGCATATCTCTGCATATCTACATGGCTTCATCCACTCCCATCACTTCTGGGGTGACTTTGTTGCTCCATCGATTATTCCCTCTAGTATAAGCCTACGAGGCTTACCTAAAATGTCTCTTCACACTCAACTTATCAGTAACAGTCCTACGGATTCTACTTACATTAGCACGTTCACCCCCTGCAACTGTCTTAATGATTTTCACATTCTCTTAATCCTGTCTTTCTTCTGCTCAAAAACCTCTGGCTCAAGGGTAAAGTCCAGAGCCTTCCAAGACCTTTAAGGCCACGTGCTACCTCTCCAACCTCATCCTCACTTGCTCCCTCTCCTCCTATCCCATCCTTCCATCCACCCAACAGTCTCACCACCCCGACAACTCCTTTTTCCCTGGCTTCCTTCTGCAGCTCTGTTTACTGGGCTTCGGGTACTCTTCCGTTCAGGCTCATCTCAAACGCCTTCTCCCATAAGGCTCTCCCAAATAATCCATCATGCCTCTGCCCAGTCTTGAATTACTCCACTCTTTGGGGGCATTCCCATAGCACTTTGTGATGTACTGAGTTTGTGGTATTTATGTATACTTCTCTCAGTGCTGTGGGCTCCTTGTTGACCTGGGCTGTGTAGACTAAGTTCATTGAGAGCCTTGCAAATACTGACACCCCTGAACTGTTCATTAAATTGGAAGTTATTTCCAATAACTATGCTTTTCTCTGGTACATGCTAAGAAATACAAGTTTCCCACCCACTTCAGAAAACAACACATATTAGATCAAATGTGATTTAGAGGAAAAAACAAAAACAAAAACAAAGTGATGGTAGACTGAAGTTAATACTTGCCTCTTGCACCCCGGAAAAGGACTCTATAGTGTTTTTCTAATCGCTTGGCCATGTAGTTGGCATTTAGTATAGCAATTTCTGTGGCCTGTTTCAGGCCCTTGCCTCCCATCATCTGCAACAGAGGGAAAAAGAGCCATCAACCATGGAACAGGTAAATCCAATGGACACTAACCAAAGACACCCCCAGAAAAATCCCGCTACAAAAGAAGTCAGCCCACCATCACTCTATAAATTGCAGGTGAATGGAAAATCCTAACAAGGACATCTGTTGGTCCTTGCCTGAAATGATTTTTGGTTTTGTCCTTTGAACAATAATTTTGCATTGCTTATTATACTAACAAAACTTATAGCAGGGCAAAATTGACTGTTGGCTAGTGTGTAATCTAAAAAAGAAAAAGAATTGTTTTTAGGTTATACTCATTTGGGGGAGTTTTTGTTTACTGTGAATTTGAGCTATCTTGATAATTGCCAAGAATCCCATGGGATCTTGACCACAATCCCCTCAGAATCGTTGTGTGGTTTGTCTTCCAACTGTCCATAGTCAAGGTCATTTATGTTTAACAACTGCCAAATTCAATCTTATCCTTTTCTGGGGGTTCATAAATCCCTGTGATTATATGGGGTGAACATCATCACCAGCAAAGAGAGTGAAGTCAAGACTGCACCAATTTGTATTGCTTATTTCCTTCCCAGAATACAACATGTGTGATGGAGGTTTAATATGTATTAAATACATAACTAATGCACATGAGAAAGCATGAAATGAAACAACAGGGACACCAAAGTCCAAAGTAAAGAGAGGACACATTTTGTCAGACTAGTCAAAAAAGCCTTCCTAGAATAAGAGAACCTGAGCGGAAACTTAAAAATGGGTAGAATTTGGATAGACAAAGAGAAAGGGGAAGGCACTCCAGGTGAGAAGAATACCAAGTCGTGGAAGGGAAGGCCCGTGGCTGAAGTCTGGGGGTTACTGCAGAGCCTGCTGAGTTGTCACAACCTCTTGCAATCCTCAAACCTTTGCTAGCCACTGGCTCCCAATTTGTGTATCAGAGTTACCGAGCAGCTCTGATGGCCCAAGACCTATCCCACATATACTGAATTTGATTCCCTCTGGGGTGGCACCTAGGCATGTGCATTTTGGAAGAATCCCCTAAGGATTCTATGTAGGCTAGTGAGAAGCAAGGAGAGGACTGGGGGCCTTAGGGGGAATCTAGCAGGCCCTTAAGAAGTGTCCAAGATGGAATATGAAGCACAGAGAGAAGAGGTAGTTCTAGAGTCCAGGGGATAGGTAACAATAGCCTGAAATAAAGAGAGAGCCCAAAGTCAAAGGAGTAGCTTAAACCCTACTTTATTTCATTTTTAAACCAAGGCTCTGTCTAGTGTTCCTGGCATGTGCCCAAACCAGCCTCGGGGCATTTATTTTCTGTATGTGGGAAATCATCTCCACCCCAAATATGCCTGTAACAAATAACCTGGGTTTATGGGACATCGGGACCGAAAGGAAGCTGGGAATTAGATTCTGTTTGCAAAGAAGCAGACCTTTATTATGATTGTTTTTGTTGTTACTATTTGCAAAACAACTTGAGTATCATTTTAAGAAGGTTTTAGTCTCTGAGGTACAGAATTGTTGTTCCAGCTTCCCAGAAAGTTTTCTTTAAGAATCATAAATGCCACGCTGTTCAAGAATAACAGCCAGCTCCAGAGTCGTCCAGCATGATTTGCATAGCTGAGTTTTGGGGTTTTGTTTCCCCCTTCCTTTAAGGAGGGGAGCCAGTTTGGGAAGGCTGCTTTAATTAGAGGCTGAACAAGTGTTCTTATACAATGCAGTCTTGTCAATGTCAGCCCAGGAGACTGGCAGGCCAGTTTGAACAGAGCTGTTCAAGCTCTCACCCTAGCGTTTTTTGGAGAAACTCAAAGGAAGGAAGCCTGTTCCCTGACAAAGTCTAATTACCTCCGAGAGTACAGTTCTACAGGCCATAAAAGGCAAAGAACCTTGGGAAACCACCACATAAGCAAATTTCTGCCACTTCTCCAGGCTCCCAAGAAATATAAAGCGAAGTGAGATGTCTTCCTAAAATTTATCCCAGGATCTCAACCAAGTGTAACAATTAGTACGAGCACTGTTTTTCACTTGCAAGGGGCCATACCGATGTTACAGAAAACCAAAGGATGTGGCCAGAACATCCATATGACTCAGAGAATTAAACTTTGTCTGGAAAAATATATCTGGTATGTCCATTTCTCTGATGTTAAACCCACGATGAGAACCCAAAGGAAATAACATCATGAAGACGAGATGAAAAGAATTTTAGCTGATCTCTGTAGGACAGTTTCTTCCACCCAAGTCATGAGCAATCTTCACTGCATCGCAGATCGAGGATTTTTTTTCATTTTTATGTTAAGAAGGTCGGCAGTCCCCTCACCACCACCACCCCCCACACACCGACATCAGTCCCCTGCCTACCTAACACACATTCACAGTCCTCACCTTAATATAAGCCCAAGAAATGGGCAAGATGGAACTGGAGCCCCACGGGGCTGCGCTGACAGTGCCCACAGGCCGGGCGTCCGCATCTGGCTTTACTGAAATCATAGGGTGGTTGGGCAGGAAAGGGGCAAGGTGCTTCTTCCTGTATTTTTTCAAGTACAAATTCAGAAGATGAAAAAAGATCCAGTCCAACCACACAGGCAAGGGCTGGGCCCTCAGGAAGCTCTATTCCTAGTAGAGGAACTCTGACAGTGGAAGTGGCCTGACACCTGCTAAGAGGCAGATGTTCAGGAAGTGTTGCTTCCTTCCTCCTTCGCTGGAAGCATGGCTCACCGGCCATCAACGTCCCACTGGCTCACCCAAGAACTGTGGCGGAGGATTTGGCAGAGGCAGGCAGCCATGGAATAGCACGCAGAGCCATGGGTGCACCAGGATGTGGGGACATTCCAACCCCACACCCCTCCCTCCCAGCTCCACGTCCACGCCCTTTCCCAGGTGTCTGGGGGATACAGAAGGGTGCTGTTAAGAAGCAGCCCGTGGACTACACGTCAGAGGCCATCACGTGGAGACCATTCTGCTGAGGCACTGGGGCTCCTCCACTTATACTAACTAATAATAATCAAAAAGGAAAGTGGAAAAAGCAAAGGGGGCCAGAATCTCAGCAACCCTGAAAATTGGCCCTTTTAGCACATTTTTGGAAGATTGAAGCTCAGGAAATGGCTGCTCAGCATCATTTTCATAAGAAGATTCAATTTCACAGTATAGAAAGTTAACAGCTACAAGATACCCCTTTAGTCTTAATCTGACTCCATCCAATTAGTTCTAGTTTCCTCCTTACTTACCTCAGATGTAATAAGAATTCAGGCTGCAAAGTATTCAACACCTTACGTCCAATTCATTTGGAGGGAGAGTGTAAGAACATTTAAATTCTACTCTCTTAGCAAATTTCAATTACATAATACAGTGTTATCAACTATCATCACCCTGTTATACATTAGGTCCTCAGACCTTATTCATCTTAGAGCTGGAAGTTTGTACCGTTTTACCAACTTCTCTCTCTCCCCCCTGCCCTGCAGCTCCTGGCAGCCACTTTTCTACTGTGAGTTCTTTTTGTTGTTGTTAGATAACGCACTTTCAATGTGACCATCAGCTGATTTTAACAGGAAAGGCAAAAAAAGGAACAGCTTCTTGGAAGTCTGAGCTCAAGCCTGAGAGGCACTTCCAGGTACTAGTGTTCCAATCCTGATCCGGGAAAGCTGACTCTTCATTACTGTGCATAAACCTGCCCTGTCTGTGCATGAATGGGAACAGAGTGTGGCCAATCGAACACTCAGTGTGCTTGTAAGATCTGATAGCACTCCTCTTTTAGTGCCTACCCTAAAAGCAGCCCTTTCACTGCTCTTCCCCGGCCCCAAAGACCCCCTGGCACTTCAAAACCTCGATGGGAAGAACAGTGAGTTTGGGGCCATTCTATCATTGTCAGTCTTCACAGCCATCCTGAAACCAGCGGCCCAGAACTCACACTCCGATGGGCCCCATGCCAGGGCCGCCTCCTCCATGGGGAATGCAGAAGGTCTTGTGAAGGTTTAAGTGTGACACGTCAGACCCGAAGTCTCCAGGACGACAAATTCCCACCTGCCACACAGGGAAGGAACAAAAAGCAAACGTCAAGAGCTGGAAACGGTGCTCTGGAGAGGCGGCCATGCTGTGTGCTGCAGCCTTTGCCCTCAGAAAAAAGGCAAGCAGGACTGTTCACAGACACATCCTCAGCACCGGGTGCGTTCGCGGGCAAAGCCTGCTGTTCTACAGGCAGCAAGACTTGTGGTCTCTGTGCAAACAACAACCAACCCTTCCGCCTTGTTTAGATTCTAAAATACAGATTGGAATATATAGTCAATTCCTAATTATCCACCCCAGGAGGGAGGAGAGGAAGCACCCCTAGCACAAGAAAGGATGGACTCCTTGCTATTGGAACAGGCAACTTTCACCCCAGCAATTCTACTCCCCCCTGCACGGTTGGCTTTGGGTATCGTGCACTTTACCGAGGGCCCCTTCGGACACTTGATAGAAGGGGCTGGCAGGCTGCCCAAGAGGATGCTGAGCCCAGGGAGAGGAAGGGAGGCTGACACTTTTCCTGAGACCATCCTGATGCCAAGCACAACATTCAACAGGCGTCCCTGCCACACTGGCCTTAGGGCTGACTTTGACTGTGGCCACAGATAAAGAATGCATTGATGCTACTGAAGCAACAGACAATCCCTAGGCTTCACGTACAAAGGGAATCAGACAGAAGCAAAGCAAAGCAGGAAGAGTCAGAAATAGTAAAACAAACAAATAACAATGACCAAGGCGTTAAGAAGACCGAAAGAGATGATGACACTCTACTCCAATGACTCCCTCCACCGTTTCCTTAGAGGTGCACATTGCATGGATCCCCCGCCACACCCCAAAGTCAGGATGACCCTTCAGGGAAGAGCTATTCCGCTGTTTCACACGGCTGAAGCCGAAGCGAGGTTAATGGCTTGTCCGAGGCCGTGGGAGATCAACATTCACCAGTGGCCAGAGCTTGAGTCTGGATTCCCTCGGGAAGTCAGTCAGGTGACCTTCTTGCATGTAACACCCCGCAGAGGGATTATACCCTCTGACAAGCTAAAGACATTCATTTCATTCTCTGCTTCCTTTCAACCTTCTTGCTTCTCCCATCACCTCGTCTAGGATCTGCAATCTCAGTGAAATTGGGATAGTTTGTTTGAAATTGGCAATAAAGGAAGTCAGCCTTAGTTCTGATTTCAATGTCATGCTTTAAGGCAACAGTCAAGAAGTCAGAGAAAAAAATTGTTTTCACTTAACAGTTTTCTCAGGAAGCCCCTATTGTGTTGCCCACCTGAGCATTCATATTTGCCCCATCTAGGTAGACCTGGCCTCCATGTTGGTGGATCAGGTCACAAATGTCACTGATGTTCTCTTCAAACACTCCATTGGTGGATGGATACGTAAGCATGATTGCTGCCAGGTTCTCCTTGTGTTTATCCACCTGTGGGATAGAAAAGGGCAGAGGGGGACAAAGGAAGAAATGTTTCTTTCTTGGTCTCAAACCCTTGCTTTTTATTTTAAAGGTTTCAGAAAGATGGAGTCTTGGTCTTCTCACTTCTAAAATTGTCTCAAAGTATGACGACAACAATGTAAGATCCATAGTCATCATTCCCTTCATTAGTCATTCCCAAAAAATAACAAGATCCCTTCAGGCTAGGTCTCCATGGTCAAGACCAAAAAGACTGGATATTTTGGGCTCAGCTCTCTAAAGTTGTTTTCCCTTCGTTCAAGTCATCTCAGCAATTATTTTAGATCTTTTTGGTTTCAGACATGTCTATTCTCACAGTTACTCTCTCTCTGCTCATCTAGCCATATCCATTCTCATTCCCTTTCCCTCCCATTCTGGTGAAATTAGAACTCCCACAAGGAGTGTTCCTGCTCCGATTTTTAAAAATCTCCCTCATTTTTCCTTCTGACAGAAGACAAGCATATATAAAAGGCACATTTCTGGTTTTTTGGCCAGCAAGTCTAAACAGACTTGTGTGGACATTTAAAAAATAAAAATATTTCAGGGTCATACCCTATATGAGAGAGACTTAATAATTACAACTACTGACCCAAAATATTTGTCGTTACAAACTTTGCGGGGTGATGGAAGAGTGGGGGTGGGTGGGAGAGAGGAGCGGTGTTGTATATTGTCAGTTTCCCTTTGAAAGCAGTTACTTGAAGTTCTCAGACTCCAAGCCTAATAACACTGACAAAAATCACATTGCTATTCAACTGATTTCCTTCCCTCTTAAGATGCAGCCTCCAGTCCACCAGTGGAAAGCAGATACGGTTGCTAGGCAACCTCTTCCTGGAGGTTGTGAGGTTGGGAGTGGGGGTTGGTGTTTCAGGAAAGGGGGTGAAATGCTGACAGAAATTCAGCAGGTAACGGCTGGGATGGCCACAGACATTTGCAAAATCTACATTTATGTTTTAATTCCCAACACAAAGATTGAGAAAAACTGTGACTGCCAGTTTGATTATTAATGGGGAAAGGAGGGGTAGGTTGAGCAGAAGGAATAGACAGGTCCTGCAAGGAGTACCCTCACTACCACTATGAATAATTCATTCAGTTTCTTACACATGCATGAATTAGAGGATGGGATTTCAATTTAAAGAGCCTTCTCCATGTTGGTGAAGGAAATGGTGAAGTAGACTATGGTCAGCTTTATTCTGGACCAAAACTGTGACTGTTGCTCTTCATTGTTCTTATAGAAATGGTTAGGTTTTCTGATTTTATGCCATTTTCCCCAGACCGATTCAGAGGAGGAATTGCAGTCTTTTAATTAGAACGCAAAAGAACATAATGTTGATCTAAATCATCCAGTCCCTGATCCCCACCACCTCTTCCCAACCCAGACCTCGCCCATCTGTTAAGTGTAAGACGGGTACCATGGCCTTGAGGTGAACTGTGTCAATATTTCCATATTTATCCACCTCCACAGGCTGAATCGTCATGCCTGCCATGTGGGCACTTGCGGGATTAGTTCCATGAGCTGATTTTGGAATGAGGCAAACCTTAGGAATGGAATGAAAGGAAAGAAGAAAAGGAGAAACAATAATCACCAGGTTATTCATAACAACAGAAACGACCTACAACATTCTTGGAGCCAATATTAAACTAGGCACCACATCCTTCATTGAAAGTGACCACTACTACTGCCTTCAAATCTGCTATACTTTCATTATTACCGTACGGCAAAAACAAAGTCCAAAAGAGGAGTTTCCATTTGAATCCCCAAATATTGTTCCTTAAAGACTTTCAGAATATTAGTACTCTCCTCCCTTATCCCAACACACCAAAAATAGCCCTGGGCTTATTCTAACTTTGTCTCAATTATAATATGCAGAAAGCATCTTACACAAACATGAGATTGGAAGTTCAACTCTAGGACTCAAATGCCCAAAACACAGCGCCAGTGCTTTGCTTGGCTCTGTTGAGATCCAGGAGAGATGATAATGGTAAACATAATTCCAAGGCCTCCCAGTGGCAATACACCAATTATGTCATCATTTATTGGATGTTTATTCTGTGCAGCGAATCCTTAGTTCCCATGACAACCACAACTAAGCATAAAAACCGGTCAACCCCTGCCCTGTGCTCGCAGGACTCGTTTGTTCACGACAACACTGGCATACGTAAAAATGAATGGCTAGAGCCACAGGTGCTGTAGGAACTTGGAATAAAGGCAGGTTGCTTCAAGTTGAAGAGATCAAGAGAAAGTGTCTCAAGAGCTAGAGCTTAAAGATGTATTGAATTCTTACGGAAAGTGGATGGTTGGGTGCATTGTCAGAATCCCCAGATTTAAATCATTTTAATTTCCTCCCCAAAAATCATGTGAACACAAATGAACGTACATGCCCTGGTAGATCTGATAATGCCCCACTACAGGAAAGTACATCACAAAGTTTCCTTAACAGAAAACAAAAAGGAGAAACATGATCACCCTCTTGTTTGGTTTTATTTTTCAAATCCCAGAACCAATATTGCAACCCCTTGAAGACAAATGAATGAGCATTATAAAATGGTCTTACAAAGGGAAAACTTAGCTTACAGCTGTTTCCTCAAAAACAGAAAAGTCGACTACTTAGTAAAAACACATGACTGTAAACTAGAGGCACACATGAAATTACTGCCACTCTTCTACCGACAGAAAGTGTGTGCCTCTTTTGAATGGCTTTTGTTCTCACAGTGGTTATGCTGTGTTGTTCTCAAATCCTTTTTCTTGTTTAAATGCCTCCAATTTGTATTGAATTTTTTTTTTTTTTTTTTATCAGGACCAAAGCTAGAGTCATTTGTCCTTTATCACAAGGTACTTTTATTCTACTGAAAGATTTTTGGATAAAAGGATCCCTTTTAGGTAGAACATTGATCAAGGAAGGGTATCGCCACGCAGCAGCCTACCCATCTGTCTCCTTGTACCTGCCCCTAAAGAAAGGAGAGTCTGTGAGATGGATCCTTTCAGGGACTTTGCTTCACCTTTGTGCTTGCACCTCATGTCTCCCTGTTTGGCCCCAGAAAGATGGCTGGCTAGTCAAAGATGGATACAACTCCCCACGGGGGGAGGGGGCAACCCAAGCCAGACACAGCCATGTGGGGACCATCTGGGAAACTTGCAGGTCGATAGAGGTGGGCTCAGCACCCCACCTACCCCTGGCTAAGGAGAGCCTCTGCCTCTGGGGCTGCATTCCTTCCTACAACCTGCAGGGGAAGAGACTCAATGATGTGCTCTCCATCTATTCACACGCATAGTTTTGTCCCTTGAGGAAGTACTTATCCTGAGACTTATGGTTCAGCTGCCTGCAGGCAAGGGTGATTGGCTTAAATCAGTTTCCTACTGTAATGTATGGGATTCACAGATCTTGAGATTGACAAGCTTTATTTCTTTTACTTCCACACCTAACTAATAAAAGCCATGCGTTGGCCCGATTTGGGGCTCCGTCTTTAAGGCTGCAGTCCCTAGGCCAGGCTTGCACACTACTTTCGTCTACTGTCTTTTTTAACCTTGTGCCGCTCTCACTTCCCACAACTCTTGTGCTGGATGCGACAGAAGGGAAAGGCGAATGTTAAAAAATGAATATAAAATATTTGTTAAAGGCCTGAGTTACGAATTCAAACCAGGGAAGTTCTGCTGAAACAAAAAGACTCAAGCTAAAAATGTCAAACATCCTGTGATGCACTGACTAATGGGCCCCTGCAGATGTCCACATCTGAATCCCCACAACCTATGAATGTTACCTTGTGGAAAAGGGACTCTGCTGGTGTGATTAAGCTAAGGATCTTGAGATGAGATCTTGAAATCTGGATTATAGGTTGGACCCTAAATATATTCACAAGTGTTCTTATCAGAGGGAGGCACAGGGAGATCTGACTACAGAAGTAGATGGATGACTGAACAAGAGGTTGGAGTGATGGCAGGAAGAGACCATAAGCCAAGTAATGTAGGAGGCCTCCAGAAATTGGGAAAGAAAGGCAAAAAAAAAGGCAAAAACGAAGTCCAAAAGAGGAGTTTCCATTTCCAGTAGAGCCTTCAGAAGGAACCAACCCTGCTAACAGCTTGACTTTAGCCAAGTGAAACCAATGGAGACTTCTGGCCTCCATTAACAGCAAGAAAATAAACGTATTATTTTAAGCCACTGAGTTTGTAGTAATCAGTTACAGCAGCCACTGGAAACTAATACACATCCTGATATAAGAAATAGTGGAAAGAAAAGTCCGTGGTTTTGTCAATGATTCGTTTATATGTTGCTGTTAGACATTTCTGGTTTTTACATAGATTTAAGAAACTTTATTTTTTTTTAATTTTACTTTTTCCATGCTTTAGATTTGTGGTATTGTGAGGGATATGGAAACAGGACCCAGATTTGATGCTTTAGTTTATCCAAAATGAACCTACTTTGCTGCATATTGCCCATTTAGGGATGCTATGTTTTTCTAACTCCCCAGTGTGCCTGGCATAGACCTAACTCTGCTCATCCTCAAAGGATTCAGGAGGAATCCTTTGCAAGAGAAATTGATTTCTTACTGCTGGTAAAAAGCAAACAACCAAAGGCCATTATTTTGCCTCGGACAGTTGGGGAGAAAAAATACAGGTTTTTTGGAGGTGTTTTTTGGTCAGTATTTTCCCTTTGTATAGGAAACTCAGTCGCTGGCAGCAAACCTGAGTTAATATTTGACTAGCAAACTGAGTTATTATAAAGTGTTTAGGACCGTGCCTGGCACATGGTAATTGCTACATAAGAATTTGTTAAATAAATTTGTACTCTCCCAAATTAAACCAGTAAATCAATAATTTGGCTGTTGCATTTTAGGAGCCCCTGAAATTAAACGTAACAGCAAAGTAAAAATAACTTCCAAAAACAACTTGAAACAAAACAACCATCAGGAACCCAGGTGGTTCTGAAGCACATGATTTCCCCACACTTGTTTTCAAAAAAGGATGCATTTTACTGGATTCCATTAGGGTCTATTGTGCAAGAGCAGCCATCTCAGACTTTTCTGATACGGAAAAATCCTCCCTGATTATTTGAATAAGTCAGTTTCTTCTCTAATTAAAAAAGTCAGCTTTAATTAAAATCTTTAATCTAGAAACGATACTAACGTTTCCAAACTTACAATTTCTGTATTCCTACCAGCTCAGTGACTGGGGGGCCTTCCCTGCCTCTTCCACCCTCTCCCCTCCCTACAATGCAGTGTCCAGCTCCTCTTTCTCTCTGTTCTTCAGAATAGAATAGCCTCTCACAACACTTCAGTGACAATAGTGTGGACAATGGTGCCAGAAGAAATGTCCCACACAGGAGGATGGAGAGAGAAGGCAGGACTGGAAAACACAAAGAAGGAAAAGGAGCTGGAAAGAATCTGTGAGTCACAGAGGAACGCTGCTCAGGCCCAATCAAAAGGTCTCGCCTCTTTTCTCCTCCATCTTTCTGGTTTGGTTCCCACCTGCTCAACATTCACAGATACTTCTGGGTGTCAGACCGGAGGACTGGGAAACAAAGAGGGTGGGAAGCATCGCAGAGTGGACGGAACCTGCATTTTGGCTGGCCCTTTGTTATTAGCTCCTCACCGGCCTTCCACGGGCTCTATAATGTGGATCTCGGGGCCTCTCCATAAAGCAGGTGGGGAGTGAGATGGGGAGGGGAGCAACGTGGAAATGGCCACACAGGATGAAAGGACCCCTTCCCAAGGTCCCCAGACACCTTGTGGTTAGAGAGCGTGATGATAAGGAGCTCCAGGGACGACCTCAGCACATGGAGGCCAAGGAGGAAAAACAGGAGGGAGCTTTTAACATCAGTCATCTGTTAACCTTTCACTGGACATCTGGGGCGTCACCATTTCCTATCTGAATCACTGACAGTGCTGAGACTCTGTGGTCCAAAAGACAATTACATAGTTCTAAACTAACCCTTTCTTAGAAAGCTAAAGAATTCAAATCCACAAATAAATGGAAGTGAAAGATAACCAAGTCAGAATGTCAGGGGCTGTCTCTCTGCACTGGCACAGACAGTGCCTTGTATGTGGCCAGTGTCCAATAATTTTTTCAAGTAGTGAACGTCCTGTGTTTCAAAGTTCTTTGAAAATCAATTCTCTTCCCCAACCAGGACAAAAGCCTGGGAAAACACACCTGTGGAGTTAGGATTAATAAGGGAGGGAACGTGAGAGAAAATGTTCTCCCCCCCCACCCCTCCCCTTTCTTTTTGAAAGGAAAGTGAAATAATTTTTAGATTCTCTCATTGTAAATTCCAGCAAACAATCCCAATTTTAATAAAACCAAGAATGGACTAAGATCGGGCCGCCACTTACCACACCCTACTTACTCGGGCAGCCAGACCCCCCAGCACCCTTTTCTCTAACTCTCCTGGGATGGGCAGCTGCTTGTGTCCTGCTCCTGACTCTGCCCGCGGCTCCCTCTAAGAACCCCACCTCCAAGCTCAGCGGAAGTTCTAGCTTAGTGTTGGTCCTCAACAATATGAGGGCCCCAAGAACACAGACGAGCTTCAGCCACAATTTGAAGCCTGTGTCAGATCAAATGCTAAAGGCACTGCCTCTGGGAATCCCCAGTGGGGTCCCATAGAGCCCGTTAGCACCTGCTGGTCCCCCCAGGCTCCCAGAGCAGTTTGGATCCAAGGCCAGACTCTCATACCCAAAGCAAACAATGAAGCAGAACCATGACCTCTGCGCCACGTCTACTTTTGTTGCTTAGTGCTGACAGTCATTTACTAGGGCATTTGTTGATTCAACAAATATTTTTGGAGTATACATATAAGCAGAACTGTGCTCAGGCACAGTAGGAGTTACAGAAGAATTAAAGCTCAGTCTCTGCCCGCTGTCCAGGCTTAGGGCCAGGGCTGAGCCAAAGGGAGGAGGCTTGGCTACGTGCCTGCCCCTTCCTCCCTCTGCTCCCCTGGGTGAGCAGTTCCACAGCCAACTGGCTGGTTTTTACAGAGTGGGTTTGACCGAAAGCCTTTTATCTCTGAATGTTTTCCCTACAAATGGTCCAATAGTGTCTTAGAGGCAAGGATCGCAATGGCCAGTTCACGGAAATTTGTTTCTTGGTTATATGTTCCTTCAGCTACTTCCAAGAAGGCTTGGAGGAAGTGTCCCACAGAACAAAAGTGACCCTGGGAGCTGGACCTGCTGCCACCAGGTGGTGAGCAGGCACCACCTGTCCATACTCACCGTTCTGTGTGTCTCTCCTTTCCCTTCTAAGTAAGCTCGGATAGTGGCCAGCCCAGCATATTCCCCCTGGGCTCCACTGAAAAGACAAGAAGAGCAGGATCAGGAATTTGGACCTTTTCGTGTTCATTTACTCATTCAATATTCATCAGGCATGGGCTGCGTGTTTGCCAACATGTGACACAGTCACTCCCGACACCATGGAATGCCCACCTAGGATTTCTGCGTGACCTAAACGACTTGAACACCCAGTTTGTGCACTAAAACTCCTACTCAGAGATGGGCCTCTCGATCCTCACTCAGGACCGTGAACCAAAAACATCTTTTTTATTGTGGAAAATTTCAAACAAAAATAGAGAGGAATATAAGGAACCACATGTACCTGTCCCCCAGCTTTGACAATTACTGGATTATGGTCAGTCTACTATATCCCTCACTAACCCTCCTCATTCTGAACTATTAATAGATTGTTTTGAAGCAAAACTCAAGCATCGTTATCATTTCATCTATTCAAACTTCAATATATATGTTTCAAAGATAAGAATTATTTTTTAAAATATAACTACAATTATCACACCTAAAACCATGAACAATGATTTCTTAATGTCACCAAATACTTAGTCAATGATCAGATTGTCCCAAAGGAACTGTGCACTTTGAATGTGGCACCATTCCCGTCAGTCTCGGGTCTGCTTTCCCAGATCTCACTTGCACATGGCTGCTAGTGGCTGGCCATAGCCATCAAAACAGTCCACAAAGGCACCACTTTTAGAGCACCCTTAATGACTAACATTCCAGTGAGCAATGCTGAGTCAATCATAAACTGTTCCTTAATGTTCTCAGTACTCTCTGCAGGAAGGAAAGGGAAGTGAGTAATAGGTTTTTAAATCCCATTCAAAAATACGTATTTCCTCCATTTTGCAAAATTACACCATCATTTGACTCTGGAAGACCCAGTGGTTTTGGCATTCATCCCCCCAGTCACCTGGTCATATTCGAGATCACACTCTAAATGCACATGGTGTAAGAATAAATTAGATAAACTTTCTTTCATTTCTTACCTAACAGCTAAAAGTTTGAGCACAGGAAAACTTTTCTTTTTTGAGAGAATTGCCATAGAACCAGTTGGATTTGAAATATTTGCAAATTAGTGTAGGGGCATGATGGTTTGGTGTCGGTAGTTGGCAAAATTGATCATTTAGGGCTCAGCATGAGGAGAAGAGAGAGAACAGGGAAATATCTGGAGATGAAGGGCTTTGAGCATGGCTGGAGAAAGGGAAGGAAAGCGGTGATTTCCACAGCGTGGGCACCACAAAGCAATAGAAAGGACTAGATGTGCTAAGTCATAATAATAGTAACAGTAAACATAAATTGCTCCACTACTTAAGAACTTATTTACCAGGCACTCCGCGAGCAGATAGCACAGGGAAACGGCACTATTGCTGTTGCCACCAAGCACTTTACGTCATCTTATTTAATCCTTCCAAGACCCCATGAGGTACGTACCATCGCCCCCATTTTACACATGACGAAACTGAGGGCAGAGTATCACATGCCCAAACAACCAACAGTGACAGACAGACTTCGGTAGAAGTCGGTCAGTCTCAAGGAGCCTCATGCTTGCCTTGTGAGCAGTGCAGGTCCTCTGAGCATGTGATGCAAAGAGAGTTGTGGGAGCAAACAAGGGTTTCCCTTCAAAGAACCCTCGCCTGAATGATGCAACAAAAGAAGGCCTGACCCCAGAAGACCTGGGGCACCCAGTTGCTTGTCACCCACACCGAGTGAGCTTTGCCTCTCTGCACTCTTCAGAGGGAGGTAAACACTGGTGTTCTGTTTTGCTGGCTTCTGACAAGCAAGTTCTAGCTCATTTGGTGTTTTTTTTCTTTTGAGAACAGAAAAATGAGTATGCCACACTTCAGCAAACCACTAACACCACTAGTTGCTTAGGCTTTCTGTGCCTCTGTGTTCCTGTCTCTAAAATGGGGATAACTGCACCAATCTCGCAGGGCGGGTGTGATGACTAATGAGATGATCCATGGTGAAGTACTTATCACAGCGCCTGGCACAAGGTAAACACTCAATGTATCCTGGCGACTATCACCACTCCTTTCATTGTCACGGTCACCATCATCATCATCAATCATCTTCATCATCGGCGATGCAGCAACCCTGACTGTTCTGCTACTCAGGCACCACGGATGGGTGACCACAGTATCTGAATGAGCACGTCCATGACCCTCTCTTTCCCCTCCCACCAGCCAAATTCCACTCGTTCTGCAACTAGCCCCTACTCAAGTTCCACCTCTTCCATAAAGCCTTCCCGAAAGTCATGAATCCAGCTCCTTACCCTGGTCAACAAATCCCCACATGAGCTGTGGCTGCTGCCTACCTCTGCACCCACCTTCTGCCATTCCTCTCCTTGCTCACTGTCCTCCTGCCACCCAGGCCTTCTTCCTTCCCTGAAACATATCAAGTCAACTCCTGCCTTGGGCCTTTTGCACTAGATGGTCCTTCTGCACGCAAAGCTCCTCCTCGTGATCTTCAAATATCTGGCTTCTTATCAATATTTAGGCCTCAGCAGAAATGTCACTTCCTCGGAGAGGCCTTCCCTGAGGGCAGAAATCTTCCGTGTCTTGACTAACATTGTAGTCTCTGTGCCAAGAACACGGACATAGGGGATGTTCAATAAATATTGATTGATTGATTGATTGATTCTTTACCTCCTTCAAACTTTCATAGTATTTGACTCGCTCTTCTGATAACATTATCCTGTACATTTACTGTACATTGGAAATTATTACAGATGTCACATTTACTTTGTATGCCTGTCTTACCTCAGAGTGAAAGTATATGCTTTGAGGATAGGATCTAGGTCTCAGAGCTCTGCACATTGCCTCACAGGGAATAGATAGAACAGTACTCGGCATGGAGTAGCTCTGCAATAACTGTTTAGTACATTTGTTCAAAACTGAGTTTTCGTCTCCAGCCCAGGCAATCAACATTTATGTTGACTTTTCCCCCTTGGAAAGGGGCCTCAACAAAGGGATTTTGAATTTTCATGTTTTCTGTTCATCTTGTTTTGTTGGAAGACCAGTCAAGATGTTTAGACTAGAAATAAAGAAGAGACTAGATTTATGAGCTGGTAATCCAAGAGAAAGGCAATATGCTAAAGACTTGATCAGAAATGCTGGAGGTATTTTGCCTAAGACCCTCTTAAAATCAGCTGTTTCTACTAAACAGTACAAAAGATACGTTCTAAATGCCATGCAAGGTTTTCTGCTGGGGTACTATTAAAGTAAGGGGAATTATTAGTGCCACCTGTTGGTGGAAAAGTATTAAGAAAAACAACTGCTTATCTGCATAACCCAAATTAAGAGACCACTAGAAAACTACTGCATGTGGAGGGGCAGCTAGGACAGTGGATTTCTGACATCAATTTAAAATGAAACAGTTAGTGGCCTGGACCTGCAGACCAGCCACAGCAAGGACTCCAGCAGCTGAGGAGCCACAGACCCACAGAAGTGCCAAGTGAGCATAAGCTTAAAGTTTTAGAAAAACAAGGCCCTCCAGTCATGGCATGTATTCAGGCTGGTGAAAGAACTACTACATGTGATACTATTTAACGGAGAATTAGTGAAAACTAACAGAAAACAGCTTCCAAAACCCAGACTCACTCTACAAAGAATCCACAAGATACACAGTAGACGAGAAGAAACTAGAAGACTGTATAACAAGCACAATAACACCCCCCACCCCCCAGGTGAAAATAAATTAGAATTGATGGAATTCAACTGTTTTGTGATGATTTAAAGCTAGGCCCTATTAGTAACAGTGTATCATAAGTGAAAAATCAGGGCAGCTTCTCAATGTGAATTTAGAAAACAATAAAAAGGGTGGTGTGTTGGAATTGGAAGAGCCTATGACACGGCTGGCGTCATAGTTCAGCTCTTTTGCCAAGATTAGAACAAGAGTTTAAGGACACAATAAACTTCAAAGATTTTTATCATTTTACCTTTACCTTTGCTAAGAACCCTGCGCAAAAAAAGGTTGAGATTTATAAATTCTGCAATGTCATCCTATCTTGGAATGGTTCAATTTTTAGATCTTTGGAACACATTTTTATTGGACTCTCCCACAAGATCAATCATAAGGGCCACTTGGAAACTTTTGCTAGATCTTAGAAATAAGATTGCAGATGATATGTCTATGTTCGATGAAGAAGGAACGTGGTCTGCTCTGATAGATGGTTTTGCAGAATATGCACGGCCAGTGGTCACAGGTGGAAAGCACAGCATTTCTTAAGCATAAAACCTCACATGGATTAAGGTTACAAATGAGTTGCATCCTGTAAAGAAGGCATTTTGGTCAGTTACTGTGTACATTTGTCACTGATGTACACACTGTAGAAGTCATCCTTGATCTGTCACGAAATAACCTCTTTGTTCTGACTAAAGAATGTGGTGTCTGACTATATATAGACACCATAAGAAATTTCTCAGAAATTGGCTGCATTGGAATATCTGAAGGTAGATTATTATAGCAGCTGTTCTTAGAAGAAAGATTTCTCCATGGTTTTCATAGTTATGAAAAAGTAACAGAACCCATTTTGCAAGACTGCAGAATGTGCTACAATTCATGACTCAACGTGAATCCCAGCAGTCACCAAAAACAACTGCAGAATTTTATTTTAATTGTACCGAGAAGACAGTATTTGTGTTCTCAAGTAGGATGTTGTATTTATACAAGTAAAAAGGTGTGAAAATGTGCCATAGAGAAAATGATCACGTTATGGATTGTAACGTTTTAAAATTTTGGTGCCAGTAATTTAAGATTTATACATTTTTTTAAAATTATCAACTATCTAGGTTTATCAAATCTATTCTTGTTTTAATTTTCTCTAGCTATTCTTCTGAAAATCATTTAATAGTTTTTAACACACCATTATAGTGTACACACTGGTGGTCATATTTAGGGTGCGATTTTAGAGTTTTCTTTTAAGCCGTTTACAACTGAGTGAGACTTTTTTTTCTGATAATGTTTGAACTTCTTAAGAAGTTTCTTAAAGTATGCTGTTTAAAAAATGTGTATATTTTATTACATTTAAAAAGACATTTTTCATGAAAAAGTTTTCATGTGATGAATTCTAATTTTAAATATGAAATAAATTTTGTTCAACCATCTATAATACTTATAATGCCTAACACATCTAGCCCATTACACAAGTTGTAATATTTAGAAGCTAAAATATACACCATTATATAATAATACCAAGGTTTTTGTAGATATAAACAAGGTTATTCTAAAATTGATATGTAAAGGCAAAGTAACTGGAATGGCTACATTTTGAAGAAGAGAGTGGGAGGAATCCGTCTGTCTAAAACCCAGCAAATCTCCACCATCCTAATGTAACCGTTCCGTTATATTTCTAAGCACAGTCACTGCTGATCGTCACAGAGCCATGTTTTGCGCTGTCTGTGTTTTTTACTGTCCCTTTCTAAGCAGTCTGGCCCTGAGCACATCACTCCTCTGGATCTTAGCTGCCTCATCTGTCACATGGGGATATGCCACCTAATTCACAAGTGAATTTAAAATTTTTATCATGAAAGCAACACATTGATGTGATTTAAAACTTTGCACCAGTGCAAAAGGGTATGAAGCTTAAGGCAAAAAAAAAAGAAAAAGAGCACCCTCTCCCATTCTTCCCAGTCTTACTCTCCGAAAGAAACACTTAAATTTCTTATAATAAATAATGCTTTGATGTTGGACATTTTGACGCCAAACTCCCCTCCTCTAAACCCTTCTTTACTTTAAAAATACCACCATCAAATGGTCAGGAACAGAAGTGATCCCAATGAAACATTAGCTAAAAAACTGACATTATGGTAAAACTGATGGGAGTAAAATGATCATAACAGCCACTGTGTTGCAATGAACCACTCTGTTCCTGGCAACCCCATAAGACTATTCCCAAGAAAATATGGTAAAGATTGGTGCCCAATTCCTACCCTACAGGCCAGATAAACAGACTGACTGACAATTTACCAGTACATATACCCTGGAAGCAACAGGATTTTAATCCGACTTTTGCATACCTTAAGTACACCAAACACTACCTGGGTCTCTACTTCTATGAGCTTAAAATGAAAACCCCTCCACATGTCATTCTGAATGTTCTTATCAATCTGTATCTAATTTGACATAAGCTAAATTCTACACTTACAACTTTTGAATTCTGGTCAAGAAACATCTGGATAAATCCAGCTGCTCTAAGAACCTTTGATACCTGAAGACTACCTTCAAGATGTGATTCTCAAACTCAGATCCCCAAATAACAGCGTCAGCATCACCTGGGAAGTCGTTAGAAATGCACATTCTCGGCTCTCCCCAGCATGCTAAATCAGAAACCCTGCGGGATGCATCCTAGTGTGAAAATCACTGCGCTAGAGCCCTACAAAGCGCAAACATCAAATTATACTTTCAAGAGTTAGGGAAATTGCAGGAGGAGAGGCTCTTCTGTCCCTTGCTTTATATGTTCCTCCAAATGGCTCTTCATCTTTCACCCTTTTTTCTCTTCTTCTTGGCATTCTGGGTGTTTCTTTAGGAAATTGGTCCTTAATCAAGGGACTCTGATATCTGGCCTCACCTCGCAGAGTTCTCTGTAGGGGAGAATTCAGAAGCCACAGGGGAGAATTCAGAAGCTGCAGGAGGCTCAGTAGGAAAGCTTTTCAGAGATGATCAATGACATCAACCATGAGCTCAGGAAAAGAGGAGACAGAGGTGGCAATTATCAGGTGTTTGACTCTGCTGTAAACTATGCATATGACTGGTTGTGGCTTCAAAGGCCATTTTCAAAGTTCACTCTACTGAAGGATGTTAGTCTTCATGAGAATCACCTGGGGAGCTGTGATACCTCCATCCCCAGAAGATTCCGATGTAACTAGTTTGTGGAGTGGGGCAGGCATCAGTATTCTTCAAGCTCCCCAGGCAATTTTACCATGAAGCCTGGATTGAGAACTGCAACCCCAGCGGTTTTCACAGTATGCTGGCCAAACCAGCACATCCGTGTAACCTGTGAATTTGTTAGAAAGGCACGTTAAAAATCTACTACCATTCAGTTTGTGGTCTCTGTATTTTGTCGATGGTTTCTTTTGCTGTGCAGAAGATTTTTAGTTTGATATAGTCCCATTCATTTATTTTAGCTTTTACTTCTCTTGCCTTTTAAGTCAAATTAATAAAATCCTTTTTGAACCCAAGGTCCATAAGTTTAGTACCTATGGTTTTCTTCTATGCAGTTTATTGTGTCAGGTCTTGTGCTTAAGTCTTTGATCCATTTTGAGTTAATTTTGGTACATGGTGACAGATAGCAGTCTATTTTCATTCTTTTGAACGTAGCTTTCCAATTCTCCCAGCACCATTTATTGAAGAGGCTGTCTTTTCTCCATTGTATGTTTTTGGCTTCTTTCTCAAAAATTATGTCCATATTTATGTGGGTTTATTTCAGGGTTCTCGATTCTATTCCATTCGTCTGTGTGTCTGTTTTTCTGCCAATACCATGCTGTTTTGATTATTGTTACTCTCTAGCACAAGCTGGGGTCAGGGAGTATGACACCAGCATTGTTCTTTTTTCTTAGGATTGCTTTGGCTATTGGGGGGTCTTTTGTGGTTCCATACAAATCTGATGACTTTTTGTTCTATTTCTTTAAAAAATGCCGTTGGGATTTTGATGGGGATTGAATTAAATCTGTATATTGCTTTGGGTAATATGGCCATTTTAACTATGTTGATTCTTCCAATCCATGAACACGGAATGTTTTTCCATGTTTTTGTGTCTTCTTCAATTTCTTTCTAAAATGTCTTGGGCAGCCAGATGGTTAGAGCACAAGCTCTGAACAACAGGGTTGCTGGTTCGATTTCCATATGAGCCAGTGAGCTGTGCCCTCCACAAGTAGACTGAAGGACGATGACTTGGAGCTGATAGGCCCTGGAGAAACAGTAATTAACACCTTCCAAGGATATCTTCCAATATTCCCCAATTAAAAAAATTTTTTTTTTTTTTTAAATGTCTTACAGTTTTCAGTGTATAGGTCTTTCACATCCTTGGTTAAGTTTATTCCTAGGTATTTTATTCTTTTTGCTGCAATTGCAAAAGGAATTGGTTTTTTATTTCTTTTTCTGAGGTTTCATTGTTAGCAGATAGGAATGCAATGGATTTTTGTATGTTGATTTTGTAGCTGGCAACTTTACTGTATTCGTTTATTGTTTCTAATAGCTTTTTGCTGGAGTCTTTAGGGTTTTCTATGTATATATATAGCATAATGTCATCTGCAAAAAGTGACAATTTAACTTCTTCATTCCCTATTTGGATGCCTTTTATTTTTGCAGACAATGCCTCCAATAAGGGGCTAATATCCAAAATATATAAAGAACTCATATATCTCAACAACAAGAAAACAAACAATCCAATTAAAAAATAGGCAGAGGACCTGAATAAACATTTATCCAAAGAGGACATACAAATGGCCAATAGACATATGAAAAAATGCTCAACATCACTAATCATCAGAGAAATGCAAATAAATAGCACAATGAGATATCACCTTACACCATTTAGAATGGCTATCATCAACAAGACAAATAATAACAAGTGTTGGAGAGGCTGTGGAGAAAAAGGAACCCTCATACACTGTTGGTGGGAATGCAGATTGGGACAGCCACAATGGAAGGCAGTGTGGAGATTCCTCAAAAAATTAAAAATAGAATTATCATATGACCCAGCAATCCCTCTCTTGGGTATCTACCCAAAAAATCTGAAAACATTTATCTGTAAAGATATTTGTGCTCCGATGTTCATTACAGCTTTATTTATGGTGGTCAATACATGGAAACAACCAAAGTGTCCTTCCATAGGTGATTGAATAAAGAAGTTGTGGTATATATACACAATGGAATACTATTCTGCCATAAGAAAAGATGAAATACATGGATGGATCTTGAGATTATAATGCTAAGCAAAGTAAGTCAAACAAAAAAATTCGAGGACCATGTTATTTCACTGATATATGGTACATAAAACTGAAAACAACAAAGGAACAAAAGAAACAAATGAAGAAACAAAACCTCATAGACACAGACAATAGTTTAGTGGTTACCAGAGGATAAGAGGGACGGGGTGGGGGGGTAGATGAAAGTAAAAGGGAATAAATATATGGTGATGGAAGGAGAACTGACTCTGGGTGATGAATACACAGTGTGATATAGATGATGTATTACTGAATTGTACACCTGAAATCTACGTAACTTTACTAATACTTGTCACCCCAATAAACTTTAATTTGAAAGAAAAGTACATAGAAAAAGAAAAATATATCAAAATATTAGTAGTAATTAACTCTAAGAGAAAAAATTATGAATGTTCTTTATTTCCTTATTTATGAGTTTCTGTATTTTCCAAATTTTCAATAAAATAATCAATTATCAGAAAAAAACAAAAACAAAAAAAATGGCAAATTGTCAGGCTCAGCCAGACTACTGAATCAGAAACCCTGGTGGAGGGGGCTTAGTAACTTAACAAGCCCCCCATGAGATTCTCATGCACAACAAAGTCTGAGGGCCATTCATTATGCCCTGTTCACACCTCTGTTAAAGAACCTTCCTGGGAGGAGATTGTAGGAAAGCAACTGCCAGGTCTATCAACATTCAAGATAACAGCCTGCAGTTTTTAAAGATAAAACAACTTCCTCACTCTTGTAAGCCAAGTGAACTAATAATAATTTCAGTTTGTCTTTCATTTCAGATATCCTTGGAAGGTGTTAATTACTGTTTCTGTCTGCCTTAATCATTGCATTATACATAATTCTAACCCAGCAATTCCTAGAGTGTGTTTGTGAATATAAGAGTGTCAAGAGTGTCGCAGTGTTATGGGAACAAACTGAAGCAATCATGCTGGGCACAGTAGGAAATGGAAAGGTAATTAAATATTGTTTGACTATGTTCTCCACAGAGCTGGAAATGCTCTCCAGGTTTGTAAATTGAACAAATGAATAGGAAAGATGGGGCAAGCTTCTTGACATTTTTGTTGTAAGTCCTTTAAACACTTTTGGGATCTAACTACCCCAGAAAATAGAAAGTCCACGTGAAGGCTTGGCTCCATGAACCAAAGGTCTCATGCCCTAATTTGTGGTTATACAATCCTCTATCATCCCTATTTATCGGCCATTTCTCAATTAAATCTCTGGAGCTGGAGAAGGTATCACTGCCCAGAACTATATCCCAATAGAGATCTCTTTCCCTCCTGCAAGACTCAGATGGGTTACTGAATCTCGCAACCAGTCATATAAATGAGGAGAGTAGGACAGAGAAAGAGCATCGGATATCCTGAGGAAAACAACACAGAAACTTCTGAGATAGTAGTTCTCAACCTTGTCTGCAGATCGCAATCACCTGGGGAGCTTTAAAGAAATACTCATGCCTGGGTCCCTTCCCTCACTTCTTTTTTTCCCCACAGAGATTATGATTCAATCTGGGTTGTGATCTGGACATCAGAATTTTTATAAACTCACCATGTGAGTGTAATTTCCTGGGAGGGTTGGGAACCACTGCTTTATGGGAAGGCAAGATTCTTCACTTTAGGTCAGCCTTCTGGAGACTCTGGCTGGGACCTCAGTTTACTGCAAGAGCTAATGACAGTCTTGAAAAATGGCTCTCCAATGTGACACTAAAGATGTGATCATATTCCACCACTAGAGGGCGAAGTTTCCTCACTTTCAACATTCAATAACATATTATTGCCTCAGGTTAAGAATTCAATCAGGTTCCTCCCACTTAAAAAAAAAGCTGAATGATTACATTTTAATGAAGGTACACTAAAGCCTGACTTTCAGGAATGTCAGTTCCTTCCTATTTATGAAATGAAGGTTTGAGAGGCTATTTATTACTAAAAGAGTTCCTTTCATTTGCCACATGTCCTCTTCCTAAAAGGTTTGTGGTTTTATAGGCTACATCGTTTTTACAGATGCATGGCTTTGCTGCATAGCCAATGTTACCAAATAGGAGGTAGGGCTTGATATCTGATTAAGATTTGATTACTTTCTAATTTAGAAAGTGAAACAATAAATATCTGTTTTTAAATCATTTGATTTTTGTATCTTGAAATCAAAATTTTGCATTTCTAACAAGCTCCTAGGTGATACCAAAGCTGAGGCTGCTGGTGGAGAATTACACTGTGAGTAGTGGGAGGTAGAGAATCCTGGCGGCAGATACTGACTCCTCTTCTGAAGATATCTTAAGATTTTAACTCACACTGATAACATATCTATCTATCCATCCATCCATCCATCCATCCATCCATCCATCCATCCATCCATTCCCATGAAGACAGAAAGATCACAAACACACCGGATTCCAAATTGGCTGTGTTATAATTAGTTGGTTGCTTCTGAAAAATATTCTTAATCTCAACCCCGAAGATTATGATCAATAGGAGTGGAGAAGGGCTCAGGAATTTGTATTTTTAATAATTACCCAGAAGATGTGGCTAGAGCCCTCTGCTTTTGAAAATCATTGTTTTTCAAAGTTTTTCCTTTACGGACAGATAGACCAAGGCCAGAAGAGGAAAAGAGAACTTTCAAAGTTAGTCACAGAACAAACCAGGATCCAGGTTCTCCTGGCTCTGCTACATTGAGACATTGCTACTTGTTAGGAGTTAATATGCATGCTTGATTCTAATTCTCATGCTATGTCATTGATGGGTCTATAACTAGTTTCCAAAGATAGTCCACAATAAACCATGATTCTCAACATTCACACTTGTGTATTGTCCCCTCCCATATTCAACCTGGGCTGACCCCATAACCTGCTTTAATAGACAGAATGCTCTGGAAGTAAGGCTGTTTAACTTCAGAGGCTGAGCCTTAGGTTTGCAGTTCCCTCATCCTTCCATCTTGGAAAACTCCACCTTGAACCCAGACGTCATTTCATCAGGAAGTTCAAGCAGCCATGTGGAAACGTCCACATGGAGAAGAACCAAGGCCCAGATCAACGCCCTCAACTGCGCTCACAGCCAACAGCCCATCACTAACTT
Source organism: Rhinolophus sinicus (assembly GCF_057876585.1). NCBI lineage: Eukaryota > Metazoa > Chordata > Mammalia > Chiroptera > Rhinolophidae > Rhinolophus > Rhinolophus sinicus. Next base: position 53,358,363 of record NC_142516.1, read on the forward strand.
CCCAGTTATATGAATGAGGCCACTTTGGACCTTCTAGTCATCCACTCCATGGAGTATAACTGTCCACTCAATTCCCAGAATACAAAATAATTGTTTTTTGAAGCCCCTCAGTTTTGAGGTGAGTATTATACCACAAGAGATAACTGAAGCAAGAGGAGAAGAAATCCCCTTACCTATTAGGCTGTAAACAGATTCGGTCATAGCCCGTGAGCTCACACAAATCCTTCTCCAGCTCTTGGAAAAGCTGCTGGTACCCTTGAGCTTGGTCCAGAGGCACAAACGGGTGGATGTTTGCAAATTCACTCCATGTGATTGGCTGAAAAGCAAGAAGAGAGAAAACATGCATATATACATATTGCAATACCAGTAGCAATACTAACTTTGATGATGATGATGGTAGCAATAGCTAACACAGAGTGCTTACTATGTGCCAGGAACTGTTCTCAGCAATTTATATTCATTAATTTAACTCTCATCACAATCTTACAAGGACTGTCTTCATTTTACAAGTGGGCCACAGAGTCCCAGAAAGGGAACTTATACAAAAATATAACCTTTTTCTATCTTTTTAGGAACAAAAAGGCTCCAAAATAGATTTATATCCATGAAACCCAATGAGTTGTTTCAAGTATAATTTATTCAAACTCTTATATAGCACATATATTATTCTCTCTTCATTAGGCCGAACAAAACACCAACAGAAAAGAAAATGGGGGGAAACTTATCACAATATAAAATGATTTCCTTTGCCTGATATGATTTGTCACATCAGAATAATCCTATGGAAATAAAGGAACACAATAGCATTGCTAAAATGGATCCTAGCCTAATAGACATACTTACCAACTATAGCAGCAAGTCACACAAATCTTCTGTTGACACAAGAAATAAATTAAAACCTCAAATCTCTATCCTTCTGGCCCTGTGAATGGATTTCTAGAAAGAAGGCTTAAGGTTCTTAATTCTACCTGAGTTTAACAACTACAAATTGACAAAAATAAAAGCTTTTAACATGGCAGGTTTAAAAAAAGAGAGTGAGGAAGGTAGGCGGTAATAATATTATGTTTAATTATTTTAATATTTAAAAATAATTTTACTCATATATTTAAATGATCAGGTTGTGATAAAATTAGGGTTTCTGCCAAGACTGTTGAATAGCAAGATAAAGGATGATGAAAGTAGTTATCAAATCACAGGGCTAGCAGTAGCTTTCTCTAGTGATCCGCTTACGTACAAGCCAGGCAAGTTCCCTCTGAACAGAAGTGACCTACTTACTGTGAGTTCAGCTGAACTGTTGAGCTTCATGGTACAGGACCCCTTTAAGAAGATACAGCCAAAAGGTATCACATTAGTGATTTCCTATCATATGTAAGATCAGCCCAGCAATCTCCCCGCATGGCCACCCTGACATCCTTCTTGCATATTAGATGTGACCCAGGGAGGTGGGATCAGGGTGGGGTTAGAAGTGGGACTAAAAGCAATAATTACCAGTGGAATCATGCTGTGAACAAGGGAAATGTCTTTGTTTTCTAATTTCTTCATATATCGAACAATATTTGTTTCTGAGTGATAGCTGTGAAGACAAAACACATGATTTGGGCCAATATAATTAGATAAGAGTCCGTACATGTCCTCCTGAAACATAAGACACATTGAGCTATACCTTCAGCATACAGATCAAATTGAGCCACGGCCAACATGCCAACAAAGCATCAGAGGGAAAGGCATGGAACCCCCACAAACCTCAGACGATGCCCCAGGATAAGAAGCTGCCTGTAGGCATGAGAGGAAATTTGGGAAGAAGAGGATGCTGACTTGCTGGGTGTGCTCTTCAGCCTAGTACCTATGCATCCAAACTCCCCTCTTCCTGATGAGCAGAATTAGGGCTTACAGGACCAAGAGAGCAGGGCCAGCAGGAAATAACATGTGCTTTGCCCACGTCAGAAGTGGGATCCTTCCAGTGATGATTCAGTAGGGAGCCACCATAACTCAGCCATGTCACGGTCGGCGTCAGAAGCCACTCTCCCGTGTGCTCTCAAGCCATGACACAATGCACAAGTCACACTAGTCACACAAACCTGTTGAAGACTTGATTTGTGAGGAACGGGCTAGTTCTCTGGAAGGCAGTCCCCAGAATACCTCTCTGCTCCTCGCCCATGCTTTCAGCAACCAGCTCCTGCATGGAGAGACCACAGAAACTAAGGAGAAGGAATTGTGCCTGGAACCACATGTGGTCCCCACGGCCTCCGGTCAGCGTGGATCCTGACAGGGCACCACTCACCACTCACCCCCCCCAAGCATCTGGCATGATGTCATGTGACAGGGGTCAGGAGTCATGAATTGTGACAACTCTTCAGAGCACTGTTTTTAAGTCCTATTGACCTTAACCACAGAAAATAGGAAAATTGTACAATGTTGACTGCAAAACATAAAGTTGATAGCTTCTGTATGTTCCTTGAATGATAAAGCAAGTCCCACTAAATTATTTTAAAAGGCTAGCAAAATGTTACCGTATCACTCATGTAAGTGTTCTCACTTGACACTGCTCTTTTATCTTTGAGAACAATTCTCATAAAATACAAGTGCCAAGTCCATTCAAATGGTGCTGAGAAAAGTAGATATACACGTGCAGAAGAATGAAGTTGGATCTTTATCTTACACCATATACAAAAACTAACTTGAAATGGATTAAGGACCTACATTTAAAAGCTATAAAAACCATAAAATTCTTAGGAAAAAACATAAGAGCAAACATGCATGACCTTGGATTTGCCAATGGTTTCTTAAATATGACACCAAAAGCGTAAGCAACAAAACAAAAAAAGGTAAAACAGACTCATTAAAATTAAAAACTTTAGCACATCAAAAGAAACTATCAAGAGAGCTAAGAGACAAACCATAGAATGGGAAAGAATATTTGCAAATCGTATATCTGATAAGGGTTTAACATGTACAATATATAATTAAATAGATGGCTCGCTCCTCATTCTGCCTCAAGCTGGTAGTTCGGCCATCTAGAGGCTTTAGTAGACGCTCCATAAATATTCCTGAAATGCGTAGAACAAATGCCTATGATTAAATTTAGCACAGAACTCTAGAGGGAAGACGCTCATTCAGTCCTGTTTATTAAAGTTTAAAAGAGAACAGGGTATTACTTCTTTGATGATTTACATTTGTCCCCGATACTGAAGTCCTCTCTCGAAGAGGACACAGACAACTGGGACAGAACCATTTAACCCTCTAGAACCTATTTCAGCTTCTTTAGTAAATGCTTCCTTTCATTGATTCATTCGACAAACATTTATTGAGTGCTTCGTGCGCACCAGGCCATGTAGTGTTGTGATTAACACCTCGCCGCAGGTCTGGACACCTCTCTTTCATTCTCATTCCATTTCATTGTTTTAGAAACCAACTCAGTCACACTCAACTGCTTGTAATTCTCATGTAATCTCTCTCCTCCGAGCTTTTGTGGCTGCTTTTCCCAGTGTCTAGAACACCTCTGGCCATATCCTCCTTCTCCTCAATTGTGCCATCTTAGTCTGGATAACTCTTACTCATCTTCCAGATCTCCGCTTAGGACAATTTCTTCCAAGTCTTGGTGAGGAGCCCCTCCTCTGTGCTCAAAGAGCATCTTCAGACATCACCCACTACACACATCACCTGGATTGCAATATTGGGCTTGTTTGAATCCTTGTTAGACTATAAGCTCCATGAGCACAGGAATCATGTCTAATTCACCATTGTCCTCAGGGCCTAGCATAGTACCTGGCGCATATTAGGTCTTCAATAAATATTTGTTATATGAATGAATAGCATAATTTTCCCAGAATCAACATATCCAGATGCCAGTGTCATGAATCTCTGTATTAGGGACAGTTTCAGTTAAACAGTTAACAATCCTTCCAACTAGCTTGGCTACACAGCAGTGACCTCTAAGTATCAGCAGTCACAGTAGCAAGGGACAATCAGTGGCATAATTTTAACAGCAGGCCACCCAATGTCACATGTGGGCCCCCCTCCCTCACACTCAGGCCCACAAGAGGCAAAAGCCACCTATGACGCCACCTCAAATCGTCTGTCTGAAGAGCACATGTTTTTATTTCACTTACGGCAGACGATTCACAGCCAAAGATCCACAGCAAGTCATCCAAATCTTTTTCATTGACTGTTTCATCCAGAGAAATACCAAGCTAGAGAAGTGAAAAGGAAAGAGAAAAAACATCAGATCTAAATGCCAAGATGAGTGAAGAATCCCCAAGAGAGATCAAAGGGGAGATGGTGCTGCACAAAACTCCCAGGCATTCTGAAATATCAGGGTGCAGTTATATCTAAATTGGCCTTTAGGCAAAGGCAACCAGACCAGTCCCAGATTTCACAGGGTTTAGAGGTTTAGAAGCCACTTCTGACTGTGGCTGCAGGACACTCCTATTGGTACTGGACATGCTCACCTTTTTCTTCCTTCACTTACTTTATTAGATCACCTATCATAGCCTTTACCTTGAATAGTCCTATTATGGAGAGGAGTATCATGAGGTCTTAGAGTCCCATATATGAAAACACAGAGTCTTAAGGAAAGCTGAGCATGATTTCTCCTTTAAAGGGTCACAGTGTTCCAAACTGGAAATGAAAATTGTTTACAAAAAAAAAGATTGTGCCCAACGTTCCAATATTGATTTTTCAAAAATAAACAGCAAAGCTTTCAATGAGCAAAGTCATGAAAAATGTATACATAGAGTTGTAAAAACAAAACAAAACACAGAACTGAAAGTTTGACTTACTGTGCCATCATCAAAAACTCGAAAATTGATTTGCCGCTGAGCGGCCCTGCCCAAGACCTCCTTCACTGAGCAGCCACACTGAATCTTCAAAGTGTCAAAGAACAAGTCATGCTGAAGTTTGTGCCCTGCTCGCTTGAGACCTAGACAAGATAAGAGATCCTCTGGTTTCCAGAAAGAAACCTGTTCCTCCGCCATTGACATTTCACAGAGAAATAAAGAGGTAAATCCTACTATAACTAAAACATAGTCTGTTCCTGACCTACCCTGTGTTTTGGTGGCTGCTTTGAAAAAATAAACTGTTTACTACTATACTATAGAAAACTGTAAAATACATTACGTTGGTGCAAAAGTAATTGTGGTCTAAAAGGTTAAAAATTGCAAAAACTGCAATTACTTTTGCACCAGCCTAATACTGTGTTTCCCTGAAAATAAGACCTAACCGGACAATCAGCTCTATGCGGTTTTTGGAGCAAAAATTAATATAAGACCCGGTATTATATTATTATATTATATTATATTCATATCATATCATATATCATATCATATCATATCATGTTATATGACCCGGTCTCATATTATAGTAAAATAAGACTGGGTTTTATATTAATTTTTGCTCCAAAAGATGCGTTAGAGATTATTGTCCAGCTAGGTCTTATTTTCAAGGAAATACGATACATAAAAAAGGGGGGAGGAATCACTATCCAGAAATAACTAGTAGTTACATTCTGGTATACATTCCTCTAAAAGTTGTGTGTGTGTGGTAGGTCATATACATATATTTCCTTACCCTTTAAACATTTTTTTAATATATCATGAAAATTTTGCTTTTCTACCAATCAAAACCCATCATTATTTTTAAGGGCTGTTTATGTTCAAACTTACAGATGTATCATAATTTAACTAATTACTTATTATTGGGCATTTAGGCTATTTTCAAGATTGTGTTATTCTAAACAGTATTTCAATGGACACCCTTTACAGCCCTATCTGATGATTTTCTTTGGATATATTCCTAGAAGTAGAATTTCTGGATCAAATTGTCAGCACATTTTAAAAGCTTTTGATCATATTAAGTGCCCTCATAAAAGTCATACCAATATCAGCATTCTCTTTCATCTTTGCCAGTGTAATGGGAGAAAAAATACTTTATTGTTTCAATTTACATTTCCTTGAGTAATAGTGAGGTTGAAATTATATATGTTCATTGACCACTTATTTGTGTACTTATTTCTTTTTAAATTATACTTAATGTCCTTCGCCCATTTTTCTCTCAGGGTTTTTTATCCTTCTCAAGTATGGGATGTGGGGAGTGAATAAGAGCTCTCTATAGTAAAAATACTAACTCAGTCTCTGTCACAGAAGTTGAACATATTCTTCCCAGTTCTTTATTTGACTTTTAGTTCTATATACAGTATGCACATGCAATGAGTTTTCAATTTCACTTACTCATGTGTATCAGTCCTGTTATGCACCAAAGTTTCAAAATAGGTACCTGACTCACCTTCAGACAAAATCAAAGTGGCATTATGTACCCTTCTAGCAATATGCTCCAGCCCACGGGAACCATGGTAGATTGCAAACATGGCAGCCATATTCGCCAAGAGAGCCTAAAATGACAGAGAACATTTAAAGAATCATGTTCAACAATGTGATGGAAGATGATTAGTGGGAGGAATTACTATTTTCACTTGAGAGACAAAAATAGAAAACAGAGACAAAGCAACATGACAAATTTCCTGCATTCTCTATGATGGTTGGGGACCATCTATAACATGCCTGAACACCTGCTGGGGAAACATGGCATCCAAGATGCTCTGGAGTCACTACACTAAACCTTCAAATTTGACCATTATAAAGGGGTTTCATGTAATATGATCATGTCACACATAAAGGGGAAGATCAGGCTGTCATCAAACATCCAGATGCAAATTTAATGTTGGAAGACACAAGAGCAACAAAGGGCTCAGGAGGGAAAAAAAGTGAGATCTAAGAATTTTATATTCAATCAAACAGTTCCTCAAGGATAAAAGCAACAAAAATTTTCAAAAACAGAACTCAGGGAATATAATTCTCCTAAGGCCTTAAATAAAGCACTAGAGGCTGAATTTGAACAACCAAGAGATGAATGGAAAAATATGTGGCAAAGAACTACCAAAGATAAAAATGCAGAAGGCAGGGGAATAAAACCAAAATGAGTTGGCAGGACATATATTAAAAAAGAAAAACCAGAACCTACTGGCTTATTCCCTGCGGACAGCACTTACTTAGATAAATACGTATCTCTTGACTATTGGATTGAAGTTTCATGAAAATATTTACAGGGAAGTGTGTGTTCTAGTGTGACAGGAAACAGAAAGGAATGGCATTGGATTCTCTCAGAGATAAGGGACACAGTTCCACAGATGCTTCAGTGAAGGAGTCCTGCCTGGGGAGCGAGGAAGGGAACTCTGTGATGGCACCTCGGGCCAGGGAAGAGGATAAAAAGAGGATGATTAGGGCCAGACGACAAAAGGAGCATCAACTTGGGGGAAAGTGATAGCGGCCCACCACTTGCTTCTCCTCCTCTTGGCCCCATCCCTCACCTGTTTTTTTCACCTTAGATCCTGCCAGTAAGCAGCCTTCTAACCACACAATATCACCCTAAGTTACTTGTGCAAACTCAAGTCTCCAAAGACATAGAGTGTCCAAAGAACAACTCAATAGCTAGCAGTCATCTCTTAACAAAAGAGAATAATTTCAAGCTAACAAACAGAATGGTACTGGAGTTGCGGGCAATTGTTTTATGCAACCAATCATGAAAAGGAAATGCATGAAATACAACAGATAATAGAGAGATCTCCAGAATGAAAAGGTGAAAATCAAGGAAGACAAGAGTATGGTGATCTCCAGGGCAAACATCACTTTAATAATTACTGCAAAAGATAGAGCCTTTTATAATCCAAGTTAAAAAAATAAAACATCAGCTATAATGAACTGGAATAAATTAAAAAGTACAAACATAAGATTTGTTCATTGTAGACAGTCCCAGTTCACTTGGGAAATTCAAAAACCCTTATGTACTTATGATCAGACACCTTGTGGAAGAACATGAGCAGAAAGGGCAAGATAGGAGCAGTCAGCTGCAGAGAAAGGGAAAACCTGCAAGCAGAGAATTCAACAAATGGAGGGTAAACTGCAGAAAGTGAAGGCATCGTATAAAGATCCATTTGCTGTCAAAAGAGGAAAAGGCTGTGACAACTGGCTCCTTCCTACGATACTAGAAGAGCTCTTCCCTGAAAAGAAGCAGCCACCTTCCAGAGGCAAAAAAAGATCATACAAGAAAATCAATGAGGAAACTGCTCCAAACACCAATGGCTACAGAACCAACTATAAGACCTTGTCATCTACTGCCTTCCTGGAGAGATTTTTCTACAACCTGGTGGTGGTGCTTTGAGCCAATGCCCTGAGAAGGAAGAGCATCTGTGAGCTCTCCCTCCTTCTCTGACCTTGAATGCTAGAGAAGGACCGAGAATAGACCACATGCTCAGCAGGGGCCCTGCACCTGATCTTCTTTACCCCACCCCATTCCTCAAGTGGGTGGGTAAAGAAGAGGAGTTGGCTGGACATCAGAAACACCGCTCCCCCTGACCTGAACCCTTGGGCAACTTCCAGGTAACTCTTCTTTACCCCACCCACGTGAGGAATGCCTATCAGTAAGAGTACCCTATGACCACGACCAGCTTGCCAATCTGGGTCATCCCCTTCAAGTACAGTCACCTCCAGATCCTCACTTTGCCTTCCTCACCCTATCCTGGAGGGCCTCCATTGCGGCCCAAAGAGACGGCACCCAATGACCACCCATAAAAACTTGCCCTATGGACAAGAATGCTAGAGACCTTGAAGGGTGAAGGGTATGCATACACAGAGCACCAGTAAAATACATTGTATTTTCGTTCTGACAAGACCATAAGACTTCTCTACCAATAAGATCTTAACACTTCTGGTATGCACACTGCTCAGTAGGTGGTGAATAAATTAAAGAACAACTGAGTGGATGAATGAGTAGTTCACTTCTATAGATGTAAGGCATTCATTCAAGGTGCCGGTCAGGTATGTGATCTACCTGAGCTGTACAGATGTTGCTGGTAGCCTTGTCTCTCCGGATGTGTTGCTCCCTGGTTTGAAGAGCAAGGCGATACACTTCTTTCCCGGTGGCATCTCTGGGCCAAGAATAAAACAGCCAATTAGCACAGATAATCATAGCACCAGGAGTTGTCATAAATGGACCTTCTTCTTTTCTTCCCAGCTTGAAGTAAATGCAGCAAATTTACTTGGGCCATAAAGTAACAATTTCCAAACCATCCTCTTTAAAATAGGACTACGCATTTTTAGTTTGCACTTTGAGGATTTGAGGCACCAAGAGATATGTATATACAACAAGGCTGGAAACCTTAAAAGGAAATTTTCCAGGAATTACCCAGCCTAATATTCATATAATAATGGTGATTGAGAATTAACTTTAACTCTGAGCTGCTTGGCAGACTCAGGATAAAGGGAAGTATCTGACAAAGGAAACAGCATTTCTGTACTAGAAATCTGAAGTGCCTATATAGCTATAAATAAAAATGATGTTAATCAACTTATCTGTCCCTAATAATTTTTCCCTTCCTAATGCAATTAAAAATTTGGATAAACACAAAGATTTAGCAGACTTATCCTTTATTTCATCAAGGTCTAGGGTCCATTTTCCAGAAGTGTAAGTTCAATACAAAAATTATTGAGTTAATAATTAACATTAAAATTTTTGAATTAGAAAATTTTGTCTAATTTCATTTTGTCTGGTGAGGAAACATCACGGAAAGAAGCCAATGTAAAAATACTTTAAGGAACTGTTATTTTTCCACTAAAAAGTAAAGTGCCTTTTGCTACCCTGTGGCAAATTGAGAATACTTTAGAATTTCACAGCACCATCACATCATTCACTATTTCAGACCACTCCCTGACTTTAATAGATCAGCTTTTATGAAAGGTCAAAAAGATCATGCTAAATTTCCCAGTAATATTCATGGCATTCATCGAAGTTCTTAATCTGAGGAGCTTCATCAGTGAGAAGCACTCAAGAAAGTACATTTGGAAGTAACTCCAATGGTCCCATGGCAGGCCTCTAGGAAATAACATGGATCCTACTGGGTGTCTGCATGACAATCTCTCATTGCACCTTCTTTACATAACTGTGTGGCATGACACCTCCAAGAAAGAAACTAGTTAGATATAAAACACACCTAAACTATTCAGTCTCTCCAGGTTTTCATCAATCTAGATAAATTCACTTATATGACTTCAGTACAAATATGTTGTGAATTATACACACACTTTTTCAAATATATGCAAACTCATGGCATTTGAGAAGAGGCACTAACTCGTTCATACCCAAACAGATTCTCTCTTCTGAATCTATGTTGTATATTTCTTTAATCAACCCAAAATGACCCAGTAGAGTTCAAAGAGCAATCAACAACTTTTGTGATCAAGAGACAGAGCAGGGAAAACCATCACCACAACAAAAGTGGAGAAACATGAGCTGTTTACCTTGTCACTCCCACCATTCTTCCAGGCATCATCCTCACCAAGCTTTCTCTGACAGCAAAAAAGGCTGCATGTGGTCCGCCATAGCCCAGTGGCACCCCAAATCTCTGTGAACTTCCCAGGGCGATGTCTACCCCAAATTCTCCAGGAGGCCTCAAGATACACAGAGCTAAAAGGTCAGTAGCACAGCAAGCCAAGCTCTAGAAAGGAAACAAGAGAAAATGGATAAGGTTGTTACTTTCCCTGAGAGTAGTGGGAGAGTAATAAATTATCTCTATTATAGGCAGACTGGCAGAGTTGGTTCATATCGTGTGAACTTCATTTATTCATTCATTCATTTAAAATATATACTGAGTGCCTCCTATGTGCCAGGACTCAATGAACAAATAAACTTGAAGAAGGGAGATAGGAGGAGACAGTTTTACCATTCCAGGTGATAAAGCTACAGAAATTAAGACACACCAAAAATAATAATAATAATTCAAAGTTGAGACATGCCCCCACAAGGAGGTCTGCCTACCCCAGCCTGATGGGCTCTCTCTACGAGTTCGGCATAGTCTTCCACCTTCCCCTCCGTGTCTGGGTACTGGAACAGCACTCCACTGACGTCTTTTCCACTGAAGTCCATTTCATGGGGTAACTTCAGCTCAATGAGGACTCCAGCATATCTGGAAAGAGAGAAGACGAAGACCAATCACGTTTTTGGTTTACAAGGGAAAATCAAATTACCTACAGTTTCTTTTCCATGATACAGCATTCATACTCTGTCCTTCCTCAATGTCTCCCCACGACCCCATGCCAACACACACACACCCCAATTCGACACATGGCCCTTCAGTAATAACAGTGCTTCAAACCAACTCAGTGCATTCAATGGCTCAGCTTCTGTTTTTCTCTTCCACCCTTACCACTCATCCCCCTTTCCTGTCTGAACCAGCTCCTGAGAGAAGACCAAAAACATGGCTTCCTAGGGCTAAAGAACCAACACCTGAACCAACAGAGGCATCGCTACTTTCCCACTGGATCAGTCTTAGGTGAATGGAAAACCACCAGTAAGACAAGGAGGAGACCTTCCTTAGGTTCCTGAAACCATCTAATTCCAATATCTGTGAGAAACGCCTTCTGAAGAGATGGTGGAATGGGTGTCAGGGAGATTACCCAGCTTTTACAAGGAGCAAGGAAACAAACACACCCACAGTGGTAGTTGTACTGTCTGTTTTATCTGATTAGAGCACTAAGCAAATACAATAAACTTTCATCTGCATCATTCTATACCCACAACAGACTATAACTATGTTTGCAGGAACACACACAAAATCTTCACAGTTGTGTGAGAGTTCCATTTATTCCCTCTGCTTTTCAAAGTTTCTGCAAAACTGTTGAAATTTTTAATATTTAAAATTTTATTTTTACATAAACAGAATACAGAAAACATTATTATAACTTAATACAAAGCAGAAGCAACTACAGCTATTTCCCCTCAACTCTGACATAGTTTACTTACCAGCAAGATCCTGGGAAGTGGGAGGGAAAGTAAAACCCAGCAACCCCAGTTTAAACCAGGTTCACCTCCAATTAGTTTGGAAGTGAGAAAATCAGCCGAGATGAGTCTATTATTTCTGAGTTCAAAATATGAATAAAATTAATTACTTGGCTCGAGTTTGGATGACAGCTATTGTCTGTGGGTGGCAACGAGGGTCAACAAAAAATTTCCTCCTCTTGTTGTGTCTGTTGAAAAGGAAAATCACATTTAAACATGAAGGTTCTCTGGAAGTAATCTCACAGGGTAATCTGATAATAAATTCTTAACTGGGCAGGTCACAGTGGGTAGTCATGCCCTAGGCATATAACTTCTTTAATAAAAGGTTTATCTTTGCCTTAAGATAAACCCACTGTTTCCTTGCATTTAAGTTAACACACCTTTGAAATAAGCCCTAACCACAAAAAAGTACATATCTTGTTAACTACCCTATAATCCAGTCTTCGCCTTGCTCCCCCGCCACCTTGCTTTTTCCCACCCCTGTGTAATCTTCCTTATAGTCCCTCCTTAATTTCAAATGCATAAAAGAAGCTGCAAACCTGTTATTCTCTGGAGCATTTGAGATCTTGCTCCCCAGCATGTCATCAATTTGGTTCAAACAAACTGTTACAAAAATTCGCTACAGGTTTGGATGTTTCTTATGTCAACAGTATAAAAAAAATACTGAGTCCTTAATGATTAATAATGACCATTACTGAATAGATTTCCACTGAAATACAATTCTCATTCCAGCACTATTTAGCAAAATCAGTGGTAGTGAATGGGAAAGAAGCGAGAAAGTGGATGAGGAAGATAGATGAAAATGAGTGAAACGCTCAGCATAATAACCAGGAGTGGGTAAGCAGCATTCCTTTGTAACTGTCCATCCATGACAGGAGGAAGGGCCTAAACCCACCCTACAGGGCTACTTGGAAAGCAGAAGGGCCTGCGGCTGGAACTTAGAGGCCGCCATAGCTGCTGAGCAAATTTGGGGCTCACCACCTCTCAAATCTGTGGAAGCCAAGAGACTTACTCGGGCATTCGAGGCTAGAGGCACAAAATCTCAGACAGATACATTATAAGGGTGGGCAGATTTCCCAACCAGATGACCGTCTACATGAGAATTCTACCAGGAAGGTAAGCTCAAATTACTCAGAAGGCAAAGAAGGAAGGAAGGTCAGGAACTGGAGAGTGATCCTTAACTTACTATACACCATGAACCAGCAATTCAAATTCTAGAAATGCATCCTCAGGAAATACCAGAACTTCTGACAAAGCAGGAAAAAGGCTGTCCCTTACCCTGACGGAATCTCAGGCTGGGCCTCTCACCTGTGGCACAGCTGCATTGCCTCTGCAGCCGCAGTCGCCTCATCCAGCAGGGATGCGTTGGCCATGTCCATGCCCGTAATGTCACACACCATGGTCTGGTAGTTCAGTAAGCTCTCCAGTCTCCCCTGGGACACCTCTGGCTGGTATGGAGTATACTGGGTGATCCTGTGAGGGACACAAAAGGCCATGTCCAAACTTTGACCCCACTATTCAGAAAAGTTCATGAAATGTCTTCAGTTTAGAATTCAGTACCTGAAAATTAAGTGTACCTCTTTTGAGAGTTATATAATAGATCAGTAAGCTTCCCTTTTGGCCTCTGTAAGGAAGCTCAGAATTAAATCACAGTAACAATATTATTCTTTGGGGATGATCAGGACTTACTTTCCTATCCCATTATTTTTTAATTTCACATTTCTATTTTAATAATCTTATTGCAGGGGAGGCCGGATGGCTCAGTTGGTTAGAGCGCAAGCTCTGAGCAACAGGGTTGCCGGTTCCATTCCCACATGGGCCAGTGAGCTGCGCCCTCCACAAATAGATTGAAGACAACGAGCTGCTGCTCGGCTTCCAGAAGGGCAGCCGGATAAGTCAGTTGGTTAGAGCACGAGCTCTCAACAACAAGGTGCCAGTTCAATTCCCACATGGGATGGTGGGCTGCGAACCCTGCAATTAAGATTGAAAATGGCAGCTGGACTTGGAGCTGAGCTGTGCCGTCCACAACTAGATTGAAGGACAATGACTTGGAGCTGATGGGCCCTGGAGAAACACACTATTCCCCAATAAAATTAAAATAATAATAATCTTATTGTATGTATGTGCTTTATTGTAAGCTGGTTTTTAATATCCACTTGAGCCTACTTATGACGACATAAACAGAAATTTCACTTCCTATTATCTTTCTTTTGGCTAAAAAGCTCATTCCATTCACAGTTCACAATTGGAAAATAGCCAAGAATCTAATTTCTAATACTCAAAACTTGTTTTTCGGGAGGAAGAATATTTCTTTTATACTAACCAGAAGTTCTATGTGCTCCTAAAAAACGAATAGAGGTCTATTTAAGAATTCTCCCTATCTAGTTATTAAGAGTCTGTGTAAGTTACCTACATAGCTATCAAAAATCAAGGATAAAAATTATTAGAAGGCAGCATACACATGAATTCTAATCTTATAGCCTCCAGTTGTTAGCCAAAAATGTGTGTTTAGGTATATGAGGTTAACTCACTCAGTGCTTTCATCCTTTTTTTCATTCCTTCATTCATTCACTCATCCTACAAATATTTATCACACGCCTACTAAGTGCTGAGAACTACAATAGGTTCTGGTGACACATCATAAGCATGATGGATAACAGTCCCTGATCTCAAGGAGAATAGATTGTAATGAGGCAAAAGAGACAAATAAAATTATTTCAGAGTGATATTTTAAAGAAACAAAATAAGGTGATAGGATAGAGGGTGACTGTGGACTTATAATAGAGCTGCTATCTCTTCACCAAGAATCCATTCACTCTGCCCACCACCCACGTGGGTCAGACTGCGGACCATGCTCCTGCATGTGATTAAGTTGTTTCCTATCTCTTATTTTGTCCTTCCATGCCAGAAGAGTATTCAGACAAAGTTTTAGGTTCTTTTGTTTTGTTTTCATTTTTCCAAGCTTTTTGTTTTCTGATTATCTTTCATTTTTCCATTTTCCTTTCTCTCATGTTCTTGTAATCACATTCAGGATATTTCCATCCTTTTTTTCCCTTTTTTGAAGGCTTTGAAATCAATGTCTCTTCTTACCTTTCGTGGTTAGTGGGGTGGGGAAGCTTGCCTTACCCAGCAGTACAATGTGAAGACTGAAATAATTTTCCTGAAACTTTTATTGGGTGTGTGTGTGTGTGTGTGTGTGTGTGTGTGTGTGTGTAACAGAGTACATTTTTGCTTCAGTTAACTCCATTAACAGCCTGGCTTAGTAACTGTAATCACATTGCCAAATTCTAAGTGGGTGGTGAACTGGAATAAATGAGGCAGACAATACATGACGCAGACAAAGTAGGAAGGGAATCTGAGCAGAAATGGAGTCACACAAAAGGTATAGACAAGGGGCAATTGTGACCTCAGAGCAGATAAAACATTCACACACAGCAGGGCCACCATTGAGACATGTTTACATTGCCTTGTAAACTTTCATTTTACTCGGAATCATTATTTGACATATGGAGTGATACACAAACTTGCACACATGCATGTACACACACACATACACATGTACCAGTTAGTCCATCTAATAAATGGGAAAGATTCAATATATCCATGATATTAATAGATATAGGATATACAATAGGAAGAGAAAGAGTGATGCTCCAAAGAATTCATCACAGCGCTGAATATAAAATTGAAAAATGAACAACAAACTGAGTATCCACTAGCAGGGGAATGATTAAATAAACTAGACAACTGCATGTAATACTATGCATTTATTGAAAATTATGTGTAAAAGAATGTTTCCTGATATGGAAGATGCTCATGATATATTAATTTTTAAAATTAAGTGTAAATACCATGAAACTATTTTTGTAAATTTGTAAAAACAAGTCAATGAAAATGTAAATGTAAACAGTGATTTTTCTTTGAGCAGTAAGATTAACCATATTTTTCCTTTTTTATTTTATGTTCTAAATGTTAAAGACATCAGTTACTATTTATTAACCATCTTCTATGTGTCAGGAACACATTCACAACCTTTCTCTGATTATCTTATCCATGGTCATTGTAAAAAGGTCAGGTAACAAGAAAAATAACATCACCCATAATTCCAAAACTCCAAGGGAACAACAGTAAACATTTTCATGCGTTTCTTTTCAGTCTTTTTCTCTTTTGTGATGGGCACACTCAAGTGTGCTGCCCATTTTTCTGTTGTCTTATCTGTCCCTTTTCTTCTTGACTTGTGATTTTTCATTATGCATTCTTTTTTTTCCCCTCCAGCTTTATAGAGTTATAATTGAAAAATAAAATTGTATATATGTAAAGTGAAGTGTGCAACATGATGATTTGGTATACATGTATTTTATGAAGTGATTACCACAATCAAGTTAATTGATTTCAGTCTCTTTCCTACATCATAATCATATGTATATTTAAAGTAAGATTACACTCTATAAAGTTTTGTATCATGATTTCTTTTTCCATTAACATTATTCCATGGGCAGTTCTAATAACCAAATATTATACAACATAATTTTCATTGTTATATGGTATTAAATCATTTTATTTATCGTAATTTATTTAAACTATATAGCACATTTGGAAATGGTAAAATCCAGCCCAAATGTTAGTTGTTTTAAAAAGTTGTTTTTGCTATTTTGGTCTTTTAAAAAATTTTTAAAGTAAACACTCATAGACTTCTCCCAAAGAATTTAATCACTGTTCTATTCAGATATTATTATTAGAGATTTCTACTTGGAAACTATATTTTCCTGGAAATTCATCACACCCCATGTCGTCTTCACATTTCCTGTTCTTCATCCAACTAGATCCCCAAACAAACTAGTCCCGCTTCCCGAATATTCTTATTCCTTCAAAGATACCACTATTCTACCAATTCTCAAGGAGTAAATTCTAGATTTTTTTAGCCCCAAATAATAACCTATGGCCATTAGTCTTCCTTCTGACATCCCTTTAAAAGCAGTGCTTAAAATAGGAACTGATCGAATATTTGTGGTGCAAGTGTGTGTATTTGATTCTCCTGCTCAAAGGGGGCTGGCTTCCCATTACCTGCAGGAGAAAGCCCCAAACCTCCCAGGCATAGTCCGTCAGACCGGAGACCATGTCGTTCCTTCTATCACAGCCTTCGGGATTTAATTTTACCTCCCTCTCGCTCAGCGGTTCTCTCCTTGCTTGACCCTTTTATAAGTCCAAAGTTAGGCTGACGCTCATTAGCACTGTTAACTGTAGAGAGCTTCAGAATTGTTTTCTTGCAAAGATGACAAATAGATGAGCCCACTTCTTTTACTTGTAAACTTTTTTTATAATCTACAGGTTTTTACACTACTAAAATAAAACAGGCATTAACTGTCTTCAAAATCATCTATTAAAGGATTCTTAGCTTGGTGAGTCGTGATCCTGGAGATACCAAATAAAACTTCATTTTAGGAGAAAAATGCGTACACAAGGCCTGTCATCCTGCATCAAAGGGTTTAGTTGCCTCGTTAGGCAAAACATAGTGATTAAGAAAATGTGTCTGATCTGCAATGTCTATGTACCCACTGACTAGTTTACTCAACTGGTTTATGTTTCTAGGTGTATTTTAATATTAGAAAACAAAAAATATCTGCATATCCAAAAATGTATTTTGTCCCATTTAAATAGAATGCTTCATATATTCAACATGGCATTAACATTTCCTCCAAAATATTGAGTATTCTCTATGATTTTGGCTTTTGGATTCTCTATGATTGTGACTTTCTTTTGGAATTGAGAAAGAGGGAGGTAGTGGGGTGTTTTGCAGTAGAATAAACATTCATAAGATTCTCTCATTTTAATCCCAGTGCCAAAACTACACAAAAGAGAAATGGCCACAAAGAAAACGTAGATTTCTTTTTTATATTAATTACTGATGTTATCAGCATTCGAAAATTTGCAATGGAGGACCCCATAAAATAAATTCTAGACCTGTGGTAAATTTTCTTGTAAGAGCCCAAATGTTTGTATTCTTTCGAGGCTATGTTGTCCATTTATTTTCACCTCACGTTGCCGGAATTTGTTGGTTCCGTCTCTATGGAAACCATTCAGAAGGGTGATAATGTGAAATCTAGCACCCTTATGTGCACAGCTCTCCCTATCACTCACTGGCCAGGTGCTGTAGCACCCTCTGGTCCAGATCCGCTTTCGGAGAACGGAAACAAACAATATTTAAATGCGCCCAAAAACCAGGACTGAAAAGCAAAGAACAGCATTGTCTCCCTCTCAAATTGCTGGCAGCTCCTAAAGTAAATGAACACATCAGCTCACAGCCAGGAAGCAATATGGTGAATATTCTGTACAGCCAGCACGAATAAAGGCCAACTGGCCAGTATTCAGACAGCCATAATGCTGCAGCCCATTCATGTACTGTCGTAGCTTATTTTGTAGTAGGAAGAAAGACAGGCCATTTGCTTTTGAAACCAAACTTGGAGTTTACCATTCAAACTTTTACCAAACACCACAGTGGAAAGGAGCCCTCAACAGTGCACATAAATTCACACATATACCCAAAGCAGAAAAACTAGTTTTTTGATGGTTTTTCCCTCTTACTGATAAAGAAATGGAGCATATTGTAAGTAAAAGCTCTGGATGCAGATGGCAAGGCAGAAGTGATTATGCTAACAGATCTGGCTCCTGTCGTTATGGAACACTAATAACTCCATCTAGGACAAAACATTCTCACTTTCGCAGGAACACTTTTGCACTTATGCAAAAGCAGATGAAAGATGCAAAGGTGCTGTGCTCCCCCCCAGCCGAGCCTATGCCGTAAGGTAAAGCAACGCTTTGGTCCTCAGAACGACAGGTCTGGACTTGAGGCAGATGATGACGGGCTGTGCTGGTGGCCACACACACAGTCACTCACAGACTCAAACACACAGAAACCAGTTATGTTTGTGGGTGGTAAGAGGGAAAAGTGTAAGTTCACATGTCATAAGTAGTTGCCATAGCGTGCCTGATGCTAGGACTAAGAACACTTTGTACAAGGTTTAGAATTAAGGAGCGTGTCAGGTTTACTTTTCAAAATATCAAAGTTTGTATTCTTACATGGGTCTACATTTCTCTACCGCCCTTTCCCCCTCCACCATGCATGTATTTTAGAGGTGACTGGATGTTTTAAAGACAGAATGAGGGAGGAGAAAGAGAATGAGCAGAGACTCAGTAGAGTCAGGGAAATGAGAAAGTACAAAAACCAGGAAGAAAGAGGCTGGTCCATGGGCACCCATCGGGGTTTGCTAACTGATGTTCATAAAAGTTAGGCTCCTACCCTCCCAGAGGCTGGGAGACAAGTATGGTCTATACCTATCTTCAGGTATTGACTGGAACAAACAGTAAAAATTATGGCAGCTTAGAATTTTCTCAGACAGGCACGTATTTCTGTTTTTCACGTGAAAAATGAAGAACTCATGGATGTCTCAGTGGTCTGTCTTAGGATGGCAGGTGGAGAGATTCTCTTATGAGATGATTATATCACAGTGAGAATTCTGGTCACTCAGAACTGAAATTAATTCGGACAAAATCGTATTACGTAAAACTTACTTTTTAAAAAGATGCAAAATATTCAGTGAATGTTTAAGATTTATTGCTCTGGAGTATGCACTTGATATTTCAAAAGCTCATTTGGAGGGAGTTCCATGATTTCCCACAGGGAAGCCTACCTTCCCTTTACTAAAGTTGACTTTTTCTATATATGCTAACCTAAAAGACAATCTCTGCATCTTGCTATAAATGCTTTTCAATTGCAAAGGCGACCACTTATTCTGTCCTCATATAGTAACAGTCCTACTAGAAATTAAAATGACCTCATACTCTAACTAAAAAAAAAAATCACCTAAGAATTATCATCGCCTCTCCACACTTGGTTTCTATGCTGGAAAGAAGTACACACATTCCTTTGGAAACTAAGGCATCAGCTGAAATAGTTTCAATTCAAAGATGCTGGTATATAAAACAACTGATCCAAATACAAGGGAAAGAAAGGCCCAGGAGTCCTCATCTTTCCTCCTCCATAGTCAGACAATGTTTCCCAATGGGCAGAAGCAGCAGGTGCCCTGATCTGCTCCCAGGCACCTTTGGAGCCATGGCCTCTGCTTGTGAAAAATATCCAAGGTGTGCTTGACCACTGCAGTGTACACCTGAAGCTGAATAATAATAATTATATATATATATAATATATATATATATGGTTATGGTTATAATATATATATATATGGTTATATATAATATATATATGGTTATATATAATATATATATATGCCAATATATATATATGGTTACAGGATGTGGAGTACAGCATAGAGAATAGAGTCAATGGAATTGTAACAGCTATATACATACAATGTCCTCTGAGAGATAGTAGATTGGGGGAGAGGGGTTTTCACTTTGTGAGGGGTGTAAATGTCTAACTAGTACATTGTTTTGTACAGCTGAAACTAATGAAAAATAAAAAGTGAAAGACAAATATATTTCAAAAAAAAAAAATGGTAAGGGCAGATGCAGGCAGGTTGGGGGGAAAAATATCCAAAGTATCTTCTTGTTTAGTATTGGAATGTGGACCTCTGTTACAATCTTTATATTATACAGCAAACAGCAATGTAAAATAGCCAAATAGCATGGAAGTGGACTTGGGAAGTTTTCCTCTAGTGAGGGAAAAACACTTTCAGTATTGTGCAATCAGTGGCAGCCAGAGCAGGCAGGTACAAAGACACACACACACACACACACACACACACACACCCACCCCTAAAGGACTGGGAATGAGTTACCTGATAGGTGATGTAAGAACTGAACAAGCAACTGAGCATGCACAGCTCAGCCCCTTCTTTATCGTTTCTGTAAGAGCCTGTTCACAGGATACACATGTTCTCTTTCTCTACAAAGTGCTAAGTAATAAAGCTGATGTTTTGATCTCCATTTACCTGACACTATGTCTTCTTTCTCAGTTGGTTGTGAATCTAGAACATTGACGGTGGAGTAGGATGGGAGAGACAATGGGTATTCCTAAATTCCTGACAGACAGCAATGGACCAAGATTCCGACTCACTGAATCAGACATAGCCTAAAATCCCAGTGTCTAAAGAATAAAGCCCTGAATCTGCCCTTCTGTAGGTTTGACATCTTGCTCAAATATGCTTACAAAGACAGAATAGACATTATCAGAGAGAGAAAGAGATTACTAGCATCCACAATTTAGAGCTCTAGAATGTTTTGTGAATTAAAGTGGAAAGACGCTTCTACTTCCTCTAGGTTTGAGGAAGAAAATTTCCCAAGCCAGAGAAAGCCAAAGCCAGGTAGGTTCCTGGAAGTTAGCAACAGCATGGGAGTGTAGGTGTCAGTGGATAATTTATGAGGCTCCCAGGGCAGGGGGGCGTGGGAGGATGGGGAGAATCATGCAAATTAAATCAGGGTTACTCCTGTTGTTAATCAAGTAATACATTACCATCCTGAGTTCTCCAGTAAGTTCCGCAAAATTGCCTGAGGCACTGAGCAGTTATAATAGCCCATGCCAATATACGATCTCCAGATCTGGTTTTTGCTGGAAATTGCACGTAGAGTTGTAAGGATTTCATTTTCACCTGATTGTAGGAAAGAGAGAAATGTTATAGAGAGAAAATGTCTCAAAAGAGAGCTCTAATTATAGTTTTAAACCCTCTTTTTGTTTGAATATTTATATACAGAGAACAGCCATGTAGAAAATATAAGAACCATCCCCCCACACACAACACTAAATATTGTGTGGAAATCTGAAGAAAAAAAATCCCCAAACAGCATTCAATTACTCCTCAAAGTTGGTTCCTCATAATTTTTTTAGCTCTTCTTTTTTTTTGGCTTTGTCAGAATTGCCCAGTTTTAACACTTGCCTCACTCCAGGTTTCTTTTGTCCCCTTTACATTTCTTTTGTATTTAAACCAAATAAAAATTCTGCTTTCTCTTAGTAAAATATTGTTTTCCCTTTTAAATTGTGTTATACCAACAGTTGATACAAGTCTTAAATAACACATGGTCTACATTTTTCTCTAAAATTGCTCTACTTCTAACACTTTATCCTTTGTGTCACTGAAAGAGCTACTTATTAAAAGCCCTTCATTAAAAAAAAAAAAAAGCCCTTTACCCAACAATGTAAAATGTCAGTTGTAATAAAAGACCCACATGCAGTTTTAACCAGCATTCTCAGTAGGGCACTTAGGTAATTAGGTAGGAATTATAAAAGTTTTTGGATGCAGGTGACATCCTATTTTGAGTCATTTGTATAACAACAAAACAGTAACAGCATCTGACATTTCTGAGTATTTATTCTATGCCAGGAATTGTACCAAATGCTTTTCATGCAGCTTAGGAAACGAGACTTGAAGAGGATCACTCCCTAAAGCCACACCTCTTTAAATGAAAGGGTAACAACTCAGTGTAACTTCAGATTCCATACTTTACCCACAGGACCAGGTTCACACCTGCTACATGTGTATCAGTTATACTGAAATACTTTCTAGATACAAGTGACCTTAGATGGTTCTTTCTCTGCCCCTCTGCATATAGATAGAGCATGCTACTGAAATTTAACTGAGATTTAATGACTTGGGCAAATATCTGGCTCTTTTAAGATCTTCTTAAAGATTCACTTAAATCTTGGAATTGAGTGACTTTATTATTACAGATCAGAGAAAAATCTAAGTTCAGCAATCTCTAAAATGGCACACTGTCTAGGAAGATGCTTCATGTTGTTTTAACCCTACTACTCTATGTGAATATTATTCTCATTAATCCTTCTTTATCCTCAATGAAAACACTTTTACCTTCCACCCCACCCTCCCACTTCACATGCTTTCACAGGAAATAAATTCACAAGAGGTGTGCCATTTTGCCAGACTGGGTTAAGCAAAGAGGATAGTTCTGTACGTATCAGTTTGATGGGTAAATATAATCCAACTGCATTATGATAATCTGGCCTCCTTCCACTGAAATTTTAGAAAACAAAAGTGAAAATGTCATAAACCAGTATCTGAGGAGAAATGCCAAGTACAGCATCCTTAGGAATAATCATGCAAGAAATCCCAAAATCATCTTAGGGCAGAGTGGTTGACAAGCCCAGTAGGAGGGGTGATTAATTAGTAGTTCATGGCAGGCATATGATTCAGCAGGACCAGCTTCAATTAAGATCCTGTGCAAGAGGGACAGGTCCCTGTTTCATATTATGTTATGAAGACAAAAGGTCCAGGTCTCACATCAGAACAGTCTGAAGGGCTTTGTCAAATCATAGAGTCACAGAGTATAAAATACTAAGATTTGGGCCGGCCTGGTGGCTCAGGCGGTTAGAGCTCCAAGCTCCTAACTCCGAAGGCTGCCGGTTTGATTCCCACATGGGCCAGTGGGCTCTCAACCACAAGGTTGCCAGTTCAATTCCTCGAGTCCCCCAAGGGATGGTGGGCTCCGCCCCCTGCAACTAAGATTGAACACGGCACCTTGAGCTGAGCTGCCTCCCAGATGGCTCAGTTGGCTGGAGCACGGGCTCTCAACCACAAGGTTTGCCAGTTCAATTCCTCCAGTCCTGCAAGGGATGGTGGGCAGCGCCCCCTGCAATGAGATTGAACACAGCACCTTGAGCTGAGCTGTCACTGAGCTTCTGGATGGCTCAGTTGGTTGGAGTGCATCCTCTCAACCACAAGGTTGCCAGTTCAACTCCCGCAAGAGATGGTGGGCTGTGCCCCCTGAAACTAGCAACGGCAATCCACAACTAAGATTGAAAGGACAACAACTTGACTTGGAAAAAAGGCCTGGAAGTACACACTATTCCCCAATAAAGTCCTGTTCCCTTTCCCCAATAAAATCTTTAAAAAAAAAAAAATACAAAGATTTGTTTTTCTACACCATAGAAAAACAATTCTATTGGTAGTGTGGATATGTCAGAAGGGAGACCCTGGACACAGGAAAATATGTAAGATACCAATACAATAGTCCAGGATAGAGATGAGCAAAGGAGTATTGTGGGTTGAACTATGTCCTCAAAAAAAATATTGAAGCCCTAACCCCAGGTACCTGTGAATGTGATCTTATTTGGAAATGGGGTCTTTGCTGATGCAATCAAGTTACGATGAAGTCATGCTATGTGAGGGTCAGCCCCAATTCAGTGACCGTCATCCTTGTAAGAAAAGGGACATTTGGATACAGCACACATACAAGGAGAGCACCACGTGAGGATAGAAGCATGACAGAATCAACAAGCCTTGCTTCTCAAGCTTGACTTTTTTGTGTCATGACTTATTTTAGTGACTAAAAGATTTTCATTTTTGTTACAAAATAAATAAGCCACAGGCATATAATCTACAGCATAGAGAAAATAGTCAATAATATTGTAATAACTTTGCAAGGTGACAAAGGGTTACTAGGCTTATTGTGGCGATCACTTTGTCAGGTATACAAGTAAGTGCTGAATCAGTACGTTGTACACCTGAAACTAATATAATACTACATGTCAACTATATGTGAATAAAAAATAAATTTCAAAAAAAGCTTTTCATGGTTTCCCCTTAAAAAGTTGGGCTGTGGCAAGTGAGTTTAATGGGAATTGCAGAAAGAGGAGCCGCAGAGGCCCAAGGAGATGGCTGCAGTGAGCCCCCAATACTGCCCCACTGCTCCTAAGATCTTCCCCCTGGAACCCTTTCAGCTAGAAACATCTGTATTTGGATTGATCTTTTTTATGCTTCTGGGTATTATCTATCATTAATTATTATGTTCTTCATTTGTGCCAATTGGCCTTTTAAAAATTTCAGATGTTTCATTCAAGTGCATAAAACAAGTGGCTGTTACAAGGGGAATGCTGATGTGTATCTGGAGACCCTAAACTCTCAACTAGAATGATGGAAGGATCTGATTTTCCCTTCTGCAAAAACCCATTTCTTTTATACCTCCCAGCAGGACTGTCCACGAAGGAGAGCGTCAACTACAGCCCAGTGCCCTTCCTCCTTCCTTCAGGAGCCTCCTGCCACCCAGGCCCTGGTCCTGTGCTGCCCATATGCCGCCTTCAATAGTGAGGAAGAGAAAACACCAACTCAGACCAGCCAGGAACCCACCGGCACCTTCCACATCAGTTCCAGGTCTCCAGATACACACCAGCATCCCTCACAGCTGCCACAATGTCTTACACACTTGAATGAACACTTGAAAAAATTTAAAGGCCAATTAGCATAAACAAAGAGCAAAATAGTTAAGTACAGATAAGACCCAGAAGCATAAAAATGGTCAAACTTGAGACACAGAAGTTCTAATCCTATAACACATATACTCTAGTCCCTACAGGACCAAACTTCCCAAGCAGCTGCAGGCTCTGCCCTTACCCAGCTTGGGGGTAATATGAATATTCCCTGACTGGCCCTCATCTTAGTCTGGTCTTTACAACCAATTTTATTTTACCTTCTACTGGGAACAAAGTGAGTTAATAGAATGAACAATTCTCTGTACACCAAGCGAATGGACACTGCTGAGCCATCAAGAGTAGGATGGGCACTTGGTCATGCTTCAGAAAGAGGGAATGGTGTGAAAAGCCTTTCCATTCACTCGTCCATTGCTTATCATGACCAAACTTCCCGGCGAGAAGCCAAGACAGTCTGTGACTTAAAGAGCAGAGACTTAAGCTGCTTCTCACTATGATAAAATCAAGACCTCAGGTTTTACCAATCACATATTATAAAAAAAACATTTTCCAAACACACAGCTTACTGTCTGAATTGTTTCAAGTGTTTGTTCACTGGATGCCATTTTTCATCCCCACTCAATGAAATCTCATTTTTGGCCCAATTGGCAGAAGAGCCAACCCAGTGTATTTAGGAGCCCAGAGTTTGAGTTACCATAATATGTTAAAAGATGCCAAGATCCAATGGACATGGAGAAAGGGAGAGAAGAGGGAAAAGTTTACAATCAAAGATCTACCTGTTGAATCTACCTGAAATGGAACATAGCAGAATCAGTCTCTAAGAGCAAATTTTGCGGGCATGATTGATCTAAACAGAAGCACAAATCCTAGCCATGCAATGTCCACCACTGTACTCCACCATACATTGAGGTCCTCTCTCCCTAGAAAACGAACTCCTTTCTAGAGAAAATAGTGTGGGATCCTGAATTCTAAAGTGACAGCCTTTTTTCCCCTCCCTAGTAAGAGAAGCATTTTTAAAAGGCAATTAATTGTGCCATCCAAACCCTAGGCAGCACATCCCAAGAAAAGCTGTGTGGACAAAGGGGAGAAAGGAGAGAGTTCAGATTTCCCCCAGAGCAAACCCCACAGCAGTGCACCTTCCTCACACTTGTCCTTCCAATTTGACAAAAAAAGTGTCCTCCTGAAAACGTGCCCAATGCCAGCACTTCTCTTCCTTAATGGGAACAACAATGAAACTAACCAGGGAAACAATGAGACAGAATGAGAGAGCATCCATTAAAACACACTTGGAGACAACCTGTCCTTCTCCAGATACCTGCCTGGCAAGCCTGGCAGGGCAGCCAGACGCTGTGTGTTATTGTGCAATCCCAGGCATGAAAATCCTCAGGCTATCCTTCAGGAATCTCAGCAGTTAAGTTATTTTCTAGTGTACAAAAACGTCGGCTTCTGACCTTAGTTCTTTTTTTTTTGTTTTGACCTTATTTATTCTTCTGCCTCAAGCATTGCATAATGCCCTAGTCCTAATGTACCAAGAACAGAGTTCAGTGGCCTCGGCACCACTCCCTAAGAATCCGCAGGTGGGTCTCACTGTTCCAAATTCTCAGAATTCAGAATAAACGCTTTCTCTTTACACATCAGAGCCTTTGCAACAGCGGCACCTGAAATAGCAAGGAGAGCATTGTACCAACTACTACACCAAATAAATCCTTTCTAACAGGAACAAGCCAATTTAGTTGTTAAATACTCCATGGACTGCTGGGCCTAGGTTTCAATTCTCCGTATATATGTATTTTGACAAGACCTGGAAAGCTGTCATTAAAATGGACAGGCAAACTGTATGGGTCAAGATACCTGCTATACCTACCCAAACACACACACATATTCACATTGTTCCCCACCCTTAACCCACTACCCCAAACACACAATCCTGTGAGTTGTTTTTTTACTCAATTATATGGAAAAATGTAGTCATGGTTTGCTTTTGCTTTTTTGACAATCTAAAAAAATTATGTCTAGTTCCCACAGAGAGTATATGTTATTCTGCCATTTATACTTTTTTTAAAAAAAATAAATATATACGCATATGCTGTATATTAACAGAATATCTCTGGGACGATTCTCAAGAGACTGCTAATTGGGAAGGAGTCTTGCTTTTCCCTGTATATCTTTTCGTGTTTTTTTAATTTAGGACAATGTGCTTATGCTACTTATTCAAAATTTTAAATTAAATTAAAAGGTTATGCCCAGAACAAAATCCTCCTTGTGAAATAGATGGGTACAGGTACCTGTCAGTCCCCACAGTGGCTGTCTGTCCAAACAGCATTTTCTGGACAGCCCAGCAGCACCCAACACAGAGCAGCCACTGAGCCAGCGTCAGCACCTCCCTCCCACTCCCTGCCCTGTGTGCTTGGCAAGATACTGGGAAAAGGTCTCCAAGGAAGTCATCAGGGCTGAAAACCAGCACACTCATATTTGAATTTTCCCAGAAAGGCCTTTTTCTGCCAGAGGCTTAAGGGGAAAGCTGGGACCAGAATGTGAGAGCAGAGCCTGCCTTGGCACATTTTCCTTGCTAACATGTGGACCTGTGGCTTCAAAGCTGCTCAGGAAAGCATGGGGTGGGGTTGAGGGTCTCAACCAAGAAAAACAGACCATGAATGATAGCATACATAAGGATTTTCTGATGAGTGGAAATCAGAATTTGCGTACCGATTCCTTCCTAATATGTAGCTAATCATCTGTAGCACCCCTGTCTCCCCCGTAACAGCCTGGCTTAAACTCACTTACACAGAGCATAAACTCTACTCCCTCATGTTTCCTCCTCCTGTAGAGGAAGGTTTCAAAACCAAAGTTTGTGACAATCACAGAATTTGTTCATTTCAGGAAGGCAAACCAATCCATAAGCTCTGGGTCGTGTAGAATAACGACATGGAAACTCTTTGAAATGACTTCAGGCCTGGCAGAGGGGCACCCACACCATGTGACAAGATGTGGTCAGGACCGCACCATGCATGCCTGACTTGGGGCTCTGACCCACCTCGCCCTAATCCTGCCAGGCTCTTCTCCGTTTTCTTGATCAGCCAATTCACACCCCACCTCATCCAACCCCTCATGCCCCTCAAGAGTTAGACCCCCTCTGACAGGCACCTCCCGCTGAAAGGAGCTGAGAGGCATGTCCAAGCTGTGTTTCTGGTGACTCCTTGGCTCCTTGGCTCCAAAAGAGTATACGGACCCTACAGCTCTTCCTGCTCTCCCAAAAGATACACAGGTTCAAGATCTTTAGATCAGGGCTGGCCTGGTGGCTCAGGCGGTTAGAGCTCGGTGCTCCTAACTCCGTAAGGCTGCCGGTTCAATTCCCACATGGGCCAGCGGGCTCTCAACCACAAGGTTGCCGGTTCAACTCCTCCAGTCCCGACTCCTCCAGTCCCGCAAGGGATGGTGGGCTCGCTCCGCCCCCTGAACTAAAATTGAACACAGCACCTTGAGCTGAGCTGCCGCTGAGCTCCCAGATGGCTCAGTTGGTTGGAGCACAGGCTCTCAACCACAAGGTTGCCGGTTCGATTAAAAAAAAAAAAGATCTTTAGATCAGCTGCAGGAAAACCAGAACAGCTCCCCATAGGGGGGAAGCAGGAACGAGAGGTGCCACATCTGTTATTTACTCCTTGAACTTGGGTCACACTTTCTGAGAGGTCTTCTCCACTGCCTCTCATTTTCTAGAGAAATGTACAGAGAAACATCAAAATTCATATTTATCCGGAACACCAGTTGACCTATGTAATCAGGTCAAATGGTCAGTTTGAAATGAGAATCAGGATGGAAGTCCTAGAGTATTTTGTTTTTCTTTTTTGCTTCCCTGTGGGTATGTTGTTATGGCCAGCAGAGCAAGAACAAAAAGGGAAGGATATGTTCTAAGAGTCCAACTCAAACAATTGAACATGCTTGCAGGAAAAAGATAATTTTTTATAGATCAAAAGAATAGGCATATGGAGAAATTTGTAGTCCATCCCAGAATCTCACGAATTATAATCTTTATTTTGGCAGGGGCACAGCAGCTGCTAGGCACATAGTAGGTGCTCATAAAATACATGTGAATCAAGGTGCTGCAATGAAAATTCTCTTAAACTCCTACACACAGCTAGCTCAATATTCCCAATAACTCACCCTTCACAGAATCCATGATGACAAATCAATGCACAAATTGTTCTCTCATCCCTAAAAGCATGGGCTTCAGAGAAACATTTATAAATGGAAACTTGAAGCTATTAAGCAAGTTCTGTGAAATAATGCAGTGCCTACAATAATTTCAGATTTTCCAAAATGTTGTTTTCTCGTGGCTTAATCAATTAGTACATCGATGATATAGACTATGAGAATTCTTACTAAAATTCCCAGTTTGCATTTTTATAAAAATAACTTGGGTTCAATAAGTAAAACAAACCTGAGCAGTCAAAACGCGATCAGTTATTCACACATCACATGATGGTGACTTATTGAATTCAGGCTCAGTGCCATTTGGTGAGGTGGAAAGAATACAGAAAGAATAGAGTTGGAACACAGACCCACCCACAAGCAGCTCACAACCTCTGCAGTCTAGCGCCCACCCCAAAGCTCCTAAATCGATACCAATATAAGCAGCTCGGGCCCCCACTCCAGTCTCATAAGGTGGTCACTGAGCTTCCATACCAGTAGCCTGACAGGACTGTCTCACCTCTCTCCCACCCCAACTGGCCTGTGCTGACTAGTGGCCCTTGAAGGCCTTGGGCTCTTGACGTTGCCAATCCTCAACCTCCACTAAATTCAGTCACCACCTTTTTCTCTGTTCCTGCTCCCAAGTCACTAAATGATGCTGGGGTGATGGGATCCTAACAGACCTTACAATTCAAGCCATTCAGTCACAGCAGGTCCTCCATGCAGATTGATCTAGGTTCTTCACTACCCAGATTTCACAATAGCTCTTCTGGAACTTTTCCTCTTTCCTCTAACGATCAGTCTCACCCTTCTTGCCTCTCACTCAGATCATCAGACAGGCAGCCCCTCAACTCCTCACACCTCAGAGTGTCTTTATGTCTTCAAGTGGATTTTCTTCCTTCCCTCTTATCCCTAAGACCCAGAATACAACACTTAAGTCTACAACCCCCCTGCCTGAAAATTGATCATCCAGCCTTTTGGATTACTTCATCTCAGATTGCTCTGTCTCCCTCCTTTTACATGCTCCATTTCCAAACATCCTGGCTTCCACTTTCTTCCCCATACTCCACGCCTAGGAAATTTCATTCATTCCCATGAATTCATTCAGCAGACTCTCTACAACTGCAACTCCATCCTTATCTCTCTCTCAAGCTCTAGACTCATATTTCCAACTATTGCTTCAACTTTTCCAAATGTGTGTTCCACAAGCACCTCACACTCAATTCTGCTCAAACAAGATTCATGATCTCGCCTTCCCCCAGAATGCTCTGCTTCTGTTTCCTCTCTGATGACAATATTATCATCACCTCAAGATACTCAGCCTAGAATGTGACTGACAGCCCCACCTGTGACCCTCTGATCAACCACCACATTTGAACCAAAACCATATTTCCCACAGGCTCCCAATCAATAACTAAGCCAAGCAGAGAACTACTGCCAACCCATTTCTGCAAGATGGGGGACTTCTCTCATTGCAACTTTGGCTCGAAAACTCCCATTCGGACTGACCAAACTTTCTTAGATATGTGCTACAGTCTAAGACGCTTCCTACACCTTCCATCTGTCTCCCCTTCCACCAGGGTCAGAACTGCGTCAACAGTCTTCTCCTGCTCCCACCACCAATAAATTTCTTGTATATCTAATGTCATCTTGGTGACTGCTTCCTGCTAGACCTGAACTAATGCATTCAACATCTCACTTTTAAACTCTCCAGCAATCTCACAGTTCATCTCCTTGCCACTGATCTCAGAGGCACTCTGTAAAAACACATGTTGAATCATGTCACTTCCCTCTGTAAAAACTGGTAATGTCTCATAACACAGAGGAAAACAAATCCCTTATCAGGGCTCTGAGCCCTCCATACTTTGCTTTTCATGCCTCTCTGCAGCCTAGTGTTTTACACATGTAGTCCACTCACCATACCTCAGATAACCATGTTATGTGCACACTTCCATGACTCTGCTCATGCCATAACCTCATTCAAAAGTCATCTTATTTGCACACCTGTAGAGCTTTTGCTATTGTCTCCCTACCAGTTGTAACCTACACTCAGGGATCATATTTTTATCATTCTTTATCTCCTGATTCTTGTACCCTCAGTGCCTAAAACACTATCTTATCTTCCATAGGAGCATCTTACTAAATGAGGAATGAATGAAAGCAGATGGAGGAAGCTGTAGAAATAGATTTGGTAATAGTAGCTTATAACTCAATGGTGACAAAAGTAAGTAAGCTAGGGCATTGAGTGTATGGACAATGGTCCTATGTACCTTAATAGTCCTCAAGGGTAACATTATATTTACAATACAGTTTAATTCATTTCATTTTGATGGCAATAAATATTTTTTAAAGTTAGATAAAATTCAGTAGAATTTAACATAAGAAGTGTGTGTTTGAATGAATGTGGTAGTTAAAAAATGTATCTGTCTGCAAAGGATATTTAGGGCAGTGAAACTATTCTGTATGATACTATAAAGGTGGATATATGTCATTATATATTTGTCCAAACCAATAGAATGTACAACACCAAGAGTGAATGTAATTACATCCTAAGGTAATCTATGGACTTTGGGTGATAATTATGTCAATGTAGGTTCTGTGATGGCTAATGCATTCTGTGCTGGGAGGGTGACCTACCCCAGTTCCACAGGGACAGAAGCTCCTGTGCTCGGGATCCTTCCAGACCATGCCCTACGTACCTACAAATAGACAGTGGCCAGACCATATATAACCATAGAATTTTCATCCACACCCTGCAGCAACCTACTCAGAAGATCAACCCCCTTACCTACAATAAACCACCCCAGAAGCAAGCCTTCTATAAGTTAGATTTGCAGAAAGCCAGATTGCTATCTTCAGTGACAATCCAGGAACCTGCACAATAACTTCTGTAGCAATTGACCCAAATGGCCAGAACTTGATAAATAACTGATAGCTTCCTTAATTTTGGTCCCTGCTTCCAATTTAGGACCAACCAGATAAAGCCAAATGTACCCCCATAACCAATCACATAGGAAGCCTTGCTTCTAGTTAGCCTACCTACAGCTTGTGCATGCCAACAGCTTCCAAAGAGGTAATACCTGAAGCCTTTCCTTTATTCCACTGTAAGCCTTTACCACTCCTTTGCCAAAACAAAAGCTAATTCCTCCAGCAAGTTCAGAATAAATAGTGTTTGCTTTCCTCATTTGGTTGGTCTTTGTTTATATCCACAATTGCATAAAGAAAATCCACTAGAATCACCTTAAAGATGAAATAATAATTCATTTAAGCTGGAAACTGGAGGAGCCAGATGGCCAAGGGAAAGCCTTGTCACAGACTGAGGAGTCTAAAGGCAGGACCTGATGACACACATCATCTGACTGGAAGACAACGGACATCCTCAGCCTGGAGAACAGCTGCCCTATCTAGGTGTCCTTGGGCTCAGTTCAGAAGCGTACCCAACTCCACTGGGTGACAGAGTTACCACCTGCAGCTGCATTACACAATACCCCTTCCCTCTGCTCACTGCCCTACATTAACCATTTATTAAAAATCACTCTAGGTGATACAGCTTAGAACACTGAGTTCTACCAAGTCCATCAAAAGTCTCATTCTAACAGCTTAGCTGCTCAGTTCTGTTGACCAGTTTGAACATTAGGAAGTTTAGCTTCTCCTCTCTCTTGCTAAGCATGCTCACAATAAGCAAAGTGCAATTTTGTGTAAACTTTAAACCCTGCAGCTTCTGTGAAATTATGGGCTAGTTCAGTCTTGTTAATTTGAGATGACTTCCCTGAAAATAGCATACGGTGAGGCATACCATACCTAAAAGTGACGGGCTTCAACTTTAAAATACTTTTAAATTTTGTATTTATTACAAAACGAAAACATAGCTGTTGTAGAAAATCTAGAAAAAGCAAAGTAACAAAAAGAAAGCTAAAACCATCCAGCGTGGCACCATCCAGAGAAACAAATGTTCCCACTGACATATATCCTTCTAATCTTTTTTCCTTTGTGTATATATGTGGATGAGGGAGTGAGGATTCACTTAATAGGATGAAACCAATAGGGTTTTGAACTGAGTAGTTTTGCCTGTTTCTCTGAAGTATGACTTACTGAGAAGTCACCTGATAATCAAGGTATTCTTCCAAGGAACCTCCTTAAAGTGTCCAAGGTGATGGGAAACGACCTGCCTGACAGATGAGCCATGTGAGGCCATTCTGTCCTGTACATGCTGGTCCCTATGCCTGCAGCAGCCTCCCCGAGCTTTGTCCAACAGAGTATTACTACTTAGCCTGCAATACCCTGGTCCTGCACCATGGCTGCCGCGGTGTGTTCCTGTACGGGTGCTCTTAGCATGCTGCTGTGTGTCCACTAGGGCAGTGGGCAAATGGCAGTGATTCCAGTGTGACTGGATTTGTGCACATCTGTAAACTGGATACTTCAGAAGAGCCAGGACAGGAGTTTTCTGCTTCGTACATCCACCCCCTTGCAGAGGACACAATGAAGATAGTGTAGACCGGTGGTTGGAGTGTGGACACTGCAGTCGGACTACCTGGGTTGAATTCTTTTTTTTTTTTTTTAAGTTTCGTGCCTGGGTTGAATTGTCTTCCCCAGTTACCAGCTGTGACCTTAGGCAAGTTACATATCTTCTGTTTGCCATGGTTTCTTCATCTTTAAAACAGAGGTGATAATGGTACTTACCTCATAGGGTTGTAATAAGGATAAAATTAATACATGAAAAGTACTTTATAAAATGCCCAGTACATGGTAAACATGATATAAACTCTTGAAATTATTAAGTTCTGCATAAGAACTGACCCAAGTATCTACATGCTGCTTAAAGTTAGTTCTCACAATCTGTTTACTCAGCTATGAGGGCAATGAAGACTCGTATGACTAACTAGCTCTTACTAGTTTTCTCTGTACGTGGTAAACAAATATTTGGTCCAGAATTCCTCTCTGACTGCAACAGAGCACAGGCATTCACATGAAAGTTTGATAACTCTGCCCATTATTAAATGGAAATGCTAGTACTGGAGGTTACCCGTACCTATTTGCTCTCCCTATGTGGAGAACATTAACCAACCATGACATCTGCCCCCTTCAGAGTAAAACATTGATGCCTCCCTGATGCATTCTGCCCCGACCCCACCCCTAGCTCACTCTTTCCTGGAGAGCCAGTCCACTTCAGGGCAAGGGTGGGGACTCCTGACTGCAATCCTTTGTGTTACCTCAGACTAACCAGATGGAACCAGCCCCAAATCTCAGAAGCCACTAGGTTATAAGTTTACATTTAAGTTGCAAATTACTTAGCTGGAGCACTCTTTCAAGGAGGGAGGGAGAAGGCGAAGGAAGGAGTGAGGGAGGGAGGGAGGGAGGGAGAGAAGGAGGGAGGGAGGGAAAGAAGGAGTGGGGGGAGAGAGAGAGAGAGAGAGAGAGAGAGAGAGAGAGAGAGAGAGAGAGAGAGAGAGAGAAAATGTTAATTCCCCGATGTTCAAATTGTTCAGCTGGAAACAAGGAGCTGAACTAACAAAGGATAGACAATTTTTCTGACATATTTCCTAGGCACTAATGCTCTTAAAGAACATGTTATTTTAAATTACATGGTAAAAAGGGCTGACCTAAACGTTCTCTGACTTTGAAAGTCTCAGGAAGGCACCGACTTGTTCAAATATTCACCTAAGTCTTGCTCGAAAAATATACAACTATTCCCTCTTTAAACATCCAATGAACCAGGATTCTGATTTCTTCAAATTGAAATAGATAAGGCTCCAGCTATTCCTAGGTCTCAGCAAGTTCAACGGAACAAAATGTGCAGATTTTCTTCTATGGGCAAGGCCCCCGCCATCGGGTGAACTGGCTCAGATTTGAAGCAAACAATGGGAGCAGTCGTCCGCATAGCTTGAGTTACACTCGCCAGCAGGAGGTGGACCAGCTTCATACTTCAAGTTGTCTACTTTAAAACAAAATAAAGCTTGCCTTCCATATATCCTCTCTGTCCTAAAACCTAAAACAAGACAAAGACCGACTTCTCTTCAGTTGACTCCTTAAGTAAAAGAGGTTATTGCATCTCTATGATTCAAAACCAGATAACTCCATGAGAATTCTTTCTGGTTTAAAAAGGGGGGAGGGGAGAATTCTTCAGTTCTGCCTGTCCCCTTGACTCGCGCTTTCCTGTCTCAGTCCTGGAAGACCTCTGAAAGGCAGTCTTCAGACCATTAAAAACATTTTAAACATAAAAGAAAATTCTAATAAAGTGTATGAGTAAACTAAGCTCTCTGAACCAAGCATTAATCTTATTTATTCTCTATAAAAATCATCATTCAGACTTGAAAAGTACTGTTGCCTTTCAGTAGGGGACTGAGAAGTGGGGCACGTGTTTGTACACCGCCTTTGCTGGCACCTCCAGAACCCTCAGAGAAAGACCTAGCGAGGCGCTGCACGGACTCCACCCGAGGGTACAAAATGGACTTCTCTTCGAACTATATATTCCACCCTCTTCCGCCCCTTGAGGTCCCCTCATCTGTTTTATTTTAAGAAACATATTCATTCCCCGTCCTGAGCAATCCTAACCCAGAGCTGGAGTTTCATAAACCATAGAAGACAAATAGGCCAGAGCAAGCGGCGTCTAAGGAGCCCTCCCGGCCACTTACAAACAGGGTCTTCCATTTTCAAGGGTCTTTTCAAACGGATGCTGGCAGGGACCGTCTTCTCCATCAGTTCATCAACGCTCTATAATTAAAAACGCAAGGCCGTGAACACGAAAGAGAGTAAAGTGCTTCGTTCAGAGTGAAGAGTCACCTGTGTTTTGCATATACAAAGGCGTATGGGAACCTCATTTAAATCGCCTAATTGGGTTTCTTTCTTTTTTCCCCCTTTCCTTCTCTTGTTTTTTAAAGAAAGGAACAACTTTGAGCAAACTAGAAATCACTTGGAGAAAAGAAAATTATGAAGCGGGGTAGTGATTCAGCCACTCAGGGTTGGATTTCAATTGGCAACTGGAGATAATCGGATAAACCACGAGGTCCTCCTCTCTCAAAGTTCGAGCTCAAACGCAGGGCAAGTTGGGTTAAAAAACAAAGGGTTTTGATGCGCGGAGAGCGAGTGGAGGGGAAAGTACGCGGGCGGGAGAAAGCTAGGGCACGGGGATCGAGCGCGCGAGCTCGCTTCCACGCCAGGGCCCAGGACCGCGACGCGGGTCCGACGCGGGTCCCACGCGGTGCGAAGCAGAGCTCCCAGCTGGGGTGTGGGCGGCACTGCCAGGACCCGGGCGGGGCGGGGTGAAGCCCGGAGGGCCGGGTGGGGGTGGGGGTGGGGGTGGGGGTCCTTACCGCCAGCCCCAAGGCCTGTAGCATATCCCTCTGGTCTTTGTCCCCAGGTCCGATGTGCCTCCGAGCGAAGTCGTCGTGTCTGGGCAGGAGGCGTTCGAGGAGGCGCGAGGCCCCAGCCCCGCCGCTGTCCCCAACCCCGCCGCTGTCCCCACCACCGCTACTGCTGTCGCGGCTCCGCGGCGCCGAATGCTGCCCCGCGCTGCCAACCAGGCGGCGGCCGCCCCTGACTCCACAGCCCAGACGCAGCCCCCAGGCCTTGGCGCACGTCTGCATGGTCGCAGCCACAGGACCCTGCCCCGGCCTGCGAGACTCAGTTGCGCTCTCGGCGTCTCTCTGGTCGCGGTCCCCCGGGGTGGCAGCTGCCTCCGGCCTGGAGCCCCTTCCACAGGACGACCGGTGCGACAGATGGATGGATGCTCCGGCGCGATGAATGGGTGCCGCGCTCAGCCTGGACACGCGCGCAAAGTTGTTGCTCCACGCAAGGCACCTGCTCCGCACACTTTAAGTGTCGCCCTGGAGGCGGGCGTTGGGATGGGGCCAGCAAACGCTCGGCCAATAGGAGTGAACGGAGGGGCGGGGGACGGACAGACCCCACCCCGCCCCCTCTCCCTACCCCCTTCTTGGGGGCCCCACAGAGTCCTGCTGCTCCCGGCATCCTCAGTTACTCCTACTCCATCTCTGGCTGAAGCAGAGGCCAGGGCGCACCCTGCGCGGGAGGCCAGTCTGGGACCTCACCGGTGCGGGATCCGGGTGGACCGCGGTGGGCGAAGTTCCTGGGGGACTCAGCCGAGATGGAAGATGATTCTGACCGGGAGGCCAGACACTTTGAGTTGGTTCGACTCCATTCATTAATTTTGGAATATCTTTCCGTCATACCTCATGGTAACCAATATGAGCAGATCAAAGTTCTTTTATAGTTGTAGGATTGTGAGAAAGTTACTCAACCTCTGAGCTTTAGTTTTCACATCTCACGGAGCTGAATTTAAAAAGAGATTATACGAACGTTGAAAACACTGCCATAACAATAGGCTTGAACTATGCCGCGCGCTTTTGCGCTCTCTCTCTCTTTCTGTGTGTGTGATATTAAGGTATACATTTTGCACTATCATCTCAGTTGGAAAATTTATACCTAGATATTTTGTAAAGCTAAGCTTTCTAGCTATTTCTTGAGATTTTTATCAAGACAATGAACTTTTAAAATTCCAATTGTCCTTCCAATATGAGGAAGAGAGAAAAATGTTCTGAAGTCATCAGAACATTACTTGTACTTAGACTAGGGAAAAAGAGAATCTGTCCTCTTTCTCCACTAAGCTTCCTCCTTCACTCCTGCTCTGCACACTGGGCTCTCTAACTGACAAGCACAGAGACTAGTGGAGAGGCAGAAAAGTATAACAAAAACGGTAGGCAAGATGTGGGTGTATGACAGGCAGGGTGAGTGGTGAGCTAGAAGGGCTGGATTGAATGTCTGAACAGTTTTCATCCACTTGGAATTGAAATTACAGCCTTCATAACAGTTGGGAGATACTCTCATTGCTAGATGCCATGTGGGGGAAGCAATTTGTATTTATCCCCATTACTGTCTATGCTCTTTCTATGCATCACAGGGACTAGAAGCCAGAGAACTATAATTCCCAGATTCCTTTAGCTCCAGCGTTCTGGGTGTTATTAGTCTTTTGTCAACAAGATACACTTGTATAAGAACTGGAACATAGAGTAAAAGCAGAAAGAGCTATCTAATGCATATTGGCACTGGAGGGTTTCTGTGTAGGTGTGGGTTCTAGACCAAGGAAGAAGGAATATAATACTGAAATCATTGATATGTTTGTAGCAGCAGAGATTGTGGATTTAGTGTATATTAGCTCAATCAGCCAGGAGTTGCTCTAAGGATTTGATGAGCTGGTTGACTGAAACCAGACTCAACAATGGCCTTCATTAAATTAGGTACTAAGTTAAGATGCTAGTACTTTCTTGGTATAATAGAGAAGGAAGGATCTCTCTTTCTTGGTAAGATAGAAATATTGGAATGAACTCATCATGTGCAACATACTCTTCAACCCTCTCAGTGTGTCCCTCAGGAAGGCACAGAGGACACTTCACATTAACACTGAGAAATCCATTAGTAAGAGGAGCAGCAGTATTGTACTTTCTGTGTGGGCACATGTGATATGATAATGGAAGATGCCACACTGTTGAAATGGGCTCCCTGAAATGGAGTCCCAGAGTGGTAAGTCAGTGGCAACACTAGAAAACAAAGAAAAGTGAGCAAGTTGTTTAATGGGCAACAGAGGCAGAGAGGTAACTAATGAGGCTTGATTCACAAGGATCTTTGGTGCTCACTAATTAATGAGCAGCCTATGAAAATCTTTCTTAATCCAGTGAACCAAAATTTGATATGTCACCCAAATGGAGAGACCCAGTCTCTTAACCAGTTCTCTTACGTTAGCTGGTTCATGACCCGACCCTCTCAGATGAAGGGACCTTCAGAAAGAATCCTTGAGAAAAAATCTTATGACCCTGCTATAAGTATACATACATATAAGATACCTGTGGCCATTTACCAAGTGAAATGCTTAATTTTATGTATCGATTTGGGCCACAGTGCCCAGATATGTGATCAAACATTACTCTGGATGTTTCTATGAGAACGACTTTGGATGAGATTAACATTTAAATCAGTGAACTTTAAGTAAATTGCCCTCCATAAAGTGGGTGGGTTTCATCCAATCAGTTGAAGGCCTGAGTAGAACAAAAGACTGATGTCCCCTGAACACAGGCGAATTCTGCAGCAGACAGCTTTTGGACTCAAATGGCAATTGACTCTTCTCTGAGTCTCTAGCCTGCTAGCCTGCTAGTGCAGATTTTGGACTTGCCAGCATCTATAATCACATGAGCCAATTTCTTAAAACACACACACATATATATGTGTGTCTTAATTGCTATTGGCGTATCAGTGGGTGGGATTGACCCTCAGGCTAATTAGCTGTGGAGTTTGGCCATGTCTACAGTTTATGGGCTGCTGTGCTGGGGTTTACCCCAGTGAGTGAAATTCACCCCGGCAAGCTCTGGTGCCTGTTGAGACCACCCTTTGTGTGTGCCGCTTGTGGGGCTAATTGGGTGGTGCTCTGCTGTGGTCTGAAGCCAACATCCCCGTATGT
This sequence comes from Rhinolophus sinicus, assembly GCF_057876585.1. Classification (NCBI taxonomy): domain Eukaryota; kingdom Metazoa; phylum Chordata; class Mammalia; order Chiroptera; family Rhinolophidae; genus Rhinolophus; species Rhinolophus sinicus. The sequence goes on from NC_142516.1 coordinate 53,398,070, forward strand.
TGGTTCTGGGGCTTCTTGGGAGGGGGTCTGTCATGCAGGGTGTCATGTAGGGTCTCTGGTCCCGCTCCCCACATAAGAACGCAGGACATGGTGAGGCCAAAAAGGAACACCCACGGAGCCATAAATAGGGGAGTCATACCACTATAGTCTCACTGGCGGCTGGGTTGGAGACACAGGAAGCAGGAGCCACACGATCTGCAACCTGTCGTCTGCTTCTCTATCAACCAACCAACCCCACTTGCTAACTGCAATCAGCGCTTGCGAGCCACTGTTTGCTTGCTAGCCCCCATTTGCTGCTAGCGTAGCCAAGGCAGTTATATTCATGTCCAGTGGCTCACTGGTTACAGCTGACGGCCAACTAGCCACAGCTGATGGCCATCCAATCACAATTGATGGCCATTTACTACCCGAGTGAGCACCTTTCCACGTGAGGTTGAGAGCCTGGAAACTGTACTCCTTGGCTCTGTCTCCACAGGGTCCAATACAGGCCTATGTCAACCACTGCCTGTGACCAGCCAGGAACTACCTGGTAGGAGCTACAAAGCAATCCATGGTTGTTCATTGCCTGTCCTAAACCAGGAGGCACATGGGAGAGGCCACGCTGCAAACAGAGGATGGCTACCACTAGTACTGGGCCTGGGGTAGCTCTGCAAAAACCCAGGACACTCCGAGGCCTGTTGCCACCGGCCAGCTCCCTTCAAGTTTAGCTGCTGATAAAGCCTTGTGTGGTACCAAGTTGTGTGAGGCAGGATCTCAGGAAGTCAGTAGAATGGGAAGAGTTGTGGTCACCAGGTTAATGTAGATTCTGGTTTGATGGTAATGCCAAGCCTGCAGCTACTCAGGAAAAGTCTCAGAGCACACAGAGGCCAGTCATCAGCCGCCTGGGGCCTGTGGACTCCAATAGTTTTCTAAGAAAGAGTGCAATACTGGTGGGGCAGTCTCTTCATGGAGAAAGTACCTCCAGAGTTGGAGGATTTGGGTGGGGTGGGATCCCAGTGAGTCTGCAGCTTGGAGCAGTGAAGCTCACCAGGCCAATCAGATTCAGATGTGGCCGGAAGCATAAGGGGCAGGCTCAACACATTAAAGATGGCGGCTGCCTGACCAGGAGATGGACCTCACACAGGGAAAATGATGACTGTCCTCCAGCCCTGGCCTTGAAGCCAGACACCTCATTCTGCTACCTGTATGCCTCTGGCACCCCCCGAGTCATCATCGCTCTGCTAGAGCCCAAGGTGAGTGGCTGCGAGTGAGTGAGTCTGTGCGGGCCATTTAAAAGGACATCTGGGTTTCCTGCAGCCTTTTGTCCCAGCTGGATGGTTGGAATCCCCACTGTTTTCCACAGCCAGATGTTGTGAGGGCTCTTCTTCCAGGCACCAGTACTTCAGGCTGCGGAGCCTGGAGTGGGGCTGGGGTCCTTCACTCCTCCAGGGCGAACCTTGGCAGCTGAGGTATCCCTGCCTGTTTTCAACCACCACACGGAGATTTGGGACCAGCCGGGTTAGCGTCTCTGTCCCTCCTACAAGCCTTGATGTGGCTTATTTTTTATATCTTTAGATAAAACTTCTGTTCAGCCAGACTTCAGATGGTTCTCCAGTTTGTTGTTCTGTATTCTAGTTGTAATTTTAATGTGTTCATGGAAGGAAGCAGGCATGGTGTATATCTACTCTGCCACCTTGGAGCTCCTCAAAGAGAAAATCCTTTTAAAAGCCAGGGGGGGAAAACACCTTACCTACAGAGGAAGAAGGATAAAAATTACAGCACATTTCTTGTTAAAAAAAAAAAAAAAGTATGCAAATAAGAAGAGAGTGGAGTGAAATATTCAAAATGTTCTTAAAAATCAGCCTATCATTCTATACAGTGAAATTATCCTTTAAAAGTGAAAGATTAAAAAAAAAAAAAAAAAAAAAAAAGATGTTCTCAGAGAAAGATTGAGGGAACTCATAGACAGCAGACATTAGCTATATTTTTGCTCTTTCCATTGTTCCTTCTTCCTTCCTGGTATTCCAAGAGTGTTTCTTCTATCATTTTCTTTTTGTTTAGAGAACTTCTTTTAGTCGTTTTTTAAAGGCATCTAATTCTCTTAGTTTTCCTTCATCCAGGAAGACCTTGATTTCCCCTTCATTCCTGAAAGATATTTTCACAAGATATAGTATTCTGAGTCAACAGTTCTTTCTTTCACCACTTGGAAAATATGTTGCCCCTCCTTTCTGGCCTCCATTGTTTCTGATGAGAAATCGGTTATCATTCAAATAGTTTATTTCCTCCTATAGATGTCAGTTCTCTTTTGCTTCTTTCAGCATTTTTCTTGGTCTTTAGTACTCAGAAGTTTGACTATGACATGTCTTGGCATGTCCATAGCACTAAGCTTCTTAAATATGTAAGTTTGTATTGTTTGCCAAATTAAGGAAATTTTCAGATATTATTTCTTTGCTCAGCCCTTCCCTTCTTTTTTCTTCTCCTGGGACTTCAGTGACATGAATGTTAGATCTTTTGTTGTAGTCTCATATGTCCCTGAGTCTCTGTTCATTTCTTCCTTTTCCTGTTTTCTCTGTTGTTCAGATTGGGTAACTGTTATTGTTTTACCTAGAAGTCCACTGATTATTTCCTCTGTTCTTTCCATTCTGCTATTAAGCCAGCCATCAATTTTTTAAAAACTTGTTAATGTTATTTTTTTGTATTTTTGGTTTTTTGTTATTTTTTGTATTTTTCAGTTGTAAAATTTCCACTCAGTTCCTCTTTATATCTCTCATTTAAGTCAAGGATTTTCCTTGTTCTTGACGAGTAATTTTGCATTGTATCCAGTACATTCTGAATATTATGACATTCTGGTTCCTATTTAATTCTTCCATTTTAGAAGGCAGTCAAACTGTTTAGGTTCAGAATGCATGTCCGGGCCATCTTTTGTAGACTGTATTTCAAATGTCAATTAGTTTTCAATGCCTTTACAGTGCTATTCTGGTCTGCCCCACTTGGGTGCTACTCAGGAGCCAACCTACAACCTGAGCAGTAGCCCACACATAGTTCAGTTTGCTGCGTTGATTATGCTGTTTCATGCATAGTCCACCTGGGGTCTGCCCAGTAGTTCATACACAGCTTTAAAGAATCCCATTTTCCAGTTTCCTTTTCTAATTCTCACCCAGTCACTAGTTGGGATGGAGTGACGTGCTGCCTCTTTGCTGCTACGGTCAAAAGTGCATTATCTCAGTCTCTGCAGTGCCAGGCTAGGGGAGTGCTTCCTCTGCTTGTGTTAGTGCAGGGTAGGGATGGTCAACAGGGCTCCTTCCCACAGTCTTGGCCAGACCCACCAACAAGGGGCATGGGTGTGGCTTTTATCATGGTGTTTATCTGGAGTAGGACAGGTATAATCAAATGGCTTTTGTCCTGTATGGTCACCATTTTCCCATTCCTCTGGCCAGTGAAAGCAGGCTTCTTTTACACTGAAGATTAGATACACAGGAGGCAAAATAAAAACCTCAGCAATATCACTGCTGGGTCATTTTTCAAGTCCCAAAGTGCCTAGCCAGGCCACCTTCTTTTCAGAGTCTTTGATGGGTACTTTATGTATTTCAACCAACCATTATTATAATTAGCAGGCAGAAAAGGAGAAGAAAATACATCTACTCTATTTTTCCAGAAGCAGAGGTCTGATTCATATGTCTTTAGGTCTCCTGCTTGATCTGTGCAAAAGACATAATTTTAGAGATTGATAATGGATTATGAAAATGTATTCCAATTGGAGCTGTTCTTACTGAATAGTAGAGCAGATTAACATAGCCCCTTGTAACTGGTGTGTGGCTATTAATCTGGACAAACTATTATTTCTTTATACCAATTAGTAAAGACTGTCAGAAGCACTTTATTCACTTGTCAGCATAAGCAGTACACTCTCCTATCTAACCACGGGGCTGTGTCAGCTCTTCAACTCTCTGTCATAGTCTAACCTACCAGGACTTTGATTGTCTTGCTCTCCCCTAGGACTTAGTGCTTGAAGGACCTGGTAAGCAGAATGTAGCAAGTCTCCTTGTTGCCTTGATAGGACACATACCAGAGAAGTGGGAGATAAACCTCATGAGGATTCGGGAATCTACTACCTCAGTAAAGTTCCTGGGGCTCCAGTGATCTCAGTCCTGTTGACCCATAGACTTCAAAGTGAAGGACAATTTTGTACACCTTAAACCCCCTGCCATTAAGAAAGAGGCACACTGCTTGGTGGGTCTCTTTGGATTTTGGAGGCAGCATTTCTGTATACTGCTCCAACCCATAAGGTTGACAGTTCTGAGTAGAGCCAAAGAAAAAGGACAAGCTGATCTAACCCTGGGGCTCATAATCCAGTAAATCCAAGGATGGTCTGTCTGTGGCACACAGGGGTGCTCTCTGGAGCCTCTGGTAAGCACTAATGGGAGAATCACAGAGTAGACCCACAGGTTTTGAAGCAAAGCCATGCGCTTTTCTTTTTAAGAAACAGTTCCTAGGCCACAAAACAGCATTCTACAATGAATTACTAAAAGATCATGTGAGCTATGATGCCCACAATGAAATGGGTGTTATCTGACCCATCAATCTTTAAAGCTGGGCATGCCCAGTAGCACTCAGTCATCAAATGGAAGGGGTATGCTTTCCATCATCCAGTGGAAGATGGGCTAAAGCAATTTCTGAAGGCTCCAGTAAGTTTTATGAACAAGTGCTCAGATTCCTGAGGCACTTACTTGTGCTGTATTGTCTCCTCCCCTTCAATCCATGTGTATTGTCTCATGGAAGAAAGAATTTAGGCTTGATGTATAGTTGGTTCTTCATGATATTTAACATGAACTGAAAGAAACTGCTATAAAATTAGTCCCACTCAGGGATTGTATTGAAGGTGACAGGAAAGAGAAATCCTCCAATGGGCAGAACTTGAAATAGTTCATTTGGAAGGAGAGATGTCCAGAGATACAGATCTCACTTCCTCTGGGACAGTGGCGAATGGTTTTACATAGCAAAAGAAGAGGATTGGTGATAAGGAGAGGGGTACGTGGTTGGACATGGTTAGAATAGCACAGAATGAGAAGACATTAGCTTGCCACATGAACATTCACCGAGGAGCACCAACTGCAGACAAGGCTCCCAATAATCAAGTGGACAAGACCACCCATTCTGTGTACGTCAGCCAGCATCAGTCCCCAACCACCCTACTGCTTGCTCAGTGAGCTCATACTGAAAATGGCCATGGAGTTAAATATGGCCTTAAAACTAGGGAACTACTCTCATTCCATGGTTTTGGGCTCTGTAGGGTTAGAGAACTTAGTTCTGAAAGAAAGGAATGCATCTCCCAGGAAATGCAACAATGATCCCGTTGAACTGGAAGTTAAGACTGCCACCTGGACATTTGGGGCTCTTCATGCCACTAAATCCACAAAGAAAGTGATTACTTTACCAAATGGGGCAATTGATGCTAATTATAAGTGGCAAATACGTTTATTGCTTCATATTGGGAATAAGGGGGTGTATATCTAGAATTCAGGGTATTTCCTAACGTACCTCTTAGTACTTCTATGTTCAGTGACTAAAATGTAATGAAAAACTATAGCAAACCAATAGAGACAGTGCCAGTAAGAGGTGACCCTTCAGAAATGGAGGTTTGGGTCATCCCACAGGTGGTAGAGAACTATGACAAATTAAGGTACTGGCTGAGGAAATAAAGACTAGGGTATAGGTAGTGGATGAAGGAGGTTATGAACACAAGCTATAGTCCAATGACCAGTTGCAGAAACAAGGATGAAGTTCCTATATACACTTTTCCATGTTTAGTTATGTACATACTTATCACTCTATTTTTTCTTCCCTTTCCCTGTTATTTTATATAAGGTATGTTGGTGTTAGTTAATGTTATAAATTAATCCAGTGTATAGAGATTATCAAAAGGGGATTGTGACTGAACTAGAAATATCATTCAGAAATAGCATAGTGACTGATGAGAGTTTGGCTGTCCCCTTCTAGGGGAAAAGGTGGGCACGCTTTCCTTTGTATAAGGAATACTTGCATTAAATTAGGAGGAGGCATGATATTTTTGCCATTGTTGTTTGTAAGTTTAAATATAGGTAGAAAGCTCTGTATGATTGCTGAGTAGCCAAACAGATAGACTGTGCTTTTTTTTTTTTTTTTTTTTTTTTAATCCAAGATGCAGTCCCGCTCCCTTCTTGGCTCTTCTCTGTATTACAGAGTAATCTTAGAACTATATTTCTCAGGTCCCATTGCCTACAGGATCCTGGATGCAGTTTACAATTAGCCACAAAATACACTTTGCAATATTTGTAAAGCAGAAGAGAGACAGAAGCCATTTCTTTCTTCCTCCGGCAGAATGGGCAGGTGTGTGGGATGAGGCAGATGGAAAGTGCTGGAATGACCATAGGCATTCCACTGTTAGTCACTCACCTCTGCGCAACAAAACGGTGATGATGATTGGTGCCTAGTTCCTGTAATTCCCTGACCTGTGTCACTTACACACCTGCCAAAACCCAACTGGTTTCATCCCCTCAAGGGAAAATTTAAAAAATATCAACAACAAACACTGCCTAGAAACACCAGTGCAGCTCCCATTAAATAAATGTTTAAAAAATATCAAAAGGAACTCCAAATTATCAGCTTGAGTGAGGTGCCACCATGTATCAGGCAGATCCTACTTGCCCAAAGTTTGGAATTGTCCCGGGGCCTGAGAACCCGGGTTGAACCTGCAGGTACAGGGTGGCTGGTCCCAGCTATGGTGAGAAGAGGCCCAAAAGTTTTAGTTCCGTCAGGACTTTCGTTTCAGCATGAAGGAACATTTTGCAAATAGTCTATTGGTGAAAGGAAATGATCTGGGGGACTAGGGAACAGTTGAGTCTTTAAAATGATTCAAGTTGAGGCTTCAGAGAGTGGTATAGAATAAAAAGAAAGCAATCACAGCAGTGATTTTTCTGGGTGAATTATTGAATTCCCTGTTCCCAGAATTACACAAACCAGAACATTGTTTTTGAATTCTATTTTTAATAATAAAAAACAGCTGAATAATAAAGAACTTTTATGTTTGTATCAAGTAAGGAATTCCTTATTCACATGTATTTCATGTCCGCCTTCATAATAATGGCAATATTTTTTATGACATACTTTTCCTAAGTTACTATAGACTTCTTTCCTTTTCTCTTGGGTCTGAAATGAGACCAGTCCATTTCACAGTCAATACCCCTAAGTAAAACATGGGAGAAGAGAAGGAAAAAAGGTAGAGAAATCTTGGTCCCCATCAGTTTGTGAATCATGTACCTACATGCCGCTGTTACCACACCGTTCCCCACCCCTCCTCTTCCTGGGAAGAATTAGTAGGGCAGGATGATTTTTCTGCTGGTGGGACTCTTTTTTTTCAATTGAGGTGACGTTCACATGGTATACAATTAACCATTTTAACGTGAACAATTCAGTGGCACTTTCCCCAGGTCTAGAGCCGGTGATGAAGGGCTGGAATTGAGAGAGTGATAAAGTGAGGGATGCAGCAGGTTCTAGTCATCTAATGATAAAAGAATGGAGGAAAATCCCATGGTGGCTTGAGGAAACAGCAACAGATGGTTTTCAAAGTGGGCAGACCCTGACCCTTGTGGCATTGGGTGATACATTCACCTAGGTCACCTCTTCTGAGGTCTTTCCATGTAGGGTTTCCTGGACCGTGCTGGCCTCAGTGGTGTAATCCAGCACTCGCTGGTCAGAGTTTTACACCAACAGGTATCAGAGTCAATTCCAAAGTTCACTCTAGCTTGTGAAAAGAGCAAATAGACCATGGGTGTTTCTTCCCCCTCAAATCCTATTATCTCTATAAAAATGACCTCTGGAATAGCACATAGAACCTCTACCCATTTGGGGGAAAAAAGTAAATTAAATATATAGACACTGCATCAGAAAAGGAATAGCTCATCCATATGTCTGGGGAAGTTGGAGCCCAGATAAATACAGTCCTCACACAGACACACAAAAACGTGGGGAGCTGGGGGGAAGGCTGAGTAGAGTGGAGATGAAAACACATACAAGATGAAAACTCCTAACATTATCAGGCTGGCGCTAGTTGCTGTTGGTGGTGCCTCCTGAGTTGGGGACTGGAGAGCTCACAAAATGGGAGGAGTCATGGGGCCAGTTCACAGTTCAGGGGGGTGGCATAAGGGTGGGAGTGGGGATCCTTCAGGAGGTTGGAATCTGGGAAGTTCAGCTGTTAGCAACAGCCACTGTGGGTGGGTAGATCTTTCACCACCAGCAACCAGAGGTTGGTCTCAGGCAACCTTTTTTTTTTTTTTTTCAACTATAGCAGGCAGAGGTTCTAGCAAGCATTAACTCCAAAAAAAAATGTCTATTCCCTTGAATTTGAGCATCTAGAGACTCTGGGGTAATAGAACATCCACTGGAAACTTGGCGAAGTCATTGAATGATACAGAATGCTCACTACTGAAAATCCAGGCGAATCTCAGTTATTAGAACCAAGGAATAGGGTCCAGGTGGATCACCACTCACCCCCACCGTGGGCTAAGCAGGAAAACAAAGTGCCTAAGTATTTACCCTGCGTAGAGACCAGATTAATGGATTACTCTCAGAGTCTGGGGTAGGTCAAGTCTTGCAGCAGGGAGGAAGTGATAGGGATTTGGGGCAAGAACCAGGTCAGTCATTGTGAAAACTATAATGTGTGTCCAGCTCAGCGCTGGGCACTGACTCCTAGAGTGTTTTCCACCACTACCTACAAAGCAATTGTAGGGGTTCAGAATGAGTCACCCCAAGATGTGCCACTGTGGTATGTGAATTATTTTGAGCTACAGGCAACCGACCACCCCCCTTTAACTACCAGATAACTTTTTTGACCTATCTGTATGGCAGGGCAAACTACTAAGTACCGAACATCTGCTCTTCTTATCATGCTGCAAAGATCCTTTGAAGCTCCGAGACACTTTATCTCATCCTTAGCTCAAAATGCCATACATATCTATCTCATTTTAACTTTCTGACCCAGAACCTCTCCTGTATGTAGGCTTCCCATGCATACATATGTAATTAAATTTGGTTATTTTTCTTCTTAATTTGCCTCATATAGATTTAGTTAGACCAGCCAAAGAACCTTGAACGTAGAGGAAAGTTTCTCCCCTCCCCCACAATTCTCCAATTCTCAGGGGACACCAACTGGGTGTCCTACAATTTAACTGAATTCTGACACTATCTACCTAGTGATAGCAGCAGATCCCACCTGTTAAGGTCTGAGTCCACATGACTGCCCTTCCCCCTGTCCCACTTCAGGTGGCAATTGCAGGTTCAGGTTGTTACCTATGCTTCTGACTGATCAGCTATAAATTGGAAGTGCCCAGGACCCCCTTCTCAGGTTTGATATATTTTCTGGAGTGGTTCACAGAACTTCCTTATGTTTACCAGTTTATTGTAAAGGTTCTTATAAGATATAGATGAACACCCAAAAGAAAAGGTATCTAGGGCAAGGTCCAGAGGTGTCCTGAATGCAGGAGTTCCCCTTCTCATGGAATTGGAGTGTGCCATCCGCCCTGCTCATGGTTGCGTTCACCAACCCAGAAGCTAATCAAATCTTGTTCAAGAGTTTTCCTAGAGCTTACTCTGCAGCCCACCCCCTCCCCCCTCCTGGAGTCCGTGGGTGTGGTTGAAAGTTTCAACCCTCTAATCTCTAGGTCGTTTGGTGACCAGCTCCATTCCGAGGCTATCTAGGGGTCCCACCCTAAGTCACTTCATCAGCATAAACTCAAGTGGGCTCAAAAGTGGCTTCTTATGAATAAAAAAAGTGTTCCTATCACTCAGGAACTTATGAGGGTTTCAGGAGCTTTGTGACAGGAACTGGGGACAAAAGCCAAATATATTTCTTATTGTACCACTCCCCATGTGGAATCAGAGTGGGCCATTCCACTGTGGCATTCCGGCTTTTTGACATCCAGTTGGAAATTCTTGGAGCTCCCTGGTCTCTCTGATCTCACCCCAGGCTAAGGAGTCTTCTCTGGTTCTAAGCAGTGGATTCCAAGGGCAGACACAGGGTTGGAGGAGAACTGGGCCTGTCCTGGGTTCTTGCCCTTTCAGCGCTCCAGAGTAATAAGTAGGTCTTAAGAACTGACTCAGTCACCCATGGTAGCTCCCCCACGGTCTTCCCTCTGCAGAAACACCACGTGTATGAGCCTCTGGCCTGAGGGCAAGGACGACCAGGAGCCTGCACACAGCAGATCATGTCTTTCCTTTTTAATTACAATTTCCACTTCAGTGCAGCCTGCTTTCCATTCACTCCCCTGCGGGGTCTTGCTCCTATAATATTGTCATCGCCAATTACCTCATGACTCACTTATTCAGGGCATGCAGTCTTCCTTTTAACCAGCCACTCTCCTCTATCTCCTCTATGTTAATCAGCCCAGCGTGAAAGCAGACTGTTCGAGGGGCAGAGAAGCTTCAGGTCAGGAGGAGTCAAGCATCAGTCAGAGGCTGAAGACATCCCAGACAGGCGCAGAGACCCTGTGCCAGGGGCTTCAGCAGCCTGAGGCTGGGCCCACATATTCATTGAAGCACATGGAGACTGAGGAAGTGTCAGCTATGTCTGTCAGCCTGAGCACTTGCTTCTTCAGAATCTGGGCCCTGCTGCTGGGATTTTCTCTTGTTTCCTGCTCCATTTCATCAAATGTGGGTCTGTCTGACTCTAAAGTCCATGCTTTAACCACACTGTACGTGCAACAAACACAGAGGGAGTGGCCTACACATCCCCCGCTGTCCCCTAGAAACAGCCAATTCAACAGGGATTTGGAGGGAGAGACCTGATATAATTGGCATCTGCACATCACCTTACAGTCCAGTGTTTGGCATGTCATTAGCTTGAGAGTCAAAAGTATGTGTTGAAGTGAAAAAGTCAAAACTATTCAGGTGTGGGGGACTAGAATGTGATGTTCCTTACCTCACTGTGGGTAAGATCTGTGGGTAAGACCAGAATTTGAAAGCACCAAGGAAAACACTAACAGGGACTAAACTGATGGTGGGTGCTGGGTCGGCTGGAGAACCCTCCTCAGTGGTCTACCTCACTGGTATCTTCCACCTTGGAGCAGATTTTTACACTCTTCCTTTCCTCTTTAAAAAAGGAACTGTTCACACACATTTCTGTCAGACTTACACACACTCCTATGGCCTGTGTGTCTTTGTTCATGCTGTACCCAGACGCTCTTCTCCCTCCATCTGGCCTATCAAAACTCTGGCATCCTGTAATGCACACCTATTACTTGATATTCTGAAAATATATCTGTATTCTTTTAAGTTGAAACAAAAAGTAGCAATTGTTACCCATCCATAATGCCTTATTCTACCCCTTCCTGTCTCTGTACCTGTGGGTAGATTACTTACTCTCCTTAAGACTGAATTTCCTCACCTGAAAATGGGACTATTAAAAACCACTTAACATACTTTAAAAATAAATGAAAATACATTTTCGTAAATGAAATGCTGTATGTAAAGTGCCTAGCAGTGTCCTGGCATATAGCAAACTTTGAATAAATGTTAATTCCCTTTCTCTCTTACTCTGCTCGTCCCAATATAAAATGATTCATATCTCCTTTGCTGTCCAATAACACTTCCTTGTGAGAACAAAATGTGCACATCATACATCCCACCTTGTCCTCTATAATTGACATGCGTGTTCTCTTTCCTCTTCAGGGTTAGAAGCTTAACCTTACGTGAATTATTTTACCAGCATGGCCCCAAACTGACACACTTTGTACTTTGAACATAGTGCATACTTAAGCAATACTTGTTTTGTTGAAAGCATGAATGAAAATAATAAAGGAGGAAAGGAAGGGAAAAACAGCAGAGATTGAAAAGTAATCTACCTGTCCATCCATTACGATAAAAATGAAATCACTTCATGTTCATTTTCTTCTAATGAGTTTAATATACACATATACATATATATGTATATACATGTATATGTGTGTGTATATATATATATATACACACACATATATATATATATGGTGTTTGTGGGCTAGGATTTTGTTTGTTTATTTATCTTTGTTTTACCATATATAACGTGATTAGAACAGTGCTTGTCAAAAGTAAATACTATGTAAGCTTTTACTGTTATTCCCTCCCCTCCCAAGTATACTCTTTTAGTTTAGTCCCTAGGAAATACTGTCAAATACTGTTCTTCAATTTCTGTTTGAACTGAGACAAGCAGGAAGATCTCTGGGCTTTTGTTCTGCTTTGGGGGAGGCAGGCTGTAGGTGGAGGGAGAATCCAATTGGGCTGATACAGAAAATCCCACCTGAATGTTGCCATCTAGTGTTCACTTCATAAAGCTAGAAGCGTCCTAACAAATGAATCGCATCCTTTGAGCGAGGACCATTTTAACATTGTTTTGTTATTGGATCCCAGGTTTGAGGAAATTTTGATAACCAAAAGTACAACAGAATTTTGGCAGTAATGAGGTAGTAACTGAGGAACTGGAGAGTTAATATTGCTATCCCCATTTTAAAGATAAGAAAATAGAGGCCTACAGTTTAACTTGCCTTCTTTTTTGAAGCTAGTTGAGAAAAGAATCACGTTTGTACCCATGTCTATCAATGTCATTTATGCCCCGGTGCCTGTTAAACTTTTGGAAATCCAGAAACAGCCCACAAATTCTGGTTAATATCCTCATAGATTTCTATGGCCTCCTTGCTTGAGAACCACTGCACTAAAGAAACAAAACCCTCTGCATATTAATATTCTTGAAATAAATTATACTACTGAGACCTGAACCAAGACTTTCAAATATCTAAGTTAGAAATAATAGGAGCTAAGTTCAAATCAACTTGATTCAACTTTGAACTAAATGATAGTTATTTAAAGGGGAAATGATCAATAAATAATAAAATACTAACCTTCCCCAAAGCACCCCACATCCTTATCTTTAGGAGAATTAAAACTAAATAATATGCTATATTGCTATAGAAATTATGGAGATGCCATTTTTAATGACTTCTAATTAAAAAATAAGCTTGTGTTTAACGTTTACAAGGTTTTTTTAGACAAGGGAAACAAAATTAAAAAGTAAGAATAATCTCTAAAATCCAATCACTTAATCTTTCTTAATGTTTTGGTGTATACCTAAAGTATTAAATGTACATTTGAAAGCGTGTGTATATGTGTGTGTGATTTTTAAAATAGCAACATGCTAAACATGCAGTTTGGTTGTCCTTTTTTAACTAAAATACATGTATGTTGGTAACAGTTTTACATGGCAGAATTGTTATTCTACATGTTTTTAATGGTTGCATTGAGTTCCATTTTATGGATAATCATAGTTTATTTAACCAGACTCAATACAGACATTTAGTTTGTTTCAGATTTTTATCAATACAGGATAATGCAGGGGTAAATAACTGCATACCTAAATCTAACGTATATCTGTGTTAACATTAAGATAAGCAGTGAAATTGGAAAGTGACTTTAATCAACTATTGAAGAAAGCAGGGGGGGGGGGGGGCAGCCAAAGAGGTAACAGGAAAATAACAAATGATGGATTAGACTAAGAACCAAAGCTGCCTGAGAATTAATCCTCTTGTCTTCAATGTTCCAAATGAAGTTGACAGAAATTGCTTTCCCAGAGCGAGGTTCTTAGCGTTACTGTGTGCCATTACAGCAAAGCTAGAAAGAATCAGGGTGCAGTCTAGAGTGACTAATGGCAAACTAAATGCTTGCACAAAGGAAACCATTACAAGACCAATTAATATTTCTAGACTGGGCTCCCAAATACAGACAGAGGTAAGAATCTGAGGTAAAGCAGAGAAACTAAACTAGAGACTAGCACCCCATGAAGTCATGGTTCTGGAGGGGGGCAGACCAGTGTTGGAACCCCAAATCTGCCAATTACAGGAATTGTGAACTTGGGCTAAGCACTTAAACTCCTTGACCCTCACTTTACACATTTTCTTCATTTTTTTTAAATTAACGTTTATTTGATACTGAATTTACTCCCGGCCCTAAGTTTTTGTTTCTTCAGCTTCTTCTGTGAGATCTTTTTCTTCTGTGCAACCTCCTCTTCTGGTTTAGAACAATCTGCTCTTTTTCAGTTAGGATCATCTCAATGTGGCAGGGAGAGCTCATGTGTGGGTTTTCAACCCGTGAGCTCTGTAAGTTCTGCACTGCATCTTGGGAGCTTTGTTCACCTGGATGTGCTCAGTGACCAGAGAATCTACATCTAAACCCTTAGGTTCCACATTTACTCTCTGCATTTTTAAGTATATGCAGCAAAAACTCTGCACTCATTTTGGGCCACCAACCCTGCATCCAGCCTCACTGTTTGGCCTGGGCACACCTCCCAATTCCACCATTCTACCGATGGATTGGGACACATTGCTTTTGTAACATGACATCCTTTAGATACCGGTACTTGGTGGCTTTTCGGATATGCATACCCTTGATGGCCTGGGCAGTTTTATGAGTGTTCTTAAAATGAACACGAAGATTTGAACCTCTTGATTTACATGATTTTGTTGGTCAAGCAAACAGTGAACCATTTTCAGAGGTCACTTCAGACCACTTATGGGAAGAGCCACATTTTCTTCATTTTTAAGATGGAAAAAGTGATAATGCCTCTCCCTCAACATTGTTAGAATTGAATGAAATAATGTAGCTTCCATGCAGAGCAAAGTGGATGACATGAAGTGGAGGCTCAAGAACTGGCAGCTGTTGGGGTAGCCGGATGGCTCAGTTGGTTAGAGCTCAAGCTCTGAACAACAGGGTTGCCAGTTCGATTCCCTCAAGGGATGGTGGGCTGCGCCCCCTGCAACTAAAGACTGAAAATAGCGACTGGACTTGGAGCTGAGCTGCAGCCTCCACACCTAGATTGAAGGACGACGACTTGGAGCTGATGGGTCCTGGAGAAACACACTGTTCCCCAGTATTCCCCAATATATATTTTTTTTTTTTAAAGAAGAACTGGCAGCTATTAACCAGGAAACAAAAACAAAATCTTGTCTAATCAGGGGAGAGGTTGCATGGTGCTTTAGACTCGGAGGCAGGAACTAGTTAGAGCTCAGCCCAATGGGAGGCTAGATCCCAGAAACCAGGATGACAC
This sequence comes from Rhinolophus sinicus, assembly GCF_057876585.1. Lineage (NCBI taxonomy): Eukaryota > Metazoa > Chordata > Mammalia > Chiroptera > Rhinolophidae > Rhinolophus > Rhinolophus sinicus. The sequence goes on from NC_142516.1 coordinate 53,413,152, forward strand.
TTATGGTTCATGAAGAATAAAGTAAGGAATGTGGGAGCACAGCCAGAGGTTGAGTCCAGAAAGTAGGGTCCCCAACTGGAACTCCTCTTATTCCTCTGGTTTCCGTAACAGCCCCCAAAGCTGGACAGCTTTTACTTCTCCTTTTACAAGAATTTCCTTCTGTCCCTCTCTGACTCCCTGGGTTTGCCTCAAAAGTTCCATATTGACCAAACTTTCAATGTATACCACCTCTTGAAGAGTAAAGCCTTATTCTAGAAAGAATATAAAGTTTGTTTTCCTGGGAGAAATGAGAGGAACCTTAGATTCCTTCAGAAAAGCTGGGCAGCTCTCTCAATCAACTCATCACATTTAATCCAGCCCCAAGGATCCTACTTCCTAAGTGTTTTGTCAGTATCAAGTTGGTACTCCCTTAAGGTTGCTTTCATACTGACTATAATAGGAGAAAAAAAGAAAAGAAAAAAAAAATCCCATCTGTGAGTTATGTGATCGCTGGGAAGCGTTTGCTCAGATTTGTAGCCTGGGTTAGCAATGACCCAAGGAACTTCAATCCATGAAAACTAGTCTTATACTGAGAAGGCCCTAAGGCACCTAGCAGGTGCAAATGAAAATCCTTTTTGGAAGAATCCACAAATACTTTTTCTCACATAGTTTTTCAAGAATACGGAGTGAACACACAAGGAAATGAGACACCATGGACCATACACAGAAGAAATAGACAGCAGAAAGGAACTGGAAAATAATTTAGACATTAGAATTATCATGATAGATGACAAAACAACTGTGATTATTATGTCTTTTAAAAAAAAAAATCCAAGTACCAATTAGCAGGAAATAGGACAAAGAAACATGTCGAACTGCTCTGCATATATGGGATCTGCAAAATCCAAACTGGGAGAAACTAGTCAAAGGCCCCAGATGTGTCGACAGAACATTGTTAGGAAAAGAAAACTTTCAATGTTTGGTATATGGGTTTTTTTGCAGATATCTTTTATCAGTTTAATTTCCCTTGCATTCCTGGTTTTCCAGGGGTACTTATGATGGGTAAGTTTAATCATTTATACATTTGAGATGAACATATTTTCTCGATTAATCAATTATCTTTAATTCTGATGTTAAAACAACCTAACTTGCTCATAATGTATTACTCTTTTTATATAATACAAGATTTGGTTAATATTTTGCTTACAGGTTTTTGCACCTCCACTACATTCATGAGAAAAACCGGAATATAGTTTTCCTTCAATTTCCTGTCCTTGTCAGGGTTTCCTATCACGGTTATACTAAGCCTCCTAAAAAGTTCAATTGTTCTTGTTTTTGCCTCCTCTTCCCCATTTTTCTGCAAGTATTTGATTAAGATGGAAATTATGTTTTCCTCATAATATATTTGGTTTAACTTGCCAAGAGAAAAGCCAGGGAGGCCTGGAGTCTTCATTGTGAAAAGACGTAGGGCTATTCTTTTGTTTCCAAACTAATATTTTTGTTTTCCATTTCCCTGCACAGGGACAAAGAAGTACCGCCCCCCGCCCCCGGCCCCCGGCCCCCGGCCCCCCTCCTCCACCCCCGACTTCTCCATTCCGGGAAGCAGACTGCAATGGCCTCAGGCCACAGAACTGAGGAAAAAAAAAACGCTTACAACATACGATCACCATTGGCCAGGTAAGATATGGCGCCAATACTCTGGGCGTAGCCGAGCGCCCAATGTCCCTTCCCCTAGAAGCCATGTTTTGACGTCACCACGCAGCGGCGCCACATAGCACTGCCACGGAGCCTATTGCATTGTGGGACACGCGTGGACACTCTCAAGTCTTAGTGCATTCGCGCGTTGGTGCCCTGTTCCTTCCGCTCCAACCTCTTTCCCCTTTGTGAAGATGGGGGGGCGTTCCCGTCCACGTGGAGCAAGAGGATTCGAGAAAATGGCGCCAGTCTAGGTGCCATTAAAGGTATTGGAACCTGACCCGGGCTTGAAGCCTATCAGAGGCTCACGTGACTTATTAAGTGCTACTAGTCTCCCCAGGGCCCGTGTGTCACGTGACAGGCGTCTGGCCCAGTTGTCACATGACTTCCGCGCCGCCATATTGCTCTTGAGAGTACTATCCTCGGGCATGTACCCTTCCCGCCGCTGTACCTCCTCACCCGCTTGCGTCCATGTCCCGTGGCGTACGCACAACACACGACTGCCTCCTGCGTTAAGTCTCCCAAACCCCACTTCCATTTCTTCCTCCGCCGTACAGAGACGTGCGCATTGCTGTCCGCTTCTCTTGGGTTCTGGGGGAGAAGGTAATCCCGGAGTTGGCCGTCAGGGGAGTCGGGACAAGAAGTTTTCACTCGTATCTGCTGAGACTTTAGTGGTCGCCACCCAGAGGGGGGGAGGAAGTGTGGGTGCCACAGGCAGGGCTGTGTCCAATGCTCTCGAGACATCCAGAGGTGCAGTAGGGAGCATGCGTGCTACGTAGTGACTCGGTTCGGCCTATCCCGGTCACCTTCTCTCTCCCTTGGCCCATTTTGGGAGTGAGCTTGTTTCCGAGACACCTCAGGCGGGACGTCCCGCAAGCGTATTCTAACCCATAGGCTAACTACAGCGTCTCTGTCCTCCGCTGAAGCTTTTCAGGGCCTTACACCACTTCTTTCTGGACTTCTGCCTGGTAGCTTGTACATCGCCCGCACCCTACCCCTGGCTTAACTCACAGCTGACCTTACACCCATACTGACCTGCCCATTGTTCATATGGGTATAGAAAATAATAAATTACCTCCATTTTTTTGGGATTTTTGTTTTTGTTTTTTAGGTTTTTAGCTACCCAATTCAAGAAATGCTTTCCTCCTTGTCCCTGATTTCCATCCCCACCCCATGGTAGTAGGACTAATCCGCCGCTACTAGACGCTTACTACTGTATCTGGCACCCCCCACCCGCTCCTCTCATGATATTTGACATAATTTTCCCTGGCTACTCTTGTTGAAACACATGCTTCAAAAATCTCAAAAGTATTTTCTGCTGGTTATATAAACAGGTTTGCTGTTTTATTAGAATGTAGTTTTCTCCTTGTACTACCTTGTCATTCCCAACCAAATAATTCATACCTGATCTTTACAAGAACAAGAATATTTTTTATTAGTGCCAAGACCATTTCAAAGTGAGGTTGTCTCTGCTCCATACATGCAACAGCAAAATTCCTGTGTTAGCAAATATAGATGAGACTGATCATTTCAAATGTCATAAGTAATACTTTTTAAGACAAGTTTTGAAAATAATTATTTAGCTGCCTGTTTGTCTTTTACCTAAGTTTAGTTTGTTGAAAACGTTTTGTGAACCAGTTTAACACACTGTAGAATACATTTTTATTGAATGAATGAATGGCTTTATGAGGTTTTTAAGATTAAATACATGATTTATCTGACAAGTGCACGTGTTGGTAGCCCTGCAGAAATGCTATTTGTCAGTTTGCAATTCCAAACAATCTCCTTTCACTCTGAACCATAGAATAAAGCATTCAATGCACTACATCACATTAAAAGGAATTGTTATAAATGGACCTCTGCTTTTCCTTCATAGTTAAGCAAAGTTAATTCTAAGGAATTGCTCTCAAAACTTCTGTTACTAAGGGTAAGAGATTTAGTGATTTTTAAAAATCCAATCTATTTTAAACTGAAGTTTGGTAAAAGGTTTTATGTGATTAAAAAGTTGTAAAAGTATACAGTGAAAAATCTGTTTCATATCCTTCCAATATTTTTTCTTAGTTCCCAACACAGCCCACCCTAAGATAACTGGTTGGGAATTTATGCATAACCAAGGAAATACAAATACACTTACTTTCCTACTTCCTGTTTTTACACAAACAGTAACCTAATATACACATTCTGCTTGCTGCTTTTTTTCTTCCTAAAATACAGGTATTTCTCAAAAAAATGAGTGAAAAACTATTAACTACTTAATATGGTACAGTTTTGTAAAGCATCCATCAAGTTGCCTGTCCTATAGTTAGCACTCAAATATATTAGTTTGCCTCTTTTTTCCTGCTTACCCTGATACAAGATGATAAAATGCCATTTGATAGGACTTCATTTGTACTGCTACCAAAAATGTTCATGCCAGAAGTTGTACCTTACTCTGACCTTTATGTCACTGTCTTATTTCCCCTATAGACTGCGGTGGTCTGAAGTTTAGAGGGTTGACCTTATTCAAATGTATTTTCTAATCTCCTTCAGTGACAAACTGATACATGTAACAAGTTATACGCTTGATAACTACTAGTTGAAGGCATGAATGAAAGAAAAATGGGCAGAGTAGAGAGATTTTTAAAAAGAAGAAAAAGCTGAAAAAACATGCTATCATTATTTAACAACATAAAGAGGTCTATAGGATTGATTCAGGAATATTCCCTTCTCTCCCTGCTCCACTCTTTCCATCACTACAAAGATGAAATCACTTTGTGTTTATTATTTTAAAAGGAAAGTGAAATATAATGGAGGGAGAAGCTTGCACATTTGTTGTTTCTGTTTTTTATTTAATCTCTCTCCAGAAGCCTCTAACGGTGCTTCATTTTTTAGGTCAGTCACTGCTGTCCTGGTGGAGGCAGGTGGGAGAGTCCCTTGGAAAGTAGGATCCCCTGGGTAAGAAAGATTCCACTTCGGGAAAGTCGTGGCTTGGATTTTTGTCAGGAAGAGGGTGGAAAAAAGGGGTCTTTGACCGAATCTTATCAGAAATCTGCCACCTAGTGTTCGTTTCTGAGAATATGTCCTGACATGCTAATCCTGTGGTTCTCTATCTCAAGGACCATTTTCATTGACGTTTTATTGTTAGCATCAGATTTTAAGACAATTTGGTTACCAAAAGAAATACAATTTTAGAAAAGAGTTACGTATTTTGTTTCTTTTAATCACAGACGTATAATACTTACAAAACAGGATTTAGGATCAGCAGATTAATATTTCTAAAAGAAATACCATACTCAACTGATGTAATAGCAATTTAAAAAAGAATACTCAGGTTGCCATCTCCAGCCCTATTTTTAGCAAATGTTATCTGTAGTTTTTATCAGATAGAGGGCAAGGAGTGAAGCATTTGTTGTGCATCAGTATGCTGGACTGTACAAACAGTAGCTCATTTAAGCCTTACAACAATCCTTTGAGTTATGTACTGTTACCCCACCTCAGGTTTATTGGGGTATAACTGACAAAATTTGAGTTAAGTATTCCTCTAACACCATCTTACAGATGAGAAATTGAGATGAAGCCATTGACTTTATGTCAGAGCAAGTTGGCTAAAGAACCCACATCTGTCATGCCTCAAGTCCATGTATACTCTTTGAATTTCAGGGAAAGGCTTACAAACCCCCTTTACTGCTTTCATAAACTGTTAGAAAGTCTAACCACCTTTGTTTGGAAAGCACTGCATTAAAAGGAACCTCCAAACTCCCACATTAGTCTGCAGGACCATTTCCTTAAAACAAGTTGTACTCTTGAGACCTGAACCAAAATATTAAAAATCAAAAATTAAAAATACTAGGGTAGTTGTATTCTTGAGTTTTGCTAGAATGAATTCATAAAATATATGAGGTTTTTTTAGTTATGCTTCAATTGTAATACATTTCAACTGAAACCCCATGTTTTACATTACATTTCCTTAAACCCTTAATTATTCCGTATTATCTCAGGAATCCAGATTCTTGCATGGAATCACTCAAATACGCTATGCCCACCAAATCCCAATTTGTATACAAAGTATATTCGTCACAATAGAGAAAAAACATACACAATTAGTTTTTTAAATTAAAGGAACGTATTAAATTTCCTAGGTTCATTGTATAATGTATTTAATCACCTTTTGAAATTTGATAAGTATTTAACACTAAATTCCCTAGTTTGGAATAAATATTTTAGAGATTATTAATGAATCATAATGAATCATTAATGAATCATTTATATTCAGCCTCAGACACAGTCATTCACATGGTCAAGTTATCTTTCTGGCTAATATTCCACAAATACATTCAGACAAAATATTCAGAAACGAATTCTTCACATTTCATACATTTTTATGAATTGAAGTTTCATGGTGTCACTTTTGAAAGTGTATCTGTATATATGTATCTTAAGTGATCGGCAAATTAGCAGTTGTTCTTGATACCTTAAACAAACACACACACATTTATTTTTAACTTAACAAGCTATAATATGTTTGTAGCATTCCAAGCTCTTTTTAGGGGGGTAATTATTGTGTCTGTAAAACAGAGACTGCGTGTCAAAACAGAGCTGCTTTCAGTTACACATATTTACATTTTAGTATTTATTCAGTGCCTCCTGCTGGACTAAGATTCTTTATTTCAAATGCAAACGAATTCCATACTCCTTGGCCTTTAATTTAGGTTTCCTTTGAATAGTGTGAAATTACCCTATTTTTATATATTTCCAATTACTTAAAAGTTAGATTTGGGGCAGTAAAGGAGTTAAATTCATTAAAACACACCTGGGGAGCAGTCTTAGGTTAATTTCACATGAAGAGATGGCCTTACTGGAGCACAGATCTTTTGGCAGGTAGGTGGATACTCCAAATGCTTCCTTCCTATGTGTGCCCTCCTGAAGGATACATAACAGGTTTCGGGTGATAATGCATCAAGTAATTAGTCATATATAGAGGGGAATTTGGAGGTGATTCCTGCCATCAAATAGTTCCTGGCAATCCCAGAAGAAGGAAATCTGGAGGCTTGTGAGTCAATACAGGCTGCTTTTATTTTTTTAAAGCAACTTTTTAATAAAATGGAACTTAAATAGCAGTGGCAGGAAAAATGCATTTAAACACTGATGCCATATTAAATTACTTTTATAGTCAACAGGATTTTTGTTTTCCTTATTTTTTTTAAATTTTCAATTTTTCAATTACAACTGACATTCAATGTTACTTTATATTAGTTTCAGGTGTACAGCATAGTGGTCAGACATTTATGTAATTTATCAACTGATCACCTCTATTAATCTAGGACCCACCTGGCGCTACACGTTATACAATATTATTGACATTTTCCCTATGCTTTACTTTACATCCCCATGACTATTTTGTAACAACGAATTTGCACTTCTTAATCCCTTCAACTTTTCCATCCAGCACCCCCCAACCTCCCTCCCATATGGCAATCATCAGTTCTCTGTTATCTATAAGTCTGTTTCCGTTTTGTTTGTTTGTTTGTTTGTTTGATTTGTTCTTTAGATTCCACATATAAGTGAGATCATACGGTATTTGTCTTTCTTATTTTATTAAGCATAATACCCTCTAGGTCCATCCATGTTGTCGCAAGTAGAAGGTGGTTTTAAATTAACAGCAGCATAAGAGAGTTGCTGAGGTTTATTTGGGCATTGATTTTTCCAGCGGTCATATTTTTACCATGGTTTCATTTATACGTGGTCCACTGGAAGGCCTGTACTTAGGGTTTATCATAGGTATGCCACAAGGCAGTATTTACTCTCAGATCTGGGCAAGCGGGCTCTGCAATGTAGTGGCCCCCACATATCACAAACATACTAACCTGCTAAGTCTTGTAGGGGAGGGAAAAATTTTCTTTTCCTTCCATCCATCTTAGGTTCTCTGGCCTAGGCCCTGTACTGACAAAAGACAGACTAACAAGAGAGAAATAAATAGAGGTTTATTAACGTGTATTGTGTATCCACATGGGAGGACTCAGAGATGAGTAACTCAAAGGGTGGTTAGAACTTGGCTTATATAGCATCTTAACAAAAGACCAACAGATTTTTATAGAAGTGACAAGACAAAGTAAAGAACTTTGTTTCTAGGGCAGCAAATTGTGGGAAGACAAACGTGTGGGGGAACTAATGGAAAATAAGGGCCAGTTAGTAAAATTTATGATGGAGATTCTTCTGGTGTCATCTCTAGGTTGATAAGAATCTAGAGTTGTCTCTAATAATTCTGTCCTTGGTAGAGAGAAGAGGGGGAACATGTATATGAATTTATGTCTGGCTTTTAGGCAAATAAGGGTAAGGCAGAAAGCTTCTTTTATATCTGCTGCTTCTCTATTGCCTTCAGCTCAAAATAATCCTGATGTCAAAGTGGCATATTTTGGAGTGGTATTATATATTCTGCTACCCTCAGGCCCCAGGGAAATAAATACCTCAGCACATCCCTTGTCCTCAAAAGAAAATGCAACTATGTCCAAATGCTGTGAAGGCTCCTCAGTTGTGCATGGCCAGCATCAGAGATGGATACTGCTTCAGAGACTAGAGAGGTTTTAAGTCGAGGAAGCACCTCAGTAGGAGAACATAAATTATTTTGCCATATCTTGTCAGATAGCATGCAATACATGGGATTCTTACATACCCTGTTTCCCTGAAAATAAGACCTAGCTGGACAATCAGCTCTAATGCGTCTTTTGGTGCAAAAATTAATTTAAGACCCGGTATCACATCGCATCCACATTACATCACATCACATCACATCACATCACATCACATCACATCACATCACATCACATCACATCATATCACATTCCGGTCTTATAGTAAAATAAGACCAGGTCTTATAGTAAAATGAGACCAGGTCTTATAGTAAAATGAGACCAGGTCTTATAGTAAAATGAGACCAGGTCTTATAGTAAAATGAGACCAGGTCTTATAGTAAAATGAGACCAGGTCTTATATTAATTTTTGCTCCAAAAGATGCATTAGAGCTGATTGTCTGGTTAGGTCTTATTTTCGGGGAAACACGGTAACAGTTGTCATTGCCTAATAGTGTGGAGCATCAGTTTCTTCTCTTCATATCTCAATAAGTGGTTCCAGAATTACTCATGAGTTAGCTTAGCATAGTATTTGCAACAGCTGTGGCTGAGAAACAATTAGGAACCTTAAACAATTCATATTATCTTTTAAGTCCTAATATGTGTGTCAAGACCTAATAATACACATGAAATATGATGCTGACTGGTGACATTGCTTTATTTTTATAACAATATTTAGTGAGACTTAATTACATTTTCCAAAAATAAAGGTTGTTCAACTTTAAATAATTTTGACTTAAAATCTTTTTTTTTTTTTAAAGATTTTATTGGGGAAGGGGAACAGGACTTTATTGGGGGAACAGTGTGCACTTCCAGGACTTTTCTCCAAGTCAAGTTGTTGTCCTTTCAATCTTAGTTGTGGAGGGTTCTGTTCAGCTTCAAGTTGTTGTTCTTTCAGTCTTAGTTGTAGACGGCACAGCTCAGCTCCAGGTCCAGTTGCCGTTGCCGTTGCTAGTTGCCGTTGCTAGTTGCCGTTGCTAGTTGCCGTTGCTAGTTGCCGTTGCTAGTTGCAGGGGGCACAGCCCACCATCCCTTGCGGGAGTCGAGGAATTGAACTGGCAACCTTGTGGTTGAGAGCCCACTGGCCCATGTGGGGATCAAACCGGCAGCCTTCGGAGTTAGGAGCACGGAGCTCTAACCGCCTGAGCCACCGGGCTGGCCCCCTTGACTTAAAATCTTTATATCCTTTATAATTGTAACGTATTTTGCCTTCCCGTTTTTGGAAGATAATTCTGAAAACCTCAGAAGAAAAATAACTTTCGTAAACTGTGAAAATAATTTTAATTTTAAAATTTTATACAGTAATTTAATTTACATTTGTTGAGGAAAATATATTAAAATCTATACAATTGGAATACAGTTACACTTTATATTTTTTGTCATTTAGGTCAGAGATTGGCAAACTTTTTCTGTCAAGAGCTAGAAAGTAAATATTTTAAACTTTGTGGGCCAGTCTCTAGCACAGCTACTTAACTCTGCTCAGTCTCTAGCTCAAAAACAGCCACAAACAACACACAAATGAATGGGCATGGCTGTATTGCAGTGAAATTTTATTTACAAAAATAGTTGGTAGACCAGATTTGGCCGATGGATATAGTTTGCTGATCCCTGATTTAGATTATTACTGTTAATAGAACCTAAATATGAAAAATTTTAATTATAACAACATAATTAGTATAATAATTTTGCTTAAGTGGGGGCAAGAAAAATAATTATGGAATGAAAAAGTTTATGAATTGTGTCTTAATTTTATTACTCCTCCCAACATCAGTCCATCAACAGAAAACCTGAACAGGTGCATATTAGTTATTAATAGAATCAGCAAAAAAAAAAAAAAAGACTAAGCAGCAGCAAGTGAAGTGGGAGAAAACCAAGAGAACAGGTGTCCTGGAAGTCGAGTAAAAAAAGCATGTCAGGGAGAAGAAAGTGATCTTACGGATTGATGGAGGGAAAAATCTAGTGAAATGGCTTTGAGGGAGAACGGGAGATGAGTCACTGAGACCGTAATTATAGAAAATGTATCCAGGCCAGCATCATTGCTCTTATTGTAATCACTCATATCACCTTACCTCCTACGTAGAGTTAGAAGCCTGATATTGTACACCCTGTTAGGCATACGCCCAATTGTGTGGTAGTGTAGGGCAAATCTAAAAGTTTTGTGAGTGTGGAAACTTTTTTACCTTACAACCATGAATACATATCATGTTCCCTTTATCTTCATTGTGCCCCTTGGAAACCAAGAGAACATCTGGGACTAGAGACCACAGAGGTTCTATAAGCTGCAATTAGAGTTTTGTAGTATTGAAATCAGAGTACAATATAACCTGAAACAGGAAACAGCCATTAAACTCTGCCTAAATCCATTGACTAGCATAAAGATTGGGCTAATTTTTCTTAGTTGGGAGTACTATAGAAGAAAGGCTCAAGGGGGCTGGCAGTTGAGACACTTTCAGGCAGTTAAGAAAAATCGTTTTGCCTTTCCTGAATGTTTGCACAGTGTGCCACAGGCCTCTGGCAGTACGAAAAGACCTGAATTTGACACCTTGAAGGTCTGATGTTTTAAGTGCAAAAAACGGGGGCTGCAACAACCTGAGTTTGGTCCAGTGAATGGAACCAGTGTGCATCCGCACTTCCAATTTTCTTTTTTTTTTTGGTGTTTTCACATTTTATTGGCTATAATATAGACCCTAGAGTTACCTTGGTCCCTCCCCTCCCCTCCTCTCCCCCCACCACGGGGTCAGGCTTTCCCAGGAGCCCCTGCCTTTGCTGCCTGGGCCCGCTGGAACTCCTGCTGCAGCTGGGCAAGGGTCTCCCTCTGTTGCTCTGACTGCTGCTCCAGGTCCCGGAGCTGGGATTCATATCGCTTAATTTCAGCTGTCGTATAGTCCAGCCTCTTCCCCACTGTGGCTCGAGCCTCCCCCAGCTCCTGTTTGACCAGCACGGGACCCAGAAGTTTAAAGACCACGTTGGACCCGTCCAGCAGGGCCAGTTCCTCCTTCACGATATTATTTTCTGTTAGTTGTGCTTCAAGCTTCTGCCACCCTGATATGGATTTACTCAGTTCCTTCTGTAGCTGTTGATATTTCTCCGCTTTTCCCTGTAGCTTGTTCTGAATCAGCTCAGCCACGGCGGAGACGAAAGCGTTCTCCCTTCAGTGTTCATCCAATTTTCTTAATTTCAGCCCCAAATGGGCTCAGTCCACGCGTTCCTGAGAAAGTTTCTGTTCAGGTCCCCCGTCTGAAGGTTTACACTTGCGCGTCGGAACATGCTGCACACAGGTGCCCCCAAAACACCGCACTTGTTCTCCCTGAAGCTTACATCAGTCACTGCTTCAGTGTCCCCTTGTAAGGGGTCCAAACAAGGATACTTAAGCCCACCCGGACCTCCCCACTTAGCAGAGGCTAGAGGCGCGAGCTTGAGGGAGACCCGCTGCACGACGAGACCCCTCGGATCCAGGCCAGCTCTGAGGCGGCGCCTGACGTCGCTACTCCGGAAAGCCCCGTGCGCGGGCGTGTGAAGCCATCACCAAGTGGGGCGCGCTGACACCCGCAGGCCCCTCCGTAATGGAATCCCGCGGGTGATGGCACCAGTTTCTCCTGACTGCCCATATCGCTCCCCGCTGTGAGGACTGGGTCAATCCGCCCCAGAAGAGCAGGAAGCTTAAAGGCTGTGGCTTTACTTTTACATTAGGTGCTGCGCGGAGAGGGCGGGGAAGAAGTTCGGCGGTACCGGCAGTCGACCCATGTGACTCGCTGGGGCCCGGCCTACCGGTGCTTGCTTTCCCGGGTCACAGGCACCTTGAACCCAGGGGGTCACGTGAGGTCCTAAGGAGCAATCGCGATCGTTGGCATCGAGGTCTTTCTGCGCGTACGCACTCGATCTACCACCTACATGGGAAAATCTCTGAAATGACACCATTATTACTGGCCCCCCTTTGTCCCGCTACCTTCGCCTCCAAGATCGGGACACAAACCTAAGTAACAGCCCTTTCCCAGCGTCCAGTGCTTGCTGGTGGAGTGTCGGACCAGACAGCCAAAAGGTGCTGAAACCACTGGGATTAGGGCAGTTTCTCTCATATTCGCGTTGTCTGCGACATACCCGCTGTCACGTTGAACGAGCTGTGGACCCTGAGGGCCCTGGCCCTGCGGGGTTTTCGATTCGCAGTCTCGCAGCTCTCTGGAAGACCTGAGCTGGCGTCCCCGCCCAGCGGAGCGTGGGTGCCTGCGGATGTCAGTCGGTGCCAGAACCAGCCCTGTCACTCACCCCTCGTGGACTTTTTTTTCTGAAATCACCAGCCTCAGTTCCCGCAGGATAGTCCCCAGACCCTGCGGCCAGCTTTTCCATTTTTAGATCCTGAGGCCAATACTTTCTATGGTGTCCACAAGCCAAAATATCCCACCGCCAGGAGGACCTTCACCACCAACTGGTCGTTCGGGACTGTTTCCTGATTTGTGGAAACCGATGCACCTTTTTCCACCTCTCCTTTCTGGTAGGCTATCTCTCAGGCTAAAGGTATTACATGTTTTCTACCTGTAAAAACGGATCACCCCTTTGGCCTTTAAGACTATGTACATTAAACTGACCCCATCTTTTTTAGACATTTTAGTGCTCCAGCTCAGATTGTCCTTTCCTCATGGTCCTTGATTACTAACCCATCTTAAGGCCAGAAGAACTAATCGACCTTCTTTACCAGGTGGAGGTTTGTTGGCATTCTTTTCTCAGACTGCTTTGTTAAAACACGCGTTTCAAAATCAGGTATGAATTTTCCTTTGGTGTTTAGGTTTAGCAATTTTATGAAACCGTATTTTTCTCTTTGAGCTGCCCTGGCATCATGCACGTCTGAACCAAATGATTCATGTGATCTTTATATCAAAAGAATAGGTTTGGCATTAGCTACAATTGAAGACCACCTCAAAGCCTCTCCTCTGAACCTTTCTGCTTGGAAGTCAGTTGCTGCTGCAGAGAAGCCCAAATAAGCTCATATGGAGGAGAACAGAGACCTTTGGCCAACCTGCCCCAGCTGAGCTTCCAGTTGGCATTTACCAATAACTGGCAGCCTTGGGAGGGAGATCATTTGGACCTTCTTCTACATCTCCAAGATTGGAGACCTTTTCAAGATGTAGTACATGCGTAAGGTTTGGGAAAAACAGATACCAGTTGGTATGTTGCAGTGGGATGGGAATGCATGGCAAGCAAGAGCTGGCAGAAAGGAATGAATGTCAATGGAATCCCTGAGAGGTGATTCTAGACGGCAAGAGGCGTGGATGATCCAAGAGTGAGGGGCTTGAGGGGAGCAAAGTACAATAGGCACAGATACTGAGCTGGGAAGGAATAAAGAACAGGTGCTAGGTCCAAAAATTAAAGAGATACCTGTGGCAGAAAGATGGATATCCATCACCAATTGTACGTGATTAGTTTAGAATTTTGCCTTATCTAGATACATGAAGAGCCATCCTATAAGAGAGCAAATAAAAGAATGCTCAATAGTACTATTATTAAATTATACTTAAATTTAAAAAACAGGGCTCTTTCATTCTTACATTAAAAAGTACACATTTCAGAAGTTTTCATGATTCACCAAACAGACTCATTCACTCATGGGGTTATTTTTGTACAGGTATTTTAAAGGGCTTGATAAAAAAAATCCTAAATTTCCCCAGTTAGAATCATTGGGTTCCTTTAAGTATATGGCTTAATATATCATCACTTAGAAATCACTTAGAAGAACACATGGAAGTTTACAGTCAAAGTAGCAGCAGTTCTGGGCTGGCCTGGTGGCTCAGGCGGTTAGAGCTCCATGCTCCTAACTCTGAAGGCTGCTGGTTGGATTCCCACATGGGCCAGTGGGCTCTCAACCACAAGTTTGCCAGTTCAATTCCTCGAGTCCCTCAAGGGATGGTGGGCTCTGCCCCCTGCAACTAAGATTGAACATGGCACCTTGAGCTGAGCTGCTGCTGAGCTGCTGCTGAGCTCCTGGATGGCTCAGTTGGTTGGAGCATGTCCTCTCAACCACAAGTTTGCCGGTTCGACTCCTGCAAGAGACGGTGGGCTGCGCCCCCTGCAACTAGCAACGGCAACTGGACCTGGAGCTGAGCTGCACCCTCCACAACTAAGACTGAAAGGACAACAACTTGAAGCTGAACAGCACCCTCCACAACTAAGATTGAAAGGACAACAACTTGACTTGGAAAAAAGTCCTGGAAGTACACACTGTTCCCCAATAAAGTCCTGTTCCCCTCCCCCAATAAAATCTTTAAAAATAATAATAATAAAATAAAAAATTAAAATAAAAAAAAATAAGAGAAAATTTTTTAAAAGTCTCTAAAGAGATTTTAAAAAAAAAAAGAACGGAGAAAAAGCCACTCTATTCTGAATCATCAAGGGAAGACATGGGGAAAATCAAAATTGTAATATAAAAGATAGTGATGTTTTATTTACATCATGTACCCTTTGTTACTCTGTCAGCCTTACTTGACAAGTATTGCATCCAACCTGGAGCTGGTAGGGTTAGGAAGTCTTTTTGGAAGAAAGACAGAGCCACGTGGGCCAGGTTAAAGGCTAGGGTAAGACTCCCAGGGATCGGGTGGTGGCTGCTCGTGCCTAAGTGATAGACAGGAGGCGGGAGTAAGGCTCCTCCCACTGTCATACCTGTTAATAGAGTGTGTGGGTTAAGTGATATGAGAAGACTCCCCGGGATCTGAGAGTGTATACTTCCTGTTAGTGAATATTTGGAGGCTTATAGAGGTAAGTTCACAGTCAGCTTTCTGAATTGTGCCTCAGTTGTTTATTTGTTGAAACTGAGCATATAGCCACTTAAATCTGAAAGAAAGTGCAAACCAGTGCTTACTGGTGTGGAGCTGCTCCTGCTATGACCCCCCCCCCCCACCTCCCCCCCATCTCTCCCTCCCTCTTACCCCGACCTCTACTACTTTAAGAAAAGAAACTTGCGCTCTGCTCTAACTAACCTCCTCTGTCCTGTCCTGAACTCCCTGAAAAGGTGACATGGTGTCTGGGCAGCTGTTGTAACTCCTGAAGTGCCTGTATTTAACTCCTTGGTCTGTGTTTCTCTAAACACTGTCTGAATTCAGTTGATAGACTTTGGGCCAGACTTACAGGAAAGAGAAAAAAGCTAATGAGCTAGGGCTCTGAGCCAATTCAGTGTACCACTGTGAAAATGTATAATTTAAAAGATATATTACTTTCTTGTATTATGAAGTTAGAGAAAATTCTTTTGACATCCAGCATTTTCACTGTGTAAATAATGTCTGTTGGTTGACAAATCAAAAGTTGTAATGTTATCAGATGCTTGCTAGCAGGTATGATTAATAAACCCTGACAAAATTCAGGGCCTTCTTATCAAGTAAAGTTTGGTGGGTGGTTTTACCACACTGAAACCTCTTACTAGGTAAAGGACTTTTTCTTACAGAGTGCCTATGTACTGCCAGACTTGTAACTCCTGCCAAAAGTTCACCTGCTTATCCACGGTAAAAGAGGCCATACCATTGTGGCCCTTGAAACTTGCCTGTATTATGTTTTATTTGGTAAGTATTTCACATACCCAAGCAGTTGTAACTGATACTTCTGAATATATTGTGAGAACAGATGCATATTTGTAATACTTCTCTTGATTGTAAGGAATATTCCCAGTGGGGAAATGCCACCAATAAAGCAGTGCTCTTGGGATGAGTACACAACTAGGAGCCCATCTGTATCTTTCAGCCCAGTTATATGCTGCCAGTAGAGCAGTAGAGGAAGCCAGGTGAAGGGAAGAGAGAGGATGAAGAGATCACTGTACTGATTAAGGAGCCGGTAGAAAGAAGGTGTGTAAGGCAACTATCCAAGAAGCTATACAGACAGTCCTCCTGTTTGGACCACTTAGTTCTAATGAGCCGTTTAAGCTGCAAGTGTCAGTGATGGACAGTTACATAGACTGGAGCCTCTGGGTTTCAGACACAGCAGTTGCCTGACACCACTGCCTGGTATACTCCATTTGTGGGGCAAGTATTGGCTTGTTCTTGAGTGCTGGACGCTGATCAGCTAACTAAGCGACAGCACATGATGTTATATTCTGACATGCCCATTTTGGCATGGGTCAAAAATGAAAATGCCAACAAAGTGGGTATTGCTTAGCAAGCTTGCATTATTAAATGGAAATGGTATATTTAGGAAAGCAATAACCTGGGTGTATTACTTTCTTATTGGTGCTGTAGCAAATTAGAACAAACTTAGTGGCTTAAAACAACACAAATGTATTGTCTTACAGTTCTGAAAGCCAGAAGTCCAAAATGGGTTTTAGTAGACTGAAATCAAGGTGTTGGTCGGGCTGTACTCCTTCCAGAGGCTCTAAGGGAGAGTCTGTTTCCTTGCCTTTTCCGGTTTCTGGAGGGTCTCCTCATTCCTTGGCTCATGACTATTTCCTCACATCAATCCAACCTCTTGCTTTCATCATTACATCTCCTATAGCCAAATCTCCCTCTGGTCTCTTTCTTCTGAAGACACTTATGATTACATTTAAGGCCCACATAGATAATCCAGGGTAATCTCCTCACTTCAAGATCCTTAACTTAATCACATCTTTAGATCCCTCTTTATCGCATCGAGTAACATTCACAGGTTATAGGGATTAGGACCTGGAAGTATCTGGGGGCTATCACGCAACCTATCAAAGCGGGCATTAATGGAATCTCATAGCTACATACGCGTAGTCACCACGGAAATGTGGCTATCTCAGATGCAGGGTCTGTGTCATCACCTTAGGCTTCTTGAGAGCCTGGGTACACTGAGGTTCCCCAGGATGCCTGAGGCTGGTTCATGGATGTAGCAGCTAAATTAAAGGCCAGTGCAGTTGTACAGGGAAGAGTTAACATAGCAGGTCTGAGCCTGCTTAGCCTTAGGAAGTTCTATTTACAAGCTTGGCCTTTGGATGGTATCTGGGAACTGCAATTTGGGGAGACTTCCCACCATGCACAGAACTAATAAGAATGACTCATTTTACCTAAACAGTTTGTACAGCCAATGTGATTAATGCTGGATACCAGCTTTCCTCCTGGGAGTCTAGAAGTTTGGTATGTGTTAGGCAGAGGGCACTTCCATAACCAGCCCCAAATAAAAACCTTGGACAGTGAGTCTCTAATGAGCTTGCCTAGAAGACAGCATTTCACATATGTTGACACAGCTTGTGTCCTGTGTGACTCTACTAGGAGAGGACTTTTGGAAGCTTGTGTCTGATTTCTTCCAGACTTTTCCCCATGTGCCTTTTTGTATTTGCTGACTTTGTTTTGTATTTTTTAACTCTGATAAATCTTAGTTGTGAGGACTATATGCTGAATGTTGTCTGTGATAGTGAATCATCAAATTTTGTGGTGGTGGTGGTCTTGAGTTGATCTCAGAAGTATTACTTGCCAACCCAACATTAGGTTGTGTCAGACTCGGATTTGCCAGCCCAACTCGGACTCACTAAAATATGGCAAAAGCATTGCTTGGGAAAAGTAAGGATGAAAGCAAGGGGTGACAAAACTTTCGTGTTTGGCTGGCTATGGCGTCATCCCTGGTATGAAGCAGCAGTCTTTATAAGAGGTAGAAGTTACGTATGGAATTTGAAAATGATATTAATAGTTCCAACTCCCAGAGAGTTGGCTTGCTGCATCTCCTGGCTGTTTGGGGCTGTACCAGCTAAAGTGAGGGGATGGGAGGAGTGCAGCCTTGTGATGCCTTTTTGTATTTTGTTCTGTCCTCCTGGTGGGAGGAGAAAGAGCCCCAAAGTGAGCTTGAATGGGGCCAAAAATATTAAAAGTTTGTATTGCCCTTTCCTCCAAGTGGAAGCAAAGAATGTTAGATCAGTTCCCAGGACTGGAGCAAAGCAAACCAAAGGAAAAAGTGGGGAAAACCCCTGTAGCCATTTCTTCAGCCTGGCTGCCATCACTACTGCAGTAGCCCTACCCCACCCTCCTACATCCAGCAGAGAATCTTCCTTGGTAGCTGTACTGTTAACCTAGTAAATGTTCGATTTATTGGTGAAGGATTGAATAAATTTCCATTTAAACGGCGGTAGGAGGGCAGTGGGGTTAAAAGCTCTGTGTTTTGTGACTATTGCTTCTGGATGTAGGATAAAAATTGATGTAAAATGTTATATGCTTGTAACTTTTATAAATACTAGATGGATCATCCTAATTAGGGAAAGCTGAAAAGGAAAAGTTTTAGTGGGACACACAAATAATTGTTTTTTGCCACTGGTAGGTGGGCTGAAATTCATATTTTTAATGTAAAAATAAAATAAATCTCTGTAATTGATGATATTGGTTATACTTTTTGCCAATTTTGAATATGATGTGTCTTTCTGATTAAGGAACCTCTGGTAAAAAGGAAACCATGAAACCATGAAACCAGATGGAAATACTCTATTAGAATTTTACAAAGAGGATTTTAGGTGCTAATGAGCTTTTGTAAAATCAGATGTCTGACCCATTAAGGCTGATGATTTTCCAAATCAGATGTGCATATTTTTGAGTGTGTCTATTTGAACTTTAAAACGGACAAGATAAAAAAAAGTTTAACAAAGCCTTGCTTGTCAGTTGGACTTGGAACTTGGCTGTCTGGCCTTGCAGCATTTGGGCTTTGCTGCTGCTGGACTTTTTGCAATCCTGATCTTTAGTTGCCTAGACCTGACTTTAAGCTGAAACCTGGTACTTTCTGGTATTGGCAGCAAGCTAACTCTCTGGGTTATTTCAGCCTCAACACTAGCTGTGCCAGGGTAAAAACTGATGAAGTTGTTTTACTCAAAAAACAAAACTCGGACTCTGGGACAGTTGCCGATTAAGGCCAAGTTGTGGAAACATGGATGCTGGTTGGACCATCTGAGTCACCAACAAATGCCCACAGAAAAGGGCACATCCCAGGGAGTGTGACCCTCCAGCCATTACTGACAGGCCCGACTCTGGGCCCTGTCTCAGAGTCGACTCACTGCTGTTGACTTGTGTCTGGCTTTCCAGATTAGTTGCAGTTGGCAACAACGGTGTTGCCTGACTTGACTTCCTCACCTTTCTCCTGGTACACTCATCTTAGTAAGGCGGTCTGATTATTAAACGCAGCTGTCCTCAGAGAGGGATTAATCTTTTCTAGGCTGCTCTCTGGATAAATGATCAGGACAAAAGGGATGGAAGGTTATGTAAACTCATTAAAAAAATTTTTTTAATTCAAGATTTAATTCTGACGAATTCTGAATGTAATGTGTCTTTCTGATTAAATTGTAGAAAAATGTTTTTCTGTGAAAATGCTTTATGCCTCGGGAGCCGGCCCGGTGGCTCAGGTGGTTGGAGCGCCGTGCTCCTAACACCGAAGGCTGCCAATTCGATTCCCACATGGGCCAGTGGGCTCTCAACCACAAGGTTGCCAGTTCAATTCCTCAACTCCCGCAAGGGATGGTGGGCTCTGCCCCCTGCAACTAACAACGGCAACTGGACCTGGAGCTGAGCTGCGCCCTCCACAACTAAGATTGAAAGGACAACAACTTGACTTGGAAAAAGCCCTGGAAGTACACACTGTTCCCCAATGAAGTCCTGTTTCCCTTCCCCAATAAAATCTTTGTAAAAAAACACATGCTTTTATGCCTCTTGCATACAACCCTTCTATATGAAAGGTCTAGATGAGAGTAGGTGATGATTGAAAAATATTGTGATTACTGAATAAGACACAACTGATTTTGTAATGACAGAGGAAAAAACAAAACCCCAGCTCCTGAAGGCAGGGCAGGGGGAGACCATTAGTAATCTCTGTTTTTCAGGACTGTTCCTGGAAGCCTTGCCCTCTTTCTAAAGGAAAACTCACTGTGTGCCTTTTCAACCTGTGAGCACTTTGAATTCAAACTGGTTGCGGAGCTAGGCTAACACCTGACCAGCACTGACCCTGAGATGGCAGGGGGTGACCCCCAACACGGGTCTTTCCTGCAGAACACCTACAGATGGCCTCCATACTTAGAAAGCAGTTGAACCGATTGTTAGAGACAAAACTGTTTGGAACTAACTGCCTTAGGCAGTTCCCTCTGAAGCCAAGGTCTGAACTGAATGGTGTGGACTGAGAACCGAGGGTGGGAGGCCCCACAGTAGAAGGCCACACCGGGGACCCTGTTAACCGGTACTGCTTGATGAATGTACGTCCTGCTTGGCATGCCCCAGTAATTGTTAGCTCGTTGTTCCTACGGGTACCATGTGTGCCCTCTTGGATTGCACTTCTTGTCTGTGCTGCACAGCTAAGCTTACTAGATTTGGACACTTATGGATAATGATGATGATCATGGATGTGAAATGACAACTCCCAAAGAGCTCCTCGTGTTACCCACATATCAGAGGATGGGACGTGCTCTAGAGGTGAGGGAGTTCATTGGTGAAGTTGGAGTGGGAACTGGGTACAGGTAACAAGACTGGAGTTCAGAAGAGACAACAAGACTGGATATTGTCCATGTACATCATTTTATAGTTTTAATATTTTACCATGTGAATGTTAACATCATAATACCTCTTCGATACTAAATTTAAAAACAAAATATCATTATTTTAATAATTTGAAAAGGTATCTCTTAGAAAGGTTTGAGAATGATTTCTTTATGATGGCTCATCTAAATATGTTTATAGAATTCAGTTCGAGTTAATTAGGAAGGCATCAGACCAATTTATAACAAGTACAAGGAACATGAACATGGGCCATAACTGAATACTTTGATCTTGAGTCCATTGATGAAACTTGGAAAGAAACACATTGCCCTGAATTGCAGACTCAAGAATAGCTTATCCTGCAGGTTAGGGCAGAGTGAGAGAGGGGAAAAATGGTAGATGACAAGATCATAGAAGCAATGAAATGGCCCCTTGCTCATGGCCTATTGTGGTGAGAAGCAGTTCTTTTGAAGCACTAGTTTCTGACTGCAAAGTTCTCCTACCCTGCAGACTCTTCCCTCTGCCTAAACGCTGTGGATGTTAGGCTGTCATCCAAGAAGAGGGAGCAGGAGCCAACACCCTGAAGCGTCACAATTTCCATTTGCACTTAAGATGGGACTTCAGTTTGGCCGGATTTCTTTCACTCTCTGTAGAAGCCAGTTAATGAAACAGTTTTCTCACCAATTACTTCCTGACAACTTCCTCCTTCAGAACGCATGGTCCTCTTTTGACCATCAACACTCTTCTGTGTTGACATGGAAGAATATCATTTGAGGGGTGCAGAAATTCAAGGTCTTTGGGATTGGGCAGTAGTCAGAAATCGCACTGAAGAGAGCACTGAACATATCCCAGGCATGGGAGGGGAGGGGTGATCCCGGTGGTATCAGAAGGGCAGCCTGAGGCTGTGGCTCACATAGTTACGGGCCACCCCAAAGCTCATGGAGATTGTGATTAGTCCAACGTTGCTGTATAAAACTGAGTTTTTCAGACTACAAGGACAAGGCTAGCGTTTTCACTCTTCTCTATGTCCTCCATCCTCCAGTTGCTGGCTACCATTTATTGAGCTCTTATTAGGAGGCAGGCACTGTGCTAAAGCACTCAAATTTTCCTGGTCCTATATTAAGTCATCTATATTCACAAGCCACAATTATCATGATCCCTATGTTACAGAGAAGGAAACAGGCCCATAAAATCTCTGTGTGATCAAGTTGATACAATTCACAAGGATTAGAACTTGGACTTGAACCCAGTTCTGTCTGTCATCAAATCTATTCCCTTAACCACTCTGCTCTACGACAAGGAAATACAAAGGAACACCGAAGGAGCTCATAATTTGACAAGGAATTCGAGGGAGGCCTAAGACATAATTTTGAGGCAGGGCCTCCATTTGACTCATGTTGGCTATTATAGCCTGGGGCAGGCTTATGGTAGGGGCTTAAAAACTATTTATTGAAAGGAAATAATAGGCGTTACCGCCAGTATCCTGAGTAATTGGTATATTCACTTCTGTGGGTTCGGTAGATGGAGTATAATGCAGAGCCATCAGGGAAACCCAGAGGCTCAGCAGAAGCAGGGCACTAGGTCAAAGGGAGAAATCCCAGAAATAATCTCCTGCAGATGTATTGATACAGGTTTGGCCCCTGTGCAGATTTAAATGATGTCTTTCTTTCCTCCTGTTTAAATTACATTTTTATTTGTTTTTCAATTATAGTTAACATACAATATTATATTAGTTTCAGGTGTATAACATAGTGATTAGACATTTATATAGCTTATGAAGTGGTCACCAGGATAAGTCTAGTAACAATCTGTCACTGTACGTAGTTAATATGATGTTATTGACAATATTCCCTATGCTGTGCATGTGACTTTCCTCTCTTTCTAAAGGCGTTTTTAGGTCTAAGAACTTAGTATCTGTCTACAGGTCGCCCCATTCCAGTCCCAGCCTGGATCCCCACCACCATATCTCCCCCCAGCCTCAATGTCTGTGTTGACGCTGTTCCTGACTGCCTATTTCCTGCCTTCCAATCTATTCCAATTCTTCTAGCCTTCAGTGAACACACATAAAATATGTATTTCTTAAAAAGGCAATTATTCATTTACAAAAATAAAAACAGTAACAGACGCTCCCTCTTCCACATGCAATCTTTAGAGGCAACCAGATCTGGATTTAAGCTTGGATTTGTTGCTTACTATCTCGAAACTTGCCCAGGTTACTTATCTTCCCCAAGACTAAGTTACCGCCTGTGAAATACAGGCATTGTAATAAATATCTAACAGGGTAAAAGTGATTTGAATTAAATCATGCATCTAAACCATCTAGCTCAATACCTGTCCTCCATATATGTCAATAATTGCCTTTTTAAGAAATAAGTATTTTCTTCCCTTTCCACTATTCATCCCAGAATGAGATAATCCTCTCCTTTACATCTGATGACACTTCATAGGCATGTCTTACTTTCTACCTGTAACAAGGTATTTCTTTAGTTTTATTATGTTTTCCCTGTAAGACTATAGGATCCTTAAGGAGAGGGGTTGCTTAGAATTCATGATCCACTCTCTACTTCCACTCTACTTCCCTACATCAACTCCCTCACCCAACCCCATTTACACAGTTCTTTATACACAGTATGTTCTTATTAAATATTTGTTTAAGACATGATTAAAATAAAAGAAGGAAAGAAAAAATAGATGAAACAAAAAAGACTGTTGCGTTAAAAAAAATATGTTGAAATCAATCATCAAAATGGCTCAGAAGATTCCCAACTCATATCTACTTTTCATTTAGATTCCCAACTCATGTCTACTCCTCTTCACCAAATTGTAATGATAAAATACAGCATGTAGCTTTTTTTTTTTTTAAAGTAAAAATCTTACAGAAATGGATCTGGCTGTTTGGGTTTCAGTGAATGGTATTTGTTCATTCCTTTTCTTCCCACAGAAACTTCACAGATACATGGCTTTTCTAATTTGGCCCCGTGGCAACAAGGTTCCCAAATATCTCAACTATCACCCAAAAAGAGGAAAGCAGGAGGATGGTTCCACTCTCTGTATCAACTGGCTAGGCTCCAGGATTGCAGAAAAACCCTAACTAATTTGCAACCCAGAAAATCCTGTCTAAAATCTGCTGTCTAGTGTGGGCTTCGTAAAATTACATACATACGAGGTCTGACCATCAAGTTTGCGAACTCATCCTAGAAAAAGTGCTACATACCTCATTGTTGAATATCACTATAGTCACCTTCCAAGGGAAGCTATGCACCGACGCTAGCACCTAGTCCACCCTTCAAAGCAATTTTGGAACTCTTTTTCTGGAATGGCCATTAGAGCTGTCATCGTATTACCCTTGATGTCCTAAATGTCATCAAAATGTCTTCCTTTCAATATTTATCTTCAGGAAAAGAAAGAAATGATTGGGGGCCAGATCAGTTGAGTGTGTGGGGGGGGGGTGTTCCAATACAGTTATTTGTTTACTGGCTAAAAACTCCCTCACAGACAGTGCCGTGTGAGCTGGTGCATTGTCGTGATGCAAAAGCCATGGATTGGTGAAAAATTGAGGTTGTCTAACTTTTTCATGTAGCCTTTTCAGCACTTCTAAACAGTAAACTTGATTAACTGTCCAGTTGGTACAAATTCATAATGAATACTCCTTCTGATATCAAAAAAGGTTAGCAACATCGGTGCAACAAATTTGTGAACTTAATTGTCAGACCTCCTATTACTGGACACATTAATCCTATGGTTACCAATAGGGCTTCCCTCATGGGCACTAGATTTGAAACTGTAAATTCTCAAACAAAATTATCAAAAGTGTATTAAATTTGGTTTCCCATTTGATTTTCATCATAGATATATATAGAAAGAGATAGCTAGCCAAATAGATATAAATTGAGCTTTCGATAAGCATGGTAAGATGGTATTGGAAACCTTTAAATATAAAAATTATCTCATAATGAGTTTACATAATTGGTAATAAAAAACCAAACATATTCCCCTTGTTTATCTTTATTATTGGTAAATGTCATTCCTGATAGGAGGGGATGAATAGAAATGTATCATTTGTTGGGCACAGTCTATGTGCCAGACTCTTTACGTACTTCAGTGTCATTTAGTCCTCATTAAATGTTTGAGGTGAAATATTACAAACCCCATTTTACAGATAACATAACTGAAAGCATCAGGGTTTTCACCCATATCTGTCAACTCCAAAGCTCATGCTCTTTCATCTACTCCATCACACTTTTTGAAATGTTGGAAATAGTGTGCAAACCTCCACTATGTAGTTAGTGATAGTCCCCTTTCATTTCTGATGTTGGTAATTTGTATGTTCTCTTTTCTTTCTCCATCTTGCTAGAAGTTTATCAGTGTTTATAAAATATTGTGACTTTTTGTTCCTACACTCTTTTTCTAGTTCTTCTTGTGTGCTTACTCTGATAATGTCATATTGTGAGCAACCCTATGGAGAGGCCCACATGGCAGGGAAGGGAGGAGGGCCTCTGGTAAGCAGCCATTGAGGAATGGAGGCCCTCAACCTAATAACCTGGGAACAATGGAATCCCTTGAACAACATGAGTCAGCTTGGAAGCAGATCCTGTTTTAGTTAAGCCTTCAGGTGAGACCACATCCCTGACTGACCTTTGATTACAGCCTTGTAACAGAGCCTGAAGCACAGAACCTAGCAAAGGTATGCTGAAATTTCTGACCCACAGAAACTGTACAATAATAACTGTATGTTGTTTTAATTCACTTGTTTTCAGGGTAATTTGTTACACAGCAATAGATAACTAATATACCCACTCTATCCCTGGTAATTTTCTTTGTTTTGTAGTCTACTTTTGACATTAAGTTACCTACTCTGGCTTCCTTTTTATTAGTGCTTACTTCCCCTCTCCCCCCCCACCCTTTAAATTTCAGTCTACCTATATCATTATATTTGAAATGAGTTTCTAGTAGATATGTTATAACTGAGTCATGTTTTTTAATTCACTCTGACATTCTCTATCTTTTAATTGGTGTGCCTAAGCATATGATTAGTGATATTTAAATTTCAATCCCCTATTATCATTTTATTATCCATTTATTATCCATTTATTTTCTGTTTTTCATTCCTCTCTTGTCCCTTTCTTACTATCTTTTGGGAAATGAGAACAGTTTTGGTATTCCATTTTAATTTATTATTTGCATTTTTAGCTGTCTCTTTGTGTAGTTTTATATAGGGGTTGTGACAGAAATTTTGGTGTACCGTGTTTCCCTGAAAATAAGACTTAGCCGGACAATCAGCTCTCATGCGTCTTTGGGAGCAAAAATTAATATGTAATATAAGACTGAGTATCTATTATATTATATTATATATTATATTATATTATATTATATTATATTATATTATATTATATTATATTATATTATATTATATTATATTACATTACACTGGGTCTTCTAGTAAAATAAGACCAGGTTTTCTATTAATTTTTGCTCCAAAAGAAGCATTAGAGCTGATTGTCCGGCTAGGTCTTATTTTCGGGGAAACACGGTACATACTTGACTTTTCACAATTTGCTTAGAATCTATATTTTATCATTGCAAATGGACAGCCATTTAGGTTCCTTTACCTTTCCTCCTTTATGTTATAACTGTCTTTTATGTTACATCTCCTACTTTGAAAACTCAATTAGACAATGTGATAATTTTTGCTTTCAACCATCAAACATATTTTGAAGCAGTCAAGAGGAAAAAAATAAACTGTTTTATTTACCCAAGTATTTACACTTTGTTATTCTTCCCTACTTTCTGATGTTCGTTTTCTCTGTCTGATATTATTTCCCTTATGTTTGAACTTTCTTTTGCCATTTTTAAAAGCAGGTTTTTTGCAACAAATTCTCCTAGTTTCCCTTTTTCCTTTTATGTCTTTATTTCAACTCTTTTCCTGAAGGATATTTTCACTGGATATAAAATTCTGAGTTGAACATCTATTACTAACATCTATTACTACATGAAATGACCAATAACGTTAATTTTTTTTCCTAAACCTAACCCTACATCTTTAATTGTGTGAAACATGAAACCACCGTACAAACTCCCATATGATGGAGTATCGTGGAGATTTCATTTTTTGTTTTTTAAGATTTTATTGGGGAAGGGACTTTAGTGGGGAGCAGTGTGTACTTCCAGGACTTTTTTCCAAGTCAAGTTGTTGTCCTTCCAGTCTTAGTTGTGGAGGGCGCATCCCAGCTCCAGGTCCAGTTGCTGTTGCTAGTTGAGGGGGCGCAGTCCACTATTCCTTGCGGGACTTGAGGAATCAAACTGGCATCCTTGTGTTTGAGAGCCCACTGGCCCATGTGGGAATCGAATTGGCAGCCTTCAGAGTTAGGAGCATGGAGCTCCAACCACCTGAGCCACCGGGCCGGCCCTCATTTTTTTTTCTTATTACCAGAGTAATATGTGTGGAATTCAGAGCTTTTGAAAAATAAAGAAAAGTACAAATTTAAAATGACACATATATCTCTGTAATCCCAACATATAAAAAGGAACCATTGTTAAAATTTGGAAATGTGTGTTTCTAAGATTTTGTTCTTTGTAAATATGTATATATTTTAAACAAAGGTAGAAACATTTTAGATATTGTTTTGTTACTTTTTCATTAACAATAATATATTGGCCAGTGTTTTCTATGACAATAAATATTATACATTACAGCAAGCTTTTTAATGGTAGCATTGAATCCTATTTTTAGTCAGAACAACACCATGAACATTTAATGTTTCAAAATTTTAACTATGGGGGGGGTGAATAGGGGGAAGGGATTAAGAAGTACAAATGGTAATTACAAAATAATCATGTGGATGTAGGGTAGAGCATAAGGAATACATAGTGAGTAATATTGTAATAACTGTGTATGGTATCAGAGGGGCACTAGACTTATCGGGAGGATCACTTCGTAAATTATATAAATGTCTAATCACGCTGTGGTACACCTGGAACTAATATAATATTGTATGTCAACTGTAATTAAAAAATAAAACAATTATTAAAAAATGAAACAAAATTTTAACTATCAAAATAACTGTAGGATAAGATTTCATACACATAACTATCACCTCCAATTGATTCCTTGCAAAAAAATGCCTAAAGTAGAATTGCAGGCTTAAAGGCAGTGCACGTTTTTAAGGATTTTGACACATATGTACAAATTGCCTTCTAGAAAAGATGGTTGGAATGTGAATTGATACATATTGTTAGGTAGTTTTTTCCTGTTTTTATTTTGAATTAATTTTAAACATACAGAAAAGTTGCAAGACTAGAACAAAGAACTCCCATACACCTTTTACTTAGATTTAACATTTTGCTGTATTTGCCTTATCTCTCTCTATCTGTTTCTCCCTCCCTCCCTACACACACACACACACACACACACACACACACACACACACACACACTCTTATGGTTTATACTTTTTGAACCACTTGAGACTGAGTTGCTCAGGTAATGTTTCCTTACCCCTGAAAAATTTAGTGTGTATTTCCTAAGAAAAACACTATTCTCTTACATAACTACAGTATAGATATCAAATATAGGAAATTTAATATTGATAAAATATGTTATAGTCCATATTCCAATTTTATCTAGTCTATACTCTAATTTCTTTAATTGTCCTAATAATGTCCATTGTAGCATTTCCCTATCTATTTGTCTCCAAGTCCAGGACCACATATTGCATTTAATTGTCATATCTTTTAATCTTCCTTTGATTTGGAACACTTTCATGACATTAGGATTTTTGCAGAATACAGGACAGTGGTTTTATAGATTATTCCTCCGTTTGAGCTTGTGTGATGTCCTTCAAAAATTTAAATGCTAAGGCTAGGTCTAAAAAGGAAAAAATGAAGCTGAAATAGCATCACACGTAGATAAGGCTTTTATCAACAGACATTCTTGTAGGGAAAAAAATGGTGCTGACAAAGGATTACCCAATATGAAAATAACAAGAGGTCAAGGGGACTAAACAATACAGCTGCTAGATAATTAATCCACTTATTTTAAGTATAGCTAATGAAATTAGGTCGACAGAAATGGTTTTGTCAGCAGTGGAGGCTCTTGCCTTTTCAGTGGCATCACTGAGACACTTCATGCAGGGAAAGCCATATCTACCTTGCTTACAACTATCGCTAGCATCTCAACAATTCAAAGAGGCAAGCCCTCACTGAATATCCATTCACGGAGTTAATGGGTGGCAAGGATTATCCGGAGTATGCATCTTTAGTCTCATGGTTATTTTATTTTGTTGTTTGCTGCTGTTAAATACCAGGAAGCTAGAACAAGGAAAATACAAGATTTTCTGCCATCTATATGGAGTCTGCCGCTAATCCTTGTTCACTTGACTTGTGGGGGTGAACCTAGTAGCTAAGAGACTCAACATGAAATCCTCTTCAAGTCTGCTCACGTGAAAGAGTGGATTCACCAGACAATATTATGCCACCCATAGCGGGTGGGGAGGGATGGGGAAACAGGCTGACTTCTGCAGTCTCAATAGGGGCAGTCTTTGGAAAAACTTACTTCTGAACAGGAAAGCTCAGGATCTAGTTCACATGTGACCTCCTCCGAAAATTAGTAGCAGCTTAACTTCTGCCAAGCAAGAAATAAATGGAAAATCTTTGGCAAAAGATCTGGCAAACATGAAGAGGAACACAGGAAAATGGAAGTAAAACGAGGTGTTAGTCGCTTCTGCTATGACTGTTGACGAGGAGAAAGTGCTGAGATATTCTAAATTAAATTACAGCGTCGGAGAGTGAGAAAAGGAGACAAAACTGTTAGTCTGTTAATGGTTGTTGACCAGTTAACAAAAGACTGCTCACATTCCTGTTTTGCCTGTTGGGTTTCGGATTAATTTCCAGGTGGCTATTTCCGCAGATTATTTTAGCCAGACACCATCTAATTCCAGGAGCCCCTGTGCGTTGTTTACACTTGGGCTTTCCTGACTGCTGCCTCCAGCTAATCTACAGGAGTGGACATTTGTTTATGCGACTGTGCCTGTCCCTGAGCTGGCCCTGCTTCACCTTCTCCCACCCCTGGCCTAAAGCTAATGTAAACTCTTTCAGACTACCTCTTTCTTTCCCCTTCCCCCTACCTGATGTGTAAAAACACTTGCAAAACTCTGGGATGACGGACATGCTGGTTTTTCTACTTAGCTATGCTGCTGGCGGTTTAGACTGCACACCCCAGGAACAGGCATTTTATTTTGGCTCCATAAAAAAAAACCTTACTTAAAATACTTCAGTCATGGAAGTTAAAAAGTTTTTCGTTTAACATGGTGGAAGAATTAGCTCATAGGCCATTGATAAGTAGGCCTATGCCAGTATAGGAGTGGAAATATTGTGGGTTCAAGTGGAATTTTTGTCTGCACATTAATGTTTGGGAGCAATTAAAGAAAAATAAAAAACCTTACAATGTAGGAAGACCTTACAGAAAAGCTGAAAATTCTATAGAAGTCTCTGTTTTGGTGAAAAAAGGTGGCTGGGTTAGTAGCTGCAACCCCCCCCACCCCCCCCCCACACACACACACACTTTCCCACCATGTTAAATTATTTTGATAAGCTATGTATGCAGATGAAAAATTCTGAAGACATTTCTCTAGGTGTTAATAAAATGTAATAAAGAATGCTATCCCTCAGATAAGATTATAATTTTTGATGAAATTTGTTTGTAATTCCTTCGGGAACCTACCTGGTGTAAGGAGGAAGCTGGTTCCTTAGTGTCTAACTAAGGCTACCAGAGATCCACTAAGAGTGGCCGCCACACATTCCCCAGGACTTTTACCTGTGCAAGCCAAGGGATTGTTAATGTTCCGGATGCAAAACAATGGGCTTGTTAGCGCTCTCATGGGTTTTCAGTGGTCTACCCCAAAAGTCCCAAAAGTCCGCAAACGCACCGAACTGTGTTTTGGGACCGTATGTTTGGAGTTATTGCGGAAACGCCTGCAATAGAAAGGCAATCTCCCCGTTTATATTTTGCAAAAAACATCCCACACCCCTCTCCCAGAAAGGCTATCTGTATTGTCCTTGAGGTAGGGTTAGGCACACACACCTCAGGAACCGATTTGCTCCTGGGGAAGGGATGGAGGGGAAGCAGGAAAGTTGGGAACCTGGGAGGTGACTGGCAGGCACAGGAGATGCCGGGTTTGGGGGGCGGGCAGGAAACGCCTGCGCCCTCGGAGAGCCCCGCGGAGGTCCAGGCCCAGCGGAGCACGGCCCGCGCCTCCTCCTCCTACTCCAGGGCCTGTCCCTTGCTGCCCCTTCGCCTTTGACCCCACGCATCTTCCCCCAACCCGCTGGTCCACCCGGACCCCGCGGC
This sequence comes from Rhinolophus sinicus, assembly GCF_057876585.1. Taxonomy (NCBI): domain Eukaryota; kingdom Metazoa; phylum Chordata; class Mammalia; order Chiroptera; family Rhinolophidae; genus Rhinolophus; species Rhinolophus sinicus. Next base: position 53,444,200 of record NC_142516.1, read on the forward strand.
TGTGGCTTCGGCCGGCAGCCCACGCGGGGATGCCCCGCAGCAGCAGCTCCGGACCCCTCTTCAGGGTCAAAGGCCCCTAGAAAGGAAAGGGCGCTTCAAGGAGGGACTTACTGTCAAAGGATGAGAATTAAGGAAATTTAATCTTTCTTAAGGTAAATTCTCTCATGCAATCCTCAAACATAGGACCTCTTTAACACTCTTGAAAATTGTCTTCGTGGGTAGATCCATCGAGATTTATCATAGTATTGGATTTTAAAACAAAAATTTAAAACACACTACTACAGAAGCGCGCACATTCCATTAGCCTTCAGAGCAGTGGTGAAATTAATACTGATCGCACCTTTGGAAAACTCCACTGTTAGAGAGAATGAATGAAAGCGAAAAAGGGCAAGTAAAGTCTTAGTGTTATCATGAAAATAGTTTTAAACTTGCCGATTCCTGTAAAAAACAAAACAAAACAAAAAAAAACTTTGAGAACCACTGCTCCAAACAAATCACAGAAACAGGGCCTTCACTTCCTTGAAGGATTTAGCCTGGAGCCCCGTGGAGCCCAGATCAGGTCTGTGCTGCGCGCAATCTAGACGCTAACCTGCCGCAGTGACAGGGATGCCGTGGAATGTTGTCCTTATCAGTCCTCTCTAGCATTTGACCTTCAGTCTGGAGAGGATTCCTTTCCGAAAAAGAACAGATTACATCAAGTATCTAAACGTCAATTGCTGAGAAGGATAAACCTCAATTTAAAGGAATAAAAACAAATTCCTGAAAAGGTGTCAGAATATCAACAGAAGTTTCAAAAAGTAAGAACTCGCTTGAAGAGAACAGCCAATAAAATAAGAAAGCACCTCTTTGTGGAAGGGACTGGCTAAAATCAGGAAAATTTAAGAAAGTAATATAAAGCTAGTGAAAAAAACTTGTTTTGGTATATACTAAGAAGAGAAAATAAATAAATCTGTAGAAACGTTTTAAGTTCATATAAAAATAATGAGAAAGGATTCAAAAAACCTTTCAGAGCTAAGATAGCTCTAATGAAACAAAACTGCTTGAAGAGAAAGTCAATGTGGGCTCCCTTCAAAAGAGGAAGTTGGAATGAGCAAAACGTCAAGCTCAGGAAAAACTGACAGAGAGAGGGAAGAATCTCTTGATTACAAAAGTGATGTCGCTAAAGTTTTGAATAATTGTCTTGTGCAGATCAATTGAAACTGAGGAAAAAAGTAATTGGAAATAAATTGTATTTTCTGAATTAGACAAGGGAGAGGCAGGGCATCACCAAGGTGAGAAAGTGACAGAGAAAACAGTTCTGTCAGTTATCTATTGCCCCCAATAACCCCACAACTTCCTGGCTTAAAGCAGTAGTGATTTATTATTATTTTTTATGATTCTATTGGTTGGGTAACAGTTTATCTGCCGGTTTTGCCGGGGCTCACTCTTGCAGCTACATTTAGGTGTCCTAGGGCTGGAATGTCCTTCCCTCACCTGTCTGGCAGTTGGTGCTGGCTGTCTATTGGAGCCTTAGTTCTTTTACATGTGACCTCCTATTCTCAGAGCAGCATCATAAGAGGGTAAAAGTAGAAGCTGCGGTGTTTCTTAAGACCTGGCTTTGGAAGTCACATAACACTGCTTCTGCCACATTCTGTTGATAAAAGCAAGTCATGAGATCAGCCCGGATTCAAAGGGTGGGGAAAAAGGCAACCTCTTGATGGGAGGAGGCTCAAAGTCGTATTGCATAGGATCATGGGAGGAATTTGTGGCCATATTTTGCAATTAATCACAACAGGAAATGAAATGGATATGCGAGAGGCCCGAACTATATTAATATTGGAGAGGCACCATTTACAACTTTTAGCTGAGTGAAGAAGTGTCAATTATGCTTGATTGGAAGAGAACCCAAGGAAGGTGGAACAGGATACTTTTTCATTGTAGTCAGTGTAATGCCTCTAGAAAATATCTTATAAAGTTTCAAGCTCAAAATTGAACTCATTGATCAGAGAGAATACCTTACTGGAAGAATTTGAGCAGAAAAGATTAGGAGCAGTCAACAAAGGAAGGGAAATATTAAATCAGTAAATTCAACAAAACAGAGGTAAACTATAGAATATGAAAATATAAGGCAACATTTTGTTCTTTACAACAATACCCGTGATAATTGGATCCTTGTTTGTGATATGAAAGAGCCATGCTGGAGAGATGCAGCATGCCACCTTTCTGAGACAGAAGTTAATAGAGGAACAACAACAACAAAAAAGTTGGTAATACTCTGAAAACCAGGGATTGTTAAAGCAACTCCAAGAAGACATTTTATGGTCTCTTTCCAATTATACATCAATTTCATTTCTAAGATGCCAAGTGCTTTGTTTTCTATTATGATCAGAGACTTTGTACAAATAGCAATACAATGTCTAATGTCTCCCTCAATGAAGGAATCTCTTAAGTTCATGCCTGAGGGTGGAGGGGCACAGTACTTCTTCTCAGTGATGAAAGATGGCCTGTGAAATTACTGGCACTATGTGACCAATAATGGAAGTGATGTGCTTAGACTGTAATCCTGAGGCATACTAATCAATATCCAAAAAATTTCTTCCCCTTCCATAACAATGGAGGGCTTGGTTCACCCTGGTGCAAATTCCAACCCTTCTCAGCACTGCCCATCACAAGCTCACCACGAGCACCTCCACCTCCTCCTGGTCAGTTTGGACCACCTTCCCTACCACTTCAAGGGCATAAAACTCTTTTCTATATCTTATTCCTGGAAGGCCTCCACCTCAGGCCTAAGAGAAAGCATACCTGGCTTCTACCTGAAATCATGACCTTGTTCTATGGTTACTAAATTTATAAACACTGACCTCCACGTTTTATCTTTAGTAATACGTTTTCAGCGATTGCAAATAATGCTGCTCTTAATATGTATTTTGGTGCATGTATATATTATGTACATACCTGGGAGAGAAACAGCTGGGTCGCAGCGTATGCATATGTTCAACTTTAGCAGATAATGTCAGTTTTCCAAAGTGGTAGTATATACTTAAAGGACATATAAACGTAAATGAAAGCAGCCTCTTTGTCTATCATTTAAGAGTAACTTGCTGAAGACCCCAAAGCAATTTTTTTTTATTGAAAATAAGAATTAACCTAGGATGAAATGAAACACAGATAAGGTATATGCATATACATAAAAAAATCAGTAGAATTTGTTTTGATTCTGATTGGATTAAGGTCACAATAATTTCTCTACCGTAGAGATCATTTCCTTTCTATAATTCATGCCAGAGTACTATTTCCTAGCACATTTTGGTAAGAGTTGAATGAGTGAATAATAGGTCTTCTCTATAGATTGGTTTAAATCACATACACTTCAATACACTGGAAATTATATGGCCTTTATTGGTTAGATATGTGTTTAGATAGAGTTACTTTTTTTTTTTTTAGATAGACTTATTACTCTCAAGTTTTTTTTGAGTCTACAGTGTAAGCCAATGCACCTCCTTCCCAGGAAATCCTCTGGCCTACAGACTACAGCAGTTGGTTAACACACAGATGACATTATCATATGCTGTCATAAATGGACCTGCTGCTTTCCTTACTAACCTGAAGTGATTTCAGCAAACTTAGGAAGAATATATTTTAAAAATAATCCCCTTTTTACTATTAAAAATGTAATATAGTCTTTGGCTACAGCTAAACAGGATTTGAAATATATATATACTGGAAAAGCTAAAAAAAAACACCTACTTACTCTAACAAAATTATTGTAATGGAGTATTACATTTCATTCTGAGCTACTGACAACCCTGGTTAAAAAAAACAAAAACAAAAAATCTAAGTAAAGGAAACAAAGAGTTAAGGAGAGAAAATCCTTTCAGTTACTGAAATTCTTAAGCGTCAATAGGACCAAAAGGAAAAAGGAGTTCAGTTTCCCATTCACTTGTTTTTGCCTTAAAGTTTTCCCCTTTTTAAATAAAAAAAAACAAAAATTTCTATGGAAAAAGAAGGGGAAGTTTCAGAAGTTTTACCTTTTAGTTTATCAAGTTAAATTAACCTGGATTGTCCATTTATCAAAGGTGGGTAGGTAAGAAAGTAGATAATAAAAAATATACAAAAATTAACACACTAAATGTTTAAAAAGCCTTTTGATTTAAATGTCACACATAGAAAAGTGCACAAATCATAAATATACAGCTTGATGAATTTTCACAATTACCACCCAGGTAAAAAATACAGCATAACCAGCATCCTATAGGTTTCTTACTTCTTCCCTCCCAATCACTCTACTTCCTTTCTCTTCCTCAAAGGCAACCAATGTTTTGACTTTTAACACTATGGAATAGTGCTATTCTTAAATGTTATATAAATGGAATCACTCAGCATGTATTTTTTTGGGTCTGGCTTCTTTCACTTAACACTGTATTTTTGATATTTAGCCATTCTTTTTTGGGTAGCAGTAATTCACTTATTTTCATTAGTGTATAGTTTTCTGTTGTATAAATGTATCAGCATTTATATCTGTTTCCAGTTTGGGACTTCACAAGTAATGCTGCTATAAACCTTCTTCTATATGTCTTTGGTGCATATGTATATGTATTTCTATTGGTGTTCATGTTTCTCCATATCATCACCAATATTTGTTTCTGTCAGTCTTTGTATCCTTAGCCATTTTGTGGGTGTGTATTGGTATCTCATTGTGGCTTGTCTGTGTACTCCAGAAGGGCAAAGCCACATCTGTCCTGTTCATGGCTGTATCACCATCCAATACCTATCCACAAAACAGCACAAATAATAATAAATGACAATAATAAATAATAATAAAAAGTAGGATTGATTGAAACTATACTCAAGAGTTTGTAACTTCAGCTTAGGTTTGTGGTTTTATTTTTATTTGTTAAACTGAACAAATATTTAGTTTTTAATATTGTGTTATGATTTGGATGTCATAAATAATTTCCAATATTTTCCTTGGTCTGAAAAGCAAACTACCTTATTAGTTCCTTTGATACCCCACCTTCCCAAATGCACACATGTACAAGCTTAGGGCAATGGCCCAGAGAGAACTAGAAGCCCTAAGGAAAATATGATATATTTCTCCAGAGCTTTAATTTTATTCAAATATTTTGATGGGAAAATTAAATGATTTAACTAGTTTGTAATTTTTGGTATTCCTATATTAAGACACATGCAGGTATAATGGTACCCAAACTGATTGAATGAGTATTTAATTTACACAGGAAGCTTAAGTCACTTCAAAGTTCTATCCCCAAACCCCTGGCCACCATACTCTTTTTGGCATTGTGACTCCTTTAGTGGAAAAGACTGAAAAGTTTGATAATGATGGGGAATTAATGAAGTGTTTCAATTGGGTGGAATTATGATTTGATTTTTACTTTAGGAGGATAATTTTGGTTTGCAGTACAGAAGGATGAGCTGGAGGGGGAAGGGGCAGATAGAGAATTCATTGGAGGTAGAGAGATCATTAGGAGAATATTCTAATCATACAGGTGAGTGCTAAATTGGCTGAACTTTAGAACACAGGACACAGAGAAAAACAGCCACCAAGGTTTCCAATTTCATTAGTACTCACTATTATATTCACTGTGATCCTTTAAAACATCATCTAAACATCTAGTTATTGCTTGGTTTATAGCATATCTGTATAAATAACATACATATGTGATAACAATAACTATAAACATTAATGAGTATTGCTATTATTTAATTCTTCAGATTTACAAGTCTAATGGACTTCAATATATTAAAAATTAGACTATATTATTTAGGAGTGTATTAATTTACTGCATTATACATATTATAAAAAGTGTGTAAGTATTGTCTCTAAGGTGATCTAAACAATAGTACACATAACATATAAGCTTTAAGGGGAATCTGTATATCCATTATACAGCCTCCAACTTATTGCAATTGAAGTTTCTTTTTTTTTTTTGAACAATTTTATTTTTAAAAATTTTTATTAAAAATATAGCTAACATACAATATTATATTGCAATTGGAGCTTTAAATTGGGCCTAAATAGTCAACTGTATGGCTAAAATGTTAATTTTCATTGTTAATTCACAATATAGAGGTATTTTGATACATTAGGGACACAACACTGTCCTCTGTGCCATGAATCCAGTTGATTTTTCTGGTAGGCTCATTTCAATTTCTAAAACGAAGTGCTTTACAGATTTACAGTACTTTATAGCTTTTGAAGTGTTTTGACATTTCACATTATCTTCTTTGATATTCAGAAATGCTCGAAGTCAGGTAAGCTGGTATGTCACCCTCATTTTTTAGGTTAAAAAAATGAGACTTGACTTACTGTGTTCAACAAATGTTATTAGTGCAACATCATGCATCTGCAAATTGTGAAGGGACTGGAATTCAGGTTTCCAGACTTTATTCTGGTGTAGAAGGTTCTTAGTCTAATACAGCATATGGCTTCCTAAGGACCCTGGATTGTAGTAGCTATTTGACATATTTATTAATCTGTATACATACTTTAATTTTCATATCTGTAACAAGGACATAATTGAATGAGTACAAGGATTAATTTAGTTAATACATGTGAAGTTAAGACAGTGTCAAGCTCACAGTGAGCCCTAAATAAATGTTAAGTTTTATAGGTTTATTGTTTTAGCATATCCAATTGACTTGTAAGGGGGGTTGGGATCCTCATAGTACACACATTTGGAAAATTCCTAGTTGAGTGTACATATTAGCCAAGTGTCAGACGTGTATGTGGGTTACAGAAATGTGGTGTCCGATAATCCTATTAGCTTTACTTAACCACATTTCATCTGTCCTCAAAATGCTCCTCCCAGCGAGAAAAAACTTCCAGGGCGTGGTAAGTGGACCTGTTGAGATACTTTATAAAGCCGAAATCAGTGGATTGTAATAGAAAACCCAGCATATTGACGGCCCAAGTGTGCTTAGTTGAACGATCTGCCCACTCTTTCTTAGCTAAAAACACGTTAGGGGAAACGCCACAAGAGACCCAGATGGGAACTCCGCCGAAATTAAAAAAAAGAAGGGTTTAGTTTTGCAAAACATCTGGTGCTCAGCCTGTGTGGTTCCTTCTGACACCTTGGCAGGCGGAGTTACAACGCAGAAGCAACAAGTTGTGGCAAGCTAATATAAGCACGTTCTCGGGGTTCCGAAGGCACCTGCACTTCCTGTTACTACAATTCAGGCCAAATTGCTGTCACCCCTAGTTTTGGGGAAACCCCCCCGGGTCCGGATTCCTATTGGGGACACCCTCGGGTGTCCCCAGCTCAAGCGCACATCTGCGCAGGGCGGGAAGTGCTCCGCGTAGGTGCCTGGATCCCGGAGTTTCGTTCCCATAGGCTAACAACGCGGCCTCGGCTTGAGTTACTTGTTAAAAGGTTGGCAGGTGGACACCACACCCCTTCGCTCACTCGGGATCACCCATTGTGGTTAGGGGCCTCAGAAGCCCGGCAGTAACAAGCTGTCGTTGCCGCCCAGCAGCGAGCCCGGACATCCTCGCCAGGCTCGGCTGGGCACTCTGAGGCCCCACCCATGGCAACGCCAGTCTGACGTCCGCGCGCCCGAGGCCGCCATAGGCCCGTGTCGGAGCCCAGGACGACGTGTGGCGCGTGGACCCCATCAGGGACAACCCTGCGGGAACCCGGTCAGCGCTTCCGGGCCAGGTTCTGTGCACCTGTTCTTTCCTTCTGCTCAAGTGTCTTCCCACTCTGGGAAAAAATGGACTTGCCCGTCCCCAGAGAACAAGATGCGTATTACCGCGCCTAGGTTAAGAATAGCGCGGACGATTAAGGCCAAAGTAAGAAGGTGCTAGGCACCTTTAAGCTGTTTGGAAGTTCACGTGACCCACTAAGTGCCGGGTCCCAGTGGTCACGTGACGGCGCGCGCGCCCTCGCGCAGGGAGAGCCAGCTGGCGCTGTGCGCGCGCCTTCGCCGCTGCCTCCCATCCCTCGACGGGAGGGTGAGGAACTGCGGAGGGCTAGGCGTCTTGGGCCGGGTGCGCGTGCGCGGCGAACAGCTGTCACCCAGTGCGGAACTAGTCTTCCAAATTTCCCAAATCTCCCTGGGCCGGAGGCCACCGTCTTCCGTCTCCTTTTCCTCCTCGGGGTCGTGTCCTCGCCTCACCCGCGAGCCAGGTAACCGCTTTTCCGGAGCTGGGGGATGGGGACGATGGGGGGAAGGGCCCGGGCAGTCTTCCCGGCATTGCCCCCTTCGCGTTGGGCAGCTGGGGTGCCGGCGTCCGATGGAGCCGAGACGCCGGATCGGAGACTCTTGTAATGCGGCCGCCGTGACTGTCACGCTGGGGAGTGAGCGGCCGGCCATGGTCGCAGCGGAGGGAAGCGGGAGGTAGTGACAGCCCGTTCCGGCCCTCATCAGGGTTCGGTGCCCGCGCTCGCGGTTCTCCCGGGGGCCGGAGTCGGGGTCGCGCTCCTTGGCGCAGAGGAGCGCGCGGGTGGTCCAGAGATTCTGACTCCTTTCCTTTCCCCTTCTAGCCAGGTCTCTGGCGGACTCGGGGATCCAGGGCCTGCTGTGCCCCTCGGGGCCATGTCTTCTCTGGGATTGTCACCACCGTGGGGTGAGGGTGGGGGTTCCTCTCCATAACACCCAGTCGCAGGCAGCCAGCCTCTATCCGGGATTGATCCTCGGTCCCCGTGGCTATCCTTTCGGTTTTTCCGGCACGAGGCCATTTCTTCCTGCAGTGCCCGACGCCACGATGCAGTGTAGACAGTGGGTGCTTAATAAGTATGAGTTGGATCGGGTCGCGTGGAATGCCAGGTACGGGACGTGGCGTGGGGTGGGGATGTGGAGGAGGGAGCCAGGTAGGCTGGGGCTCCGGGCTTGAGTTTGGGTTTTTCCTCTGAGCTCAGCCAATGAAACCAGCAGGACTCGATTCGGTTGCTTTCCGGGTGAACACGGAGCCAGTCGCCCCCTGAGCTGCACGGTGCACGTCTGCACCGGGTGGCTTTGGTTGTGGGTGATGCCTGGGAGGGGTTTTGTCTGGTTCTACTTCCCGGAGAAGGGAGGGCAAACTTTTTTTTTTTAGCACTTGGTAAATTACCACGCCAGGTGATAGAGCAGTGCTTCGGAAGTGTAGGTTAGAAGTTGTAGTTGGTCCATCTTTATCTCGGTGAAAGTTTCTGGTAGGCTGCCTGCAAAACTTTGCCCTATTTTACCCACTTGAATTTGTAGTTTGTTTTTGTTTTTGTTTTTTTTTTTATGTTTAACCCTGGAAACTCGCCTTCACTGTTTCTATGGCAACGGTTACTAATATTCTCATTTCGAAAACTTGTGGTTGAAAATTAGTGGCTTTAATTCTTAAAGGTCCATTTTTATTTTGCAGCACTCGGTTCTCCTTTAAGATCATTACTCATGTTCTACCTTGATGTTTCCCCTCCCATCCCCCTGGATTGTTTTGGAATGTATTTCATGGGGGTTCCGGTTTTTTAGGCCCTCTTTCTCCCAATTTAAGGTGTTATGAAAAGTTTGACAACTTTTCTAATCTTTACAGCATTCCACGAACTTGTTAATACAATGCAATTTAAATCGGAGACTTGTTTCACATTAACAGACTTTAATCGGTTGTTTTTCTATGTTTTAGGGGTGGCTGGTTAGCTCAGTTGGTTAGACTGTGGTGCTATGTAATAATACCAAGGTTGTGGGTTCCATCCCCACACGGGCCACTGTGAGCTGCGCCCTTATTTAAAAAAAAAATAAAAAAAAAAATATATATATATATATATTTTAAGCATTGTGCACAAATACTTTTTAAAAAGTCCACTAACCATTTTATGGAAATGAAGATTTTAATAAGCTGAACATGTACTTAATTTTTTACAATGCTTTTTAGATTTTTAGATTTCAATTTAAGAATGAAAATCTGGTGTATTGTTTTTTTCTTGCACACTGTCCACCTTCTGGATCACCCAGGGCTGGGCTAGGTTAGGTTAGTCTTTTTCTTTTCTTTTCTCATTGTTTTGTAAATGCCTCTTGACTTTTCTCCCTGTTCAGAAGATTAGAGCTTTGAGGACAGATTCTGTGTTTTTTTTCTTTATCGTATTTTCAGTGATTTACCACGGTGCCTGAGGTGCTTAAAATTTCCTCTCTTTTTAAATAACAGCTTTATTCAGATGTAATTCTCACATCATACAGTCCACGTATTTAAAGTGTACTATTCATGTGCAACCATCACCACAATGAATTTTAGAACATTTTTAATCACTTCAGAAAGAAACCCTGTTCCCATTAGCAGTTTTGTCAGTTTCTGTCCACCTCCCCAACCCTCCAGGCTTAGGCAAACACTAATCTGCTTTCTCTCTCAGTAGATTTGCTTATTATAGACATTTCACATAAATGGAATCACATAATATTTGGTCTTTTGTGACTGGATTCTTTTACGGAGTATAATGTTGTCAAGGTTCATCCATGTTGTATACATTAGTACTTCATTGCGTTTTATGGCTTAATAATATTCCATTGTATGGATATGTCACATTTTATTTATCTACCAGTTGATGGGCATTTGATTTGTTTCTACTTTTTGACTATTATGAGTAATGCTGCTATGAACTTTCATGAACTAGTTTTGTGTGTGTTTGTGTGTGTGTGTGTGTATGTATGTATATATGTTTTCTTTACTCTTGGATAAATACCTAGTGGTGGAATTGCTGGGTTAAACACTTCCTCCTGAATGAATAAATAAGCAAGGAGGGGGCAATTAGCCTTGAGGGACACTGTCTCTAGGCCTTTAAGGGGCCTGCTGACCCTTTCCTGCCTGCCCCACTACCAAGTCCATTTCTCCAGAGGCCAGAATTCTCTGTGGGGGGCTTTGTGCTGCAGATAGAGCTGGTTTTTTCTTGTCTGAGTTTCATTAAGATCATCCCTTTCTGTTAGCACAGTTAATGATTATTCCCTTGATATTTATTTATTACATATTAGAAATATGGTGATAAAACAGGTATATTCCATACTGTCAATAAACTCAGTGTCTAATGTAGGTCTTTCAATCTTTTTAAATTCGTTTCCTTTTATTAAATGTGAATATCTTCTCACTCCCATTTTGAATAGGAATCTCTTGGGCGTTGTGCCGTAAAGTCACTGTATCATCTTTATCCCTCCCGATCTAGAAGGGTTTGTGGAACCTTTTACATTTTAGTATAAATTTAAAATATTGGATAATTGTCTTTTTACTTCCCCCAACTCCCCCAAAGAGTCCCCTTTGCCCCTACCCTCCCTGCCTTTGGGGAGAAGATGGTGATAATCTATGTTCACCGTGCAGGGAGAAGGACTAGGCCCACTGAAGCAATGAGAACAGTTCCTAAATGCATCTGTCTGGCTGAGATCTTAACTGGGGCTTATTTTCGGGGAAACACGGTAGCTCTCAGCTCGCTCAGTAAGTCCAGTCAGTCTCCTCCTTTCCAACAAACTCATCTTTCCCCCCAGTTTCCCGGCTGTGTTGGGTTTGGTACCCTGCGCACATCCTTGTTTCCTCTGCCTGGACCACTACCCCTACCTGCTCTTCGTCTGGTTAATTTCCCCTTATCTGTCTGGTAGCTCCGCTCAGTTGTCACTTCGTCAACTTAGTCTTTCCTCAATCCTGTACACTTGCCATAGAAACATTCTGTAATCTCCTTCATAGTCTTAAACAATTACACCATTCATTGTGTATCACCCTTTGCTCTACACCCTCATATATACACAGAAAAAGTCCACACAAAATATTGAAAGTGGTTAGTTCTGGGTGATGGAATTAAGGGCAATTTTTCAGGTGTGTCTGCATTGTCTGAGTTGTATCCTGTTAATATCTATCCCTTCATGAACAGGGAAAAAAATAAAAACCCATGTTTGTAGGAAAATCTGGAAACAGGAGAATTTAGAGAAAAAACAAAAATCATCACTAATAGCCATTTTGGTAAATTTCTTTCTAACCTATTTTATTTTGTTTTAATAACCTAGATGAGATTTTACTATAGCTTCAACGTCAAGCTTTTGTTACATTTTGATTCTTTCTCATATCTAGGGACTTCTAGAGAATGGTGAGGATACTTACTATAAGTTGCCTAGGGATGAGATTTCTGGTACTGAAATTACGCTGATTCTTTTTTTTTTTTTAAATTTAGTTCTTTTTTTTTTTTTTTAAGATTTTATTGGGGAAGGGGAACAGGACTTTATTGGGGAACAGTGTGCACTTCCAGGACTTCTCTCCAAGTCAAGTTGTTGTCCTTTCAATCTTAGTTGTGGAGGGCGCAGCCCAGCTCCAGGTCCAGTTGCCATTTTCCTAGTTGCAGGGGGCACAGCCCACCATCTCTTGCGGGACTCGAGGAATTGAACTGTCAACCTTGTGGTTGAGAGCCCACTGGCCCATGTGGGAATCGAACCAGCAGCCTTCGGAGTTAGGAGCATGGAGCTCTAACAGCCTGAGCTACCGGGCCGGCCTTCGCTGATTCTTAAGGAACAGAATCTGGCATCTGATTCTGTTAGCGTATGAGAACTAAGTATGTGCTAAATAACTCATTTCCATTTTTGCTTGAGAAACTTCCTTACTAATACATTTGTATGTCTCTTAGTAAGTACTACAGACTTCCTTGCACTGTTGCTTGTTATTTTTACTATTTATCTTCTTTTGGTGGTTTATCCTGCCTAGAAATGGGTACATTTCTTCCTGTTAGTTGTGGAGCAGACAGCAGTGAACACAGTAGGCAAGTGGTCTCTAGAATTCATAAAAGAGGATTATTTGAGTCTGAATGTTTAGTTATACTGTTGCTGTCTATATTTACAGATACACAATGGCTTCAGCTATTATGGTGTTTATAAACTGCTGCTCCATAGAATCTTTAAAATTTATTCTAGATTCTTCTGGATTTGTGTTATACTTTACTGTGGGCAAATATTTTGGGAGCAGAACAATGTCATCAAAACCCTTTTGGTGATGACTTCCCTTTTTATTTTTTTATAGTTCCATTCAGTTCCAGTTATTAATTTGGCATCTCTATATTTTAAACATAAGTTGAACTCCATCTTTTTTCTCAGCTCTACTTCTCTGGGGTTTCTCATGGATTTCATCCCATTTCATTGCTCATTCAAGAGTTATCCCAGACACTTCATGGTTCCTTAGCCCTCACACCCAAACCTTCACCAATTTTTGTCACTTCTGCTTCCTAAATATGTATCAGATCAGTCCTCTGGTTTCTCCACCTGGCAGCAATCTCAGCGCCTGCTCCACCTCCTTCCCGTCTCTGCTCCACTCATTGAGCTTTTAAAATGCAAATCGGATCATTTTCACTGCCCTGAGGATATTTAAAATTCCTGCATTATCTCCTGCCCCAAGCTCCCCTTAAACATTTTCTGGATGGTCTACTTTTCCTTTCTGCCCACTGGCTTTTCTTTTCCTCACACTGCCCAGGCCCTTGCTGAAAGTGCTGTTTGCTGAGGCAGACTTTTCCTCCCACTTGCTTCCTTTCCATACATCTTTCTGGTCTCGGCCTGAATGTGTTTCCTTAAAGGATCCTGACCTGTCACCTCTATCTCTTCCCCAATCTAAATCAGCTTCACTAATAATAATCTATCTTAATTCCCTAAAATTTTCCTTCCACAACACTTAGCAGTTTATAATCTTATATTTATGTGATTATTTGATTATTTCTAAGCTGTAAGAATTCTACAAGGGCAGGGATCAAGTATTTTTATTCACTTTTATCACACCAGCACACCATTCTTATCAGTACTACACTATAGTTGCTGAAAAAACATTTGTTGTACAAATTAATGACTTTTACGTATGTGAAAAACTTAAGGAAATTAAAATCAGGCACACAGTAGAAAATATATTTTACCCACACTGACCCAACACACAGACATATATGAAACTGAAACAAAAATTTAACAAAACAGAACTTTGCCAGTTGTGCTGTACACTGATATTGTCTGTTTTGTTCTATATCACATATAAAAATATTGATACAACCCACTACATTAGGTAGGACTGCACACTGCAGTTTGAACAGCAGGTCCCTAAAGCAATACAAGGAAAAGCTTTCATTTCCATTAGCCCCTCCCCCGTTCTTTGAAACCCAATTGCTATTTCTCAGTCTTTTCTGATGGAATACAAGTATAGCTTTAACTACCACCCCCCTTCTCCCTACCCATTTCCCATGAAAAGAAATGACTGTTGCTGTAAGTTAATTCTACTTAGAAGTTTGGGCCTAATCTCAAAGGAGAGTTCGTTAAGGTCAGGTTGAGAAAAATCTAAACCTGACTCTCCCTCAGGTCTTATCCTCCAGGTTTCTCTGGGCCTCTAATGGCCGGTACTCTTCCACCCTACTTGGCTGAGGTCCTTACAGGTGTGTGGTCAGTCACTGAATTTTAAGGTTTGGCCTGTCATCAGTTTTCTTTTCTCAGTTTGTTACAAACCCAATTCCAAAAATGAAAACAAGAGGAATCAAGGCAAGTCAGTAAGTATTTGTGAATGTATGAATTAAGGAGCCTGGCTGGGTAAGGGTGTCATGTTCAGTGGATCCCTAGAGCTGATCCCTAGAGCTGTGGTTCTCATCTGTTCACTTACCACAAGAATTGGTGCTGTTTGGTCCCCTCATGAAACATTGATCTTTTATCTATTTTGCTAACTAAGTATTAGAAATAACCTAGTGTCTAGCACAAGGGCTATTTTAACTGAACACTATACTGTGATTGATATTCACAACTTGGAAGAATATTTAAAAACAGATAATTCCAAGCCTTCTATGTTTAATGACAAAACAGTATACAGAATTGTATATATTGTATGATCCCAGTTGTGTTTAAACATGTTTATAAATGTGTATGTGTTTAAAAAAACACATTGGAATGTTAACTTGGTGGTGGGATTACTGGTGATTTTGATTTTCCTTCATTGAAAAATTTTTTTGAGAATGAACATTATTACATTTATAATCAGAAAGGCTCAGTTGAAAAACCAAATTTCCTATACAGTAACATACTCGCAAATAGGAAAAATAACACCTTTATTAAAATGCTGGATAGGGCCCAGGTTTCGGTAGCTATGTTTTAGAGACCCCTGCCCAGCCAGGTGGGACGTACTTTCTACGTTCATGTTGTGTAATCTTGTACTGCATCGTCACCCTATTTTTGCTCCTAGCTTGAATTTTTTTCTTTTCCTGTCTAAACTGTTGAAGTTTACCAAGCCTTGTTTTTCATCTTTTTTTTTTTTTTTTTCTGAAATAAGATTCTGTTTCTCCTTACCCCGCTCAAGCACGTTGATAATGAATGTTCACTTTCGGTGGTCCATAGCTCGATAATTTGGGAAGTTCTAATATCCCATATTAAAACCCAGCTGTCTGTCATGAGTTGAAGGAATGGAGAGAGTTTTGGGGTGAATTAGGAAGTATACAGGTAATGTCTTCTTTCTGTTAAATTTGGGAAATGCCTAGTTCTAGTGAGACAAACAAAATTGAAGGAAACATACAGTGATAGTTTAAATGCATACTCATCAGTATATTTTCCCAAACATATGTTTGAAATTGTTTAGTCTTTTAACACTCAAGCCTTAGTAGATTAAATTAAATATTTGAAAATAAATTTGACAGCTACACAAAATAGGTATTCTAAATATTGATTTACTATTTATTAGCGTGTTTCCCTGAAAATAAGACCGGGTCTTATATTAATTTTTGCTTCAAGAGATGCATTAGGGCTTATGTTCAGGGGACGTCATTCTGAAAAATCATGCTAGGGCTTATTTTCCCGTTAGGTCTTATTTTCGGGGAAACACGGTAGGAAGGAATGAGAAAACTTGAAATTAAAAGTGTTAAATAAGGACAGTCGGCTGGACAGATAGGAGCTTTTGGGGGATGTGTGTTGGTGTGTGTGAGTGACAGCACTTTTAGGGGACTTCATAGCCCTGTTCTCATTTTCAGCATTGCAGGTTCACAAATCTGAACTTGATCCAGGGTATGACAGGCCTCGGACCACTGATGTCCTCACTGTCGCCCCTAATCAAACTCACGGGAAGAACCAGAACGCGGATTCAGAGCACACGTGTCAGCTCTTCAGGGCTCTTTCTAGAATGGCCCATGGAAAAGCACATGAAGCACACATCGTTCGGTGACAGGTCCTCACAGATGGAGTTGGGTAGCATTGAAGAGTAATCTGAACAGGGTTTTTCACCTGCTGGGCTTCTGTGACGCTCAGGAGTGTTCACCTCGGCTCATCAGAACATTCTTCTACTGATACTTTTATTGGGAAGAAACTTACAGAGAAATATCTTTAAGATGTTGAGTTTTCTTGCCCAAAAATATGGTATATGATTTAATTTAGATCTTAAGTCCTTATGATGGATATTTTACATATATCTTTACGTGGATCTTTCACATTTCGTAAATTTATTCCTTTGTATTTATTTTAAAAATAATTTTCTTTTTTTACTTTGGGACAATCTCAGACTTTTAGAAAAGTTGCATTATAGTACAAAGAATTTTTATTTCCTTAAACAATTTGCCTTCATGCCCTATCACTGCTCAATGCTTTGGTGTGTATCTCCTACAAAGACAGTTTCCTACATAACCACATTATATCCATCAAAAATCAAGAAGTTAACAGTGATACATTACTGTTATCTAATCCTTAGACCCTTTACATTTCAGCATTTGTTATAGTAATGTTCCCTCGTGGTTAAATTCTTGAGGCATCTTTGACAGGAATATCACAGGTGATGCTGTATTCTTTTAATTACATCTTATCAGTTGACACACAATTTCATTTTGTTCTATTACTGGTAATATTCACTTTCATTGCTTGGTTAAGATAGAGCTTCTCATATTTCTTTGCTCTAAAAGTACTGTTTGTTTTGGAAAAATCTATGTAAAATATCTTGTTCCTTATCAAGCTTTTATTCATTTATTTTTTATCAATTTGGATTTATGGTTTCCTCTTTTATTCAGAGTTGTAATCTGTTAATATTATTTATATTGATGCTTAAATTGTGATAGGTTTGACCCATGGGAACTCTTTAAATTGAATTTTGTATCCTTTTGACATGTCCCATCATTCTTTGAGCACTCCCTTTCAGGTACAGTGAAATATTCAGGCTCATCTAAATATTTGGAACTACCCCAAATATTTAGAAGCCAAGATCTAGGTGCTTGTTGATATTGGGGGTGTTGCTTCCATACCCTCTTAGTAAGTAGAGCTAGAGAATAGTGTGTATGTTCAGATTACATTTATATGTGTAGGTAGTTTATATACTTACCCATATACACACGCATTCACACATACACCAAAAATTATGTAAGACTTGTACTTATATCGAAACCTTGTGTTCCTGGAATAATCTTTTGGTTATGGTTTATTATTTTAATGTGCTTTGGATTTTGCTGGCTCATTTTTAAAAGAAATTTTCATCAATGCTCTTAAATGTGATTGTTTTTCAGTTTTCTTGGGCCAATTGTCAAATTTTGTTACCCAAATTAGGCTGGCTTCTTAAAGGATTTTAAAGCTTGCTATTTTTTTTCTTGTGCTCAGAACAGCTTAAATAACACTGGATTTGTTTCTTAAAGATTGAGTATGATTCTGTGAAACCATCTGGGCTTGGTGCTGCAGATTTCTTCTAAATTCAGTGGGACTTGTTTTATTTTTTCTGTGGTAGCTGGAGAGCCTTGCAAAGAGGTCAGTTATATTTGGGGCCTGGGTTTAGCAGATACTAAATGTGCAGTGAGTTTATTGCACCTGCTTGCTGTCTGACTTTCAGAAAGTCATTTCCATTTCTGAGCCTTAGTTTCATCATCTTTCAAGTGGAAATAATCACAGTCTGCTAATCTCAGAAAACTTTTAAGAATGAAAATGAAGTATTGTATGTAAAATAGAGGAAAGAACCAAGCAAATGCTAAGTTTATTATTTTTTTCTCAGATGTTCATTTTAATAAGATGTTGGTATTTAAAGAGTTGTCCATGAGGATAGCTCTCAGTATAGTGTTGGAGTTTGCAGAGGTGACCTGGGCCCCTACCCAAAAGACCAGGCAACTGGAGAAAGACCGGGTAAATGGAGATATTTGTATTGACAACAGAGAAAAATTATGAATCAAACAAAATGTGGCCTAGATAGAGTTTATTTTGTGAACATTAGTGAGGGTTTGGTCTTCTATTTACTGAAACCATCTTTTATAATCAATGAGAAGCACTGGGCAACAGATTATGATTTTCCTTTGTGCTTGTATCATGATTGTATTTGTGTTTATTATAATTTGGTTAAATACTTGAGATTTTGAGGAAAATTAAACTCATCTAGTAGACATTGAAAATACTTTTAGATGCATTTGTATGTCAAGAAAGCCCTGTGTTATCAAGATCGAGAGAATAAGTGATCAGCAAATACCTGTGCTAAGTACTGTGCAAAATAATGCATATAGGATGAAAATGTAGCAAATCCTTTTCCCTCGAGCATGGTCTTTTGAACAGGTAATTACCAAAAATGTACAAATTGTTATATTTCTTTAAAATGGTATTCCTTGCATTCGTTAGTAATGAAACAAGCAAGGACCATCAGATTGTTGTGTCTGATGTTTTTCAAACTTTTTTTCGATATAGCTGATACTGTATATGTGATTGTGAATTTTTAGGAATAATTTCAAAGTTAAAATACTAAATTGCATTTAAATGCTTTCAAAATATTTAAAATTTTAGGCCTTGTTTTTTATATTTGAAACTAAGACTGGGTGATTTACGTGGCTTCCGGTGAGTTCTTCTGATAGGCCTAAATAGGTAATCTCAGATGTTATCTTACTGGACAGCTGTTGGTGATGCTGTTCCACCCCTGGTACCAGGGAACCCACAGGTGCGCAGGTGGCGCAGTCGGGCAGTTGATGGGGATGCGGGCCTACCAGCCTACCTGCTGCAGGGCCCCGTGGGCCACCAGGGGGCTACATGATAGGTGATGCAGGGCGGTGATAGCCAAGAAGTCGCAGCAGGTACCATGGGTTCAGGGCATCCGGGACCTGTGAGTATCAGGTAGCTTTTGCTGATACCAGGAAGCATTTCTTCCTTCCCAGGCCTCTGGAGGGAGACAGTCCAAGCCCAGCAAGCTTTTAGTTGGAACTCCATGTGAAATGCAAGTTTTGGAAACTATTGAAATTGCGTTCTTTGGCTGTTTTGTGTGTCCTTACCAACTCTACTACATAATAATAGGAAATTAGAAAGCAAATCAGGTTTGTATATTCATAGTCACAAAAGTACCATTCTTTTTTCTATTCATGTTGAAATATTAGTTGGCATTGATTGCGTATTTTTTTGGTCCTCTTGGAATCCAATTTTTTGTGTAATTTTGTAATTTGCCAAAAAATTGGAAGTAATGGAGAATTAAGTTTTTTGAAAGCTAATATTTATTGAAAACTGTTCAGAATTTCTCTTTTTAGCCCTTTTCATAAGTCATGAATCTCATAATCAAATACAATGTTAAGTTTGTATGTTTTAAAAATGATTTGTACATTTTTCATAACTTTTAAGGCATTTTTATTCCTTGCTTAGATGTTTTATTGATATGCGAATTACAGATTACTTTTGGCTTCAAGTTAAAAATAGTGGGTTTGGAAGGAGATTCTAATAGTAAAGAAAATATTGGCCAATTTTCATTAGTATTTTCTAGTCTTAAAAATAAACAATGTCAAGATGTTTTTCTTTCTTTGTCTAGTAATCATAGTCTATCAGGTACTTTTCTATTAAATGTACTTTCTATTATCACTTTCTAATTTATTTTTTATTTTCTTCCAAAAGAGGATTTAACACTGTCTGCATTTATACTTACAGAGTTATGTCTGTCTTCTCTGTATCTTGGACAAACTGAATTGTAAGATGTGATATGACATTTTCCTGTATCACCATTTGAAAAATTGCTTTTATAAAACACTACAAACAACTTTCTTGATAAACAGATTTATTTAGAATTACTGCTGTTTGTAAACTTTCTTGATGTCAAGATTTCCTCCCAGATCAAAGGGTATTGGTAGAATGCATAGTCCACACAGCTAGAAAAGATTTTTATCCTAGTGTGCAAATGTTTTCTATACAAATTACCTTTTAATGTTAAAGTCATTGTTGATGTTATAGTTGATGATTATTTAAAAGTTATTTTACCAAAGGAGCCACACTTGACTGTTCATTTAATCTGTAAATATATAGGTATTTATAGTTATGTTATATTGGTTGTGTAGCAGAGTAAGATTAAGAGGAGGAGACCTAAGCAAATTATTTCCATTTTAATTGCTTGAGTACAAATATATAACCAAATCACAAAATACAATTAAAAGCAGTTTAGAGCTCTATGTTAGGATGTTCATGCAAGTCTGTCTTGCTTTTGATACATTTAATATGCAAAAATACGGATTTGTCAAAATTAAAAAGTAGGAATGTTTGTTTGTTATTACAGAATGGCTTCAACATTGGAATTTTAAAAAATTCTTGTTTTCATTTTGTAAACCAAAATTAATTTTAGACTGTAATAAAGAATAAAAAGCATTTATTTATTTGAGCAAAAGTAACTGCAGCCCGGGAGACAGATTCAGGTAGCAACCTAAATTGTTCTCCACCAAGGCAAAAGGGAGGCCATCTTTTATAGAGAAAATTCCCATCCAAGTTCCCAATTTTATGCATCTGAGGTTTCCAAATTGTGCAGTCCAAGTTGTGCAATTCTGATTGGTCGGTATAGATACAAATGAGGATATAATTTGTGTAGTTCTGAATGGACAGGGCAGGTCTCAATCCACTGGTAGAAAGATGAAACCAGGGCTTCCTTGCAGTGGTCAGTTCAGACAAGTAAACAAGCAGGGCATAGTGCAGGAGTCCTCAGTCTAAGGTTCTTCCTGGTGGTATACGTGGTAGGCGAGGACCCCCTGTCAGCAAGTGGGCGCTGGATTTGTATTATTCATAAAATTTGGGTCCTCAGTTGACCATGGAGAGTCCATCTTTGCAGATAAATTCCTGTTGTGTTTTACGTCAAATGAATCTTCTCAGGGGCCACAATTTAAAATTTCTTTCACTTTTTCAGGTATTTTCAGAAATATGTCACTTGTATTGGTTGTTTTATCATTTAAAACAAGGTTTTAAGTCATGCTTGAGGCATACAAAAGACGTACAATTCTGTGAATTCACCAGATAGAACTTTGTGATTCTCCGATCCCATGAGCTTTTCCCTTGGGAAACTTGTTTTGATTTTTGTGTTCAGTTTTTCCTTGCTTTAAAAAAACGGATTTATTTTGTGAGCATTTATTCTAAAGGAACAGATTACATTTTATTTTTTAGATTTGCAGAAATGGACATTTGCTTTGAATATTTCAAGATTAAACTTTCTGAGGTTCATTCATATTGCTGGGAGTAGCTTTGGTTTGTTCATTTTCACTGTTGTATAATATTCCATTGGGTGAATATACTCTGATTTATGTATTGAGTCTCCTTTAGATTTACATTTGAGTTGTTTTCAGCTGTTACAGAAATGCTGCTGTGCACAGTATTGTACGTGATTATTATTGAACACATGCTAGAGTTTCTCTAGGCCCTAGAGCCAGGTTTTTGAATTTCTGCGCTATTGACATTTAGAGGTGGATAATTCTTTGTTGTGGGTGCTTTCCTCTGCATTGTAGGCTGTTAAGCAGCATCCCTGGCTGATACCCACTAGATGCCACTAGCACGCCTCCACTCGTGACAAACAAAAATGACTCCAGATATTGCCAGTGTCCCCAAGGGGACAAAAATCATCCCTCGTTAAGAACCATTGTTGCCTTTGACCCATGAACAATTTAAAATTATCTTAAAATTGTCATGCATTGTGGAAATTTTAATTTATCTCTTAATTTATAATTTAAAAATTTCTCTGTTTTAGTAAACATATCCCACATAAGTAAAGCTCTTATTATTGGGTTCCTCAATAATTTTTAAAAGTAGAAGGGGTCTTGCGACCAAAAAGTTGGGGAATGTTGGTCTAGGCTTCCAATTCCTCACTTACAGAAGAGGGTAACTAATAATACTTTTCTTCTAGGGCCCTTGGAAAGATTAAATAACAGTATTTCTTATGTCATTGTTGTTATTGTGTGCTCCCTATCTTCCATAGAGTGATAGCTCACCTTTTTTTGACCCAAATCCCATTTACCTTCAAGGCCCATCTCAAACTCACCTCTTCTCTATGCCTTACCCCACGATACCCATCTGTGGCCTTTTTTCCTCCTGAAGAACTCCTATAACATTTACATTTATGTTTATACCTTGAAGTTGAGTCTTAAATTACATATTGCTCTGTATTGTCACTTTCGCTAGGATTCCTTATGCTTTTGGATTTTCACTTTCTGACAAAGGGTACAAAGGGGAAGGAATTCTTGGTCAATTTTCCAATTTTTATTACTGTCCTTCTGATTTTGGTCAAGTTAGGCAGTTAGCCAGGGAGGAGTTTTTTTACTCTTGGCTTCTGCACCTAGAGCCAGATGGCTGCAGATTTCAAGCATCCAAGTCTCTTTCCACCTACCTGACCATTTAGTTTCTACAGCAAAATCCCAATTAACTCCTATGTTTATCTTTTTTAAAGCTGTGTGACCTTGAGTGAGTGTTTTAATCTCTTGGTGTTATATGAAGTGCTTAAATGTTAGCTGCCTCTGCTGTTAGTAATATAAAGATTCTTCCTTCCGCTTCTACTTGGACACTTCAGTAGGTATTGATGGGCAGTTTTAGGACCACTTTGTGGTCTACCTTCATTATCTTTTCTGTGGTGGATGTGGCTCTTTCAATAGTCAATGCCTGTATTTTCCATTTTTGAGATAGTTCTCTTATCTTTACCAATCCTAGATAAGAAAGTTGTATTTTTTTTCTTCCTTATTGCCTCCAGGTCCTTGAAGTTAAAGAATTTTGTCAGGCAAATTCGTTGATTAATTTTTTTATTTAGCTATAGAAACAGAGAGTTGTTGAATGAATGAATGAATGAATGAGTGAATGATTTAAGAGGGAGAGTTAGAAAGTTCTGAAAACCTATATACTTTGGAAGAAAATGATAGGACTAGTTATCTTGTTTGTCAAGCTAAAGAGTTTGAAGTTAAAGTGGTTTCTAAGTGGAAGCCATTTTTACTGAGGATGATTTATTAAGAATGTTACATTTGGAAGATTCATGCATTTAGGTGGAGGTTGGAGGTTTTGTAGAATTCAAAGATCAGAAACCAGGAAAGTATTGGATAAATAAGGACTTGAACTTGAGTAAGTTACTTGCTTTTTTACATGTAAATCAGTTCCTTTCATCCCTTTACCCTCTCTTCCTTCCTCTGTCTCATATAACATTGGGACCATGAAGGACCTCGGAGATTATTTAGTTCACTGGGTCCCAGAGTTCCAGATTTGAAAAAAATATATACGAGGTATGATCAGAAAATATGGTGAATGTTTAAATTTAAAAAAATTATTACAGTAAAAGACACATTGCCATTGATCCTGCTCAAAATACTCCCCCTCGCTTCGAACACACTTATCCCATAATTCTTGCCATTTTCTGAAGCAGTTCTGGAAGTCCTCTTTCGTGTCTTTAGTTACGCTGTCATGGCTGCCTCGATGTCCTGAATCGTTTTGACTTTGGGGAAGAGCCAGAAGTCCCACAGTGCCAGATCCAGTGAATGAGGTGGATGAGGACACACCGTAATGTTTTTATATGACAGAAATTGCCGTATACCAGAAGCGATGTGTGACATGTAGTGTTGTTATGATGGAGGATGAAGTAAAGACACTCATGAAAGAGGACTTCCAGAACTGCTTCAGAAAGTGGCAAGAAAGATGGGATAAGTGTGTTTGAAGTGAGGGGGTGTATTTGGAGGGGGATTAATGGCAATGCATCTTTTACTGTAATGACTTTTTAAAAAAATTTAAACATTGACCATATGTTTTGCTCACACCTCATATAGTTCTGTTAATTTTTAATTTTCCAAAATAAAAATGATCAAACTTACTACCTGATGTTACATCCAAAAAATAGCATCAAAGCAGAAAGAGCATTTTCTAAGAATAAAAGATGAAACTTTGAAAAATCAGAGCACTTTCATTCCTATTTTTCAGTGGGCAGGTGGGACCTTCTCCCCAGTGTTAGAACACTGCATTTGTTTAATTTCCTATGTTCATAGGTTATTAAGACTTAACGTTAACAAGGATGACATGCTTAGGTGAGGTCAGACCTCTAGGTATTGATGGAGCCACAGCTCAACCCACCTCTGTGGGTGAGACCTAGTTCAGTGGTTCTTAACTATTTTTTGGGTCATATGTGATGTTGAGAGTGATAGGAGCTGTATAGACCTCACCTTGGAGGGAAACATTGGACAAGAACATTAGGGCTGAAAAGAGTAATGAACTACATTGGCATGAAAAGCTCGTGCCAGTGTATTTGAAGAAATAGTTTTCTAGAGAAATATAAATTCTAAAACAGATGCAAGAAGTCGTGGAAATATGCCATTTAAGAGAATTGATTCTGTACTTATATGTATAAGCACAAAGAAAATACCAGATTCAGGTGATTTTGCAGGCTCATTCTACAAAGGATTCAAATAATACTTAATTTCAGCCCTCACAAACTCAAAGTTTCCCTCTTTCAGAAACACTTCCCAACTCATTTTTTTCAGACTAGCAAGTCTTAGTACAAGCACCAGACAGGATAATGTAAATAAGGAAAATTACAAGCTAGCCTCACTTATGAAGATAGGATATGAAATCTAAGGTATAATACTATAATAGCATGTGCAATTCTGATCATACATCATCACGTTGGGTGTATTATAGTAATATAGGTTGGTTCAACATAAGAATCATATTTAATCACAATAATAAACATGAAAACTCATCATAACATTTAGAGAAAGCATTTGATAAAATGCTACATGTATTTGTGATTTCAAAGCAAAACAACAAAAATCCTCCTAGAAAAAGGAATAAAACAGAACTTTTCTAACCTGTACCTTTCTATGCACAGTAAACATTCTGACGGATAATGGTTAGAAGCATTTCCCTTATAAATAAGACTTTCCACTGTCACTATTTCTCTTTAGCACTAAGATGTCCTAGCCAGGCCAGTAGATGAGAAAGATAAATAAAAAGAATAACTATTGTGGGGCGGACGGGTGACTCAATTGGTTAGATCGCGAGCTCTGGGCAATGGGACTGCCGATTCAATTCCCACATAGGCCAGCGAGCTGCACCCTCCGCAACTAGAATGAAGTCAATGAGCTGCCTCTCAGCTCCTGGGTGGCCAGATGGCTCAGTTGGTTGGAGCGCGTGCTCTCAACCACAAGGTTGCTGGTTTGACTCCTTGACTCCGGCAAGGGATGGTGGACAGCGCCCCCTGCAACTAAGATTGAACACCGCACCTTGAGCTGAGCTGCCGCTGAGCTCCAGGATGCTCAGTTGGTTGGAGCATGTCCTTTCAACCACAAGGTTGCCGGTTCGACTTCCGCAGGGATGGTGGGCTGCGCCCCCCTGCAACTAACAATGGCAACTGGACCTGGAGCTGAGCTGCGCCCTCCACAACTAAGATCGTAAGGACAACAATTTGACTTGGAGAAAGTCCTGGAAGTATACACTGTTCCCCAATAAAGTCCTATTAAAAAAAAAAGTATTGTGAAGGAAACAACAAAAAATCCATTCTCTGACAATTTTCCCATGATAGATAGAATCATTAAAGAATCTATAGACAAGTTATTGGAAGAAAGAGATTATTAACAAGGTAGCTGGATATGAGATCAATTTAAAAATGACATTTTTATGTACCAGTCACAAAAGGAAAAATACTTAGCTTAAAACATACCATAGCACCAGAGGGTAAGGGGGGTGGGGGTGGGGGGTGGGAGATGAAGGTAAGGGGGATCAAATATATGGTGATGGAAGGAGAACTGACTCTGGGTGATGAACACACAATGGGATTTATAGATGATGTAATACAGAATTGTACACCTGAAATCTATGTAATTTTACTAACAATTGTCACCCCAATAAATTTAATTAAAAAAAGAAAGATATTATGATGCATGCATTACTTTTACTTAATTGACATTTTTAGTGAATACATTTGTATTTCAAATAAAACTATGGTTTTTAATTAAAAAAAAAACAAACAAAAAAAAAACATACCATACCAAAATGAGAAATGTTCTATGTAAAACAAATAAATGTTCATTTTCTTTCTTTCTTTCCCTTCCTCTCTCCCTTCCTCAATTTCAGTGAGCACCTGGCACCATACATAGTTATTACAATATTATTGACTGTATTCCCTAAGCTGTATTTTACATCTCCATGACTATTTTGTAATTACCAATTTGTACTTCTTATTCCGTTCACTTTTTTCATCCAGCCCCCCAACACTTCTCCCATCTGGCAACCATTAGTTTGTTTCTAAGAGTCTATTTCTCTTTTGTTCATTTATATTGTTCTTTAGATTCTACATGTAAGTGAAATCATATGGTATTTGTTTTTCTCTGTCTGACTTATTTCACTTAGCATAATACTTTCTAGGTCCATCCATGTTGGTGCAGATGGCAAGATTTCATTCTTTTTTATGGCTGAGTAATACTCCATTGTGTGTGTGTGTGTGTGTGTGTGTGTGTGTGTGTGTACCACATCTTCTGTTTTTTTCCCCCTAGTTAAGCAATGATTTTATCACTTGAGTACATAGACAATTTATGCAACCATGGCAGAGGGTGTGGATGACTCATATTCTCAATTGGAGGGGAGGACTTGTTTGGTCTTACGATATCGAGCCAACTGGTGAATACAGCTATTGATCAGAATCAGATAGAATTTAGCATCCTTATCCTTTCTGTTCCTCTCAAGATGCTTTTTTTTTTTTTAACTTTTATTTTTTTTAAGTGTGTTTTTCCAAGACCCATCAGCTCCAAGTCAAGTAGTTTTTTCAATCTAGTTGTGGAGGGCACAGCTCACAGTGGCCCATGTGTGGATCAAACTAGCAGTCTTCTTGTTAAGAGCACCATGCTTTAACCAACTGAGCTAACCAACCCCTTAAGATGCTTTTGACTAGCAACAGCTTTCTTAATTAAATGGTAGAGATCCTCAGGAAGATCAGGAGCAAGTCCTTTGGACTTAAATATTCTCAAGATTTTATTGCCTGTCACAAAACATACTTGGACAATACCATGTGAGTCTCTCAGGATCACACCAGTTAGTGAGGGAGTCAGCCTCTTCTGGCCATTTTGTGGATTTACACCTTCACATCATCAAATGTCAGCTTCAGCCGGGGGGAACGCTGCACCGGTAGGTAAAGGCCTTTCCTGGGAGCATGCAAAGAAGTCCCTGTAACATTTCTAGTAATACTAGTTTGGTGTTGATGAACTTTAACTTTTTCTCATGTGGGAAGCTCTTTATCTGTCCTTAAATTCTAAGTGATAGCTTTGCTAGGTGGAGTAATCTTAGTTGTAGGTCCCAACTTTTCAAAACTTTGAATATTTTGTGCCAATCCCTTCTGGCCTGTAAGTTTTTGTTGAGAAATCACCTGACAGTCTTATGGGAGCTCCTTTGTAGATAACTACTTTTTTCTTGCTGCTTTTAAGATTCTTTCTTTGTCTTTAACCTTTGGCATTTTAATTATGATGGGTCTTGGTGTGGGCCTTTTGGGGTTTATCTTATTTGAGACTGCACTTCTTGAATTTGTGTGTGTATTTCCTTTTCCAGGTCAGGGAAGTTTCCCAGCATTAATTTTTCAAATAGATTCGGAATCCCTTGCTCTCTCATCTCTTTCTGGTACCCCTATGATGCAAATGTTGGTATGGTTGATGTTTTCCCAGAGGTCCCTTAAAGTGTCCTCATTTTTTTAAATTCTTTTTTCTTTTTGCTGTTCTGATTGGGTGTTTTCAACTACCTTATCTTCTAGGTCGCTGATTTGATCCTCTGCTTTGTTTAATCTGCTGTTCATTCCTTCTAGTGTGTTCTTCATTTCTGACTGGTTCTTTTTTATGGTGTCTGTGTCCATTTTTATGTTTACTGTCTCTTTGTTGAGGTTGTCACTGAGTCGATCTGTTCTTCCCCTAAGTTCATTGAGCATCCCTGTAACCAGTGTTTTGAAATCTGCATCTGGTAGATTGCTTGTCTCCATTTTGTTTATTTCCTTTTCTGGAGTTTTGTGGTGTTCTTTCATTTGGAACATGCTTCTTTTCTCTTCACTTTAGCTGCCTCTCTGTGTTTGTTTCTATGTATCAGGTAGATCTGCTAGGTCTCCCAGTCTTGGCAGGGGGGCCTTATGTAGTAGGTGTACTGTGGGGCTCAGTGGTGCTGTCTCCCTGGTCATCTGAGTTGGATGTTCCAGGAGTGTCTCTTGTGTGGATTGTGGGTGCCCTCCTGGTGTAGTTGAGTCTGGATTGCTGTTGGCATGCCAGTGGGTGGAATTGGCTCTCAGGCTAATTGGCTGTGAGGACTGGCCAAGACAGTGGAGGCTGACTCCACGAAGCAGGATTCTCCCCAATGGGGCACTGATGCCTGTTGAGACCACCCATCACCTACCTGGGGCTGCAGACTTTGAAGAGTTTTTAAGAAAATTTGCAGTGTGGGCCGATGCACAGCCTCTGGAAAGAGCTAATAGCGGTGCATGAGTTGGGTGGAGCAGGGTCTCAGGAAGTCACCAGGGTAGAGCAAGTGGTGTTTACCCAGGTAATGCATATTCAGATTTGGTGCAGGCCTGAGCCTGCACGTCTTGTGGGAGGAGAGCAACACAGGGACAATGATGGCCCTTGCCCTGAAGTCACACAATTTAGTCTCTCCCCGTGATGTCTTTGGCTCCCCTTGAGCTGCTGTTCCCTTTCTGGAGCTTAGGTTGTGTTTGTGAGTGTTTGTGCATGGACCCTTTAAGAGGACATTTGGTTTTCTAGCATCCCTCCATCTCACCGGCATGTAATGGATCCCCACTGATTTTCACAGCCAGCTGTTGTGGGGACTCTTCTTCTTGGCACTGGAGTGCTGGGCTGGGGAATCCGCTGTGGGGCTGGGATCCCTCACTTTTCAGGGGGGGCCTCTGTGGCCGAGATATCCCTTCTGTTTCTTAACTGCCACACCTTCAGTGTGGGACCAGCCTGTCTCATGCCTCTATACCTCCTACCAATCGCTGTGAGTTCTTCTTTATATCCTTAGTTATAGGAGTTTTGTTCAGTTAGTCTTCAGGTGGTTTTCCAGGTTGATTATTCTTAATTTAGTTATAATTTTGATGTGGTCATGGGAGGAGGAGAGCACAGCGTTTACCTATTCCAGCTTGACTAGAAACTCAATAAATGTTCTTTTTAAATGTTAAAAACAAAATGATTGTATTCTTAAAAAAATGACAGTGTCATTAAAGATAAAGAAAGGCTCTGGAAATAGTCCAGATTAAAGAATACATAAGAGACATGACAGCTACATGCAATACTTTACTGTGCTTCCCTGAAAATAAGATCTGGCCGGACCATCAGCTCTAATGTGTCTTTTGGAGCAAAAATTAATAAAAGATCTGGTATTATATTGTATTGTATTATATTATACCTGGTATTATATTATATTATATTATATTATATTATATTATATTATATTATATTATATTATTTATATAAGACCCAGTCTTATATTAAAATAAGACTGGGTCTTACGTTAATTTTTGCTCCAAAAAATGCATTAGAGCTGATGGTCTGGCTTGGTCTTATTTTCGGGGAAACATGGTAATGCTAGACTGAATTCCCTACTGGAGGAAAAAAATGCTATAAAGGATATTTTTGGTTCACTTGGCAAAATTGAAATACAGAGATTAGAACAAGCATTGGATCTATGTTAAACTTTTAGAGTTGAAAGCTCTAGTGCACCTGTGTAAGAGAAAACCCTATTCTTAGGAAATGCACAGTGGTTTTTAGGGGTAAAGGACCATGATGTATGCATCTTAATCTTAAATGGTTCAGAGAAAAAAACTGTAGACATAGACACACAATATTCTATCCTATTTACTTTATTGTGTTTGTTTATATGTGTGTAGAGAGGGAGAACACAAATTGATAAAGCAAATAGGTTAAATATTAATAGATGAATCTTGGTAAAGTGAAATTCAGGTTCTTTTTTTCCTATTCCTGCAATTTTTCTGTAAGTTTGAAATTATTTCTGAAGAAAAAGTTAAAAAAATACTATTTCTAATAGCAGCAAGTATAAGAATAAACTCATAGAACTTTGCATATTTCTTTTTATTTTATTTTATTGGGGAAGGGGAACAGGACTTTTTTTATTGGGGAACAGTGTGTACTTCCAGGCCTTTTTTCCAAGTCAAGTTGTTGTCCTTTCAGTCTTAGTTGTGGAGGGCGCAGCTCAGCTCCAGGTCCAGTTGCCGTTGCTAGTTGCAGAGGGCACAGCCCACCATCCCTTAAGGGAGTCGAACCAGCAACCTTGTGGTTGAGAGGACGCGCTCCAACCAACTGAGCCATCTGGGAGCTCAGCTGCAGCTCAGCTCAAGGTGCCGTGTTCAATTTTAGTTGCAGGGGGTGCTGCCCACCATCCCTTGCGGGAATCGAACTGGCAACCTTGTGGTTGAGAGCCCACTGGCCCATGTGGGAATCGAACCGGCAGCCTTCGGAGTTAGGAGCATGGAGCTCTAACCGCCTGAGCCACTGGGCCGGCCCCTCTTTTTTTTTCTTTCTTAAGTGTGTTTTTCCAGGACCCATCAGCTCCAAGTCAAGTAGTTGTTTCATGCTAGTTGTGGAGGGCGCAGCTCACAGTGGCCCATGTGGGGATTGAACCCGCAACCTTCTTGTAGTGCACTGCGCTCTAACCAACTGAGATAAGTGGCCGCCCCCGTGTTTTTCTTTAACTCAAGTTAAACTCCCTCATTGATTTGACTTTCTCCTCAAGCAGGGGTGGAAGGCTGGGCAGTATGGAAGAGATAAGGGAAATAGTTATGTTTAGACATAAGGAAAGACTGACAATTTTTGATCTTATATTATTTTATGCCTGTTTTATAAGATAGTATTTTTTTTTTTACAAAAGTTATTGTGTACTTTTTATTTTGGTTAAAGTTATGAATCACAAAGAAAGATATGTATATCTATTATTTTATTTTTACCTAAAACTTATTCATTTATTTATCTTTTGGTGTAGGGCAAAGCCTTTTCTTTGAGTAAAGTTTGGAGTCTTATTCTTGCGTTTCCTCTTTTGCATAAACTGCACCCACTATATGGCATCTACCACTTTAGATTTCTTTTTTTTTTAACATAGGGTGAGAGTTAAGACACTTCAAGCAGCATGAGCCAGAATCCCATATTTTACAAATCTCTCTACCCGCTACCCTTTTACGGTTGCAATTCCCGCATTTCATTTGACATCTTTTTTTTAAATGTCATCTTCACTGGATCTTTCCAAAAGATTCACCTTAAATTTTGTAGAGCCGATAACATTGTTGTATTCATACTTCATCTACTTACATAATATTTAATTATTTCACATAATGGCACAAATGACATAAACTGGATTGGAAATAAATACTGTTGATTGGTAAGCTTGCAAGTCAACTGATAGCCTTGCCTGTGTTGTGAACAGCAGTGTTTTTCAGAGACAATATATGGTAGCTTTCCTTATCAGGTCAATCCATTAAGCAGAAGGTTGTTGAGAGCTGCTGTAGTAGGCCAGTAAGAGTAAGTAGCTGTGAGTGCCTAGCTACTTTGTTAAATGGCTCAGTTAGTAATTATACTCAATACTACCAAACGAATTTTGGTTTTATTAAGATGTACCAAGGAACTAATTATTAAAAAGGACTGCTGGCAAAAGTCAAATAGGTATGAATAAAACCTTCATTGGATTCACCCCTGGTATTTGTATACCAGGTTTCTTTCGCACTCACAATTGTTAATCAGTTTATATTTGATCATCTTATCAGTTATGATTCAGTTACAGATGATGGCGACTGCCCTGGTTAACTGAAGCAGGAAGGGGATTGCTCTTAGAGTTGTTGATGGGATGCCTCCCAGAACACCACTGCTGGAGGGGCCACCATCCCTGCTATGGGAACTGCCATCTCTTGCACAAATGGGAAACTGAAGAATTAGCTTTCAGGATCATAGCACCTTGGCTGAGTTCTGGGGGGCAGGAAGTTGCTGCTGCTGCGTAATGTGTTTAGAAAGTGTGTTCTGTGTTTTTGTAGGCGTACAGAAGAGAAATGAGGGAGTTGAACCAAAGCTGGGCAAAGCAGCAAAGACTCTTGGAATAGTTAAGTGAAGAAAGGAACTAAGCTTGACTTAGATAGTAACATTAGGAATAGAGATGAGATAATGGATATGAAAGATATTCAGGAAGTTGAATAGACAACAACTGGTTGCCACATAGAAATGGAGAGTGAGGGAGGGCTCAGAGCTTACTGGGTTCACGATTGGGCCTTGCAGTGTAAGAGGTGCTCTGCCTTCCAGCTTCCCTCTCCACCCTTTACCTTGTTAAAGGGTTGGATCCTGCTCTTCCTGCTCTAAAGGCTCTGTGGTGCTCTGTGCTTCCCTTTGTGGTAGCACCTGGCCTGTGGTATTATAACCACCTGTACTTGTTCCCTCGTGCACTTGTAAGCTCTGTGGGGATTGGTGGCAGTCGTGCTGGCCACAAAAGGCAAACAGAACTGTGGATGGATTGAATGAACCCCAAAATGAGACCGTGGGAGAGAAAAGCAGATTTCGGAGGAAAGATCCCTTTTTATCCTTAAGTTTGGGGTTCAGTTTTGTTTCTGTTGAGTTTGAGCATCATCTCCAAATGCCTATGCCCAGTAGGTACTTAGATTTACTGGACTTGGATTCAGGGGAGAGAGGTCCTAGTTGGTACATTGTGAGGCATTGGTAAAGATGGTTGAGGCTGGTGTGGATGAAATGTCCCATCGTGTCTGTGTCCGGGGAACAGGAAGACAACCACAGAAAGAACCTGCAGTGTACCGATAGTGATGGGTTTGGCTAAGGAGAAGCCCAGAAAGGAGTTCAGAGAGTGGAGTGACCGTAAGAGAGCGAGTGGAGGATGAGGTGTGTCCCACCATCTGCAGAAGCCACGCCAGGAGAGGGCTTGTTCAGCTTCTAAGGGTGTAGAGAGGTTGGTAAGAGGACCGAAAACAATATATTGGATGCAGCAGTTGGAAAGTCACTGTCAGCCTTTTCCAGAATGATTTCAGTGCACTGGTGGATGGAGATGTCAGGTTGTAGTGGGATTGAGAGGATCGAATAGATGAAGTGGACAGACGACTGTCGGTGTTCGCTGGGGGTAGTTATCTGTGCGGGATCACAGAGGGAATGCTGTGGCTGGGATCTGTCTAGGAGGGGGCATGTTGTATAGGGAGCCTCTAAAAATTACATGGGAGAGATCTGAGCATAACTGTGGGCGGCAGGGAAGAAGCTAATAGAAGGGATTTAATTTGAATAGTTTTTGTTTGTTTTTTAAGCCAACATCTGTGTGCTTACTACCTGTTGGCAGTTTATTGAATCCCCACCACAGTGCTGTAGGGGAGGTAGTGTTATCCCACTTTACTGATGGGTAAACAGAGGCCTAGTTTAAGTAACTTGCCTGATGTCTTGCAGCTATTAATTAAGTGGGGGAGGCATGTAGGAGGAATTAGAATCCAGTCTGTCTTGCTCTAAGGTCTAGTCTTGCCTCTTTACCTGGCTGCCTAAGTGAGACAGTCACCATTTGAAAGAAATATGCAAGGTGATTTACAAGCTCAACTCCTACAGTGATGATAATTTTGTATAAGATGTCATCCTGTTTGGTTGAGATTACCATTGTGATGTCAGTGTAGTTTAATTGCTAGAAAGCCAAGTAACTGATCTGTTATAGTAACCTTTTGTTTAGTCTGGTGCTTTAACCTACGGATTTGGGCATGGCCTAATTAATCAACATGATTGCTGGTCATTGTATTGTTAGGATGAATGGAAACTATCCCAAGGGAAAAGGATAATAAAACTTCTAACAATTAGGTGGTTATTGTGTTGCACATGCTATAACTGAATGTAAATCTTTCCTCCTCTCCCTATTTTTTAATACAGCAGTTCCCCCTTTTCCATGGTTTTGCTTTCCATGTTAATCATGGTCCAAAAGTATTAGATGGAAAATTCCAGAAATAAACAATTCATAAGTTTTAAATTGTGCACCGTTATGAGTAAGGTGATGAAATTTCATGCCATCCCACTTCAGGACGTGAATCATTCCTTTGTCCAGTGTATCCACGCTGTCCTTAAGTACAATAAGATATTTTGAGAGAGAAAAAGACTACTTTAGCATAACTTTTATTGCAATATATTGTTATAATTGTTCTATTTTATCATTAGTTATTGTTGTTAATCTCTTACTATGCCTAATTTATAAATTAAACTTGATCATAAGTATATATACAGAGGGTGCCAAAAAATATATACACATTTTAAAAAAGGAAAAAAAACTATAAAATTACACTGATGGTAACCACTTTGAGCACCTCTTGTAATTGCGGAAGTCAAACGTGACTTGTATTCATCTTTTGTTATCGGAATATATTGAATATTACAATTTTTATACAGTTTTTTCCTTTCTTAAAATGTGTATACATTTGTTTGGCACCCTCTGTATATAGGAAAAAACATAGTATATGTAGGGCTTGATATTATTTGAGATTTCAGGCATCCACTGGGGGTCTTGGAACATATCCCCTGCGATTAAGTGGAGACTACTATAATTGCCTGTTTACTGTAATGTAACTGGTGATAAAGGAACTTTGACATTCAGCCACTGAACTTTGTGAGTTGAAAATAGTAGGGCAGACAGTCAGAAAAAGTCTTGTGTATTGATTATAAAAGTTTCGATGTTCTAATTTATGTTTTTTAAATGAGGATAGTCTCAGGTTTACAACAGCAGAGTATGGATATGTATATACACATACATATGAAGTATATTAAAGATGCTTTGTTCTAGTTGTGCTACTGATCTTTTAATCTTATTTTTTCTCCTTTGTTGCATTATTCTACTGCTTTTCTAATCAAATATCTGGTGAGCAGTAGTTGATGTATATAGTTTTTATTCATATGTATCGTGTTTGTAAGGGTCCCTTGTTCCCACCTCTGCTGCGCTCCCTCCACTCCCCCCATTGGTTTGTGGAATGTAGACTGTCCCAAATCCTGAATTTGGCATATTGCTTTCTTGTGGTGATGTTCAGTTTGTTTCCCTAGCCTCTGTGTTTCCTGAAAACTGGTAGTTAGATTTAATGATTCATTTTAGTTTCAGGTTTACTTTTTTTTTTAAAAGATTTTTATTGGGGAAGGGGAACAGGACTTTATTGGGGAACAATGGTCAAATTGTTGTCCTTTCAATCTTAGTTGTGGAGGGTTCTGTTCGGCTTCAAGTTGTTGTTCTTTCAGTCTTAGTTGTGGAGGGTTCTGTTTGGCTTCAAGTTGTTATTCTTTCACTCTTAGTTGTGGAGGGCGCAGGTCAGCTCCAGGTCCAGTTGCCGTTGCTAGTTGCAGGGGGCACAGCCCACCATCCCTTGCGGGAGTCGAACCGGCAACCTTGTGGTTGAGAGCCCGTGCTCCAACCAACAACTGAGCCATCCGGGAGGCAGCTCAGCTCAAGGTGCCGTGTTCAATCTTAGTTGCAGGGGGCAGAGCCCACCATCCCTTGCGGGACTCGAGGAATTGAACTGGCAACCTTGTGGTTGAGAGCCCACTGGCCCATGTGGGAATCGAACCGGCAGCCTTCGGAGTTAGGAGCACGGAGCTCTAACCTCCTGAGCCACCGGGCCGGCCCTCAGGTTTACTTTTTAAGATAAGAGCGATTAATAGGTGATGCTCTGTGTATTTTCTATTGCTTCGTATCATGTCTGCTTATTCCACTGATAATGAACCTGCTTCCTCCATTGTAGTTTCCTGTTAACTTGTAGCCTCATGATTTTAACATCTATTGATGACTTTTCCCTAGATTCTTTATTTTATTAGGGATTGTAAAAAAAAATGGTGATCATCTAATTCTGTTATTTTTTCTACATTGAACATCTGGAATTTTTCTATAAAAAAAGAACTTTCTACCATCAATTCTTTTCCTTTTTTAAATTTTATTTTATTTTATTGGGGAACAGTGTGTTTCTCTAGCGCCCATCGGCTCCAAGTCGTTGTCCTTCAATCTAGTTGTGGAGGGCGCAGCTCACTGGCCCATGTGGGAATCGAACCGGCAACCCTGTTGTTCAGAGCTCATGCTCTAACCAACTGAGCCATCGGGTCGGCCCTCTACCATCAATTCTTTGCTTGCCTTCCAATACTATTTGTTCAAAGTCACGATAAGGGCTTGATTCCATTCCCTCACTGATGTATTCCAATGGTGATTGATACTTTTATTTTAAAGAGGAATATTATAGATGTAATGGATTTTAAAATATTTTGTAGTGTATTTATTTCACTATGGACTCTTGATTTCTTGTTTTATTTAACTGATTACAGTCCATTATTTCATTATTTGTTTTGATACTCAATTTTCCCCAGATTTAGCTAGTGGAAACCCCTTCAAGTTGGCTATTGTGTACTTTTCACGTGTCCCCCTCATTTTTTGAGTATTTTTTTACTTTTTGGCACAACAGAATATTACAGGCCTACCTTGTACTTTTCTTTCTCCTGCCCTGAAATCAATCTTTTATGCAAGAAGCTCTGTTGCTTTTAGTGGACAATGGAGTTTAGAAACCAGGATTTGAGAGCTCATTGCTGCTGGAGTGTTAACTGTTCCCAAGGCCTTTCAGTGGGCAGAGCTAAGGAATTATCTATACATAGACATGTATCTGTATGTAAACACATATGTACACACACGTACACACGCATACACACACACCGTGAGGTACACCAGTATTTCCACATTCCAATCTAATACTATAGGTTAACTCTAGTTCCCTCTTCTCCATATTTGTAAACTCCTTGCTCTGACAGGGAGAAACTTGGCTTCTATTATTGGCCAGCATGTATCCAATCTGTTGCTGCTGCCACACGGCATGGATGTCTTCCTTATCCCAGTCAGGCTCTAACACCCTGCATGGGGTCACCCAGGTTGTCTTCTACCGCCCAAAGTTCTTGCGTCCTTTTGACATGACCCTCATTAGTTGTTGTTTTAACTTTTTGTTTTGAAATAAATTCAGACTTTCAGAAAATTTGCCAAGAAACAAAACAAAGATGTTCCCCTACCTTTATCCAGATTTCCCGACTGTTGAAAGTTTTTCCATGCCTATCATTTTCTTGATCTTGCTCTTACTCTCTGGTACTCATGCGAGTGTATACATATTGTTTTCTGAGCCATTTGAAATAATTTGTAGATATAAAGCCCCTTTATCCATACATACACTATCATGTGTTTCCTAAAAACAAGGACATTCTCTAACCACATTGTATTTATCAAGAACAGAAAATTAGTCTTGACACAGTACCATTAGCTAATCTACCGATCTTATTCAGATTTCACCATCTGTTTCACTAATACTCTTTATAGCAAAAGAAAAGAGAAATTTGTTTTGTTTTTTTTTGGTCCAGTATCCGAGGATCAAATAATACATTAGTCTTCTTTTAATCTGGAATTGTTTTTCATTATTTGTCTTTCATGACCTTGACATTTTTGAGGAGTATAAACCATTTAGCTTTAAGAATGTCACTTGGCCTTTTCTGACGTTTCCTTATGACTAGATTTAGGTTGTACATTTTTGGCAGGAGTAGCCATACCTAAGTGATATTGTATTCTCAGTATATCCTATCAGGAGGCACATGATACGTAATCTTTCCAGTACTGATGTTAGTTTTAATTTGCTATCTGCCTTCATTAGTCTGTGATAGCTTGCCATCAAAGCCGTCTCTTTCTGGAATAACATGTTTCAGTCACATCTTTTACATTTCTTGACCCAGACTTGGAACCAGCCTTTTCTTCAAAGATAAGACCCCTGGTTCTTTTTGTTGAGATATGGTATTTGGAGACCACAATTTGTATGCGCTGGGTAACCTTTGCTGCTGTATTGTTATTGTTTCTGTGCCCTTTTCAGTGGGCAGTACCTGGAGATACACATTATTTTAAGAGAAAAAAAAGCATGAGTTCATATTGATATTTCAAATTCTAATGAAAAATTAAGTTTTATGTAACCCAAGAATTTTATATTGGTATCTCTTTATACTTACAATGAAATTCTTGATACCTAATGACATTAGCATTACAGCATTACTTACTTGCTGTATCTTAAAGTATACCTGTAATTGTTTTTTTTTAAAACCCAATACTAGTATTACTGCTAATAATCTGAGTTTTCAAGGTGGCCTCCACTTCCGTTTTCCACCTGAGTCTAGAACCAACTGAGAAAGATGAAGGAGTCCAGTGGAAGGTCGGAGTAGTATGAGCTTCACTATTGATAAAGCTGGGCTGGGGAATGTGGCACTTTACTTCTTTCCTTCCAAGCCTGGCCCTTGATACCTGTGTTAGTTTGCTAGTGTGGCCCTAATAAATTACCACAAAGGTGGATGGCTTAAAATGAGAGAAATTTATATTCTCACAGTGCTAGAAGCCAGAAGACCAAAAACAGGGTGTCAGCAGGGCCGTGCTTTCTGTAAAGGGGCTGCCATACCTTGACTGGCAGCCGAATGACTTGAGTCTGCCTCTGTTGTCACATGGTGTTCTGCCCTCTGTGTTTCTCTCTTCTCATAGGAGGACACTGGTCATATGGGACTAGCATCCATCCTAATCGAGTATGGTCTCGTCTTTACTTGATCACATCTGCAGAGAACCTGTTTCCAAATAGGGTCACACTTACAAGTATCGGGGGTTAGGTTTCAACATGTCTTTTTGGGGGACACAATTCAACCCATAACAATGCCTGACCAAGGCAGTCTGCAGAGCAGACACTAACTTGGCTCCTGTGAGCCCCCATGGGGTGAGCTGCAGCGCTGAGACTGAAAGGCCAGACCTCCCGCTGCCTCCGCTGGGGCCCGGGCTGGCCTCTGGTGAACTTAGCACAGGGAGCTGGAGTAGAGCAGGGTGCTACCTGCTTGGCCTAAGCTGCTCAGTTCCTGCAATCTCACTGTAGGAAAGGACACGTGAGCGAGGGCTGGAGAGGATGGGTGAGTCCTCATAGGAACCCTGAGGCGGCTGGACTCGCGGCCTCTTCTGACACTAGCACTGCTGGTGGTTGTGCCTTGGTTCATTTTCTTTCTAGCCTGCTGCATTATCTGCTTACCCCAAGTGCTGGGTCTCCCAGGGGCTTGCGCTGCACAGCAGATCCTGAAATAATCTCTTCAGGGGCAGTTGCAGTTAGCATAGACCAGCTCTGCGTCAGGCGTTGTCTAAGAAACTAATACTCCCGTGATGGGAGCCATCACGTTTTACTCTTTACAGAAATTGTTTAAATAACAGGACACAGGTCAGGAATACAGGTGTGCACAAGGACAGCAGTATAGGACATAGATTTGCATTTGGAGGGAAAGCATCAGCCTCAGGTTCTTATTACCAAGTAAAGACATGCTATTAGAATAAGGAGAGTAGGTGTTTTTCCTTCATGATAAGGTAAAATTTGCAGATAAGAAGCTTGGGAGAGATATTTATGTAAGTATGAATTAGAGCTAGACTTTTCATTTAATGAAAAAGATC
This sequence comes from Rhinolophus sinicus, assembly GCF_057876585.1. Lineage (NCBI taxonomy): Eukaryota > Metazoa > Chordata > Mammalia > Chiroptera > Rhinolophidae > Rhinolophus > Rhinolophus sinicus. Next base: position 53,483,764 of record NC_142516.1, read on the forward strand.
TTTAGTTCATTAAGGAAAACAAATTCTTAGGGTGCTTACTATAAATATGATTATTTGGTTTAGGTGGTCTCAAAAACATTGAAAGCAGCTCTGTAAAAGCAAAATAACCAAGTTATTATAGCATCACAGATATTGTTGTCACTCACTTTGGGGACTCGGTCTCTAAAGAGGTTGTAGCATTAAAAAATGACTATTACATCACCTTTGGTTGAAAATCATAGAGATGTTTCTTAAAGAAGAACAGCCCTTCTCTGACTAGGAAACATTATTTCAAGAGCATTTTAAACCTGCTTTCCTGCTTGGCTCAGATACATAAAGGTAAAAGAGGAAAAGGGGGGTCTGAGAATTTGATTCTAGCAGCATGGTTAAGTTTAATAATGATAAAGTGGGTTAGGAAAACTTCGAGGAACAGAAAACTTATAAACTCCCTTTTAAGGGTAAAGAACATAAGTGGGCAATGAAATGAAGATGGTTATAAATGTTGAAAATTGATTAATATCACTAGTAATTGAAGAAGTGCAGCTTAACACCAGACTTCTTTTTGCCTGTCATATTGGCAAAGATTTGAGTGGTGGGATTAACATTAAATTCTTAGATGCTTTAACATATTTAAAATGTTTTACACATATTTAAAATTTTATGATGATCGCATAATATTTATAGAATCAGTCTAAACCTTATGATTGAAAAAGGTGTAAAACATAAGCTACCTAGGTCTTTAGTATGTACCTGATTTATAGGTAGAACTAGTTTTCTGTAATCAAGGGAATAGTGATGCTAGGAAAAGGCAAAGTATATTTCACAGACCAGTTAGTAAACTAGGTCAAGGGCTGAAGTTTAATTCTGATTGCTACTAATTTGCTGCCTATTTTAACAGTCTCATTACTTCAATTTCTTGTCAGAGCCAATGTTTCGTTTTTTCATATAAAAAAATCTTGACTCCTCTGTTTCTCTCACTTGTATCAGGAAATTTTGTTCAGACTACATCTGCAATCTGACCATTTCTCACTGCTCGCAGCTGGTCCAAGTCACCATTTTTATCTTGCCTGGGTTGATGTAAATTTCCTCTGGTCTTTCATTCTTGTCCTTTTCTGATACAACAGCCAGAGTGATGACCCAGCTCACTACACTGCTTGAAATTCTCAAGCGTTTCCTTAGAAAGCCTTGTCATCTCCTTGAATGGAAATGCTTATTAGAGTATCAAGCATGGAATGTACGAGAAAGGGAAGAAGCCCAAGATTACTTCCCCTCTCATTCAGAGTAAAGGCCAAGCTCCTTTTCTCCCCAATCTCCTCTCTCACCCCCCACCTCCTCTCTCACCCTCATCTCCTCTCTCACCCCCATCTCCTCCCTCACCCCCATCTCCTTCATCCCCACCTCCTCTCACCCCCACCTCCTCTCTCACCCCCATCTCCTCTCTCACCCCCCACCTCCTCTCACCCCCACCTCCTGTCATCCCCCATCTTCTGTCTCACCCCCATCTCCTTTCTCACCCCCCATTTCCTCACTCACAATTCTGTCCTTTGCTTTACCTAGTTCCAGCTATACTTACTCATTTTCTCACTATTCTGTGAAGAGTCCAAGAGGCTCCTTGTTGTTGTCTCAGCCTAAACTGTCTTCCTCCAGATATCCGCTGATTTATTCCCCGCTTCAGGCCTCTGAAATGCCTTCCCCTGCCTACTCTGTGTAAAATAGCTTTCCCTCCTATTTGCGCTCCATCTGCTTACCCTGGTTTCTTCTGCTGCACTCCACTACTGGTAGGGTCTCGTTTCATTCCTTCCTGAGTGCCCACCCAACAGTTTGGCACTTAGGAATACTTGTTGAATGACTGGGTGGATTTCCAGTTCCTCCTTTAGTGGCTTCTTCCTCTGCCTGAGGAAATATGCAGGCTACTTTTATTCTTTGGCCAGGGGAAAAGTAAGGCTGCCTTCCCTGTACAGCTATTTCTACAAAGGTAATCTGGGAGCTTCTTCCCCTTTGTCACTGTGCAGAGTTTTATATTCTGTTATTCTTTACCAGTCAAGCAGATGAATCTGTTTTCCAAGTAACTTGTCTGTGTTTGGGACCAATGCTTTTCCTTTTTCCTGCATTTAGTATCATTTTATGGAACTACTTTAATAACGTTTTGGCATTTATTCCTTCATTCAGTTAGCAGTTATTACAGCAGATATAACGGGGCCAGAGTGGCTCCCAGGGTTTAAAAAGGTGGAGAGCCTGCGTTTCCCTCGGGGAGCTTGGAGTTCAGCGTGCGGTCGGCAGTGCCAGCCCCTGGCACAGGTGCCTGCTGCACGAGGAAGGCAGAGGGAGGTGGAAACAGGTGGTTTACCTCGGTCTGCTCCAGAGGGTTGGGAATCTCAACAGTAGGCAGGAGTTTGCCAGGGGAGGAAACAGGTAAAGGATGCCCCAAAAGGAGGGAGTAATTTGGACAAAGGCATAGGAGCTGTGCTTGTTTAGAGAAGCACAAACTGATGAGTGTTGTCGGGGTGTAAAGTCTCATACAGGCTGTAGTGGTGGGCAAGGCCACCATAGTTACTCAAGGGCTGATGTGGACGCTTCGAAAGGAGTATGTGTGTCCTGTACAGAGCTGAGACTATCGTCCTGCAGCCCATGGATTTGGCGCGTGTGTCTGTGTAAGTGTGAAGGGAGGTGGGTAGGGAGGTGGCCCAGAAAGTTTGTTTTTTGCGTGCCTCTTCCCTTTGGCAGGGGGAATACAGGATATTTTCTGTCATATAGCAATGGATATCCATGCAGAATATTTTCTCCTTTAGATTGTAAGTTCCAAAAGGGTGGCAGGGTTTAATTTTGATGTATATCATTTTCCTCACGTGTACTTTGTGAGACAGACGTTTATTTAAACTTTAAATGAGTGATGATTACCTCTTTATCTATATGTGTAGTCCTGATCTGTTTTAACCTGTTATTATCTCATGACATGTTTTCCCTTTATTTAATCCATCCCTCACTTCCCAGTTTCTTTCTTTGTCAGGCAGATTACATTTATTTTAAATAAACAGTACAAGGAAAGCTTTGTTCTGAGGGGATTTGTTGTTTGAGTTGTTGGATGCCAGGCAGTATTACTACACCTGTAAGTAGGATGGGGTGGGTGGGACTCCTTTCTGGGGCAGGTAAACTAGTGCTTCTTTCATCTTTGCATTCCCTCTGCCTGGCACATACTAGGTGTTCAGTAATTGTTGAGGAATCGTCCTGTTCATTGACAGCAGGATTAAAGTTTGTGTTTTTGTAACACACCTACTGCCTACTTTTCTCCTTTGATTCTCTATAATCTTTTCTTTCTAAGCCCCAGACAAATTAACTTCCCCTCTCCATACCTGTAATACTTCCAAGTATTTCTACTGCCACGGCTACTTTTTCTCTCATCTGTCAAACTCCTACAACTTCTTGTAAGTCTTAACTCTGCCCCTTTCTGAGTAACCCAGGTGGTTAGTGACTCCTTCCTGTGTACTGTTTTGTATTGCAGTTTGACCCCTAGAAAGTGAGAGTAGGCGATGAAGACAAAGCTTAGCCCTTCTTGGGTCTAGTACTTTAGCTTGGTGCCTGGCAATTTGATTGAATGGCTGACTGGAAATTATTATCGGAAAGCATGTTATGACAAGTGGAAACACACCTGAGTAAACTGTGTTGAGGATGTTGAACATTTTCCATGTTCTGTTCCACCCAGATTGGGCCTTTATACAGATGCGTATGTGAGAGTCTGTTTCCGAATGGCACGTAGGAACATCACCTGTGTAAACTTGCAAAGTCAGAAAATTCAGTCTTACTAGGAAGGATTTTGAGGAGGCCAGTGAGAGAATTAGGTCAGTGACTCAATCCCAGGAATAGGAGCTTGGGAGGAGTAACTAGAGGCAGTTTTTTTCAGCAGTCCAGGGAGAGATGAAGAATCATGGGTCATAGAAGGGAATGATAAGTAACTGAGAGTTCTTGGGGGAGCTGACATACAGGGGGGAAATGACCACCAGCCTTAACCGTGTAATAATTCACTGCTGACCATTGCATCATCTTCTCTGCAGAGACTGCTCCAGCCATCATGGAGGTGGCCGAGGTGGAGAGTCGTCTGAATCCCAGCTGTAAGATCATGACCTTCAGACCCTCCATGGAGGAGTTCCGTGAATTCAATAAATACCTCGCATACATGGAGTCTAAAGGAGCCCATCGAGCAGGGCTCGCAAAGGTGACTGTCCTCAGATCCTTTAAACCAGAATGGTCACTTGGCCTTTCATTTATGCTCTTAGTCTTCGTGATGTGGGAAGTTGTTTCTTCCAAAGGATGGTATTTGCAAAATCTTAGTTCTTGTTAATTCATATGGAGCACTTGTTTTTTTCAAAGAAGAATAACTATCTCATTTTTATTTTAACTCTTTATACTGTGTTTTTTTTTAAGCCAAAAATGATTCATAGAAACCAAAGAGAACCACATACAGTTTCAGAGGTGTGAGACTATTCATAACTTTCACCAGTTTCTCACAGGAGACAGTTATTAGCCTGAAGCTTAACCACTACTTGCCTCTTTGCTTCCCCTGACTCCTCTTCTTTCCTTGTTTTTTTTTTCTTTCTCTCTTCTTTTTTAATTTAAAGTATGCAATTCAGTGGTGTTTTGTGTATTCAAAGAGTTGTACAACCATCACCAATATCTAAATCCAGAACTTTTCTTTATCCCCAAAAGAAACTGTGCCCATTAGCAGTCACTCTTTATTTCCTACTGTACCTTCAGCCCTAGGCACTAATCTCCTTTCTTTCTCTTATAGATTTGCCTGTTCTATTTTGTTTTCAGTTATTTGTTCACCAAGTATGGAGAGTGCATACTATGTACTAGGCACTGTAGTATGTGTTCTCAGTAGCATATAGCGAGGTTGTCTATAGTCTCATCTGAAACTAATATACCGTGGAGGAAATAAAATGTGTAATATTCCCATATTGCTAATAAAAAGTAAGTTAATATTAGACTTGGCAGTTTACATTCAATTTTTTTTGAGTTAATACTGTCATTTGCCAGTTGTGTACCATGGGCCAAGTCACTCATCCCCTGACCCCAAGTGTCTTCATCTGATGAAGCTTGACCCAAATCTTTCACAAAAGCCAGTTGCAGATACATTATAGATCTAAATGTGAAAGACAAAGCCTTAAAACTTTTAGAATATAAAATAGAATGTCTTTATGCCCTGGAGTAGGAAAAATACTTTTAAACAGAAGATCAAAGCAGTACCCATAAAGGCAAAAATGAACAAATTGAATTACATTAAAATGAAGAACTTATGTTTTTCAAAAGATACCCTCAAGAAAGTTACAGAGCAAGTTATGGAGTGATACAAAATATTTGATACACATACATGTAAATATTTACAAATGTACTCATGCACACATACACATCCAAGAATAACCAGAATACATAAAGAATCCCTATACATTAGTAAGAAAAAGACTGACAGTGCAATAGTAAAATGGGTAAGAGACTTGAATAAGCACTTTACAAAAGAGGATATTTGTAGGACCAGTAAATATATGAAAAGGTTTCTTTAGTTTTGCAGATGCAAATAAAACCCCGGCTTGAGTACTATTACCTACCAGGAGGATTAAAATTATATTGAGCAACAATACACAGTGATGAGAATGTGTAGCAACAGGAACTCTCAGTCATTGCTGGTTGGAATGTGAATTGGTACAACCACTTAGGCAAAACTTTGGTAGTAACTGGTAAATTTGATCTACACATATCCCCTTTATAGTAATTTCAGGGTTATGAATGTCTGTGTATGTATGAGTATTTTAGAGAACCATGTGCGCATGTACAGCTGCAGCTGTGTACAACCATATTAATAGCAGTGTCATTTGCAATAGTCCAATAGTCAATAATTAGAAAAGAACCAAGTGACCACCTGTGGTCACCAACTTATAAATAAATATTTATATGAAGGGACACTGAGTAGGAATGAAATCAATGAACTTCAGTTACATAGTCCATCATATTTGAATCTCACAAAAATATTTAGTGAAATACAAAAGATAAGCCTCAAAGAATATATGTATATATGGATGACTACATTTGTATATAGTTCAAAAATGGGTGTTAAGGATGCATCCCCGGGCATAAAACTATATAGCCCAACAAGGAAATGAATAGCATAAATTCCATGATAGTGGTTACCTTTCAGGCAGAGAGGGGTATGTTTGGAAAAGGGCACTTGGAGGGCCTCTGGGGTGCCAGCAAGAGCCTGCTTCTGATACCTGGGTGGTGGGTACTTTGGTATGCTTTACAATAATTCACAAAGATACATATTTATGGTTATCTATTTTCTGTATGTGTGCTATTTATATTTTGCACTCAATTTAAAAAAAAAGTTGTCTTAAATAAAAACAACTTCTAAAGGTAGATAAATTCCAGCTAGAAATCTAAACTTAATTCATAACTTTGTCTCTTCTAATTTTTAATTATCTAAATATGTATTTGTGGTCTTAGTGTTTACTCGTCTTTCCATTATTAGTAATTAAGTGTTTAAATACTATGGGAAAACAGTGGTGGGCTAAGCTACCTCCTCTTACAGGCACATAAGAATTGATAGTTGACATCTTTTTCCTACTCCATGTTCAGTGACATCATGTTGGTAAGCTCTAATTGGCCATGGTGGTAGTAGTTACCATGGTAACAGACAAAAGGTACAAGTCAAGGTTTCCCCCATCTTCCCAGAAAGCTGGTTGTTAAACATTTACTAGCACAACACTCTGCTATTTGCCATATTGTGTGAGAGGTATTAAAGAAAATAATATTGACTAAACAAATATTTACTTATTTTTCTTATTAATATAAATAGTACTTGACCTTCAAAAGTTATTTTACTCGTCTGTGTGTCTCTCAATTTTACATTTAATTGAGAGGTTAACAGTATCAACTAAAAAGTGAAGTTAATACGAGTACAGTATTTGATACAGTGAGTACTCAATACATTTTACTGCTTAAAAAACGGTATCAGTAAGGTGAATATTTGGGAGAATGTGAGCATTTCCTGTAATGTGAATCTTCACAGTTCTTTTACATGTTTGTCATAGAAATGCTGACCAATTCTTCCCTTGTATTCTGTTGGAATATGAAAGCTAAATAACTACCTGGAATATTTTCAAGATAACATTTTATTTTATGTTTAGGTGATTCCTCCTAAGGAGTGGAAGCCAAGGAAGTGCTATGATGACATCGATAATTTGCTCATTCCAGCACCGATTCAGCAGATGGTCACAGGGCAATCAGGACTGTTCACTCAATATAACATCCAGAAAAAAGCCATGACGGTGAAGGAGTTTAGGCAGCTGGCCAATAGTGGCAAGTGAGTGGCTTCACTTTGCAGTTTTTATTTCTTTCAAAGATGTACATGGACATGACCAGAAACCAAGTAGACAGAGGAGCTTGTAGTGAAAATGAAATGAATCTCCTGCACAATCTCTTGGAATCTAATTTAACTGTTTTCTGTTCTTCAGGTTGTTGCCTACTTACATTTAATTTACTGCTAAGAAAATTATTCCTCATGCTATCATCTCATTCATAGTATCTGTAAATGGGGTTTTAAAAAATCTTCACTGCCATAAGTTTTTTTATTATGCTCATGATTTATCTTTGTTAGACAAGTTTTCTTCTTTGTGTGACAATGTTTAAATCTTAAATGATAAATTACACATATTAGAGAATGAATAATTTAAAAAGAAGATCCTTGAGTGACTTAAAGGGCCACCGTTATTATGTTAGGTGCCAATTGCGGATTGAAAATATTAAAAAACAAATGTTACGTTGCTGCTGACATGTACTATGTAGTTAGGGCTACAATGGTTGCATCTGTACTGAAAATGCACATTGTTTTTTCTTGTCATTATTCTCTAAACAATATAGTATAACAACTATTTACATAGCATTTACATTGTATTAGGTATTATAAGTAACCTAGAAATGATTTAAAGTATATGAGAGGATGCATGTAGGTTATATGCAAACACTACACCATTTTATATAAGGACTTGAGCATCTGTGGATTTTGGTATTCGTGGGGGGTTCTGGAACTAATTCCCTGTGGATACTGAGGGATGGCTGTAGAGTATACTTGTATTTGGTTAAAGATTTAAAAAATATTTTGAGAGCTGCTATGATTAATTTTCTGCTTCTATTATTGATACTTTCAGCAAAGTGTTTTCCTTATTAGTCAAAATATGAAGTTTCTTAGAATTATTTAGGAATCTTAAGAGTATTCAGGTATCTATGACAAATGCATTTGTATATTTACCTGTTAGATTTGACAACATGAGCTGCTTGTGATATTTTCATTTTGATAGAATTTTCTTTAGAAAGTGATTTAAATGAAATGGGTGGGGAGAATCTTAAAATTGTCTTACTATTTATCCTTTTCTTCATTTACCTTTTGCAGATATTGTACCCCAAGGTATTTGGATTATGAAGATTTGGAGCGCAAGTACTGGAAGAACTTAACTTTCGTGGCACCCATCTATGGCGCAGACATTAATGGGAGCATATATGATGAGGTATAGTTATAATATGATAGGCTTTGTAAAGGATCATTTTATGGCACTATTTTTGTTACCATTTTAGGTAGTTAGCAAGTAGTCATTTGTGACACTTTGTGTGGTTCATAATTCCTCACAGGACAAGAGGAAATAAAGACACATTGGTGGGATTTCAGCAGCTGGTAATTTTCAAATTGAAACCAGCTAATTGTACAAATACCTGATTGTTCAGCAGTAATATACTGTGTGGCTCTCTGACTAATCTTTAAATTATATTATATTTTCTTTGAAAGAAAAACTTATAAAAATATTTGGAAAACAGGAAATATTATCCATAATACAATATTGAGGCAAAAGCAGTATTTTAGTATTCTTCCAGTCATTTCCCCCTTATTTAAAAAAGTTGTATTTGAACAGGCTTATATTCTCCTTTTTTTTCAGACAGATTATGAGTTTTTTTTTTTTTTAGAGAAGCACATATTATTAGTCTTTCCAGTTACTTTTCATGAGAACATAATCCGCTAGATACCATCTAATCCTTTTTGTCTCTACCCGATACTTGTAAACCCTATTTCTAAAAATCTTTCCTTTTTGAAACCTTTTAATCCCTCTCTCATTGTTGTACTTTGAAAAATTTCTTGCTTAACAAAAGGTTGAAGTAATGCACGGAACACCTGGTACCCTACACCCAGTTTTACCAGTAGTGAATGTTTGGCAAATTTGCTTTATGTTTCTCTGTTGCTCTGTCTTTGTCTCTGTCTCTCTGCTGTAACATTTGAAAGTAAATTGTAGACATTATGACAGTTCACCCTTAAATACTTCAGCATGTGTCTATTAATTATAAGTCAATTTAACATTTATGTAATATCATCTAATATACAGACCATATTCATAGATCCTTAATTGTCCCAGGAAGGTTATTTATAAACTGCTTTTTTTCTCCCCATTTGAGGGAACCAGTCAAGGACATTCCCATATAATTAATAAGTGACCTATAGGGTGGTACTTAGAGGCTACATGAATATCTTTTTTCCCAATAGCCTTTTGGTGAATTTACATCCATTGATAATCCTTGATGGAGTCAATTATTAAGTATTTTGAAACCTTTTATATTTTGAAATATAAAACAAGCAGGAAAGTGCATAAAACATAAACTTAAAGCTTCATGAATTATTGTAAGGTGAACACCTATGAGTATGTACCATCACTGACATTAGGGAAAACATTACCTGCACCCCAGAGTTCCTACATGCCCTCTTTACCTGTCATACTCTGTCCCCTTCCTCCAAGGATAATCATTCAGACTATATGGTAATCACTTCCTTCTTTTCTCTAAAGATCTTGTCTGTTGTGTCTCGTTTCTGAATTTTATATAACTAGAAGAGTCATTCAGTATGTATTCTTTTATGTCTGCCTTCTGTCATACCTTATTACATTTCTAAACTTAATACATTGTGTATACCTGTAGTTCATTTATTTTCATTGCTGTATATTATTCTATTGTACGTATGCACCAGTTTATTTATTTGTTACGCTACTAATGATAATTTTGGTTGCCCCTAGTTTAGGCTTTATGCTCAAAACTTCTGTGAATGTTTTGCACATGTTTCCCAGGGTATGGAAGCATGCATTTGTATTGGGAGTATGCCTAGGAGTGGTTATAAGGTATGTGCCTGGGTGTGCTTTAGAAAAAAACTGTTTTCCAATTCACACCTTCTATAGCAATATTTGCGAGTCCTTGTTGCTCTCATTCTCTGTGAACTATTATCGTCAGTCTTTTAATTTTAGCTACTCTGTTGGGTGCACGTAGTAGTATTTTCTTGTTTTAAATTGCGTTACGATTTTTCCCACTTATTTTCAATGGCTGTTTGGATTTCCTCTTTATCAAAGTGTCTATTCAAACCTCTTGTACTTTTTTCTTTTGTGTCATGCTTTTCTTTTTGATTTATAGTTTTCATACATTTTGGATATGAGGTAGTGTCACAATTTCTGTTTTTCTGTATGCATTTCCAGTTATTGAACACTGTTATTGAAAGGACCGTTCTTACTTTTGAATGTGGACTGGGTATTAGATGATATTGTGGAATTACTGTTGTCCTATTACATGTAATGATGGCATGGTGGATATATATATGTATGTATGTGTATATATATATATATATATATATATGATGGTGGAGATACATATACATATATATGCATATATATATGTGTATATATATATACTTTTTTTTCTTATCAGTTGAAGATGCACACATGAAAAATATACAGGTGAAATTACATGGGGTCTGGGATTTGTTTTTAAGATATTTCATAAACTAAAATGGAATGGATATAGTTGAATGCAAATTAACAAAATATTGGCAATTGAAGCTAGATGATAGATTATATGATGTCTTAAATATGTATGTTTGGAATATTAAAAATAAAAGTTAAAAAAAGAGAAAACATCCTTTTCCATTTTCCTTTTGGATTTTTAGTAGTACAAATAACTTTTGTATTGAGAATTTTTTGTTTATTAATAAGATAGTACGTGCCCATGTATGAAAAATGGAAAAATAGGGAAAATATGCAGAAAAAAAATAAAAAATTACTTATAAACTTACCAAACAGGAATAATCATTTTATGGTTTCCTTTTGGCTTTTTATCGTGTGTGTGTGTGTGTGTGTGTGTGTGTGTGTGTGTATTTGTGTATTCTTGTTCTTGCATATGTGTATGTATTTCCCTACTAAAGAGCTGAGGAGGTTTTAACAGTATTTTGGCTTCAGAAGCATTTTCAGTATTGGTCTCCCGAGGATCATTTCTGTATATTCTACCTCCAGCCATTTCTAAACAGCCAGTTTCAAATTATACCTTGTATTAAGTCGTTGCTATTTCAATTGCAAGTGTATTCTTATTGATTTATTCTCTAGTGATAATGAATCTCTTTTAAGTTTAACATGTTATGGTTATTTTACACTTGCGAAAGTGACTGCTTCTGTAAGTCAACCCTATAGAACATAGCACCTCGTCTTATTAAACTAGCTTCTGGGGGATTTTCATTGGCATGGGTGAAGGCATGTAAATACTGTTGCTATTTTACAATTGAGGCCCAGAGAAGTTACATCGCTTTTCCAAAGTTCTGAGGCCAGCAGAGGGGCTGCCAAGTGCGCTTCTTCCACACACCAGTTTTAAGGAAGCAGTTATGTATAGTTGTGGAAATGTGTTAAACTAGGTCAAAGTCAGCTACCAGTTTCGCCTGAGCTGATGGTTTATTTTGTGCCTCCTCTGTAGTTCCTTCCCTGTGGTATCCTGGCAAGCTTTCAGGATTCTGAAAGGAAGACTGAGCTGAGGAAAATCATTTGGATCCGGGGCTGAGAGGTTGCACGCCCAAGTGCTCTAAAATAAAATGAAACTTGGCCTAAGTTATTTCTTTCTAACCACCCCTTGGGATCATTGAGTTCTTTATTCCTTTTTCCATATGTAATTAAGAGTTGGAAGCACCATGTTTGGGACGATTTTCAGAACAATTGACATAAAACTGCCCCGAACTAGCTTTCTATATTTGATTGTGAAATAACAGCTGGTATTAGCCCAATGGACTTTGGTTTGCTATGATTATCAATTTACTGCTGGTGTTTGAAAATTAGCTTCAAGGAAACATTGATTTTAGACAGCAGATTTGAGTAACTTAAGTTATTAAAATCCAGTGAATAAAATCCACTGGTTTGTAAACATGCAGTTTTAAAATATCCTCATCATTTACAGGCTTGGGAGCCAGGAATCTGTCACTTTGGTAGGACCTACAAGGCATAGTATTTCATGGAATTCTTGGAGGCTCTGCCGGAGCATTTAGTAGCTTCAGAGCTGAGCTGACATTTTCAGTGCTTTTGTAGCATAAAGAAAGTCATGAGAGAGATGTTGTAAACTGCTGCTGGTAAACAAAACCAATCACACTAAAGACATCTCAATGCAGACAAACAAAAAATAACTTGTAGTTGCCTCCTTGAGGTAGATGGAAAGTAACAAGAAAAAAGGGTGCATTAAAGAGAGATAAAGAGTGAGTGGAAGAACAACCCGTAACTGTCAGGAAAATTCAAAATCATCGCAATGAAAAAAAGCCCATGTATTGTTTTGCTCTTTACTGTTGTATCCTTGCATTGTTTTACTGTTCAGCTCAATATTTAAATTGTGTTGGGAACTGGCTTGTTATGGTTCATGGCATTATTTTGAAAGGGGTTATAGTTATCAAATTGCGGTCCCCCTAATTTCTGGTTATGGCTGTTTCCTTTAATCTTAAAAGAATGATTGAAAAACCATAGCACTTTTTCTTTCTTTTTCTTTTTTTTTTTTTTTTTTTGGTGGGAGTGGGAGTTCTTTGAGAGGGTGTGGGGAGGTAAAAGAAATTGTTGGTGCCGGGTACAAAGATGGATAAGGATCGTTGTTCTCAAATAATTTCCAGAGGGGTTAAGGGGCAATAAGGTGTAATGAACTTGGCCATAAGGCAAGAATGGGGTTCCATGGAGCTTGGAGGAGAGGCACTTAGAGCAGTTTGGCACTGAAGGAAGACTTTCTGGAGGAAAGGGCTATCTGAACTGGGCCTAGATGAGTAAGTTCGAGTTAAGTAAAGGACGGAGAGGGGAGGATAGTGCAGGAACTGGGTAAATTTGAGGGTAAGGCCACACTTAGTAATCTCTGTCCTGTTGCTGAATTTGGAGGCTTTTAGCTGCACTGGGCGTGAGGAAGGTGAGGCAGACATAGGCTAATGGCTGTGGGATCAGCCTGAGGCTGGAGACAGGGCTCCGGGCCTGGGCCCCCATGGTGCCGTGGCGGCCTGTCCTGCTCAGATGTTTGTCTTGTGGTGTCAGGCAAGGAGGTCTGCACAGGAGTTGGGGAAGCGGGTGTTCTTGAAGGACTACTTGAGAACAATTGGCCTTGATAGTAAAGCGGGAAGGGCCTGCAGATCCCAGGGTATGAGTGTTGGCCCCTGGTTCATTCTGCTGCTGCTTTCAAAGCTTGATTTTATTGGGAAATACTAAAAAAAGCCTGTCAACATCATAGGCAGTAGCCTATGGCAGCAGTAGCAGTAACATAATTTAAACAAACTACTATTTTTTTAAAAACAAAATACCAAGACTATCAAAGGCATGCAGTGACAAAACCCAACCTTTATATCTATGATGCAGAGCAGGGCTTGGCAGTCAGATTCTGCCTGTTGCTTTTCTTTGTAAATCAAATTTTATTGGAGCATAGACTTACTCATTTACATATTATATATGTCTTTTTTTTTGCCCTGCAGGCAGAGTTGAGTAGTGACAGAGAATGCATGGTTCACAAAAGCTAAAATATTTACTGTATGGCCCTTTGTAGGCAAAGTGTGCCAACCCCTAATATAGAGACATAATTATTTGCTCTCGGGAATGGATGCTCAAAACCTTTTTGAGGTCGATGGGATAAAATTCTGAATGTTCTCAGGAGAATGAAATTCATATACTTTGACTGCTTTGATACCTAGAGGAAATGAAATTGAAATGTGTCTTGATGTCAGGAAACTTCTATAATTAAAGGAGTTCCTGAGCTTAGAAGTAGCGCCACCTGTGTTTTTGGGTGGCCCTATGTGATTCCTTGATAACAGTAACATTTGCATAAGAGTCCTAAGATCTCTACTTTTTTGTGTTATGTTTCACTAGTTAGCCTTTGCTAACTGTACATTTATAAAGTTAGCCCTTTGTTAAAAGAAGCGTGGGTCTTTCTTTAGGACACAAACACACAAAAACGAAGATACAAAAGAGAAACAGAGAGAAGAGTCCTATAACTGTGTGGGATGATTTGACTTGGGTAAGGGACATGATCGTTAGCAGGTATCTGTAGGAAATAACAGAAGGTAGAACATTTCTGGGGTAGCTAATAACCACGTGCACTTTCGCAGACCTTTGAAGGCAGAGTGCATCTCTTTGCTCTGTGTATGAGAGCTAAGAGGCATCAACATTATTTACTTACACTAGTGCAGTGCAGAGTGAGTCATTCAGGCTTGTGTTTTATGCTATTTTGGGCTGCATTTCTAGTAATACCTGTCATATAGTATAATGGTGATCCTCATAATGACGATAGATAATGGTTCATTGAACCGAGGTTTGCAATGAAGTTCTATATGCTTTACTTAGGCTGGTGATTATCTTCCTATTCCTTAATACTAGAAGGATCTCCAAGAGTATGGTCAGATTTCAAGAGTCTTTGCAAGATTTTCCCTTAGTTGAGTGGTGACAGCCCCTCCCGTAAGCCTCACCCACCTCCACTATCACCCAGGCTTTCTGGTTTGAATGCGTCGTATCATTACAGGCAATGCAGTGTGCAGCGGCCCTTGGGAGCTGATGTTTTCAGAGTAGTGCGGCAACCAAGAGTGTAGCTTATCCTCATCATTATAGTTCCCACTTAAGAGCACTTTAGCTCTCTGTGGATGCTTTATGACCAGGTACTTCTTCTTTATGACCAGGTACTTCTTTCTTCTGAAATAAACCTATGAGATGGCATTACATTAAGATTGAAAATTTCCTTTGTGTGTTGCCATCTTTGATGATAGTTTTCTGCAGTTCACTGGAGGAAAACAGCTACATCTCACAGTGAGGGGAAGCTGCTTCGCCCAGGATCTATAACTTGTGCCACATCACTATTCTTAAGTCTCCCAGATTGGTGTTGAAACTCAGCTCCTTCACGGAATCATGTTCTTCCCCTTTTGCAACTACCTCCAAATACCCAAGGGTGTCCAGCACCCTCTCCTGTACCAGCCCGGGACTCGGTGGTCACCTATCCCGAGACTGGCTATCAGTCCATTGCACAAGGAATTTGTCTAATTTTTGAAATATTGTGTTGGCTTAAGTTACAAGGTTAAGCTTTCCAGGAACAACATTGCTCTCTTCAGTAGATGGAGACATGTCAAGATCATGCCTCGTGCTTCCCTCCCTCCATATGTGTTGTCACCTCCAACTCTTTCTAATGTGTGGCCTTTTATGCTCACTGACCTTCTTCTTGGGCGTGTTCACTGTCTCAGAAGATGTTTTCCCTATATAATGATGGGAAGATGACAGCAGTGATGCCTAATACATTTAATGTGGGCACAAGGTATAACCGTGTTGGAAGAATAGCTGAGGTGCAAGTGAACTGCCGCCTACATTCTTTTACCTGGATTTGTATACAACTGAAAGGATTCTGTGGGTGAGTATTCACAGTCATTATAGAGAGTTTTGGATTCGCATAGTGAATTTTGGGTAAGGAAATATAGTTGTTACAAGAAATATTTGGAAAGTAAGTACAGAAAGTGAAGGGTACCTGTATTTATGTGACTATTTCTTCTTCAGTAGACTCTGAGTTCAGTGATGGCAGCTACCATTTCTTAGAGGTTCTCTAGCTCCTATCATGGTGTCTGCTGCAAAGAATGCAACTAAGTAATTACAGAATTGATGAGTGTGTGACATTGGAAAAATACTCTGAGGCCAGATTATGGAGTTCCCTGAATGTTTTTGGTAATTATTCTGTACATCTTGAAGAACCATTTAAGATTGTGTAATGGGGAAGTGATAGGATCAGAATCATACTTTGAAAAGTGTTATCAGACAATGGTCTGCAAACTGGACTTATCACAGCAAGAGGCTTAGAAAGTGCCTTGAGGAGGAGGAAGAGAGATGGGTTAGAGTGATCTTCTCTGGTGTGTGTGTTTCTGAACACTAATACCCTGAGATAGTGGTTTTCAAATTGTTTGGTCTCCGGACCCCTTTAATTTTTTAGTAGTTTATTGTGGACCTCAAAAAGCTTATCTTTATGTAGATTATGCCTATCCTCATTATATTAGAAATTAAAACTAAGAATGTTTAAAGTATTTATATTTAATTCATTAAAAATAACTTATTTTTTTGATAAAAATGACTACATTTCCCTAAACAAAAAATTTAATGAGAGGAGTGACATTATTTTACTTTTTTTTTTCTCCAAATCTCTTATGTCTAGCTTAATAGACGAACTCTGGATTCTTGTCTCTGCTTCTGTACTTAATCTGTTGTGGTATCACGTAGCCTCTGGAAAACTCCATCTTATGTTCATGTAAGATTGAGGGTGAAAAAGGCAAATACTGCCCTGGTATAATGAGGAAAACAGTTCTGATGCCACAGACCCTTTGATGGGCTCTGGGTGTCTCCCCGTGGTCCCCAGATAATACTTTGAAAACCGCTACCTTAAGATATTTAGCAAAAGATTCATTCTCTGATCTCACTCTACATAGGTGATGTAGGGCCCTTGCGGCAAGGTGAACGATTCTTGTTTACTGACCTTCAGGTATCGCATCCTTGGTACGTACCTCAAATACCTAATCATATCTGGAGATGGTGGTTCTCAAACTGGCAGCCATGGGATTCTTTGGGGAACATCATGCCATATGTTCTGAGATATAATTCAGGAAAAATTTTACAAGCAGAAAATGGACTTAGGATGTGAACTCAGGCACTGCATCTGAGAATGTATAAAATGTTTTAAATTATATTTCCAAGATTTTCCTTTATTATCAATTTGCTAGTTTATTACTTGTGTCATCGAGGTATTTATTAATAGACAATTGATAGAAAATTCAAAACAGTTTGAAAAACACTGGCGAACTTCAAGACAAAAATATAACGTCTTATACTTTATATTTCTTCTTGAGAGCCCAGGAAAATTTTTTTTTTGGCCATGCATGTACTAGGTGGATGGGTGTGTGTATGGGGCCCTCTTTCTAATTTCCATTTTCAGTTTTCTTTATAGTCTGTGATGACAAATATATGAATTTTTAAGGTAAAAATTACCTTTTGTTAATATAAATGTTAAATATAAAAAAATTGGTATTAAGTAAGAGAAAATTGAAATCGCTCATAATCCTGGCATTCAGAGACACTATATAGCTGTCAGAGAAATTTAGTGCATTTCTTTCTAATGTTTTTTCTTGATTTAATGCTTGATAATTGTATATTTTTAAAACAGATGTGGTATCCCAGTGAGCATAGTTTGGTCTTTTCTTTTCTCCCTCCCATGTAAACACATTGTGAATGCTTTTCCATGATAATAGATGTTCTTCAACAGGTGATTTAATATTTATTTTATCTGTCTTAATTTTATTGGTAGGATGGTTTTCTTAGATAGAGGATAGCAGATGAATCTAATGTGAACAGGGTTGCAGGCAGGCTGTGGAGGCACGGAGGGCATGACAGTTCCTGGTCTTGTGTGGGTCAGTGTGGGGTAGTTCACAGTCTGTAATGGGGTGGCCAGGTTGTTGCTCACCTGAGAGACTGGCAGTTTGCCACATACACTGACTACCTGATGTCTTGCCTTTTCTTTCCAGCTTCTTGAAATAGGCTTTATTAAACAGTACAGAACACTTGACCCATTTACTTATATAATCAGGGCCTCTAATCCCTAGCTGTGATTTTCAGGGATGCTGTGTCTTTGCTTTAGAGTCTTCTTCTATAAAGGCAAGAAGCTCTCTGAGTTTCCTCCCAGTTTAATAATGTTTGCTTTATAATCCGCAACATTTCTTCAAGAAGGTGAAATGAATTCTTTGATAGGGAATTTTTATGAGTTTTAGATTTCTTTTGTATTAGAATTTTGTCAAGATCCCCTTTACAAAAAAATCTGTTGGCTGACGCCTGGGAATCTTTTCATACCAAGACTTTTTTAGTCTTACTAGCAATGAGGTTTATAAGATGCCTTTTTTTCCTCTTCCCGCAATTGGGTAGCTTAATACTTTCATCCACCAGATGGTGCCCTTGGACAACAAATACACGCGTATCTGTGGGTTTCCAATGAGGCAAAACAGTTTCAACTGTTTGAGTCACCAGGAGAGTTCCTTTCTATTTTGTATTTTTATCATGTCAGGTTATCATTTATCCTGAAATAAGAAATGATTTGAAGCCAGAACACTAACTGTGTATGTAATTTTCACATCCAAGGTAAAATGTCATTATTCTAGACATGTTTTGGTGCAGAGCAAACTATTGGCCTATAGGAACGTGGCTTTTAGATTTCAGTTCTGTGAAATAAAGCTTATAGTTAATCAAAACTCAGTATTTGCCAGCATGTTATGGCTCATCTTCAGTGAATGACGTCTTAGCCTGCGTGATCCCCAACTATGCCATCCAGAAAAGGGAGGTGATGGTAGTTTTATTCACATTGCATCAGGAATGTTCCATCAGTCTGGAAGCTATGTTTTCTGAGAGGTATTGCCAGGGAATTGTTTGTTGATGGAAGAGGGTGAAAGCTCAGGTGCAGGGTGACCTCAGAGTACATGGTTACTGCACTCAAGTGTGTTGCATGTGAGAGGGTTAGGTGGGACCACTGTGGGGAGAATCAATATTGTCTCTGGAAGAACTTTTCTAAAGAATAACAGCTGCCTCAGAACAGATTGGGCTGCTCTTGGGATAAGGAGCTACTGACCTTGGACTATTCATGGGAAAAATGGTCTGATCTTATGTTGAAAATGACTTAGAAGAAATTTGGGTTGGATAGAACTGATCATTTTTATTTCACCTCTTCTCTTTACCTGTCCACTGGTAAACCTCACCATTCGAGCATACTTAGGTGTTCAATAAAGTGCTACATTGGTAAACCAACAAATGTATGTGGAGCCCCATGCTGAGTGGTTATGGGAGTGTGAGAAGCCTTGGGGATATCATGTGTTTGCCAGTGTAACGTGCTTACTAGTTAGCTGGAGAGTCATGAATGGTTTCCTTAAGGGATAAATAACATGTACTGGGCAGACAAGGTACCCCGGGGATGGTAGGAATATTATGTACCATAGGAGTGTAAAGAGGTTAAGCTTCTGGGGACTTGCACAATCCCTGAGGTTGTGGTGAGAATTCAGGGTACCAGTCGGCATCATACTTGAGAGCCACTGTGAGGAAAGAGGACACTAAAGTTTTCTTTTTCTTTTATTTATTTATTAAATTTTATTGGGGTGACAATTGTTAATAAAGTTACACAGATTTCAGGTGTACAATTCTGTATTACATCATCTATAAATCTCCTTGTGTGTTCACCACCCAAAGTCAGTTCTCCTTCACCATATGTTTGATCCCTTTTACCCTCATCTACCACCCACTTCCCCCCTTACCCTCTGGTAATTAAGTTTTCTGAGGGTACTGGGTGGTCAGTATGCTTGGTGGGTTGGATATCTGTGGGAAAGTGTTAGGAAAACAGCAGTGGGAATTACTGAAGGGTAAAGAACATGAAACCCAGAGGTGAGAGAACAGAGTTTTAGTGCTGAATTTGGTGGTGATCATAAAATCATTGATGATTTCACGTGGAAGGAGTCTTGGAGATCATCTGTGGGAGCCAACATATTTATAGTTGAGGAACCTCAGACTGAAATACTAGGATCTATCCAAGATAAACTCACTTAGTGACAGACTGGGAGACCCCTTTTCCCATTCTCTTTCTACTATTTTAGACTGTCCCCAGGAAGGATGTTGAGAACTTTGAGCTATGTTGTATACTCTGAATATCTTCATCTTTTGGATTACTATTTGCCAGTGTCTTCACTGGGTGCTAGTATCTTCAGAAGCAAGCTTCTTCTGTTCCCACAGCAGCTGTGGCCTTGCTGGCAGGTTTACACAAGGATTTTGATAAGGAATGTATATTTGAAGCCCAGCTCCCACTTTGGTCCCATTTAAAAAAAAAAGGAAGATGAAGGTAATCTAGATTTCATCTATATTACAATTTTTAGACAGGGAAGCAGGTGTTTTTTTCTTTTTTTTTAAAACAGGGAATTTATAAATAGAGTAGAAATATTCAGATAACTATTGTCAAAAGGAACTGTTGATCCAAACTTTCTACTTCTAGAATCTATTTTAGAAATGATCAGAAATGATCAGTGTTTATGCACCAAGATTATTTTCTAGGTTTTTTTTCTACATTAAAGCAAAGAATGTAAGACAACCTATATATCACAAAGGAAAATAATTATTCAAATTGCTATAGACATAAAGTAATGTGTGCAATAAAATAAATGTTAGGGAAATGTTCACAATTCAATAAGTGAATAAACCAAGATTACTGTGTGTAGAAATATTCCCAAGATCTTGAAATGCCCACGCTGTATTGTATAGTTATTGTACTGTATTGTATTGTATTGTATATAATATGTATTATGTATACTTCCCTCATAAATCATCTGTTTGACCATGGGAAGAGAGTGGCAGGTCTGGCTGAGATGGAGAGGTTGGGGAGCTGCTTCCACACACCAGCTTCTTAGTGTGGATTCCTCAAAATAAGTCCCCACTTGTCAGTGGGCTTTTGGGGTCACTAGATCAGAGTTAGAGCCATGAATTCTAGGAGTGTGATTCTAATTATGTTCTAATTAATTAAAAAAATTTTTTTTCAGTTAGCATAATTACTTTTTTTATTAGTTTCAGGTGTACAAAGTAACGTACTAGACATTTACACGCCTCACTAATTAAAAACAATTTTTAAAAATTAAAGTTTATATATCATTAAAATGATAACATGGTTTTCTCTTATTTGCAGGTTTAAAGTTTGCTTTAAAAATAAAAACAACTTATATTCCAAATGTTCTACAGTGAGAAAATATAGTTTAATATTCAGGAAAATTATTGTTTGTTTTCCTTTTTTCATTGAAGGAATAATGTTCAGCCTATGTTTATGATCCAAAATTTACATTGTGAAGAATGAAAATGAAACCATTGGAAATTCCTTAGGTGGTTTTTCTTTATGAAGAATGAAAGGAAAACTTAACACGAACAGCCCTCTGCCAAGTGTTATGAGAGTGTGTTAAATCTCAAAGTGCCTTACGTGAGAAATAGCAACAAGAGAGAAATGAAGCAAGGTGGAAAATAAACAACGGGGAGAAACACAAGAAAGGTAGATAGAGTCCTCTTGAGGAATTGCAAGAACCTGGCATATTCTTTATTTAAACTGGGATTTTCCTGGAATTAGTTGTTATAAAAAAGGCTTAAGTTCAGCCCATACTTTGGTACCATTTAAAACACAAGTGGCTTCCATTTTTTCTCTAGTGGGAATATAGTAGTGTCACAGATACTGATATGTTACTTTCTTAATATAATCCACTAGAGAATAGGGGAGGTTGGGACCTACAGATTTGGTTACTAAAGAGGAAATGGATCAGTCAGATATTATTTTGCTGTCAGGAATAGAGACCTTAAAATCAATGGCCAAAACAAATTAGGTCTTTAATTTTCATGTAAAAATTTACGGCAGGCAGTTTGGGGCCAGTGTATTGGTTCCATGATGTCATCATAGATCCATACTCCTGGCAATTTCTTCTGCCATCCGCACTATGCGATCCATACCCTTGTGCTTTCCTCGTGGCTGCTCGAGCTCTACTAATCACGTCTGCATGTCTGGTGGATGGTACAGGAGGAAAAAGGAAGAGTACAGAGGACCTGTGCCTGCTGAGGCAGCCCCTTCAAAGGTCTCTCCTGGAAACCTTGCCCAGTGGTGACCACTTACACTTCATTGGCCAGAACCATGATGTACCATGACTAGCCTTAGCTGCAAGAGAAGCTGGCAGTGCAGGTTTTATCGCTACATTGTTCTTTCAATTCAATGGAGTTCTAATAGTAAAGAAGGTGAAACTCGATGCTATAAACCTAGGCCGTCTCTGTCATAAAAGTTTATTATAAGATACAATGATTTTGAAATACTGTGTTATATTGCAGTATAATACATTTTAAAGAGTTGAATGAGACAAGGGGCTTAGTAGTCTAGAAAATATGAATGCATTCATAAAGATCACTGTGTTTTTAATTTCCTATATGTAAAAATAACTTGTCAGGGTCTGAGTATGGGGTTTTGCTATTTTATTAAATGTTGAGATATTTGATCCTCTTTAAAGGAGAATAGAGCTTCACATAGTTCAGGTTCCCTTTAGGATATTCTAGAAGGGCTACATGTTGGTAGGTATGTAAAATAAAGTTAAAAATTCTGTTTATTATTTCTGTGATTTTTAAAAATAGAGTTCATCTGTGGGTGGATCCTGTATGCCAGGGGTGTCCAAACTTTTTTCAACGTTTTTTTACCAAGGGCCATATGCGGTAAAATACACAAACAGCCGGGCCACTCACTCAAGGTGAAGTATGTATTGCCTCACCTGGTTTATTTAAGTAAACTAAATATATTTTTGGAATTTGCTGCGGGCCAATTAACAATGGATTGCGGACTGCATTTGGCCCGTGGGCCGCAGTTTGGACACCCCTGCTGTATGCCT
The DNA here is from genome assembly GCF_057876585.1 of Rhinolophus sinicus. Taxonomy (NCBI): domain Eukaryota; kingdom Metazoa; phylum Chordata; class Mammalia; order Chiroptera; family Rhinolophidae; genus Rhinolophus; species Rhinolophus sinicus. Next base: position 53,506,517 of record NC_142516.1, read on the forward strand.
AAGCCTAGATTTCCAAGTCATCTTCTTGACAGGTAGTCCTTTAATAAAACAGAAAGTGAAAACTACAATCACTAAATTAGAGTCTGTCCCTGACTTAAAATGATTCAACTTATGATTTTTTGGCTTTATGATGGTGGGGAAGTGATGTGCTTTTGATAAAAACAGTTCTTTAAATTTTGAATTTTTTTCTTTTCCTGGGCTAGCCATACATGGTACGATCCTCTGTTGTGATTCTGGCAGCGGGTGGCAGCTCCCAGTCAGGCCTGCAGTCAGGAGGGGGAACAACCGATCCTCTGCAATGTATTCATTGTGTTAGATGATTTTTCCCAACTGTAGGCTAATGTAAGTGTTTTTAGCACATTTAAAGTAGACAAGGTTAAGCTATGATGTTTGGTAGGTTAGGTGTATTAAATGCATTTTGACTTAATGATATTTTCAACCTAAGGGATTTTCAACTTACAATGGCTTTATCTGAACATAACCCCAATCGTACGTGGAGGGGCATCTGCACTAACTTTCCTGTCTAGTTATTGGGGAATAGAAGGATGTTTTACCTTCTTCTTTTTTTTTTTTTTTTTTTTTAAAGATTTTATTGGGGAAGGGGAACAGGACTTTATTGGGGAACAGTGTGTACTTCCAGAATTTTTTTCCAAGTCAAGTTGTTGTCCTTTCAGTCTTAGTTGTGGAGGGTGCAGCTCAGCTCCATGTTCAGTTGCTGTTGCTAGTTGCAGGGGGCAGAGCCCACCATCCCTTGCAGGACTCGAGGAATCGAACCAGCAACCTTGTGATTGAGAGCCCACTGGCCCATGTGGGAATCGAACTGGCAGCCTTCGGAGTTAGGAGCACAGAGCTCCAATCTCCTGAGCCACCGGGCCGGCCCTTTACCTTCTTGATTATGTAAAAATAGTTAGTTCTGGCTCAAAATGGCATTGATAATAGATGATAACAATGTCTACCTGATAGGGTAAGATGAGAGGACATAGATGATACACTTAGCTCAGAGCCATAGTATGTATTGAATAAATGTTAGCTGCTGCTGCTGGCAATATATTTTTTTAAATTTATTGGGGTGTCAATTGTTAGTAAAATTACATAGATCTCAGGTGTACAATTCTGTATTACATCATCTATAAATCCCATTGTGTGTTCACCACCCAGAGTCAGTTCTCCTTCCATCACCATATATTTGATCCCCCTTACCCTCATCTCCCACCCCACACCCCCCTTACCCTCTGCAACCACTAAACTATTGTCTGTGTCTATGAGTTTTTGTTTCTCATTTGTTTGTCTTGTTCTTTTGTTGTTTTTGGTTTATATACCACATGTCAGTGAAATCATATGGTTCTCTGCTTTTTCTGTCTGACTTATTTTGCTTAGAATTATACTCTCAAGATCCATCCATGTTGTCACAAATGTTCCTATATCATCTTTTCTGACCGCCGAATAGTATTCCATTGTGTATATATACCACAACTTCTCTTTCCATTAATCTATTGAAGGACATTTTGGTTGTTTCCATGTCTTGGCCACCATAAACAAAGCTGCAATGAACATTGGAGCACATGTGTCTTTATGGATAAATGTTTTCAGATTTTTTGGGTAGATACCCAGGAGAGGGATTGCTGAGTCATATGGTAATTCTATTCATAATTTTTTGAGGAACCTCCACACTGCCTTCCATAACGGCTGCAGCTGGTGGCAATATTAAAGCAAAACGAGACAAAAATCCTGAGGCTGCAATGAGATATTCAGTGGTTGATTCTGACTCAGAGAACTGTGAAGAATTCTGTTCTGTAATTGTCATTTTACATGTAAGTGCAACCTGCAGCCCAGCAATTCATACTTTCTACTATCTGTCAAAGCCTGTCAAAACCCTGAAGATGTTTGTTTAGAGGTTAGTGCGTAAGAAAATACCCCTGCTGATTTGAAGAAATATACCACCATCTTCTTGTCAGTAAGACAAGGTACCAGGACACAAAAGGTGCCATGGGATGTGACACAGGAGGTGTTCTCTTTTTAATGATTTTTTTCCTTCATATTTTTGGAATACAGTATCTGATTATATGTTTGCAATGTGTTTAAGTTTTAAAGCACAGCGATTCACTGAATACCCCCAATCCACTATGCAGTCCAACAGCTAGAATATTAACAATACTACTCATGGACTGCTCTTTCTACTGTCCTTTCCTGTGACCCACCCCAGCACCCAGGGGTGGCCTGGATACAGGCATACCTTGGAGGTACTGAGGGTTTGGCTCCAGACCACCACAATAAAGTAAATGTCACAATAAAGTGAGTCACGCCAGTGTTTTGGTTTCCCAGTGATATAAAAGATACGTTTACACTATGCTGTAGTCTCTAGTAAGTGTGCAGTAGCATATGTCTGCACAAGCAATGTACATACCTTAATTACCAAATACTTTACTGCTACAAAATTTTGACCATTATCTGAGCCTTCTGAGACTTGTAATCTTTTTGCTGGTGGAGGGTCTTGCCTTGATATTGAGGGCTGCTGACTGATCAGGGTGGTGGTTTCAGCAATTTCTTAAAATAAGGCAACAGTACAAATGGCTGCATTGATTGACTTTTCTTTTCACAGATGATTTCTCTGTAGTATGCATTGCTGTTTGATAGCATTTTACCCACAGTAGAACTTCTTTGAAAATTGGAGTCAGTCCTCTCAAACCTGCTGCTGCTCTATCAACTAAGTTGATGTAATATTCTAAATCCCTTGTTGTCATTGCAACAATCTTCACAGCATCTTCACCAAGAGTAGATTTCATCTCAAGAAACCACTTTCTTTGCTCATCTATAAGAAACAACTCCTCATTCGTTAAAAGTTTTATCTCGAGACTGCAGCAATTCAGTCGCATCTTCAGGCTCACTTCTAGTTCTAGTTCTCTTGCTGTTTCCACGACATCTGTAGTTACTTCCTTCATTGAAGTCTTGAACCCCTCAAAGTCACCCATGAGGGTTGGAATCAATTTCTCGCAAACTTGCTAATGTTGATATTTTGACTTCTTCCCATGAACCACGAATGTTCTTAATGGCATCTTAATGGTGAATCCTTTGCAGAAGGTTTTCAGTTTGCTCAGTGCAGTGTTGTCAACAAACCTTCAATTTGTAACGCATTATATGCTAAGAGCAATAAAGGAAAGCACAATAAAATGAAGTATGCCTGTATTGTGTTTTATTTCTTGCCTTTGAAAAATAGTTTTCTCACACACGCATATTTTTAAAAAGTATATTTAATTTGGCTTATTTTTTAACCATATTAAAAATAGTATCACTTTATGTAGACCTCTGGGACTTTGATTTTTTCACCTAGTGGTAGGTTTCCCATGTTTATTTGTATTATTGTATGAGCTGTTGTTCAGTCATTTTCATTGCTGTATAATATTCCATTTTGTGAGTATACATTTTATTTTTTATTATCCTGCCAGGGAATATTTTCTTTTTCTTTCTCTTTTTAAAAATAAATACTGCTGCTGTGAACATATTTCTGTACATGGTTCCTGCACATGTATAAAAGTTTCCTTAAAGCACTTACCTAGGACTGGAAGTGCTGTCTCATAGAGTGTTCAACTTTACCCCAGATACTGTTGAATTGTTTTCCAAAGAATTTGTACCAATTTAGGTTCCTCCAGCAGTGTATAATTATTTTTAAGGCAGTCTTATTGACGTATAATTTACATACCACAAAATTGACCTATTTCAAGTGTATTATTCAATGATTTTTGTGCAACCATCACTACCAATCCAGACTTAGAATGTTTCATCACCTCCAGAAGCTTTCTCATGCTTACGTGTATCCTCTTTAGCACTTAATATTAGTCACCTTATTACTTGTTAATCTTGCGACTGTAAAATGTCTTGTGTGTGAATTTGCCTTTTTCTGATTACAAATGATGTAGAATACATATTTTCATGTCTGTATTAGCCATTCATGTTTCCTCTTTTGTGAAACGTCCTCTACTTATTTTTCTATTAGATTATTTGATGTTTTCTTATTATTTGGAATTCCTTATGTATTCTGGATACCAACACTATGCCAGTTATATTTGTTGAATTGTTTCAGTTGTGCTTGTTCTTTTCATTTTTTTGTTTCTTTTATTTTCAGTGTCTTATGTTTTTAGTAGTAATCCATTTTTTTGGAGATTTTTTAAAACTTTTTCTTTTTAAACTTGTATGTATTTTAAGTGTGTTTTTCCAGGATCCATCAGCTCCAAGTCACATAGTTGTTTCAATCTAGTTGTGGAGGGCATAGCTCACAGTGGCCCATGTGGGGAATCGAACCGGCAACCTTGTTGTTAAGAGCACCGTGCTCTAACCAACTGAGCTAACCGGCCGCCCTAGTAATAACCCATTTTAATTGTAGCACCTGAGGCTGTAATAAAGGGTACATTTTATAAACTTCACAGGACTGTTGTACACATTCAGTAAAGTGACAACTGCACACTACCACTTAGTATCTCAAAATCAGGAACATACTTTTGAACGGTTTAAATGCAATGTACAGAATTAAAAACGAAATCAGAAGCCATTCACAGTAATACTAACTGTGAATTAAATGTTTTATACTGAGTGCTTGATATAGCAGCCAATATCTAGTAGAGGATGTTGAAAGTGATTCAAGATTCTCATCCTGTTGTACTCCTTTGGGACGGTGTCTTTAGTAAGTATGTGACTGGCTTAAGGTGGGTACCACCAGGACCAGAAGAGCAAGTAAAGTTCTACCACAGTTTTTGTAGTTTTCATTTTTCTCCATTAGGAATGAACAGTGAGAATTAAATACCTATCTTTACATGTATACTAGGTATACTGTGAAAGTATATGTTTACAAACATATAAAAATACTTGGTAACTAATTTGATAAGGAAATAATGTATAAAGGCGTGTAGAAAAACAATCATCTCTTACCCTGGAAAGATCAATTTTGTATTTTATATTACATCAAACAAAACAGTTATAGTTTTTTTTTTGAATCCTTTATACAGAAATACTTGAAAAGGAAGACAGAGTTATTTATTTTTACCTTCATTTTGATCGTGAAAAAAGTTAAATTAAAAAAACAAGAACATTGAAATGCCTAAGTCCAAAATGAGCCCAAATATTTAGCCACATAGAATATTATCATCTCCCAGTAAGTCAGTTATACTGAAGGCTTTAGAAGCAGTTTTTAATCTGTAAATATAGTACACATTTTCATACTTTTGGCCACTGGAAAACAAAAGCTGTAGCATCAGTAAAGATCAGCGATACCTGTTTTGTAAATTCAGTACAGTGGTTAAGTAAAGTTGACATCAAAATTTTTAGATAGGCTTATTTACAGTGTCTTTTAATGAACAAAGACTTTAATTTTAATGTAATTGATTTTTTTTATCAATCTTCTCTTTTATTAATTATATGTACTTGTATTTGTATCTCTCTTGGGACTCTGACCCCATGAACGTAGACATACTTATTCTGTCCTACTTTACCTTTCAGATTTTCCATATCGTATTTCTGTACTGCACTGTGTGTTAACGTCGTTAATTTTATCTACTCTTGTTTAACCCTTTCATTGAGTTTTTTTGTTTAATAATGATATATTTCACTCCTAGAAGTCCACCCTTTCCCCCCAGATCTGACTGGTCATTCCAAATAGTTTATTTTATTTGCTTGTCTTTGCGATTCCAGGTTTTATTTCTTTAAGCATTTCATATTGTTTAATGTCTCTCTGTTAATTCTGATATCAACAGTCCTGGGATGAAGGAGGGAAACATTTTAAATGCTTTGTTGGTTGTTTCCGCGAGCTTTCTCCAGTGTTAGCTTGCCTCCCTGGGTACATGGCAATCTTTGGTTGTATGCTTTAGCTTGATCTTAATTTGTGGAAAATTTACAGGTCGCAATAGAAGCTTTTCTCCCAATAGGATTGAGGTTGTTTCTGCCTGGGACCAGGGATATCATTAACATGAAATCCTCAATCCTCAGACTCAAGGCAGGAGTACCGAACTCTGTATCTGTAGGCCTTTATTTGACTCGGCACTTCCCCCTTTTTCTTCTCTGTTCTCCTCCTTTTTATACTCGTATTTACCTTTTAAATGTGAACAGTCTCTTCATATGGTCCTTTTATTGCAGAATTTTTTTGTTTCTTTCAAAACTTGCTCTACATTGGTTATTGTCTAGACCTTTAGAAAGAAAAGAGCACTGCTATAAAATTGTAGGTATTTTGGTGTGTAAAAATGCAAAAAATGAAAAGTGGTCTGTTTTAAAAGTAAAAAGGTTAGATAATGTGAGACACTTTTGTGGAAAAGAAGAGCAAAATGAGCTAGCATATCACACATTGTAATTAACTTTAAAGCAAAATGAATCTCACATGAGTCTTAATTTTATTCTTACTGTGTAAAGATCCAAAGGAAATCCTCAGTCATTTAAAAATGTGGATCAGAGCTTTCATTTCAGTTATTGAAAGGTACAGTTTTCACACATTACATATGAAGTGGATTGAATTTTGAAGTCTTGAAAGTAGTAACCAAGTTTTCTTTTTCTTTTTCCATGTGTATTATCTTTGCGACTTAAAGGACTTGTTACAAACATATGAATTAGTGGAAGTAATTTACATTAGCGTAGCTTTAAGTTACCAGAAAATTAATGGAGATTGGGTGGATGGTCTTTTGTTTGGATCACAGTACTCTAATAGATGTTGGTTGGGCCGTGATAAGGGTTTTGTAGGAAGGGGTGGTAAGAGACAAATGAGGAAAAGCAGAATATTTTAAAAAATACTTAAAAATTAGTATTTTTATTTAATTAGTTTAAGCAAAAAATACCTAAAAAATACTGCAGAGTACTGTGCTAATGAGAAACACCATGTCACAATGCTGAGTTATAAAAATGGGACCAGCACCAGTATTTATGAAGGGAATGCTTACAAAGAATTGTGATTTGCTAGACTGACGATACATTTGCTGCTGAGGAGACTGACTGCTCTGTCTTAATTCTCACACAGGATGGGCCGGTTACTTACTGAGCATCTTCCATCTGTAAAATGAGGGTGTTTTGCTTTTGTTTTCCTAGCATGGGGATTGTCCCAGTGCATTATAGTTTCCTGCGTTAATAAAATAATTACTCAGTACCTACAGTTTCAAGACTTGGCACTAGATTTTTGGTAAATGCCAGATTTAAAGAAAATGCTACTTTTATTTTCTAAGCTTGTTTACTAATTTTTAAAAGACATTTTTGCGTACATTGCCTTGTTGCTTCTCAGTAATCTGATGGGAGATACAAGTCATGTTATTAAGTATAAGAGAAGTCCCCAGTTCTATAGTTGGTAGGCTTTGACAAAGGCAATTTAAATAGGTGATAGCTGTGTCAGCTCTTGTGAAGACCAAAAGCACGGCATTCAGTTATAACTCTGTGATCACATTTTTGTGGTAGAAGAAATACTGGTCCATCTGTATTTTGGTCCATTTTGTAATTTGGTCCATCTGTAATACTGAAGGTGCTGAGGACAATGGCAGGATTGGGGTGGGGGTGGGGAAAGAAACATGTGAGTTAGATGGTGACATTGATGAGGATAGAATATAGTGATGGTAATGGAGATGCTGAAAGCCGTGAGAGAGTGACAGGTTAGTGGTGCAGAACTAATTTTGGAGAACAAGGGCCATATAGACTCTTCCTCTTCTACTCTATGAAAGGTACCATAAAAATATAATCAGTAATAATGGAGTGTGTCAATTTATCAGTTGTTTCTCTATGGCCACCCAGACTTTTGTGTAAAGCAAATGAGAAGGCAGCTCCCAAAATATGTAGAATAGGGAGAAAAAATTCTTGACTGTATTGAGTCTTCAGTTGCAAGTGTTTCCGTGGTCATCCAAGGCTTTTTTCACATGCTTGTTGTTGATAGTATAGTAATTTCTTGTATTTACAGGCAAGTGATTTTAGCTATTCTGCAATGTAGCGTCAGGTTGACATTAGTGCAGTGTAGCTCACAGAATTGTCACCTATGCATTTGGCAGATGTGCATGGTGTGGTTAAACCCTTGTACATCTTTCTTCAGCCCCCTCATCATTCTTATCCTGGTTCCTGCTTCTCTGAAGAAGTGACACAGTTTTGTTCAGGACTGTTTTACTTAAACCTGTGTGCTAGATTCCACTAATTCTGCAGTTGGTTATTCAGTTTTTACAACTGTTCAGGCTTTGCATTTCCCCATTTTACTCGGTATCTCTCTGTTTGCATATTTGATTTTTACACAGTGATGGAAAGTGGGGGGAAACAAGTATATATAGAGAAAATTCCTGTCACACCACTTTCACAATCTCACTTTAGTTACTGGACACATTTATGGAGTACCTAACATGGTTATTTACTGTTGGGCAACTATATGATTAGTTTTTAAAATACGGAACCATTTTCTTTGCCCCAAGCTCATAATCACTAACTTTGTATTTACAGCCTATCTCCAAAACTCCTTCCTCCCTTTTAAATTATTGCAATAAATGTGAACTCCTTAATATCTGCTACCTTTTTGCGAATGTGGTCACAGATATATTTTGTTTGATGCACATAGTTTTAAAAGTTGGTTAATGTCACATAAAATTTGGATTTTGGGCTTTACTTAAAATACCAGAGGATCTGGCAGCATTCCCAGTGACAGCAATACATAGGAGGAGCTGAGTAATGGCTGTCCCCGTTAGACAGGATAATAGATGGTGTCCAAATTATCTCCCCACCCCTTTTTTGATCTACACCTGGTTGTCGCACTCATTGATGTTACCTGCCTGGCTCTTTGGGCACCTGAGCTTGTAACTCCTGCTTTATCGCTCAGCTCTTTACTTCCTGCTGTCCCCTCTGGAACTCTTGTTGAGGTGGGATAGGCTCTGAACCCCAGGGGATACCACTCAAAGAAACTGTGGTCCTGAAACTGCCTCCCACATTTTTAAAAGAAAAATTTAGTGAGAAAGAAAGATTTAAAAAATATTTTCATATGCATTTTGCAATCTTGTCTTTATAACTGTCCCTTGAGGGAGGCAAGTCTGGATTTATGTATGTTGGGAAGGCTTGGGTCCCCACTACTGCTGGCAAGAGTGTATTTTTTTAAAGTAGATCCAGTGCGAGACTAGACCTTGACTGTGGCCGTTTCCAGGTGGCCACAGTCCTGTCATGGCCTAGTTGGCAGACTTGAACCTTGGTCACTGCTTTGCCATGAATGACCATTGAGAAACCATTCGCTCCTATAACTGGTGAGTGGCGGAGCCCCCAGTATTTGATTAGAGAACTTTCGACTCCCTTAGAGCATGCTGCTTTTCTGATAATTGTGTCATTTTTTGAGGTAGGAATTCTTCATTTCATTTTGCTTTTAGCATGCAGAAAAAGAGTATGTGTGCTAAACTTTTTATAAGTTTACTAATTTGTCTTTTATCTTAGAAGAACATTTTCGTAAGCTTTAATGGGTGTGCCCTCATTTTTACATACGTTACTTTAAAAAAAAAAGCCCATTCAGTACAATTGGTTCCTAGTTTTAATCTTTTAGTCTATCTTCATTTAGAGATACCTTTTTGGGATGTTTTGATTGCTTTTCATTTACACCATCTCTGTGTATTTTGAGGTGACACAATCAAATTACCTATGTGTATCATGTCAGTAGATGTGACCATTTTCTGGGTGGAATATGGGTTCTTAAATGCGCTCTCTTCTGTGGTCGGAATTATTCTGTTTTCCTCCTGAGTTAGTATTTGGGCTGGGCATTGAGGGAACTGCCTATTACAATGCTCTGTAATGTGCTTTCCCACCAGAGCTATTTTATGGGATGTTCATATACTGTATAAACAAAGTTTCATGGTCAAACCGTATTTGGGAAATGTGGAGTTAAGCAAAGTCAAACAGAATTCCTTATGGTAGGTCCTCTCAGAGCCCTCAGAGAGCTTCTGAAGAGAAGGAGGAAAGGAGGCCAAAGATTTTTGACCGCGGCCTCTGGTATGGTTAACATTCCATTGACAATATTTTGGGAAACATTGGCTTACCGTGCTTTTGCATGGTTTCTCTCTGTTAGGTGGGAATGGCTCTTTCTTGGTGAGGTTTCTAACGACATGTTACTGCCGTGTCGTCCTTCCATCTCTGAGTGACTGAGTGCGTCAGGGGTCGTGGATGCTCTCAGTCCTAAGAGGAGGGTGCTCACTGGCCTGGACATGTCCCCGAGTGACGGGGCTGTGGACTGACACTTGGTATAGTCTCTCTGTGTTGGTTTGTAGATGCCTCGTTCATCCTTTGATGTCAGTTTGGGGTACTCACTCCCTCTGCGAAGTCCAAAGCCTGGTCCTTCAACAGCTCCCGACTCTGGTCATGCTAATAAAGGTTGAAGCGTTCTTTTAGACTGCCATCTGATTCCTGAGAGGCGGAAGATAAAGGAAAGATCCTTGATAAACCTCTCAATTATATATATATGTGCACAAATCATGGTTCCAATGGTGAATTATTTCAGCAAAACGACAGACAGCGTAAATACACAAATGGAGCAGGACAGGCCTAGAATGCTGACTGGGTAATTGGGGTGAAGGGACGCAGGAGGAAACGTTTGTCCAGTGGAGGTCAAGTGAGTGACAAATATTGTGTAGAAGAGGTTTATTTGAGGGGACAGAATCTGGGAAGAGACATTTGTCTATGAACTTGGGCTGATGTGTGGACTTCCTGCTGAGATTCCGTGGCTTTAAGTTTTGAACCGTTTGACAAATTCTGGGGTTTGTTTGTATCAGGGCTCTTTCTGGAGACTTTTACACTAAATCAGTTCTATCACTAAATCCCTTCCCGTCCCCCCTCCCCCGAACCCCAAAAGAAGCATTTTTTATTATAAGCCTTGCCAGTGTTTGTTTAGAATGGCTTTACCCCTGGGTGGGGGGAATGCAGCAGTTGTGTGTGTTTGCCTGTCCTAAATTTTAGCTCTTTGTTGACAGTTGTTGCTGAGAGAGGAGGATGATATGTTGTATTTTAAAATGATCAGAACTGGAAGCATAGAGTTTATGAGTGAAGGCCCAGGAGTCAGATAGAGTTAGGTGTATCTTTGCTGCCTACTACTTGCTAGGAGTATTAGTTTTTCCATTTGTTCTTTTGGATATACTGTTACCTATTTTGCGGGATTGTTTGAGTAGGTGTGGTGTGTATGTCGTGTATGTGTTATGTAATGAGGTAAAGTATGGTGTGACACTTTGCCTAAATGCCAGGCTAGGTGTACTCCTTGTCTGAATTTGTGGAGACCTGGTGCTCTTCAGTTCAGAGCCTGTCATTGGAGGCAGTTAAGCCAGTTCAGCCGATAGTAGAGAACAGCAATTGGAGAAGGAATTTAGAAGCAGTAAGATTTATCCTCAGTCTCTGTTATATGAGTTATTCTTAATATTTTAATCACCTCTTTAACTGGAATTAGATGAGTTTTTATTTTAGCAAAAGAAATTAAGTCTCAGCATCATGGCAACCTTGGCCATTGTTTGGCCATGCTGCAAACTTGTTATTTGCCCATGAATGGGGAGAACTTCAGTAGAAAATTTCATAGGACTTTATTTTCTCTTATCATGTGTTCAGCTGTTGTTTTGGAAGAAGCTTTCCAGTAAGATTTACTAGAGAATAGTAGAGGTATTTATTCCATCAGTTCTAAGAAATAATAAGTTTTATTTTCTAAAGGTTTTATGTCCTTTAGCGTGTTTAGCACTCCAGGCGTCTCTGGGAGGGTGCTAGCACTCATGTTTTCTTGAAGAAAGACTGGCAGCTCAGAAAATCTCAGTGAATCACCCTGGTCAGCGACAGAGGTGGGGTTAGAATCTGAGTCTTCTGCAAGCACTGTTTCTTCTCTACCTTCATCCCCTGAGACCCACAAGTCTAGGGATGTCAAATAATTCATCCTCAGTTATTTATAATGTCGGTCAGTAATAAAATTAAGACTTCTCCAAATGTAGGAATTTCGGAGGAATAGTTTGTTCCTAAATTTGCACGCTCATTCAGTTTAAAAATGTTTCCTATAATATGGCTCTCATTTATTACTTCAGATTCATTGCCTCAGTAATGACTTTTAAATAGGACTTTATTATTAGAGTGATTGAACTGAAGTCCGATTGGACTAGAGTTAAGAGATTGCACCACTATAAATAGAATGAGATAAAATATTCTACATAATTTGATTGAACTTTTATGAGTTCTCATAAATTGGAATCTAGGATCTTCTCGAAAAGGATACTTACTTTGACCAATTTCCTGATAACAAACTTCCCACTGTGGGATTTAAGATAGATTGGCTACTTAGGAGAATTTGGGGATTAAATTATTTCCACTGGCACTTTGTTACCTGAGGCAGAGCTTCATTAACTGCTCCATCAACAATTTTTTTAACCAAGAAGCTTGAGGAAGTAAGAATAGTACACGGATTAGAGAATCATCTGTAGACCAAAACAAAAACAGAATAGCCGTACATTTTTAGTGTATAAGGGAAATATTGGGTGTAGTTGTCTATGAGGCCATTGCCATAGTTATTGGAGAGCCTTATTGGTATACATGATTAATTTAATGCCCCTCCTTAATAGCACCATGAGGAGGTGGAAATGGATTTAAAGGCATTGCAGTTTCCTCATGATTGCATAGGAATGGCACAATCTCTGATATTTATATTTGATTATTAGAAAGGCATATGGGAAAAATACATAGTTTGTATATATTTTGAGCAGTTGATAATGAATTAATATAATGAATTAATAATTGATTGGTAAGTTCTAATAAAACCAGAATCTTTTCCTATCACCTTAACTCTTGTACCAGCAACTCTAACCTTTTCTCTCTATCATCACCAGCCATGTTGGGTTACTGTTAGAAAACTACATCATTCCAGCAATTTTACCAAAGTTTGGATAAGTATCGTTAGCAGTTACTCCATGTTTAAATTTTTCCATTAACATAAGATGTTAATATTTCATTGAAGAAGCAGTAAAAGCACAGTGATCTGGGGCCTAGGATAGTGCTAAGAGTTTTTCCAATAGAGTTCAATTTTAAGGAAATGATCTATTACATGGTAAAATTGAAATGGGTAGGGATGAGGGAGGGATGAAAGAAGATGTATTTTGCTAGTGATATCTTGAAACGATGTCTTATGTTGACTGACTTCTAAACTAATATACAGGTAAACAAACACACTGAAAAAAAAAAAAGAACCTCCACACAAAAAGGTGTGTCAAAGATGGAAAGCACACTACACGTATGCTTTGGAGCAGGGATTTTTTTTTCCTAACAGCAAATGGGGAGTGGGGATTCAAGATCCATTTCCATTGGGAATTGGAGTTACTTGGTATAATTTTATCCTAATATTTATACAGAACCACATAATGCTTATGATAATCTTGGATAATTAATAACAGATATGTAAATATATGTGTGTTTCTTATATAATGATTGCTTTATTTTCCATTCCTAAGTGAATGAAAATATGCAGTGTAATAATTTTGGCAGATGGTAGTTTGATTAGTAAATATTATTTTTATTAGTGTATTAATGTTTGATTTTTTTCTCTCTCTTTCCTGGTTCCAGGGTGTGGATGAATGGAACATAGCTCGCCTAAATACGGTCTTGGATGTGGTTGAGGAAGAGTGCGGTATTTCTATTGAGGGTGTAAATACCCCGTATCTCTATTTTGGCATGTGGAAAACCACATTCGCATGGCACACCGAGGATATGGATCTCTACAGCATTAATTATCTCCACTTTGGAGAGCCCAAGTCTTGGCAAGTTACACGTTTAATATTCATTTGCTTTGGAGATTTGAAGTTTGGGCAATATGAATCTACTGAAGAGGATGTTTTCCCTTTGGTGTATTCAGATTTATATGAGCTGCGTAGGAAAGTTTTTGTTTGTAATTATTGTCTTCCACTCTGCCCAGGGTTTTGCTGAAAAGCATAGAGCTAGTGGTGACTTGTCTATCTAAAGTTGCCTACAGACCATTTTGTAGGAGATGATGGATTGACAGATATTTCAGTTGTAAAGAATTTGTTGGGCATCTTTACTTACCTGAGCATTTGTTGGAAGGTATGTAGGAAAGTTGAATTCCTGGATGTAGAGTACCAAGTAATCTTAATGATCTTCTGGTTCAGCTTTCTCTAAATGACAAGTTCCATTTAGTATGTGGTGGGATAAATCAGGAGGCCTATTATTGCTCTTTGGATGAGAGGCATTGGTTTTTACAGAGTAAGTTAATGTTCATATGTGTTTTTAACTTAAAATTTCATGTGTTTGTGAGCCTCTCTCATCTTTCTGAGCAATGGTTTTAAGATTTACCACTCTGTAGAATGCATCATATAGTACATTCACTGCACATTTGTAATTATTATGCTGTTGATTACCCTGGTATCCTTTGTGGTCAGCTAGCTTCATGTTTTAAACTGCTTTTTGTGGGATTTTGTCTTAGGAGAGTTTAAATATCTGTTCTATTTTCTATAATACACGCACATGCAGCATAAGACAGAAGCATATGAAGCATCAACATGATGTTTTTGATGTTTGAGAACATGGTTAGGTGCTCTTCGGGGGCTTGTGCCAGCCCAGCAGCTTTCTTGGCTCCAATTTAAAGATAACGACCTCTTTCAAGTTCTCCTGCTGATCAGGTACAATGCTATGTACAATACTATGTACAATACTATGTACAATTTCTATTCTCATCTTGCCATTGAGGTTTTATCATTTGGTGAAGTGGGAAATTGTAAACTTTCCCTAAAAAAAATTCAAATGTAGTAAAACTTCCTAATTATCAAAATGACATTGAATTGGAAGGAAAATTTTAGGTGGAAAGGCAAAATTCTTAGGTCATACAAGAGAAATCCAGGCAGTTCTTCGTTTTCTATGGTGTTTTGTGATCTAAAAAAAACTAAGCGGGATGCTGTTTAAATTATTTTAAAGATGTTTTACTTGCACATTTAATTTGATAAATTCTTAGCATTCTGTTCTCTTAATGGAATAAGTCAAGCTTACACATTTTTAATAGGTGGTCTAGGATCTAGAGAGGCTTTGTGACAGTGTGATGGTATTGTTTAATACACAGGTGTTTACCGAGGGCCAGTTGTGAGTACAAACTTTAGGTCCTATGCGTCTCCATTTGTCATATTTCTTCAACACCACTCACACGTCTGTTGGCATGTCATCCTTTAGTACTTTTGGGACTTAGCTATGAGAGACTCGGAGAAATATATTCAACAATACATGGACTTCTGGTCAGTTTTTCAGCTGCATAGTTATCTCCATGCTCTTTCTGACACTCAATTTCAGTGTAGATAAAATTAAATGAAATGGATAAATTCAACATGTTGATGAAATCTAATATATAGGCAACTATATACTATATTTCCCTTAATAAATCTGAAAAGTTAGTAGCAAAACTTTTCTGGAGGTTTGTTAGATATTAATTAAGAATGCCTGAGATATTAATTTGAGTTTTTAGTATTAGAGGACTTTAGATGAGGTCTCTGCTTTCTTATGAAGAAAGATGATTTTTTTTCCCTTGTCTTGGGAGTAGATTATTTTGTCTCCTGAAAATCCCTTAGGGGAGGATATTCTGGTGAGGGATAAGACTGATTTAGAAACTTGTTTGTATCTTTGGGAAAGATTACCATAGTTTGTAAGTGAGAATAATTATGCCAGTTTCCAAAGGACTTCTTTCTCCCAGCATGTATAGTTTCAGTATTTAATTACTCTATTAGTTATTAAGCATATAGACTCCATTATATATGCATTGAGGGTAGATTTATAATAACATGATTATCTTTAACCTTGACCATTATTTATGATGATAAAGTAATAAAACACAGCAGGGAGTTATGACAGCTAATCTACATTCCATTTTCTAAGATAACTACTGTAGGAAATGAGTGATATAAATGACTCTAAGGGTATTTCCCAGTAGATTTATGAAAGATTATATTAGCTCAGCATAAATAATTTTGAGGTAAACTATAATCATTAAAATTCATTTTAGTAATCATCATAATATATTTGAAGTGAGCTTTGAAAGGTGGTAGAAGCAATACAAATTTAGGTAAGTATTGGGAGGCAGGTGGTGTGTGTGGCAAAGCTTAGACTTGAGAAACCAGCAAGCAAGGCTCTGGTCCTTATTCTGCTACTAACACGCTTGGCTTTGGACAGATAACTGTACTGTGGATCCCAGGTTCTTCACCCACAAAATGGCAAGGTTAACGAGGGTGATCGCCGATGCTCTAATTCTGTGACTTGTGATCAGAACTATAGGAATATGTTTACTGTACAAAACGAGGATGACAGGGTGTTGTAAGGTTGTGTGTGTGCGTGTGCAGGCCCTGGTTTCCCTTTCTGGTGCTGGGTTGTATCTGGGACAGTTACCTTTTTTTCCTCCAGGGATGACCTCTCTCAGGCTTGACGTCTCTGTCCCAGGCTGTGTGTCTTCCTTACAGGCTGACGTTGAACTTCTGCTTTTTCCTCTTCAGTTCTGGCACCAGTTCTGGGTATGATTATTGCAAAGACTGCTGCCTAAGGTCCCCTTCCTTCTTTCATGTCTCTACTGCCTTCCTCTGCTCCTGTATCTCTTAGATTTTGCTGGATGTCTTTCTGGATCATGTGCTGTCCCCACTATAGGCATGTGTTTGCATCTTTCAAGTGGTTGTAGACCCCCCTTTCCTATGCCTGCCTTGAAGTTGGGGTCTGTGTCTGTGCCTTTGAATCATCGGCAGTTAATGTGGGGCCTGGCTAGAGGACTGATGCTACGTAAATTATTCTTGTTCTGAATCAGAAGTGTTAAATTATTTTGGATCAATCTGTTTAAGGGCAGAGAAGGAAATATATATATATAACATTTTATAAATATTCTTGTCTAAAATGTAAGTATTAAGAACACTAAGTTTCCTGAGATTTCTGTGTAGCTGCAGATATGCACAGCTTCAGGTGGAAGCTCCGAGACATACTTTTCTGGGCACTACATGTGGCAGATTTTGCCGAGTAAGTGTTCACGAACACAGGGTTGTACTGAAGAAAGAGACTTTAGAGGAGCTGATGATTTATGTAAACATTTATGGCACAGAGGTTTAAGGGAACAAGAATGCTTAAAGTAAGCAGATAGAAAACTGCTTTGGCAGTCAGTGGTAAAGTTATTTATTTTCTTGGAATTAATATTGACTTTGGAGCAAGAAGACCTGTTTTAAAATCCCAGTCTGTCATTTACCAGCTGAATGACTTAGGGCAAAACACGGTACTTCTTTCATCATAAGTTTCTTTAACTGCCAAATGGTGGCATGATTTATTCACTGTCTACTTATAGGATTGCTAGGAGGGTCCAGGGATGTACTGGAGTAAAAAGTGCTTTGGAAACTGTAAAGTACTATTCAAATATTCACAATTACTATTATTTTATTAACCTTATGGAAATAATTTTTTGGTCATACTACTTACTTTAAGCCTAAACTTGGCATATAATGGAGTAAGAGTTTCAAGGTTAAATAAAATATAATTTTCCCTTCCATGCATCATGTGTGATAGTGGTTAGCTGCTGGGGGATATAGAATTTAGACGATGTCTAAAATCCTCCTTTCTGAGGCCGTGCCCAAACACGAGACTTTCAGATTTACTCTCTAGAGAATGAGAGAGGTGAGGTTTAAGAGGACGGGTCTTAACCCATGAAAAGGTTTAAAATCAGGAAAGAAGGTTCTCCTGAATGTTTTTAGAAAATTAAGGATGGGCTGCAGCATTGTGGACTTGGTTAAATTTTGTTCAACAAACTGTGAGGTTTTGTTAAAATGCCATGTAGCAATAAGTGATGTCAGATTATTCGGAATAAGCTCAGCTCATGCTTTCTCATTATATCATTGTTTAGTGTTGTGTAGTATTTGTGAGCACCGGCTTTTGCACCAGCCTTGTCTTTTGAGTTCTGACATTACTTTTTGACGAATATGTGACCTTGGGGGATTATTCTATAACCCTTATTTCCTCTTGTTAAACACTCAACGTGGTTCTGGTGCTCGCTTTGTAAGGCAGTTGTGTGGGTTAAATAAAATACCATGTACATAGCATATATCACAGCTCCTACTGTTTCGTAAGTGCTCTAAATGTTAACATTTCATACATTCATTTACAAATATACATTGCATATTATATATAAGGTTATATATGAGGTCATGTATAAGACCTTATAGATCTTATATGAATAAGGAGTCTTGGTTCTAAATGATAGAAACCCAACTTAAGCAATAAGGTTATTTGCCATTGTGTGTAGTTGGGAGAAGCTAGAAGCATGGTGCAGTCTAGGAGATAAGATGCGGCCCCTGGGTGTCTGTCTCAGCCTCTCCCTTCATCTCTCCCTCCCTTCTTTCACTCCCTCCCATCTCACCTCTACCCCTTCTTGTTTTTCCTTTCCCTTTCTTCCTGGTAGAGGAGAAGCTGTTTACCTGTAAATAAAAATTTGATTATTGTTGAATTTTAGAATTCAAGTCGCCCTCTTAAAAGGAACAAACAAGTTATGTGGTGTCACATTGACCTAAGTATGTTTAGTTTACATTTTTTTCATCAAAATATGAGCTCCCAGGTGTGTATGGGGGGACTGAATAGCATGTCTACAGTGCCTGGCACATAGTAGGTACTCAATAACTTTTTCTTAAATGAACGGTCTTACTGAAGGAATTCCTTGTTGAGGTTTTCTTCTTTAGGCACCTGCAGTGGAACATTACTTTAGGGATTGGGCAGCTTGATAATATTTAATGATGTATTGAATTAGCAACCCATGCTACTAACCCCTGCTTGTTACCTATTTGGTGAATTTAGACTCATTAATATATTCTCACTGCAGATGTTAGACTAATTGGATAAGGGTAAAAGCTGTGTCCTTTTGATGGTTTATATAGGAAAAATACTCTTTAAAGTAATAGTGGTTTGTTTCTGGTTTTAATTACTCTTCCTAGAGAAATTGGCTCTCTAAATAAGAAAAATAGACTTTAATACTTTTAAATCAAAGTATTAATAAAATTAATTGCATAAGTTATTCTGATCACTGTAGGCATATCTGTCTATATATTTTTAGATAATATTGCTTAAAAAGTTTTAAAAAATTGAACCTATACCCCAAAAGTATTGTATGAATTTTGTGCCCAGGCGCTAGCTATATTTGTAGGAAGAAGAGAGTACAGTGGTAATTGGTAGCAAAAATTTTTATTGATCAAATTTTACTTAGACCCGAGCCTGACTTGGAGATGCATAGAACCACATGCACACGCCTGCATTCCATACAGGGAGTCCTGGGGACCCCACCCAGCTCAGCACAGAATTCCCTAAAGGAAGCATCAGTGAAGTCTAGTATTTAGGATTTTGAAAGTCAGTCTCACTCTTTTCCCTGAAGTGATGAGATGTAATGGCTTTTCACTAACTGATGGGTAGCTGTGGATTTTATACATGAACTGTAAACTTATATTAATTAAGTACTTTTGATACCCCTGATAAACATAGCATAAATTCCTTCAGGACACTTCTTATTTCTTTGTTGCTATTCTTTCACTTAAAGCCACCACCACCACCACCACCACCTACAAGAACTAGAGAAACCCCTTCAAATGAAAAGAAATTGCTGAATGGAATCCATAACTGTTAGGGAAAAATCAGAAGGTTAATGCAATTTTTTTGCCATGTAGATCACTGAAAACAAACATTAGCGCTGTTAGCCTTGCAAATTACTGTGCAGATGTAGTAGTTCACAAATATTTTTTCCTAGCTTATCTTCCCCCCCCATATTTCTCGCCCTCCTTTTCATGCTGTTTAATCTTGCTCTTTAGATCGCACTTTGTAAAAGATACATATTATTTGATATTTGTTTTGCAAAAATTATTTTTTAACTTAAGCATGTAGGAAAGCAGCTGGTGTGTGTGTATGTGTGTGATTGCACTTCTACAGGTAGGCTGGCAAATAGATTTAGGTTACTTCTGTGACCCCACATATGTTCATTCTTTGTAAGCTTATTTTTCAAGGAGTAAGGCTATACTAGGGTGGTGAAGTATTTTGTGTTCGGTGACTCCATTTAATTTAGTGAAGTTTTTCTTTGTGTGCCAGGAACTGTAATCCAGACAACAGTTATTTTAGGTAAGTTTTTTTTTCTTCTGCCTCATTTTTAAACTGAGGACTTTGAGACTTAGAGCCTTGTCTGTTTTATCTCTTGATGAATGAGTCTTGAAGCTGGGATTCAGACTCTTTTATTTATCAGACTCTTTCCATAGACTCAAAGAGAAAAGGAAAGAGTAAAGATGAAGGAATAGGCAAGGAGAAAGTGTGCCTTTCTTTTTTATACCACCAACTTTCTTCTAATGAGATTTTCTACAAACCAAAGAGAAACTTACATCTTATTTTTTGGGACAAAACTATGACATAAGAGAGCATATTTTCAGAAAGTAAAGTGATTTTCAGAAGCAGATTTTCAGTAGCTAGGTTCTAATTTGTGATAATTGATGGAGATCCTGGGGATGGGAAGACCCCTGGAGGTGAGAGTGGGAGAAACCACTGGCCCAACTATTAGCTTGGCACTCAGGTTTGTTCTTGCGATGTTCCAGTTGGAAATCCATTTGAAGTCAGAAATAAAATACCACATTTTAGAAAGAATGAATTTTACCTTGAAGAGGATCTTGTTTCCCTCTAGGGAATAGGTGGCGATTCTTCAATTAGCCATCTATTTAGATTCTGTCCCCTTCAATGAAGCTTTGGAAAAAAGCTAGTCTGTCCCTGTCAAGAGATAAGAGTGCTGTCTGTCAAACCTATCAGATAAGAACTGCTAGGATGGGGACAGGGGAGGCAGAGTTGGATCCCAGCTTCCGAAGGCTATAACACAATTTTCCTTAGTCTTCCAGTTTTGCAGGTCTACTGATTATTACTTTAAAATTAATTTCATGCATTTCCTCATGTTATTTAGAATCTATTTTAATCTATTTCAAGAATGATGCCTGCATTGGCTTTCTCTGGATTGAGAATATTTTGTTGGGATTGTCTTGGCGCCTTAAGATGAAATCCAGTATGAACTTGCTTAGCCAGAAAGGAGAATTTAATTGGCTTACATAGCCATGTACTGCCAGAAATTCCTGGAACCCTTGGAAGTTGCCAGAGTGTGATAGATACTGGGCCCCACTTTTCTTTGTGTGTTGCTTTCATTTTCCTCCCTGGCTCATGTATTCCTAGGTGTGTCCCCAAAGGGGAAATCTGGGGAGGGATCATGGATTTTCCTGGCTTGGGTGCTGTGCCGAGCTCTTGGTGAAGTCACAGAGGCCAAGGATAGGAAGGTATTAGGATTGT
Organism: Rhinolophus sinicus; assembly: GCF_057876585.1. NCBI lineage: Eukaryota > Metazoa > Chordata > Mammalia > Chiroptera > Rhinolophidae > Rhinolophus > Rhinolophus sinicus. Next base: position 53,527,796 of record NC_142516.1, read on the forward strand.
CTCGCTGGCTTGGGTCATGGGCAACCTGTGTGGCGGTGGGTCAGAGGCGTGAAGAATGGTGGCCCCCATTAGGATTACCTGTTTGTGTTTGGGGGAGGTTGTTGTTCCCCATAAGAAGGAGAGAGCTGTTACGTGAATTATACTGCACAGGGGAAATAAAACCTGATGTCTCCTACAGATCCTATGAGGCACAGAAAAGTCCCAAATAAATGTTCAAGTATTTGCTTAAACTCTTAGGAAGGCTGCTTGGATTACCCCAGCTGGCTCTTACTTCATTTTCTGTAAGATTAGAAAAAATATCCTGTGTGGATATTTCTCTATTTTAGGATATTAAAGTTATTAAAATGTATGCTTGTTTAACTTATTGTAAAGGCATTTTTAACAATTGATTGGTAACTTTTACCCAAAGTACAGGCAGTTGGTGGAAACTAATCTATACACCTGACTTGAAACTAAAGAATATATAATTTGTAAGTTTTTTCCTGACTACTTGGACCAACATTGCTTTCTTTTCTTGTGAGATCTATATATCTGTATCTAGAGATATAGCTATATCTATAGTTATACCTATGTCTATCTATATCTATATCTATATCTATATCTGTATCTATATCTATATCTATATCTGTCCGTTTTATTACTTCACTATGTCCTATTCTTTTTGAGCTCTTCTTTCATTGATTGGTGTGTTTTGGTTTTACCATCTAACCGAGACTTGAGCTTCGTGAGGGCAGCATCACCTTTGTAGGGCCACGAACCGTAGTGGGCTTATAGGCTTGTTTTGTTACTGAGGCAGGTTTTTTTATTTTGTTTTGATCTGCTAATTTGTGTATCACATATGTGCACAGCTTTCTGCTTCTTTCAGTCTTTATTGAGCTTATAATATTCTCTTTGGCTCCTTATGGGTAAATACTACAAAATTAACCTATAAAATAATATAGTCATGCCTCCTGCCTGATGCCTTGAATAGATTTAACCTGATGTCTAGAAAATTTTAGAAGCTACAAAATACTGGGTGTTAGATATTTTTAGACACTCTGCTATAATTTGCCAGTGATAACAGTTTTGATAGCTTGCCTAAGAGGAATCCACAGACAATACACTACAAATTTAATACAGCCAGTTGTGAGTCCATCACTCTTCCTTTCCTCCAAATGACTAATTATTTGTGAGGGCACCATAAGTGGTTTCTTTATTTGAAGACGCATGCATAAAGCTTCTGGAATGTTCTTCTACATCATATATTTTTGAGAGGGCATAGCATCCAGTTGCATGATCTCTGAAATTATTTTTTGATCAGGGACAAAAAAGCCCATTTACAATCTTCCTTGAAATGTAGAAAACAAAAGTGAATGTTCTTTGGGAAGATAGGTATCAAAAAGGACTTGAAATAGATGGGTTGCCTTGTCTGTCTTCAGCTCCTATGTTATCTCTCTCTGCCTCGCTAATGAAAATTAATATTATTAAGGAAAGTCAAGTGTTGGCAGAAACATACGACTATTTACTTTTTTTGGGTTTAAATCAGTTAGGAGTTTGTTTGTTTATTTATTTATTTTTATGTTACATGAAGTCCAGAAATAAGCAACCCATGGTTGGTAGTGCCAAATAATACCGTGTGTCCCTGTTTTATAATTAGTAGCCTGTGACTGTCATCCTTTTGGTCTATTTTCTAGGAAAGAAGAAGAGATAAGATAAAAGGCAAATGGTAAAGAGAAAATACCAGATCAGATGCTCCCACTTCCATGGGTTTCTTTAGAACCCACAAGCAGTGACATCTCACTATTTCTCATTGGCCAGGACACTCATGGGTACTCATAGCTGCAACAAAAGCTAGGAGATGAGTCCTTAAACAATTGTCCACACTGCCCACTTGAACATAATTGTAGTTTTGTTACTTTAAGGAAGGAAGAAAAAAATGAATGTTGGGACAGCAGCTTATTGTATCTGACACATTAGCCCACACATAGCAAGTCTCCAATAATTTTCTGTTTGAATCTATGTCATTTGGGATCTGTATTTGAAGACCATGCATTCTGTGCATAATGTGATTAAATTAGAAATCTATAACTAAAATATGCAGAGTCTGCATATTAAAAAATACATTTCTAAATAACCTATAGGTCCAAAACATCTTGATGCGAATCAGACAATATTTAGTACTAAATTACAATGAAAACATTATCTATCAAAACTTTTGTGATGTAAATCAAGGGGAACTTAGAGTGCTACATAGCACTTAATACTCATCAATCAATGAATTGTTGAACTTTAAGGATTAAACACTCAACTGATAAAGACAGTCACAGAACTACAACATTTATAAGGTTGGTCCCCGGATAATGTAAGTTGAGAGTTGTGCCTAAAGGCTTTCTACATTGGTCACAATAAGGTTTCTATCCAGTGTGAGTTCTAAAATGAGGAGTGAGGTGTAAAGGGCCTTTTTTTCCGTCTTTTCTTTCTAAATTGTGTGTCCCTGAAAATAAGACCTAGCCAGACCATCAGCTCTAATGCATCTTTTGGAGCAAAAATTAATATAAGACTCGGTTTTATTTTAATATAAGACTGGGTATACTATACTATACTATACTATACTATACTATACTATACTATACTATACTGTACTATACTATAATACTGGGTCTTATATTAATTTTTGCTCCAAAAGACGCATTAGAGCTGATGGTCTGGCTAGGTGTTGTTTTTGGGGAAACGTGGATTTGAGGCTTTGTAACTTTTATTGTGTTTTGCATGTTACTTGAGTTATTTTTGGGTAGCATGGTTGCTTTGTGTAATATGCACTTTTGAAAGCCTCTTAATTTTCAAAGAGGCAACTGCAAAGAAGCTGAGTAGGTAGTTTTGCCTTGAAAATTAAACTTTGATCATAGGAAATCTTGAAAATGCTTCAGTACTTTGTTGGAGTTAATTATGGTAGAAATCTGTAAGTGAATTGTAGTGGAACCCTTTAAGTCACTTTGTCTTATTCATGGATGGTATAATTATCATTTCATTAAATGATCATTTGGAAAGGACACTATTTTCAAAGATTTTCATATAAGGTAAGATTGTTTTTTGTTGGGAAAATATTGGCTCTAGAAAACCTTTGATATGGGCATATAGCTTCTTATAGGGACTTTTTCGTTTATTAATTTTTGAAGTTACTGTATTTTAGATTCTTCTTGAAATGCCTTTTTTCCCCATTTTATTAATGCTTGATTCTAAGTATTATAAAACATTGCATCTGTGTTTGGTGTTTTTTGGTTTTGTTTGTTTCTTTTCTGTTTGTTCATTAAATATTTTGTGAGGACCCCACGTGTCAGGTACTGAGCTATGTGTACGTGACGCCATGGTGAGCAAGACATCGTGGTTTTCTGTCACTTCCCTCCTTTGACATCTCTGTGTTGATTTGATGAGGAAACGGGAATAGAATATGGGGCTGGAGAACGTACTTGGGCTTTGGAGTGAGATAGATCTGGGATTGTGTGCTGGCTCTGTTATCCACCTGTAAGTAAGTTAATTCCTCTAAGGCTTGGTTTCCTCATCAGTAAAATGGAGGTACTGGTAGTAGAGCTTGTACAGGATCTTAGCACTAAGTCTGATGTATTGTAAGTGTTCATTCACTAAATGGTAGCTGTGATGAGCTCTAATCATATTTATCAGCCACTTACTCTTTTCACTGAGCTTTCAACCCTTTAATGACTACAGAAATCAGGTCAGACACACAAGCTTATGCCAGTAAATGAAGGGAGGGTTAATTTAGAGTTGTCGTCTGTCAGAAAACTGTCTCTGGGGAGATGAGCTTGATTTTTTTCAGGGGAGATAATTGTGAGCAAAACAGCAAGATGAAGAAGAACTATAAGCAAAGGAGGAAAGGGCTACTTCATACATCGTTGAGGAAGGGATCTGCCTGGGCGTGGCATGGACCTAGAAGGGCTTCTCCCTCCTCTCTGTATCCTGGGCTTGATGAGACTGCCCTGGATGTCACGGGGTGGGTGAAGCTGGGCCCACAGGAGGCCCCAGCAGCACCTGTTAGTGAGACTGGCAGAGGGACCCCTGCAGCCACTATGTCATACAGCACAGTGACAGAGGTATGGGCAGTGGGCGGAGCTGAGAATGTAGTTTCTGAGCACATTGCTGACAGACCCCAGGGTTCGGTTCCCAAATGAAATTAGGGAGACTTTGAGGGAATGATCTGAGAAATAGGAGCTACCTCTTGAGACGTGCTAATAAACACTTCTAGTGGACTCAGTGTATCTTGAAAAAAGAAATAGAGACCAGTTCATAGAGAAAGTCTGAATAAGAGAAATAGATCTAGTAAATTTTGAAAAATACAGCTTTATCTATTGCCAGTTTGAAATGTCAACCTGATGATTATTCAGTTCAAGATAGTGTTTATATTATAACTACCAGGATAGCATATCATTTTAGGTCTATTCTTTGAGTAAACCACCCAAAGATGTGCTTAGAGAGATTATTATTTCCCTTGGCCTTCAAATTAGATCTTCTTCTTCTGCTTCTCTTTCTTCTCCTCCTCCTCCACCTTCTTCTCCTCCTCCTCCTCCTCCTTCATCTTTCCTTCTTCATAAAAGATTCTGGTTTTAGATGAAACATCACCTCATAAATATCTAATTAGTGTGCGCATAGATCATTAGTGACTCATAGTTTCTTAATGTTAGCAGAACTGTTTGCAATGTTCATTTTGTATGAAACAAAAACACTGTCCTAAAGGTTAAATGAAAAAATAATTTCAACAAACTGGTATGTACTTGAGGGTATACAATGGTCAACATCTTATTTAGTGGTTTCCAAAGGATACAAAGAAATATGAGACATATTCACATCTTCAAAGAATGAAGAATTAGCTGCATAATTGAGCGACTGTGGCACATGATAGAGTACCTGGCTATGAACCGGGCACTCACCGTACAAGGAAGGTTAAAGAGGATGATTCATGGGAAAAGTTCTGGGCTGTGGTAGGCTTCTCTGTTTCAGAGAACTCAGTGCCTAGCCAGACAAAAGTGATTTATGCACACCAAGTAGCAGCTAGCTAGGGAAGGTAGCAGATGATAAATACTACATGAACAATGTAATGGAAGGGCTCTGGGAGGAAGAAAAGGGGTGAGATCGCTGAGATTTATAATGGAAAGCTTCAAGGAGGCAGTGGAATCTGAGCAGCACGTGGGAGGTTGGGCTTTGAAGCAAGATAGAGGGGGCTCTTTGAGGTGAGGAGTGAGGTCAAAGCCCAGGTAGTAGTAGAATAATTCACAGTCCAGCCTATTGAGAGTGAGCTGTTGATATTTAAGGCTGGGGCTAAATAGGAATGGAAGTCGAGTCTTGAAAGCCAGGCAGCAAGGAATAAAGGTTTTTGTGCTCTGGTAGTGATATGAGGACTACAGCTGCCGAGGGAGATACAGGCAGAGAGTTCACTTATAATTGTAGTCTTAGTTGGGGGCAGATCAAGGTTGAAATTGAGGTGATGCTGCAGGGAGGTAGATACGAGGTTTTGAGACTGTGGAGCAGATGGGACTTGTGACTGGCAGTGGGACCAGAGAGGATGAGAAATAAAGAAGTGGCTCTGATAGTCACAGTTTGGAAAGCTAGGGGAATGGAGTTGTGAACTGAAATAGAAATGCTAGGAGGAATAACCTTAACTTAAAGGGGGATACATGAATTTGATCTTGCGTATGTCAAGACTTTCGAAGTGATGGGATACTTTCATGGAAACACCTAGGAGGTGCTCAGGGCCATACAGCTAGGACTCCTCTGACTGAGGTCACTAACTGTAAAAACCCTTCTGCATACGGGCCCTCCAGCATGCCTCTGTTTAGTCACCAGTTCTTCCTGCTACATAGATTTTAAACAGGGAAGCAAAGCGACAGGATCTGATTGGGCTGCATGGACCAGGGCGGGCGACTAGTTAAGAGGCTGCAGTAGTAACGTGTGTGATGGAGAGTGGTGACATGGGCCAAGGCAGTGGCAGTGGGGATCGAGAAATGTAGGCAGATGCATGAGAACTCTCTTGAACAAGTAAAAGGTAGAACATGTAAAACTTGGGGATTAATTGGATAAAGGGAATACAATCACAACTCCTACATTTTTGGGCAGTTGGTTGGATGGGGAACTCTGGAGGAGAAGCAGGTCTGGCAGGAAGATGATGGAGGATTAAGCTTGGACAGATGGTTTGAGGGCTGCCAAATGGACTTGTTCAATAGCTGATTGATTTTAGTGGTCCGGAGCTCAAGAGAAACGCGTGGAATGGAGATGTGGTTCAGCAGCATATAGATGATCTTGAAGTCTTGAGCAAAGGTGATTCTCTCAGGGAAAAATGTGGAAGCACTGAAACACGGAGCCCTACGGAATGTCAGTGTTAGGTATGGCAAGAGCAGAGGTAGAGGACCCCTGGAAATGATTTGGATCGTAAACCCAAGGGAAGTGTTTCGAGAAACTAGTAGGATAAGTTAGGCAAAGACTAAAACATATGGCAGCCTTTGTCTACGCAGTTATTTTGAGAGTGATGATGACATACGGTCTGGATTGCACTGGACTCCGCTGTGAGTGGGAGTCAGAAATATGGCAAGCACGGAACATAGTATGTGTAGAGGGAAGAAAAGAAAGCAGATGGGTGGTAGCAGGATGAAGGACACAGAAAAGTTTATCACCTATCGATCGATCGATCGGTCTGCCAGAAGAGCTACTCATGTTTAAAGGCGGATGACAGAGGGTCACAGGGACAGACAGGCAGGCAAGGGTTTTTATGCTGTTATTTAAAACAAGATATTGAGAATTGCTTAGTGTTTCCATGAAGTAGTAGTATGTCAAACAGAAATGAACAAAACCTTGGATGTCATCAGAGCCGCAGGATTTCAAACTTCTTAAAAGCATACTAGTGATTTAGGTTTTTTTTAAAGGGCCTTTTCCCCCTATGGCTTGCTGTTCCAGCTGTAGTCTGACAGTGGCTTATATTGATTTGTAAAATTGTTTAGATGAAAAATACTAACCTTATGAAGTTGGAACTTTTTGCTGGTTGACTTTTATGTATTACTCATTTTTTCTTTTTTATCAAAGAATTAGATGATGTTTTTCAGTGCTGGCTGCTACATTCGTAGGAGCTAAATTTTTAGGGCAGTTATATTGGGAAATGCTTAAATCCTGGGAGACAGAAAGTTTTGATTGAAATAGACATTTGAATGGACCAGAAAGTTGAGGCTGGCAGTGGTTGATTCTGGGTATGCCAGGCTGACATTGTAGTCAGGAAATGAGGTATTGGCTTATATCGTTACTCACCCTTTCCTCCCATTTCCCACTTTCATGATTTTTTCCCTTCCTCCTGTATCCTTCTCCTCCACATCTTTCATCCTGGTGGAGCAGCAACACAATTCATCATTTGAGAGCAAAAGTCAGCAAACACTTACTGAGCATCTGCTCAGCCAATGCTTTGTTTCAGGAGAAAGAAGTGAGCTTGAGAGGGGAGCAGGGAGGCAGAAAGGTAAAAAATTAAATTCTGGGTGCCATGGTGGAAGCCTGTACTCTGTATGGTTGGCTGATGCAACACAAGAGGGAGTGGGAAGCTCTCCCTGGGGGTAACTGAAGCTGAGCTTGGAAAAAGGAGTGGGTGTTTTTGTTGACTGGACTGGTGGTAAGGACATATAAAGCCCAGAAATAGGGGATGGAAAGGTGCGAAGGTGTGAAATAACAAGGGCACTATAAGAAACTTCAAGTGGTTTGGCAAAGCCAGAGAGCAGGATTTGATTAAGACAGTGGTCAGCAAGTACAACTGAAGAGGTGTAAAGATGGCAGCAGGTCTCTGTGCCTTGCAAAGGCGTTTAGCTTCTGTCCTTCAGGTTACACTCAGCCTTTGGAGGCTGGGGCTTTGTCATGATCAGATCTGTAGTTTGTGGAGGTGACTTCAGCACACTGTGGAGGGTAGTTTGGAAGCAGAAAGTAGGGGCCCACCTGTAATGCTCGGTTACACCTTTGTGACCTAAAGGGCGAGCTGCATGGAGGAGACACACGCAGTGCCTTGTAGTCACGTGTGATGCATGGAGAAAACCTTTCTGATGATTACCACCAGAGACGTTTCACTAGAACCCTTGTAGAAGAGGATTGATTGAAAGACTCTGTCAAGGACATTCTTTATCTTTATATTTTATGGGTGGTAGACATCTAACAGTTTAAGGCTGTTCTGATATTCTTTTTTTTAAAAGTGTATTTTTCCAGGACGCATCAGCTCCAAGTCAAGTAGTTGTTTCAATCTAGTTGTGGAGGGTGCTGCTCACAGTGGCCCATGTGGTGATTGAACCGGCAACCTTATTGTTAAGAGCACTGCGCTCTAACCAACTGTCTGAACCGGCCGCCCCCCTGTTCTGATATTCTTGTTTAGGATAGGAATCCTAGAATTGTCCCTGGTGTCTTACAGGTGCTTAGTAGAACTGGGAAGTAATTTTAGAAATGTAAATAAGTGGTGATACTATACTTTTTTCGTATTTAAGATTTACTTATTCTAGAGTTGAGATATTCTAGTTCATCTTCAGTGGTGATACCTTTGGGAGGTTTGAGAAATCGAAGGTCTTCCCTGTCTCCTTTCCCCCTCTTCTCATTAGTTCATATAACTGCCACGTGGTAGTAAATCTGCATGGAAACTTAATGTTCCTCAGATCCCTGTGCTGCAATTCAAACTTCCTGAAGACATGCATGTACATTAGTCCAGATCAATGTTAGCGATAGTTGTGTGTTTCTGTACCCACTTCCACTTACATGGAAAATGTCTTGAGTTCTTCCTGCGATGCTTTATACATGGTAAGTGCTCAGTAACTATCTGTTGAATTGAAGTTGATTATTTCAGTGATTTTTTGGGGGGTATTTTGTTATAGCAGCCTGAACAGACTAAGACAAGTTACTGTCCTTTGTTTATTAGACCCTTGGGCCTTGAGCTTATTCAAGGAATTCTGTAAGTTATTTGTATATGAAACATTGTATAGATGTCTGTACTGATTCATCTGTGTTGAGCTATAAAAGATTTGAACATAAGATTTAAATGTTTAACAAAGAATAGGATCAATAGCACAGAAGAGAGAACCATACAAAATATGTCACAGGTATCAACATGCAGATGAATAGGTTTGCTCTGAGCCAGATAATAACTCAACCAGGGAAGAAAAGAGCCTGTGTCTCTTAAAGTTGTGTCCTTCCACTTGTGGTTCACTGAGTGTGAGAAGTGGCTTTCATTTTGAGGATTCAAGTTCTCCTGAGGAAAACTTGCATCTCTTTAGTGTAAGGGGCTGTGATTGGAAGGAAGTTATTGTTTTTGATAATTTTTTATGCTTTTGAACTATAACAATGGTTAGTTAACCATATGCACTTTATTCATAATCATTTATGGTCTTAAAATTACCCGGATATTTTGAAAGTTTTTAGTTTATTAATCCTCTCGTGAAAAATCTGTACAATCACCATAGTCACTGCAGAATCTTGACTCCTTTTTACCAGCACCAGCCTTGGCCTTTGCAGTCCCCCTGACTGTTCCATTCTCTTCTTGCGTTCCTTTTGCTGTGCTGTGGAGGTCTTTTTCTTCTTGTACAGGCCATGGTTTGCAAGTCCATGGCTTCATTTTTCTTTGCAAGATCTAAGGAGTCGTAAATCATGCCAAAGCCAGTTGGCTTGCCACCAACAAAGTGGGTTCTGAATCCAGATTCAAAGATGACATCCGGTGTGGTCTTGTCCATTTTGGCTAGTTTCTCCTGAATTTTTCTTAGGTATTGTAGCCTTCCCAGGGTGAAGGATGTCAATGACCTTTTTTTTTTGCTGAAGTAGTAATTGGTTGGTTCAGACGGTTACTGTTGTTGTTCATGATGGTGGTTGACCTTCAGGCAGCCAGTGAGGAAAAAAGTTGCATCTTTTATATACAGCATATAAAAATAGACTGAGACATTGTCCAAATCTGAAGAGGAAAATAAATTAATCATCTGGCATTGATAGGAATAGTTGTCCTGGGAAATAGTATACTTGTAGAAAAGAATTTAGGAGATAGGCCAATAAGGGCTACCTGGTTGGAGACACATGATGGTATTGATTCAAATCCTAGAATGAGTAAACTGAGGCTCAAAGTTAGGACAGAGCTATCTCACCCTACCTTCTCCCGATCCTTCTGCACATGAACAGACTTATGTTTTCTGAGAACAGACGGTTGAACTTCAGATTAATTAGCTTTAACTTTGATGCCGATTTTTCAGAAATGTGAATAATGATATTTAGGATATATAAATATCTCCACCCACATCCGACCCTTTGTGGGCAGGCGTATACCCATTACACTTGTCCATGTGTGTTGTATGTATGTTATAGGGGTGGTGACCCTCTTGTCTGGTGTGTGTCTCTGTGTGTGTGTCTGTGTGTTGTGTGTTTCCTTTTATGGGTATATATGGTGATGTAAACCAGGGATTAAAAACTAGTAAGAAGTGTCCATAAATATACATTGGGTGATTGTCATTTAGTTATGCTAAAATTTTATCTTCTCAATTCAGTTGGAATAATTTCATTAACAATGCCTTAAGGAACAGGATATATGGTTGAATTTTCTTTTAGAAAATTGCCTAGTTACATCGGATCTAATTAAGTTTTGCATATGTTATCAGTGGCATTAAATGCAACCAAGTGTAGTGTTAAGCAAAATTAGAAAACTTATTTTACTAAAAAGTAACTTGAACTTAATATATATTGAGCTTGTAAACATGGCAAATGTGGGTCTTAAGAATAATATATTTTTATTTAAAACATGAAGTGATCATTTAACTTTATTTTTAATATCCTTAATTTTCCTCATTAAAACTACTTAAAAAATTAGTATTTGTGTAGTATATTGTGAGATTATTGTTTTAAAATTTATTAGTAAGTTTGCAGTATATAAGTTCAAGTATCTCACTTTTGAAAACACCAGGAACTAGAAATGAGTTTTTCTGTTCTTAAGGGTGAAAAACTATTATTCCTAAAATCAAGATTTTTAAAAGTCATATAATCATGAAATAAATAAAAGCTGTCTTTTTATGGCTGGTGATTTTTTAACTTAAAAATCTATTTGAAAAGTATAATGTTCTTAGAAAGTTTTGGTAGAAATATAAATGTTGCTGTAATAATTTTGTGTTCTATCCTGCTTGTCAGTAAAAACATTTTAAGAGGTTAAAAAGAGCCCAATACCCAATTCCCATAAAACAAAGGCAAACGAACCAACCACAAAACAAAAAAGCATACAACCCATAACAGCCCTGGATTGCTGGGGTGCAGAGTGTTGGAGAGAGGTTGTAGTCACCATATGAGGCTAGCTGCCTTCTTGGTCAAGCAGCTTTACTGGTCTTGGGCCTTTGCTCCCTAATCTTTAAAATGGATTGGGAAGGTGAGCTCTTGGGCATTGAAATAAGTGACTCATGTTTATTTTTCTTCTGTCTAGTGTCCAAGGGATATGAGTCTGTGATTGGCTTTTAATCTCTATTCAGTTCATTTAAGTGGAGTTTGGTGTTGAATTTTTTTTATACATGACATTATTTAGGAATAGACATCCTTAGGATACTAGCTGAACAGTTATAATCCTAAAATGTTTATGTTTAAAATTTTAGGTATGCAATACCCCCGGAACATGGGAAACGACTTGAAAGACTAGCTCAAGGTAAAATTGCTTTCTGTGTTTCTCATCTAGATAGGCTCTTTGTTTCTGAGGTATCTTTACAGTGTAGAATGTCAATCTGTTAATTTTATCCTTTTCAAGTTATGGGCTTTGCAATATTTTTCTAATTGAACAGTTTGTTTTTCACCTAATGTGTGCATATTTTTCCCTGTTACATAATCTTCATAGTTATTTTAATTGGCTGCTTAATATTTCATCAAGGGATTGCACTTAACCTAGTTTAGTTATTTCCATTTTTTCCTCTTTTATATAATGCGTTTTACGTCTTTTGTCAATAATATTTTTCCTTCTTTTAAGTTACATCCTTGAGATAAATTCCCAAAAGTACTGATGCTGCATCTCAGGGTACATGTATTTTATGAATACTTTTCATGTTGCCGTATCATTTCACCAAAGGGTGACTTCTGACTCCCAGTTCTTATTTGGTCCCCTGGGTCAGGGACTGCCCTTATGGAAATATGAAGGTGAATGTCCCCCGGTTACTGCATGAGCATGAGATTGTGTGTCTTCTTAGAATGGCAAAATTAAACATACTTTACTGGAACTTGAATTATTATTTTTTATGGCTTTGTCCATCGTTATTTCTGGGAAGTCTATTTTAGTTTAACTTGGTGATCACAGTCTGCAGAAAGTACCTTCCTTTTTTCTTCTCTGTCTTAAAGATATGCCAGGTTACCTTGCCCTCACCTCCTTACACAAGGGAGAAGTAAGTATCAGGGAACGTAAAGTATAGTATAGGGAATGTAGTCAGTAATGTTGTAGTAATTATGTATGGTGTCAGGTGAGTACTAGTCTTATTGGGGGGGGTGTTATTTCATGAATTATATAAATGTCTAACCACTATGCTGTACACCTGAAACTAATATAAAATAATATTGACTGTCAACTGTAATTGGAAAAAAAAGGGAAAACCCCATTCTTTGACTTGACAATTCTGAACAGAAAGTGTGACTAACATCTCAAAGTTACTTTCCTCCAAATTATAGAAGAATATTAGAAGGAACAGTTACGTATCGAATTTGTAAGAAGCATTATTATAATTTTGGCAAGCTAATAATTATAAAGTCTTGGTGTTTTTATAATATAATTATAGTAATAATAGCAATGTTATTGTAATCTTGAACTTTGTTAAGGACTATTTTCATAAATATTAAGGTAGATGAATCCTGGTTCTGGGTAATAGATTAGAGCACAGCTTAGAAAATGATTACCATAATCCTTAAATACACAGGCAGTGAACTTTGTGCTAATTCTATATGCTGAATTATCCTTTTCTCTATAATAATTATTCTAACATTTTCCATTCGCCTCATCACCAGAGAACTTTTAAAATGGAGCCAATGTAAACTTCGCAGTATGGAGTCACGTGCTAAAATTTCAGCTAGAATCTACATGTAAACACTTTTACGTAATTTATCTGAAAATAACATTCCAGGAAAATGGATGCCATTTGTTTAATCAGGAAGAGGTTAATAAACTTGAAGGATGAACAATAACTTTAAACTCAACTGCATGTTTATTCAAAACTATTTTGCAGCATTATTTTGAGAAATGACACAGGGAAAAGATCCTGTAAGATAGTGGGGGATTCCTATCCGCTGACCAGATGTCAGCCAAATTAATTGAATTCTGCTAAATAATTAAAATGATAAAGTAATGTAGTAAATGTGATGGAGCATTGTAGAATGTCTAGGTCAAGGCAGCACTTGATACATAAAATGAAAAGCAGCCTCGGATATTTTCCATTATCTTGTCTGCACATCATAATTATCACACTTGCCTTTTATGCATGAATGCTTTCATCTTTGGTTTCTATTGAAATCTTGATTGACTGTGGCACCTACAAATATTTTATCTGAAAGACATTAAGCCTGCATCTAATAAAGCCAGGAGTTTGATTTTGCCCTTCAGCTGCTTTCTCATTTATACAGGTTTTTTTTTTTTTCTTCACTATTATATAGACATAAATGTAATAAAAAACTCAAGTGAATTGTTGCAATTTTTATACTTGTTATGTTCGCCTATAATGCCATTGCATTCTTTCTAATTTTTGGTTTGATACAATTGAATGGAAAGTATAAAGGAGAATAGAGGTATAATGTTAAATCATGAATGACAGTTTTGAAGGTTTTCAGTTTTCAGAATGTCTAAATCTCATCTGTTTTAGAAATAAGACAATATCTTTGCTGTTCTATTAAGTTAAGCAAAATATGGATTAACGACTATAGGGAATGGCTAAAAACTTTTGTGAAGGACTGTATTCCCTTGGTTTCTTATTTTGAATAAAATGCCTATAAAGATGATTTACTTTGGTCAAAATTTTGGTTACTGGGAAAAGAATATGTGAGTTAGGACTATGTGCAGCTGGTTTTGGAAGTATGAATGATCAGCAGGAATCCTGTTTCAAATGACAGTGTGTGTGGTAGAAGTGAATAAATGGTTTCCTTTAGATCCTTATATTTACTTGTAACAAGTGTTTTAGTTTTGACTTACTAAAAATGCAACATTCAGCAAAAAGAAATGGAAGAATAATTATTATGAATGATAAACCTAGTTCATTTTTAAAAAAATTATTTTTGGGATGTGTGTATGTGTGTGTGTTTAAATGGCTGGTAATCTTGAGTTGAAGCCTGTGGAGCAGATTCTAAGCCTGATATACAGGGATCCCTGTTCCAGGAGGTGGATCAGGGTCTGGGTGGGATGCAGGCAGTCTGTGGACTCTCTGAAATTATATTCAAAATTGGGCATACATGTGCACTTCTGGGATGCACATATATGTGCATGTATGTGCATTTTTGGTGCAAAAGAGATTATGAATCACTGCTGTCAAGGGACTAGATGAGTAGCAATAAATAACAAGTCATTTTAAATTTAGTGAATATATTCTACATTGACCTGTTTTCATAGTGTCTAGGAATTAGGAAAATGTACTTTTACAAGCTCTCAAAATAGTGAATACATTATTCTGGTAAGCATTTATATAGCTGATGGTCTGAAAATATTATATTAAAGTGTCTGGTTTTGAAAGGATAATGAATGCAACACTCCTGATTATAAACAAATTAATTTTAAGGGGCTCCTCAAGCCATAGCAAATGAAGAAGTCCAGTGATATATCCTCTGCTTTCATGCCTAACTCATGCTTCAGGCATTGAGATCAATATGTGGTGTTTCAGGGTATGTTTGTTTTCATCTTACAATCAGCTGTGTTGCATTAAGAATGGTAAAACAATTCCTAAACTTAATTTCCTCGTAATTTGATGTTAGATATCACTGTCTGTGTTTATAAAGTTTTGAATATTTTATAGCCAGCCATGTTCCTATCCTAGTAGGACTTTAGACATTGGACAATAATATATAACATACACCAAGCTAGCACAATTCCGGTCTCCTTGAGCCATGGGATGAAATACAGTTCTGAGAAGTGACAGTAGAGAATGGGGAGAAAGAATTCAGGGAGAGAATGCCAACTAGCAGGGACGAATTACCATGGAGGCAAATGAAGTGTTCTTTGATTCTGCAGGGTGGAAGCTGGGCCAGGAAAATTCTGGTTAGCTTGACTGTGATCTATTTCAGCCCAAAGTTCTTGGTGTGGGAAGTCCTGGGTAACCTGTGCACGTATTGTTCATGTGTCATGTCAAGGGGGGGGGGAAAGCGGGAACTGAAACAAAGTAATCTTAGGAATGCAGTAAAAAAACAGAAATGTACACCTGAAACTATGTAACTTTACTAACAATTGTCACCCCCAATAAACTTTAATTAAAAAAAAAAAAAGAAAATTATTTACAAAAGTAAAACAAAAAACAAAACAAACAATATGTCATGGCTCATATGCCAGTTAAATTGGGTGGAAATTGCCAACCAGCTTGAAATGGAAAAAAGTTGCCCATTACATAATGCATTATATTCAGGAGATAAAAATAAGGCACTTGTTTAGGAGAACCACCATCCTTCTCGATAGCACAGCCAATATGAATTTCTCCTGGCTCTACTCCTGCAGAGCTCCGTGGAGTTGTATGTCTACCAGTAGAGATCTTGATGGATTAAGGGACACTCAGAGCAGAGTGAAGCGTATGTTGATGGATTATAGGATACTCAAGAGCTGAGTGAAGTCTGCAATGTGACAATTTTCCCTAATCCTGAGTAATTAATTGCTGCATGGAGAGGCCAACTCTAGCTTAAACCTCTAATGTTGACCTCTTAAGTAGGAATATGGGTGAAAATGACCAGTTTTTCCCCCCACATTATGTAGCTCATTGGTTTATTTTTTATTTTTTAAAATTTATTTTTTAAATTTATTGGGGTGACAATTGTTAATAAAATTACATAGATTTCAGGTGTACAATTCTGTATTACATCATCTATAAATCCCATTGTGTATTCACCACCCAGAGTCAGTTCTCCTTCCATCACCATATATTTGATCCCCCTTACCCTCATCTCCCACCCCCCAAGGTTTATTTTATTAATAAGCTTTTATGTGTAAATGCTATCTAAAAACATTTCCCACAGGAGCAGTCCTATGTATACTTTCTCTGTGTTTTTCTTTTCTTACCATTTGTTTGTATGGTTGCAATATTTTTTAAGCTTCATATAGTCATATGAATATTGCAAAAACCATTATAAAAGTCTACCAAAGCATACTTGGGTGAATTTCAATTATATTGAATGAAATTATCTTAATCAAAATCTGTTGCTAGTGTGGACATATATTTTACATGTCTGATTTCTCCATCTTTCCTCCCTCCTTTTTTCCTTCTCTTCTTCCTTTCTTTCCTGTAAGTGATTAATAACTAATTTCAATTTCTCCAAACTATTGTTTAGAAATCCATGAAAACTGGTAATAAACTTTGATTTCTAAGTCTTTTTCCAAGGCTGAAACTTTGGTGATTTAATAGCAACAACATGATTTTGTGTTTGTCATATAGGGTTGGGATTTAAAAAGAATTCCTTAATAATATCTAATATGTTAGATGTAAATCAATTGACAAGTTGGGAAATTTCTTACCTGATGGAAAGAATACACTAATTTTAGAGCACATCTCTACTTCTAAAACAATTTAAAAACATTTAATGATTTTTTGGGGGTCAAATTGATTGAGGTCAAATGCACCCACAGTAAAAACCACCCCCGTTAAGTACACATATAGTTCACTGAATATACAGTGGGGGGCTACCATCATTATCATTTTATAGAACATTCCCAGTACCCTGAAAAAGTTCTCTAATGCCCTTTTGCCCTCATCCCTCCCCCCAGCCACTGGCAACCACTGTCTGATTTCTGTTCCTAGAATGTCGTAAAAGTGGAATTTTACAATATGTAGACTTTTGTGCCTCATTTCTTTTACTTAGAATATTGCTTCTCACATATGATCACTTTTATTACATTGAATACAGGGCTTCCTTGGATGTATACAGCATCTGGTCCTTGAAACGGCTTATGCGATTCCATGTGTCCCTGCGCTACACAACTCCCAGCAGTACTGGGGCAGTCTCAGCAACGGTGGTTGTGGGATGCTTTTAGGGTTTCAGGGCTCTGTTGGGCTCTCTGGAGTACGTGCTCCTTATGATGCTAGCCTTTCATCTCTCCCACATGTTTGGATTGGAAGAATGATTCCAAAGATCACCTTCACTTGCTTACCACTGTATAATATCTTAAAAAAGAAAAAGTATTGGCTTTATTTTGCTAGGGAGTTGGCAGACAGCAGTGTCCTGTCTTTGTAGATAGTACAAACAAGCTATAGATTCTAAAAGTTGGGTTACTGAATAGCTTACCATAACTTTGTATTATTGCTCTCCCCCTTGTCTTGGATGCTCTAACCACAAGAGCTGATTCTTCTTGAAATGAATGTTTAAGCTCTTTTGCTCCATGAATCCTATGTAGTATTGCAGTTTGTTCTAATTTTGAATATTTATTTAAAATGAAAATGTATGTTTGTATTCTTACTATTTAATGGTTTGGTAGAAACATAGTTTGTTTTTCCAAACTGTTTTTTCAGTGTTTTCACTCCTAAATCAGATACCATTTTATTGGGAGCTCATTGGTCTACTTGTCATAAAAACCCTAATGTGTTACTTGTGGAGAGGAGTTGGTATGGGGGGAATAAGTTGTAGATTGGTTCTCCCTACTAGTCTCCATAGCTTGAAATGTGAAATAACTGATTATCTTCTCAGTCTTATTCTTTCAGTTTTGTAGGATTTTTTATATTGAAGCCCATTTGTGAGTAATTTGGAATTCAGACTAAATTTTAATATTTAATTTTAAAACAGCAGAGTTAGAGAAGGGATAGAAGAATATAGAGGTGAATACAAAATAAAACATGAATCAATGTAGTTTAACGCTAGTTGTGCTTGATTGTTAGAACTCTTTTATGGGGGAGAAGCTTAGTACTTGCGACAGAACTGCTAGGTTTGAACTGCAAGGGAATGAGATGGTTTTTAAGGCTTAGTAACCATTGATTTCACTTATGGCAACCCTTCAGTTGGCTCTCTAGGTCTCCTGGGACTGTGATTCCCCTTCTCAGGGGGCAGGCTGCAGAGAAGGTGGGAAAGGAAAAGTCATTGAACTAACATGGTGACTAGTGTGCATGTGGTGGAAATGAGTAATAGAGATAATAATAATGGCCACTATTCATTGAATATTACTATGTGTTAAGTAGACTTAAGTATTTTTTTAAATTGAGGTAGAATTCACATATAAAATAAACTGTTAACCATTTTGAAGTATTTAACTCAGTAGCATTTCGTATATTAATATTGTGTAACTGTTACCTCTATCTAGTTCCAAGAGATTTTTGTCTTTCTAAAAGGTAACCCTGTATCTATGAATTAGTCACTCTCTATTCTTTCCCACCCCTCCGCCACCCCTAATTACTGTGGAATCGTGTGATATGTGACCTTTTGTGTCTGGCTTCTTTTACGTAGTGTGTTTTCCATGTTATAGCATGTATTAGTACTTCATTCTTTTTTATGGCAGAGTAGTGTTTCACTGTATGTATGGCTATACCACATTTTTTTCATCTATTTATCGGTTGATGGACATTTAGATTGTTTTCATTTTTTGACTATGGCTAAGTTTTTTTGTGCATTATCTTGTTGGATTCCTGTAAGGATCCTGTGAGGGCAGCCATTAGGGAAAATAGCATGGAGGCTTTTCAAAAAATTAAAAATATTCTGAAGAAACTCGAAACACCAATTTGAAAAGGTATATGCTCACTTATGTTCACTGCAGCATATTTACACTAGCCAAGATATGGAAGCAACCTAAGTATGCATTGATAGACAAGTGGATAATAAAGATGTGATACATACATACTATGGAATATTATTCAGCTATAAAAAGAATGAAATCTTGCCACTTGTAACAACATGGAATGAACCTAGAAAGTATTATGCTAGGTGAAATAAGTCAGACAAAGACAACTGCCATATGATTTCACTTATATGTGGAATCTAAAAAACAAAATAAACAAACAAATGAAAAACACATACAAAAAACAATTAAAACAAACAAACTCATAGATATAGAGAACAAATTGATGGTTACCAGATGTGAGAGGCATTGAAGTGATGGCTGAAAAAGGTAAAGGGATTAAGAAGTACAAATGGGCAGTTATAAAAATACTCACAAGGATTTTAAAATAAAGTACAGCATAGGGAATAAAGTACAGCGTAGGGAATAAAACCAATAAAAAATATTAAAAATAGAATTACCATATGATCAGCAGTTCCACTTCAAGATATATATTTGAGGGAAATGAAATCACTGTGTTCAAGAGATAGCTGCACACACATGTTCATCACAGCAGTGTTTGCAATAGCCAAGACATGGAAACAACCTATGTGTCCATCAACAAGTGAATGCATAAAGAAAATGTGAGATACATATATAATGTATGTATCTCACATCTATCTATCTATCTATCTATCTATCTATCTATCTATCTATCTATCTATCTATCTATAATTCAGCCATGAGAAAGGAGATCTTGCCATTTACTTCAACATGGATTAAATTTGAGGGTATTATTCTAAGTGAAATAAATCAGAGACAGAGAAGTACTATATGATCTCACTTATATGTGGAATCTAAAAAATCTGAATTTATAGATACAGAGAATAGATTGGTGGTTGCCAGAGACAGAGGGTGGGGGAAATAGGCGTAGGTGGTTGAAAGATACAGACTTCCAGTTATAAGATAAATAAGTTATGAGGATGTACTGTATAGTATGGTGACTATAGTTAACAATACTATATTGAAAGTTGCTAAGATAGTAGATTTTAAAACTTCTCATCACATATACAACATATTGTAACTATGTGAGTTGATGGAAGTTAGCTAAACATTATTGCGTTAATCATATCACAATATATACACATATCAAATTATTACATTTAATATACCTTAAACTTATACAATGTTATATGTCAATTATATCTGAATGAAGCTGGAAAAAAGAATCCAGTGAAGAATGTAATAACATTTTTTTGGGGGGAATGTTGGGGAACAGTATGCTTTTCCAGGGCCCATCAGCTCCAAGTCAAGTTGTTGTCCTTTAATCTAGTTGTGGAAGGCGCAGCTCAACTTCAAGTACAGTCGTTGTTTTCAATCTTTAGTTGCAGGGGGCTCAGCCCACCATCCCATGTGGGAATTGAAATGGCAACGTTCGTGTTAGGAGCTCACGCTCTAACCAACTGAGCCATCCGGCCACCTCTCCGGCAGCTCAGCGGCAGCTCGTTGTCTTCAATCTAGTTGTGGAGGGCGCAGCTCACAGGCCCATGTGGGAATCGAACCAGCAACCCTGTTGTTCACAGCTCGCGCTCTAACCAACTGAGCCATCCAGCCGCCCCGTTAATAACATCTTGATTATATGGATGGGGAAATTGAGATGCTGAGAGTTTATGGGACTAGTTAAAGCTATGTGAGTGTGGGAGTTGTGTTTGGAATCCACGGCTGGATGCGTGGCTGAACTCCAATTTCTTCCAACTGTTATTCTCTTTTGTTTTGCTGGACACGTGGACAAAATGAGGATGGCTTCACATAACTCAAATGATTAGGTTTTTGGTCTAAAACTTAGCTCTGCTATTTAATACCAAAGGAAAGGTGTTTGTTGGGAGCAGTAAAGGATAGAGAAAAATTGGTGCTCCAGTAAACTTGTGTGTTAAGTGTGTGAAAGAGAATATTGGGTAAGATTTATACAAAATCCCATAGCAGAGTTTGCACCTCACACACAGTAGGCTGCCTGTCAAATTCTTTCGCCAACTATCTCTATAGGGGAGGAGATTGAAGACCCCCCCAAACTACCCCCCCACCAACATTCATGCAGATTTTGTATCTTGCTCCCGTAATATATTTGTTTTTATGTAAAAGTAAACCGAGTGATTTATCATGACAACAGTATTAGGTTGGTGCAAAAGTAATTGCGATTTCTGCAATTATTTTAAACGTTTTAAACTACAATTACTTTTGCACCAACGTAATAGAAAGATGTGCCAGGTTTATCTGTGTGCTCTTCTCCACCTGGCCTGTTACCTGGTGACCATGGTGCATGTGAGGTGTGGAAGTGGGATGCTAGCTGCTATTTCCCCTACTGGATGATTGAAGGGTCGGTGCAAATGGTTTCCTTATTGGAACTTCTTGATCTTCAGATTAGGAAAGGGTAGACTGTCCCACTGTGTGACCCCCCCAAATTGGAAAGTCGTATGGAATGTTATGGTAGTATCATTAAAATACAACTTTTAGAGAAGATTTCTTTCAAATAAAGTATTCAAAACTTAAAAGAACATCAAGAAAGTAAATATTAGAATAGAAAAAATGATTCTGAAAGGCATGTTTGAAAGAACTTACAAAAATTTTAACACATACTGTGTTTTTATTTTATGACTTTCAAAAAATGGATAGTGTTAAGTTGAATTTTTAGTTAAATGTTATCTTTTCTATCAGACCTATTTTGTTGTTTTTCATATAAGTAACCTCATAGTCGTTTTTTTCATTTACTATGAAAGATACTAATATTTCTTTAGCCAGCATATTTCTAAGTTTTTAACAATATTATCATTTTGTATCTAATACTGTTCTGGTTATATAGGCTTGCTTATATGTTGACTAAAATACTTCTCATAAATGGTGGAGTGAGGGTGACTATGAACTATGTACTCCTGCAGGTATTTTGAGGTAAAATTCATTTTGAGATACATGCTTTGTATATAATTTGTGCTGTTTATGAGGTATTTTCTAGGGTGATGTAAAATGTAATTCTGGTAGCCTGTTGTAAATATAAATTCTGAGCCAATGTGAAGTTCTTAATATACTGCAAATTACCTTCCTTCAGTGGTTTTTCAATTTAAATTAACTTATGACCAGTCACCACATTGTTCAGGTCCTGATTACAAATCCATATCAAAAGAAAATTAAATAGACTCCTCTTTCTTCATTGATTTTAATTTAAAATATAATTCATTTAGTGCTGAACCAAGTTACAGATTTGAAAAGTTTGATAGATCCATTTAAATTGTATTATGAAAACATTTCCATGGGTTTTGTGTTTAGAGTCCTCCCTACTGTTCTTTACTTTGGTGTAGGACTCAGCACATCGTAATGCGTTGATGTGGCCAGTGCATTAGTGTGGTACTTTCTCTCCATTCACCGAAGTCTACATTCTTGCAAAGAGATACTCTTTGATATAATGTTTTATTTTCTCTTTATGTATTATGAATATTAACCATAACAGAGGGCCACATCAAATGACCATATGGGGCAAAATTATTCCTTTTATTCCCGTTGGTATTGTAGAGGATGATAGTATTTCTGGTGCTTCCACTGGCATGTACTTTTAAAAAACATTTCTGTCTATTTTTCTTTTTAAAAATCCAGGTACAGATGAGTAAGCAGAATGTACTGCTTTTTGCAGGTGGTTCTTTATTCCCTAATGGATCTTTCCTGGCTGTTTGATTTGCTTTCTTCTGATGATTCGTGGCATCAATAAAGGCTTATTTACTTTAAAAATATTCCTGTAAAGCGCCACAATTCTATGAGATTAAAAGAGTACATGGTTAGTTAATGAGTGCTGGTAATTCACGTTCTTGAGCTGTTTGGATGCAGTGAGCCACAGAATTAGATAAGTATTAGGTTGGTGCAAAAGTAATTGCGCTTTAAAATGTTAAAAATAATTGCAGAAACCGCAATTACTTTTGCACCAACCTAATATTTCCAGTGGTTTTGTCTTCATTTTGGCAGTGGAGGAGTTAAACAGCATTTGTGCTTCTTCCCACTTAACTCATATACATCACACACATCTTCCTGGTGAGTTCTGCTTCCTTTCTGGATTCTGTCTCTGATTCTCTTGTCTTTTCCATGTTTCTCTTTTTCTCTTCTTGCTTGCCCACTATCCTCAGCGTGGTAGTTTTTCCCTCTGAGTGAGGAAGGTGAAGAACAGGGTATCAAACACGTTCATTTTTCTCCAGCTTGCATACTGAGTTAATGAGAGTCTGCCTCAGACAGAACTGCAGGGTTGAAGTTATCAATGGAGAAAAACAACTGTGTTTTGGTGTATAATATCCTGCAGGAAAAAAGGGTTGCTGCATGTTTAGCTTTCTTATTTAAAGGCCTCCATAAAACACTGCTCCCATATAGGCTGGTGAGGCAGGTTTCCAAGTATTTGATTGGTGCTGGCTGGGAAGTTGTTCAGGAAATTAGTAGCAGTTAAACTGTTGAAAATTGATCAGAAAGAAACAAAGAAAGGTGGGAAACTGCTGTGTGTCTACCGTATGCCAGGCATTGGGACAGGTGCTTCTGGAATGGTCACTTCCAGGAGTCTAAATTGAGAGATTGCTCTATTGAAACGCATATTTACTACTCCTCATCTCCCTTAATATTTTGTCCATTTATCAGATATTAGGCAGATTGAATTTAAATTTGTTACAAATTGAACATTTTTAAGGTTTGGTAATTTTATATGTTATGAAAACAACTCTTGGTAGATCTTTTTGTAAAAAAAAAAGTTAACCTTTGGTGATACAAATATGCATATCTTAATTTTAAGAATTCTGACTAATTTTTAGTATGAGGTTTTATTTTTGTTGGTGGAGTTGGGCTGTATTTGCATAAAAATGTCATTTTGTAAGAATATTAGCACATAAGCTTAAAAAAACTATCTGCACTTTTATCTTAATTGACACATTACTGCTTATATTTATTATTTCCACCTAGGTTTTTTCCCAAGCAGTAACCAAGGGTGTGATGCATTTCTTCGCCACAAGATGACGCTGATATCTCCCTCAGTGTTGAAGAAGTATGGTATTCCCTTTGATAAGGTATACTAGTATTCCTCTTTAACAAATTCATTTAGTGTGTATAGTATTTGTTTTTAAGACAAATTTAATATAAGCTAATACGTCTTTGACTTCAGGTAGGGTTTTTAGGGTGTGGGGAGAAAAATTCAGATTTATGTTTTATAACATAACAATTATTTATCTAAATACTAATTTGCAGTTACTTTTATTTCAGGATCCATTTACTAGAGATTTCAGGCTGTTGTAGTTTACTTATAAATACTGAAAATAAAATGTAGCACATTTGGCCAAATAAGATGTCGCCTTTCTACATTGAAATCTTTTATATGAGCAACATACTTTATGTATATGTGATCTATTTTTTAAGAAAAGAAATCAGAGCAATTATTATTAGTAGTTTGGTTGGTTAGAATCACTGATTATGGTACCAGTATGTTGCTTCTAAACACATTTAGACATAATACAATTGAGGTTTAATTATGGATAAAAGTGCCTGATGATTTAATAATCAGATATTGCTTCTCTGGAGTATTTCTAAAGATTAAGTTCTGTAAGACTGTACGTGCTAGGGCCTTCTTTCTTTGCATCCATGGATAGTTACTGGGTCAGAATTATTACAGAGCATGAGCATTTTTATGTGAAGAAGTTGAAATGAAAAACGCTTTTGACCAGATAAATAAAAGCTCTCTCTCAGTTAGCGGAGGATTAAGTCCTTAGCTACTTGCAGAAGCATTACAAAATAACTCCACTGTCTTCTTCATTTTTTGTTTGACTTTCCATAATCCTTGGTGTGTTCTACCTTAGAAGCTTTCACTTGTGACTAAATCTTTACCTCTTCTTAATCTCAGGCCCTTAAATTGTGCCCCAACCCTTGGCTTTGTTCAAAGTAGAATTTTTGCAAGGACCAAGCACTATTCTCCGACTTGAGGTGACGCCCACTCATTCACAAACTATACCTGGCAGTTATCGCGAGGCATACTTGTCTTGTGTGATGAGGATGCTTTTACTACTGGTTTACAGACATACTTTTAAACATGACAAAAAGTGTGCCTCCAAGATATACACTGTGGGGAATGTCCATGGATGTGGAGAGGAGCTGGTGATGGGCTACAGCACTACTGCAGGCACAGGGGTCAGAGGCTGTGCCCCCTTCCGCCCCCCCACCCCAGGGCGGGCCACTGCCACTGCAGGGCTTTGTCTTACTTGCACCTCTGGGTACCGGGCTTTTCAGTCTTGGAGGAGCGTTTCTTTTAGGTGATTGGCATAAGCTTGATCGGGCACTTTTATTTAAGTTAAAATATTAGAAGGCAGAGGAGAAAGAGTAGAATAGAGTCCCCCAAGAAAGAAAAAACTTGTTCGTTCAGGGGTGGTAATTGTTATTGATCAAGCCGTTCTTTGGAGAGGGGGTTATGTGAAGTTGCAGGACTGAGGGATGAGTTCATTTCCCCAGGATGGAGGCCTTTGCGGCTTGTACGTCCTTTCCAGTCTTTGGGGAGGAAATAGATGCCCTGCACTCCTTTCTGGGCTGTGGCTCCCTAGGTACTACTTGGTACTTCACTAGATGCACCAGGCCCTTATCTGATTTTTTTGAGGATGGGGCATTTTGTGGCTTCTGTGTGAAGTGGCAGGATGTGTTCATCATGAGATGTGAGACACCAGTGACTAGAGGGCCGATCAGCAATTGTAGTTTTTTTCTATGAAACACTGCCACTTCTGCTTCCACCTTGATGAACAGTGTGTCATGGATGACTGTGCTTCTGAAGGAACTGACCGTATTTTGCTGTGCATAATGTGCTCCCGTGTATAATGCGCACCCACGTTTTTGGTCCAAACTTTCAGGGAAAAAATCTTTCGTTTTAATTTTTTAATTCAAATTTTTATTTGTTTACATTTAGGTACTTGTTTTTTTGTATTATAAAAGAATTTTAGCGTTTTGGTTTTTAACATTATGGTACAAGAAATTTTATGTAGCAAATAATTACAAAACACAAGAACAGATACAAGGTAGAAGAAATTTTATGTACTGGTATTATTTTGCATATGGATATTGTTATTGATTTCTAGAGTTACACTTTTAACTCATAAGCATAAATAAAAGAATTAAAATCATTTATATAGATACAGAATTAGTACTACCCATATATAATCCACACATCCTTATTTTTCCCTTACAAATTTGGGCAAAAATATATACATTATACATGACAAAATATGGTATTCTCTTATGATGATAATGTAACATGGGACAGAGTAGCACAGGCTTCAGAATTAAACACCCCAAGTTCATTCCTGATTCTGGCACTTGGGTAAATTACATAACTTTTCTGAGCCTCAGTTTCTTCATCTGGAAAATGGGGATAACATAGTACCTATTTAATAGGACTATTGAGGATGAAAAGAGATAATCTATAAGAACGGCTTTGCATAGTATATGTTATATAGTAACACATTCTTTCTCCTCAATTCAACCCTCTTTTTTTAGGCAATCATTTCACAGTTGGAGTAACATTGTTTTTCCTTCTTTCAATGTATTCGTACATATTCATACATATGTACAAAAAGTACATACTTTTTCAGATGTATATGTATATTTATATGTATATTTAACAAATAGCTAATGTCTGCTTTTAGATTATGTGTACTATCCTTTCCTATTTCTTTCATGACACGGACTTGTAATAAAAGGGACTCATTCTTTTTTCTGTCCTTGTACTTTTTTTTCCCCCTTAATCAATTTATTACATAGTGGCAATAAATTGGCCTTATATTTTGGCTAACAGGGACTGACCTGTTCCTAGAAATTTTACAGAGGCATAAAATTTAAAGTTCCCTTCAATGGGAACAGGTGCTCTTGTTCAACATGGCAAATGCAGGGTTTTCTAGGCAGAGTAGAGAAGGATTGTAGGTAGGATTCAGTGGAGCAGTGACAGTAGTTTCCTTTTCCCAATGATAGCAGTCCTACCCTCTTCCCCCAGCTTTCTAGGGCTAGAAACAGTAGAGCAGGGGAAGGGTTTTTTTTTGTTTTGTTTTTTATCACATAGTACAAGGAAGTTTCTAGTTTCTAAACACAATTATAATTTATGAGATTCAGTGAGACCAGGGAAGGAGAGAATCAGGCTGTGATCTCATGTGGCTCAGAGTGATGGAGCTGGAGCCATGTTGTACACTGATAAGCTATTCTCTGCCTGCCAGGTGGCAGCTGAGTTGCTGCTCATTGCAATAGGACACCTGCTGGGGTGTTATGGGAGGAGGGGTGATGAACTAAATTTCAGAATTGTTGGGAAAGAAAACACTCCCACGCAGAACATTTCAGCATTCCTAAAATGGCAATTGAATTGCAGCATGTGCTCCTGTATTTATACAGTGTGTCTCCTGTATGTTTACACACATGTACATACCTACATATTCATTTCTCAACAATTTAGGACTGAAGTGAACCATGGTGACTGGATGAACCAGTGAGTAATAAACTTGATAACTTAGTAGAGAGTAGGCAAATTTAAAAAAAACAAAACCTGAAAAAATTAGCTTCACTATTTTTCTATGTAGCTCAAAAGTAGGAATGGAATAGATACATTGTTTTCATCTTTGCTTTAGGCTTCTGACTGATTTACTGAAGTTATTTTAATTATATTTAAAAATGCACTCAGTTACACACACACACACACACACACACACACAGACACACATATACATTTATTGGAATAATTCTTTGACAGAAATGTTACTATTGAATGGAGTTAATTGAATGTTTTATAAATATTATGAAATAATAATTTAGTGAGTACCATCAACTCTTTAGCAACAAGAATTCATAATAAAACCTGTTCAGCATGCGTTATCAAAGTTTTTATAGTCTAACTTAAAAAATATCAATTATGGTGTGTCCTGTTATATAACTCAGGTTATGCATATTTTTAAAGTATTACAATATACACATTGATTGCTAATATTAACAAATTTATTTGAATAACTTAAAGACATTTCATATAAAATACCTTTGATTATGAATTGAATGACTGAACTGCATTGCAGAAGGTCATACATACCCTTTTTAGAAAAGCGTTTTAAATGTTTCCTGAAAAACTATTAACAGATTAAATAAAGTATCTGGGGGGATTTCTTTTATACTGATATAGTTCTGATATCATAAAATTTTTTTCTTTGTTTTTTATAGAAAATATATTTTAATTATATTCACAATTTGGGAAGTCTTATAATTGGAAAATATTATATGCTTTGTACCCTGCAGATCACCCAGGAAGCTGGAGAATTTATGATCACTTTCCCATATGGCTACCATGCTGGTTTTAATCATGGTTTCAACTGTGCAGAATCTACAAATTTTGCTACTGTCAGATGGATTGACTATGGGAAAGTTGCTAAATTGGTAAGTTATGCCTTAAAAATGAAGCATAAATTAAATGTGTATTCTGGTTAGTGTAGTGGGAAAGCTAAGATCACATGGGGCATTTTTTTTCCTCATTGACATTTTCCTCCTTGACAGTGTATGCCTCTCACCATGGTAATTTATTTCAGACTAGATATATTTATGTTACGTAGATTATATTACCATTTGTAGCTACATTTGTCTGTTTTGAAATTAATGTGGTACAGTTTACCTTGAGAGGTAATTTTATGCAACTGATGTTTACTTCCTATAAGGCTACCAGTTGTTTTTTTGCAAGATTTTCTGGTGGCTCCCTGCGGCTCCATGACTGAACTCCTTCCATGTTAGAGTTCGGGCCATGGCTGAGCAAACAACTATTTACAGAAGAAAGTGTCTGGTAAAATTGTAACAACAAGAGGCTGAGGAAAGATGGTAAGAAATGATTAAAACTGCCCTTAGTGCAGAAATGAATTTCTTGAAAATAATAATGAAGAATAAGAAATTTATCTTCATGTTAAATTTGGTATAAAATTTTGCATTTCCTGCCCAGTACATTTAATTTAGTTTCACATACTGTGTATTTTCATTTGCAAGCAACAACTTCTATTAAATTTAATTAATTTCCCACTGTGGCATTAAACAGAAGACACCTCCAAAGTGTTGGTGGCTTCATTAGGTTGCTTCCTTACCTGTGGCTTTTCAGGTTGGCAGAGGGCAGCTTCTTAATGAAACTATGTGTTTTACAGAGTACGTAAAGTTGACATAGATTTAGTGGAAAATGATGCATACAGTTTATGTGGCCTTATCTTGGCCCCTGCGTGGTCAAGCAAGTATTATTCATTTTCTGCATTGATAAAACTTGAATGCGGAACTATTGGGTGAACTGGGATACAAATATATTCAGGAAAGATGACTCTAGGTTTAATTTACATGTGTATTTAGAAAATTGCATAATATGTTAAGAGTATAGCCCTTTGGCAACCCAGGAAACATTTGAAAGAATTCATGACATAAAAGAAAGCTTCCTGCTATTAGAAGACTTTTTCTGTTCTGAGTAATTTCTATTTATGAGGGGTAATTTAGAAAGGAACAGAACTGACCTACTTCTTCCCATTATGCATCCTTTCTATGACAATAAACCTAATAATAAAAATAGAAAACTCAGTGTGTATGTTCGTTGGCCGGCTACTGCAGTGCTTTTGCAGAAATGTAATGCTAGAATCTGCAGTGAAACAGTGTCATAGCCCGAGGTTATAACAAGGTATGTTATTTTATGCTTTTTGCATCTTTAACGATTGACATAGTAAGTTGGCTATTACAGCTGTTCAGAGTCACCAGAAAAATTAATTGGTGTTTGTTTACTACATGTTTCAGATCTAGTTCAAGGTATTGGCCAAACTAGCTTCTCCCCACGGCCAAAATGTCCTGGGTGTGTTTCCACATTTACCTGTGGCTGTAGAGTGGGATTTGGAGTGTGACCAAGTCAGAGGTCGACAGTGGTCCTCTCTGAAATCTCAGCTGTCAGAGCCCAGAGCTGGGGGATTGTTAAGATGTAGTGTACTGTGCTGGGGGAGGCAGGGATCTGAGACCCCCCTTTCTTCTAGCTACCCATGTTACGTCAGGAAAGGCATTTATTACTTTTGTTTTCTTCTTATACAAAATAGAAATACTTTTCTATTCCATAGATTTGTTGTGAGGGAAAAAAAAACTTAGGTGTGTTGGTGTATATCATTCCGTTTAGTCAAGGGATATGACTGACTGTCTTCGTTCTGTGTATTTTACTAGATAGAAAATTTTCGACGGCTATCAGGCAGTTTTTGCCAGTGGATTTAAAATTGTTGTAATTGCATGTGTTTGAGATGTTTTCAGATGTTGTCTCCACCCTTCCCTTACTTTGGGTTACTCTGAGAATGTGTTAGTTTGCTATTGCTGCTGTAGCAAATAACCATAAAGTCAGTGCTTTAAAACAATACCCATTTATTATCTCATAGTTTGCTAGGTTAGAGATCTGACAACCAGCAAAAATCAAGGTGCTTATGGGGCTGCATTCCTTACTGGAGACTGGTGAAGAATCTGTTTCCTTGCTCAGTCAGGGTGTTGGCTGGATTCAGTTTCTTGCGGTTGTCAGACTGAGTCCCCTTTTCCTCTTGCCTTTCAGCCAGGCCTTCGTAGAAGCCTGGCGTGTGGTCCCCTGCATTTCAGGGCAAGCAATCTGCAAAATCCCTTTTGTCATGTAAGATAACACATTCTCGCAGATTGCAGGGATTAGGTTATGGATATCTTTGGTGTTGAGTGGGGGTGATTGGGGGCAGCATTCTGCCTACTACAGCAAGTTCCAGTTAATAACTGACATGGCGATGTATTAAAAATCTACTTTGAGTCATGTAACTAATTTTAGTTATTCTGCTTAAAAACAGGAAACTAAAAACTTGTAAAGGATGCAATTTTGAATTTTTCACTAAAACACCCTTATGCTTTCTTAAATTATCTTCCTCTGTATTAATTTTTTTTGGCTATTCTCAGTTAATAAGTTTTCTTACTTTATAGTGTGCTATGATGGCTTTTTTTTTTCTTTTAGCAGATTTTGGTGTTTTTTTAATTATTTATATGACACATATTTTTATTGATTTCCAAGTCTTTCTTTAGACAGTCTTATGAATGTACTGTATCATTGTGTGTGTGTGTGTGTGTGTGTGTGTGTGTGTGTGTGTAGACACACATGTGTAGTTTTTTTCCCCACACACCTGTGGGTTTTAATCTTAGGGAAATTTGTGAATTGGTTAGTTTTTGTGTTTGCTGGGGTCAAATGTAATTTATGGTGGACTAATTGTGAACTGCACTTATAGGACTTTCAGCTTTGAGGATGACCACATTTGTTCCTTTGTCTTAATTCTTTGCCTTCTTCAATTTATTCTGAATGATAACTATTAAAAAATAGTTTTTTTTTGTCATAAGTGATGATGAGTTAAGCATTTGGGAGGGATAATTTAAAAAATAATGGCATACTTTTTCATAGTTGAAGCGCTGGGGAATGACATTTGCTTTATATGTCATGTGTGAATTTGAGTATATAAAAACATCTGATAAAGTATCTGTTTGTGGTGCAGCATTAATTAATTAATTAATGTGGCACAGAGTGTGGGATCTCTACTATTATACTTCATATCTTACAAACCAGTATTTCTTGTCTCATGACTTAGAAAAGAGATGTTACAGAAGGCTATTTTTAAATTAAGAAAACACCACTAAGTTTTGAAAAGATAACCCCCAGGTTCACTGCTGGTTGCTTTGATGGTCTCAGTTCAGCAGCCCACAGGCTTTGGTTAATAGGACCTTCTCAGCCCACTCTGATGGCTGCTATTGAATGGAGCTCCAATAGTGCTTGTCCGCTGTGTGCCACGCACCGTGCCTGTTGCTATGAATCCATCACTTGGAGGATAACCTGTTTGATGAGAGCACACAAGTGAGAGGAGAGGTGGTGCTGGCAAGGGACCAAGGACTGCTTCCTTTGTTGTTGGCCACTTGCCTTCTGGTGGTGTCTGTGGAGTAGGAGGGGAGGGAAGGGATTTCTGTGGGTTTCTTTTGAATGTATTATTGACCTATTGGTATATTTGCTCAAGAAACGTTCCCTTTATTTAAAATACGCCTAACATTGACTGGAAGGAACTCCCATTCCGTTATTTGTGCTAAGCCCAAATAGTCAGCTTCCAAATTTCAGCAAATTCCTGCATGTTTTATGTTCTCAACTAAATAACAATAATGACAACAAGCAGCAACAGCAACAACAATTATGTGAATATTCTACCACCCATTGGAATATTCTGTTTGTTAGCACTTAATTCCTGTAACACGCTCCCCGCCCACTTTTTTTTTCCATCCTACCTACCCAAACTGCCTCATTTCTCACGAAGGCGCTTTTTGTTGTTGTTGTTGTTGTTGCATAGATTGTGGAGAGGAACTTCAGAAAGGGGACAAAGGTTGGCATGACGGTACATTGATGTCATAACCTTGATAACAACTTAATTTGACTGTCCCTGTTTCTAAAAATCTCTGCTAATGCTCCAGGCCCTTCCTATTTTTCTTGTTTGTCTCTTTCCTTGTCAAGAGGATCATTCAGCTCTCTTTTGCTTTGTCCTGTAAAATACAGCCTAGCCAAATTCTGCACAATGCTCCAGAACAGAAGAGCTTTGCCTTAAGGGGACACACCTACCTAAGAAGGTGGTTGTATAATTTTTCCCCATTTCATTAATCAGAGGTAGGGTTTTCACTGAAAAAAATCGAAGGGAATGTTCCAGGTAGCCAAGTGTCCATTTGCCTACTGAGTTCAGCCTTGGGGAACACTCAGCGAGTCCCACCTCTGCAACAGGAATTGTGCTACATGTGTGTGCAAAGAAGAAAGACGTGTATTCTTTGTCTACAAGGAGCTTTCATCAAGAGCAAAGGGCTTTTAATAATCCTCAGTCTGTAAAGTTGTAGCATGAGTGGCACATGCTATCCTGTTTATTTTAGCCATTCTTATAGCTTTGAACATCAGAGTAATCTGGAATGAAATGCTGTATATATTTTTTCTAGTAGGGATTTAAAAATATATAGCATAGCTTTACAGTTGAAATAAGATATTGGTGCATGTTTGAGATGAATGTGTTCCGTTTGTGGAGCATTCTTTCTTTCTGCGGTGAAATGGAGTCCGTGATTACTTCTCTGCAGTGGCTGTGGTGGCACTCACGGGTCCGCTTCCTGGCTGGGCAGGATCAAAGAGCTGGCCTGCAGGTTGTATTTCATTTTTCCGTTTGGTGGGATGAAGTGCAGTTGTTTTGATGTTAGGTTTGATGGATTTGTTTGCCACTGCATTCATTAGCTTCACATCAAAAAACTGACAGGCTGTTAAATGAAACTTTGGCTTAGATTTTCAGCTTGACTGTTTGGAGACATTTGTGAAGATATTTTGTTTTTGTGTTGCAGAAGCCTCAAGCACTGTGATTGTCTCGAAGGGAAGAAAAGTTATTTACTGTACTGATTTTCTTGAGTAAAAAAGAATCATTGTCTTGGGGACAGTCATATCTAGCTGACACCATCAGAAGAAATGTATTTATGACAGTGTGTGCAATGTGAGACACTTATCTATGGCACGGTAAATAATGTTATCTTCTTGGAAGGGGAGGTAATAGTTGGTGACTCTAAAATGATATTCTTATTTGGCATTAATTTTATTTTAAGCGATACTCTATTAAGGTGATATGCCAGAAAGTTGAAAAATTACATGGCAGAGGCTGGGAATGTTCTCTAATGAACTCTAGGAGCGTTACTTCACTAATTTGAAAGCATCCTGACATTTGAATCCTCAAACATTTGAACAAGTTTAAAAAGAGATGATAGAATTTTGAAATTGATTTCACTTTCATCTGGAAGGGATTTCAACTATTAAATTGTCTTAATGTTCAAAAACCATGATATGGGTTCATTCTATTTTATATTTCAATCCTTTGTAAAATTAAATTTGATTTTTTTTCAAATCAAAGATGCTACCTTTTTGGAAGGTAGTAGCATCCTTCCAAAACCAAAAAACCAAAAAAAAAAAAAAACCGTTAGTATTGGGTAGTCTTTATTAAAACAATCAGGAATCATTTTAATGGTGAGTTGCACTAGGTCATATTGTACTATGCTTTAGATCACAAAATACTAGTGACATTTCTCTATTCTTGTGGCTTGTGAAGGAAATACAGTGTAGGCTGTTTTGCACATTGCTCATTTAATAGGTCTTGGCATTCTAAGTTTAAGTGATAATGCATAAACTTTGTGAGCATAATGATTTTATATTCTGCATTTTCTCTTTTTACCCCTGCTTTGTTTCTGTTTCCTGGGCCCTGGTGTACCATACAACAGTGCTGATGAGTGCCTCGGTGCTGCATTTTTCAGAGAGCTTCAAGGGAAGAAGAGAAAATACTATGTAGAGAAACAGAAGCATACGAACTCATGTCCTTAGGAGCTAGTACTCCAACTGCGGAGTTAGTATTTATATATCTGGAAGAGTATTAAGAAAGAAAACATTCACGTTTGTCCCCATTTTACTCTGATGAAATACTTATTAATAGTTGTGGGGTTCAGAAAATCGGAGACTTCAAGTAGTGTACTAGAAAGAAAGCCAATGGATTAACATATATTGTGTCTGGGACTCGAATCCTCAGAGCGAAGGTGCCTGATTTCATTTATTGCTAACTTATATTTGCTGGATTATGGGGTTTGAATGGAAGGAGGTGTGTGGTTTATGGCATGGATGTTTAGTGCTGACCTGAAACCCAGGTAATATCTGTTTCTGAGGCTTTAGTGTAAGCCACTTGTTTTACCTTATGTACCTTAAGGAAAAGTAAATTGGCTTTTTGAATCACTTACATACTCTTGAGAAAAATGAATTTATCTTTAAGCCATTCTACTTTCCTATGGTTTGACAGTAATAGTAGCTGACACTGATTGTTCCCTATGTGCCAGGTCTTGTCCAGGGCTCTTTCTATGTGTTACTTCATGTCTCTGATGGATCGATGTGATAGCTGTTCTTACTCCAGACATGTTCCCTGCAAGTACAGGAAGGAAGAGGGCAGTGCTGGAACGTGGCCCACCCACCTCCCGCTAGGAAGAATATCTTTCCTTGAAGCCCACCTGAAAAAGTCTTTTATATCCTATGGCCACCCGTGAGCATAAGGAAGGCTGGCTGAGGAAAGGGCAAGTCACTGGCGTGTTCAGGCTGTTTGGGAGAGCGAGCACCTATTAGGTGCTGGGCCCTGCCCTGCCCTGAAGGAAGTAAGCAAGACAGATGTGGTGTCTGCCTAGGGGAGCTGTTCTGAACCCTGAGAAACACTTGTAATGCGGACTCCTGGCCCCACCCAAAGCAGTAGGATAAGAATCTCTGGTGAGAGGACACAGCATTTACATTTAAAAAATCTCCCTAGGTGAGTCTGGTGGATATTTTGGGTTGTGATCCACTGGTCTTTAGTGAGTTAAATAGCCCTTTGTTTGGGGTGAAGTCCTTTGACATTATATATATTTCTTCTACTAAAAGATATTTTGATTTCACAAACCATCAACTTACCTGTCTATAAATTGGAGATGTATAATAATTTCCAAGTATACCATTAATAGCTCCTGTTCTGTGATGATACGTATTTTGGGCACCTGCAGAATTGGAAGTTTCATGGGTTTCCTGTAAGTGTGTCCTTTAGTATTTTTTGAGAGAAGAAGGGAGTGTGTTGGAAAAGATATAATTGAGTAGCATGAATATTAAGGACACAAGTGTCCTGCGTGTAGCTAGTTGTAAAGTAACTATGAGCTTTTGTCCAGTGTAGTGGATTTTGTGACTGCTTTTTGGAGTCTTTTATTTTCCAGTTTTTAAAATCCCTTCCTAGTTTTTCTTCTGTTATTTTTTTTCAGTATGCAAAAATAGGATAAAATAAACTTTTGATCTCTTATATAATAATGCAATTATATAACACTATATCTGGGCTACCAAAGCTGAAACTAAATTATCAAAGAGTTAAGTGCCATCTCTATCTACAATATCCGGAAACAACTTTCTCCTACTTTGTTCTCCCCATAAACCCTGTATCTCCTTTAAGCTTAATTTTCTATTACGGTCTGACATACTATGTATAATATTCTAATTTATTTTATTTGTCTGTCTCCCTTCTACTAGAATGAAAGATCTGTAAGAGTGGGGATTAAAAAAAGATCATAAGTTCATTTCTGTGTTCTCTACCTAGCACGTAATAGATGCTCAATAAATAGTTTGTTGAATGATTAAATGACTTGCCCAAGGCCAGTTAGTCAAAAGCATCAGAACCAGGATTCAAACATAGGAATCTTGTCTGTCTTTTCATTGTTTTCTCCATGAAGACAATGGTTTCTTTTCTCTTTTTCTTTTTTTTTAGTTTCAGCTAACATTCACTGACAGCTCTGTCAAAGAGAACAAAATAATTATAGATGTAATTTATGTATACATGTAAGATATACATTTACCACATTAGAAAAATCTCCTCTGAGAACCTCAAGTTTTCCAGTCCACACCCAAAATCCATTTTCACCACTTCAGTCATCACATCAACTCAGATGATTCCTAAGATTTCATAGAAGAAAAGGAAATGATCGATTTGGAAGGTTTTCGGACAAGAAAAAGAAAACATGGACTATTTGAGTAAAGTCATTTCTCCTTCTACCACCAAGAAGCTCATTTTTTGGGGGAAAATCACTCTGCCTTGTTGAGACTATAATGTGACAGCAGTTGTCCGGTTCCGAAATCGATCGAAAAGCCATGTTTGGAAATGTCCACACGTGACTTAGGAAGCAGCACAGTGAGAAGTAAAGAGCGGTTTGTGGCCGGTGGGGATGGGTTGGGATGTAGTACGTCTTCTTGCTGACCATTGGTTCTCTTGTTCACAGTTTGATTCACTTGATAACTTTGCGACCTGGTTGCGTTCTTAAACCTCTCTCAAAAGATCTGTATAGTCTTGCTACAGTGTGGTAACTTAAAGAAAAAGCTCGTTAAAGGAGGACTTGGGAAAATTCTTTAAGTGGGCTCTGACCCCTTGGCCCAGCCACACAGCGATATTTTTTCTCAGCGGAAGAGCTAAGCGTGAAGTAGGACTTCTTAAGTAAGACATGCCAACTGAGGTCACTGTTCCCTTTCTTTCAAGATACCAGTTCTCTGCTGATGGAAACATAGTGACACATATAGATCCCCAGTTTGAAGCTTTGGTGTGGGAGTTTTGCTTACTTGAGCCTTTGCTATGACCTCTTTGAATCAAAAGAAAGTTTTAATGGGATTTCACTGAGGTCAGTGGCTATAATTAGACTTTAATCTGTGGATTCACAATCTATCCTCCCTCTGCTTTGAGCAAGGTGATAGAAAGGATGAATACTCCTTTCTCAGGAGAGGAGGAATAGAACTCTGCCTGGAAGAACTGTAGCTTGGAAATTCCCCACAGGGGCTGTGGCCACGGGAGTACCCTGTGCCAGCACCAAGGGCCATTCCCAGAAGGCTGAAAGTGATGAAGGTAATCGCTGAATAAGGTTTTGATACTTAAATACCAAAGGGAATAAAGAATGGATGAAAAATCCATAATTAATCTCTATTACTGTTTTAGCAGTCTGTACCTTTGCAATGAGAAGAATCAGCAGAGTATTAGCCAATTCAAAGAAGAAAGGTGTCCCCAGTTTGGCAGACCCTAAACAAATCTGACACAATATAGAAGCTCAGTGCTTAGTTCTCTCCCTCTTTCAGCCATGCCTATTATTTTTAATTTACTTGACTTTTATTCCTTATACACTGTGGCCAGTGATATTTCTTGCCTTTTTCTAAAACAAGGAAGGCAAAACAGGAGTGTCTTCTGGACACCTGGACACTCTGGAGGGATGATTTCCGACCCAATAGCTTAGAGCACTGATTCATTCTTTGTAGCACTATCTACAAAATTTAGTGCTTACAGTTAATTCTGCTAGGCATTGTTTTTGTCTTTCATTTGTATTGATCAGATTGTATTTCCCTAAGTGCTACCTTTAAGTGAGGACAAGATCGATGCTTTTATGCCTTCTTATAATGCTAAGTGCAGTTTTTATGATGGCTTTCTGTGTCTCTTATTGTTGATATTTTGATTTTTATGACCCATGAGTAAATAGTTAAGTAAGAGAACTTTCAAGTTAGAGTTCTAGTGTCATTAAAATACGAAGAAATGACATAATATTGGAGAATTGTCTATTTTGTAATAATAGATATCAGTATTTTTGGGGGGTAGGGGATGAGGGTTACATACATATATCCATGTATTTCAGTTATTGCTATTATTTTATCTTTTAGGAAAAAACTAGGAAAACATACCAAGGAAGAAAAATATAGCATGCCTTATGTTCCATGTGTAATCTCAAAGTTAGTGTAATAAAATTAATTATATCTTGTGTCTCCCTTCCACATGCTTAATTAGAACTGCAGCTCAAGTGGTTATTGAAGTCCCATGATGTGTGCAGGACCGCTGTCAGAATCCCTCACGGGAGGCAGCGCAGGGCTGACATACGCGGACTTCGCCTGGACTCTCGGGCTGTATGTGATTCTGCTGAGCTGCATTCTCCCCATTTATAAGGGAGACATTGCTGGATATTGTTGGAGGGGTACAAATTCAAGGGCTAGTCAGACTGTGGTACAAATTCTGCCTTTCCCATTTACTGTGTCGTCACGGCAAGTACTTAGCTAACCTGTCTAAATCTCCCTTTTCCCATGTGTAAAATGGAGATTGTAGCTTCTTTATAGTTCTGAAAAATCAATGAAATTATATATGTAAGGAGCCTGGCAGGGTTGCAGTGGGGACTGCGTAGCTATGGGGTGGATTGGGATTGTGTTTGCACTGTATCTTCCTTCCAGAATCCAGTCCGGGGAGTTGACTTAGTTCTGTGGAGGGCCTGTCTAGTGTAAGGGAAGTGCCGTGTCTTGTTCCAGTGATGCTGGATTTGTTCGGTGGGCCAATCCTGGACAAACAGAAGGGCTGGTAGGATTGGTGGAGACATAGAGGAGAATGCCAGCTTGCCCTGGGAGAGTAATAGGAGGCTCATCTCTCTGGATCAGGACGAGAAAGCACAGAAGTCTGCTACCTACAATGAGAAGGGACATCAGACCTAGTTTAAAGCCCATGCTTTGAATGCCAGACTAGAGAGATGAAAAGGTTCTCTTTAAAAATCAAAGCCTGGAGCAAGCTGGCCGCTGTTTTATTTTTCATAACTTTGTCAGAAATACAAATGTTCATTGTTTCATCTCCCGAGTACTTCCTTAATAAAAGTGTTTTGATGGCTAGCTGTGAGTGCAGGTAAACATAAACCCAATCCAATTACACAGCCCTGTGCTAGAATTCGGGTTCTCTGTGAGGTACTTGCGCAAGCTGCCTCTGTGAGCTGTACTTTTCCTGCCTGCAAAGAGAACTTTAACTGGCACCGCAGCGGGCTGTGGTGAGGATGGGGCAGCCACCCAGCGCCATGCCTATCGCTGAACACATGTTTTAAAGCGACTCATCATCATCATTTCTAAGGGAACTCCCTGATACTAACTTGGGGAAGCCGGCGGGGTTCAGGCCCTTGGTGCTGAGACGCAGCGGCTTTGGGGATGGATATTGTTTGCTGGATACATGCTAACAGCAAGCTGGGCAGATGGATTGCTTATATATTTCTACTGATTTCTCACATCCATTCACTCTTACTTCCTACCAAAATGAGGGCAGTATGAAAAGAAATGACATCTACTAACAATGTTTGGGGTTCTTTGGGCCAGATTGCTGAGAGGAGGAATTTGAAGGAGCTATTGCTTTTGTCTTCAAAAACATGCTGTAGCTCTTGGGCCCTGTGTTGAATTTGAAAGACCATGTGTTGTTAAATCCTTGGGAAGAAAACTATCACGGATGTTAGAGATTCCTGTAAAGTTTGACTCTAACCCACACGTGGTTCTTACATACTTTAGGTTTTTATTTGAATGAAGATTTTAAAAGCAGGTAGTTTTCAGCAACTTTCTGATTTTTCATAAAAGATATTTTTATAAGACCTATCTATAATAATTTTCAGTGATTCTTGGTAGAGTATTCCTAGTTCTCAGGACTATGTATTCTGGGTTGCCTTTTAATTTTAAGTATTGATTTAAAAAGAGTGGACGGTTTTGACAGTTAGTGAAATAGCATGAAAACCTGTTTCTGGCTGGTAAATAAAATTGAAAAATTGTTCCAACTTCAGTATTATTCAGAGTAATAGTGAAGGGTTTCTTTTTTCTTGTTGTATTCGTGCAAATAAAAGGAAAGTTGCCATTGCTCATGAGAATGTAGTTGGTATGTGGGAACTCGGCGCTCGTGTTGGTGGCAGTATAAATGGCCTGAGCTTCCCGAAAGGCAGGTGGGGAGTTTGTGTGAACACCCGGCAACATCTCCATGACCCTTTGTCACATTTCTGACACTCCTAGGAAATAATTGAAAATGCAGACATTCATTCACAAAGATGATTGTTGTAGTGCTGATTTTATCAGCAAAAATTGAACTATAACTAAAACGTCCAATGATACATGAATCATTGAGTAAATTATGGTGTATCCATACAAGAATCCTTTTACTTTTACAGAAAAATTATTTGAAAGGTAATCACTGTGGCTGTTAACATTACTACCCCAATACCCATTTTTCAAATGTATAAAAATAGGAAAAAAAATATATGCTCATGATAAAAGAAAAAAAAATTAGTGCAGAGAAATGTTTAATGACATCCTTTCCAGTCCCTTCCTTAAAGGTAAACCCTGTTCATTTCTTGTATATCCTTTCAAAAGTATCAGCCTATGTTCACATCTTTTCAAAATTCTATACAAAGTTGTTCAATATTATAATACCTTGTTTCCCAATGTCTTTCCTTTTAACATTTTCCTTTTATTATGTCTTTCATTTATGTCAAGTAAAACGTTTTTAGAGTATAGATGTTTATTAGAAAACTCTATCTTATCCCAATAGAGTATGGCAGGTGGTTTGCATTGGATTTTTTCCTGAGGGGTATCATGGATTCACAGTAGTGCAAAAGGGTTCATTGCACAGATCTTGTTAACAAATCAGGACTTTGAAAATGAATGCCTTAGTTCATTGTTCTCTTTTCAGCCCCTGCGTGCGAGCAGATGGCTGGGTGGACCTGGTGCACTTGCACGTTTCCAGTTCTGTCTTTGTTGACAGGCCCTGCCCGCAACTGCCATCTCAGCTTATTCCACCACAGTTAATACTAGGGTAGTTAATGCCATCATAGTTGCTGTTTTACTGAGTGACAGCATTTATAACTGTGTCCTCATTTTTGAAGAATTGGATTGGTCAAATAAATTTTAATAAGTTCCTTTAGAATTGTACTTCTCTGGCCCCGTGAAGGATTATCTCAGTGAATTTGGAAGACATGACAAGAAAAGTAACTAAATGACTTTTGTCAACAGTTCTATGATAATGGGAAATTGAAATAGGAACAGCACAAAGGGGAGATAAAACCCAGCCTGTTTTCTAAATATACACATAGGCAAGGAGGGCTACATAAAATAAGAAAACACCAACTGCAATAATCATAAAGAATACTCTAGATTTAAAACACGTACATGAAGTAAGACAATCAGGAAATTATTGCCCATTGTTGCAAGAGAGCAGATGGTGTTTTAAATACCTTTTAATTTTATGTCATTCTTAAAATCAAACAACCAAAGAACGTATACCATCTATATTTAAAAGATGCAAACTTTTCTATTTTGGGGAGAATTCTAGGGTAGAGTTGAAGAAGAACAAATGCAGCATTAATCTGTCAATAAAGACACACATGGGAGGGTGTCTTGGCAAGGGATTGAAGGGGTAGGGGAGGGAAAGATGACTAAGAAAGCAGTATTCCAGACCCTACTTAGCTCCCGTGTGAAACACTTCTTGGTTACATAGTTACCCGAATGGCTCTAGTGAGTGACTTGATGTTGAATGTTTAAGTTCTGAAATGTCTAGCTTATTTGTCTAAAATCACATCCATTTTGGTACATTGTCCTAATTTTTAGAAATGTGATTTCCTGCTTTAGTATTTCACATTTGAATAGAGAATGTCAGAGAGGTTTTTCAGAATTTTGGTGCTGCTTACACTCATGACCTTCAGAATTAATGCTGAATCCTAAGCCCTGAAATGTTTAATTAGAGTAAGCATGACCAAACTTCTTAATAGGTCAGCTGCTCTTCTCATTCTTGTACACAGGTTTATGCTATAGCAGTGGGTCTTAGAAGGCGTTTCTGTTGTGGAGGCTCCTTTTGATCAATTCATGGTGGTATTTTTGCCCAATTACTATATAGAGGTGTTTGCTGGTACTTGTTGAGATGGAAGGAGTCTGTGAAAAAGCTAAACCAGTCTGTGATTTATTCAGCCACTCAGTGCTGGACTGAAAAATGTTGGTGCTGAACTTAGATTCTTGTTCAGTTTCTGTTCTGCTTTACTTTTGTTCACATTGGTGATCCTGCCACTCAGAGCAGCTTATGTGAAAATGAAGAAACGGAACTGGAGGTTCAAATCCGTGTTTCAGAGTGTGCGCTCTGAGCTGTGCAGTGGAGAAGCCGAAGTCCACGCTTGGTTATCAAGTAGCTGATGTAGTTACTTACCAAGAAAATTGGGATGATACATGCAATTCACTGTGCTTTCAAAGAAACATTTTGAGGATGTGAAGTTTACAAACCCAGAATTTC
The DNA here is from genome assembly GCF_057876585.1 of Rhinolophus sinicus. NCBI lineage: Eukaryota > Metazoa > Chordata > Mammalia > Chiroptera > Rhinolophidae > Rhinolophus > Rhinolophus sinicus. Next base: position 53,570,381 of record NC_142516.1, read on the forward strand.
AATGGGTACATGTAGACTGTTGTTTTATTAGATTGATATAATGCAGTTTGTGTTGATTTCATTATAAGAGAACCCTTTTCTCTGTTTACCTTCTAGAACTGATTGACACGATAGCAGATTGAATCAGATGTATTTTCTTGCTCTTTGTAATTATTAAGCTTTGAAGGAAATGGTACTGCTTATTTATGGAAACTCCACAGGATAAAGCCGAACAGGCACCACCAGGCAAGGAATTGTGTTCAGTGGAATTGTGTTCATTTTTAAGGACATGCCATATGTCCAGCTCCTAGGTGCCTCTTGTCAATCTCTCAGCACAATAGGCTTAGGCTCTGTGGACAGAGTAGTCCGCAGTGGATAGCGGAGTGGTTCTGGGCCTCCTGCTTCACTGGGTTTGTCTTGGAAGCAGAAGGCCTGGAACCACTACTCCGTGCCTACCAAATTTCTCAGACAGTCATTTAGTTTCTCAGACAGGCATTCGACATTTGTGCATTGCCCACAGTGCAGTGGCCTGTGATTCGGCTTTTGGGAGGAGGCCCCTGTCTTGTATTGTAGTTATTCTAAATACTCTGGGAACCTAGAGTCAGTTTGATGAGATCATGGACCCACTTCCCTGAGCCAGGCTTTTTGTCATGTATATAAGTATTTTTTTAAATTGGAACATTATCAAATACATAAAATTTTGTATCTTGTTACATCATTATTGTTTTTGAATAGTTTCTCATGCCTCTCTTCACTGTCCTCAAAAATACTATTTAAAAAAGCTGGGTATTTCATCCTATGAATGTACCCTAATGTAACTATGCTATTGTTATGGAGTTTGGTTGTTTACGAATTTCAGTATTACTAATTACAATGCAATGAAGAGCTTTTTGCATAAATTACTGTCCAACTTTCTTTTTTCCCTAGGGAATAAGGATTTAGAAGGCTAATTATTGAATCAAATAGTATTTTGGATACATGTTGTCAGATTGGTTCCAGAATTTGTACTCACATAAGTAACAGAAAAATGATTTTTGCCAACACTGAAATTGTTATTAAAACAGTTTTCCTTTGTTTAGAAAAAAGTTTAATCTTATTTTTTTGTTTTCGCTTTTTAAATCACTAGGGAATTTAAACAATTTTAATACCTATATTCTTCTAGTAATATTTTAGTATTTTAAAATATTTTATTATGAACATTGTTAGGAGTTAAGGATATGAACCTTGGGCTCTATTTCCCACAAATATTATTCTCAGTTTGATTTGCTTTTCATTTGTATTAGAGTATTTTTGCATTTTTATTTATAGAAGTCAGTGTTTGCTTATGGCCCAAGCATTGAGCCCGTGTTCCTCTTTCTTCTTAGCTGTCACTCACTATGCACCCACCTGGACTTCCTGTCTTCCAAGTACTGACTGTGGAACAGCCATAGCTTTCCTAACGCCCCACTCTGTCCCTGTAGCAAGTTGTAGATGTCCTTTTTGTCTTAACACTTATACTGCAAATAATTGCAGGGAAACGGGATGGAATAATACTTTGTGGGAGTTGCAGAGGTTCCAGGTAGTAGTATGTCCTGTCTGCCTCACAGTGTCAGGGGATAAGGATCATCTTTCTCCTGGTGCCTTTGTCCCTGTGTCTGAGTAAGGAGGTCTCTACTGCTTCCAGGCTCTCAACCTACATTTCCAGCTCCACTGCCCACTTCTTACTCTCTTATGCTTCAGCTTGGCTGAGCTGCTCTCTGTTCCCTAAACAGGTTTACCTTGTATAGGTTATTGATTACGTATGAAAAGATTTCTTGAAAAAAACTTGTAGAAATTCTAGTCATCTTTCTGAGTTCAGCTTTCTATTCTCCCCCTTCCCCCCCGAAACCTGTCTTGGGGCTGGGTATCTTTCTGGGGCAATTATAGTCTGTTATATTCTTGCCCATCACTGTCCTTTGGACCTGCTTTTATTAAATGGATGCTTTTTATTGTACTCATCTTCACAGAGCAGGACATGTTATCATAATAACCCAAGTGGTCAAGAGAAAATGTTCTCTGCCTGCCATTTCTAGAGGCAGTGACTATGAAACCAAACCCACTGCAGACACAGTAGTCTTGATTTCATCCAAAAGCTGGCAAGGCAAAGGATGAGGCAACTCCAGCCTTGAGAAAATAGAAATAGGGCACAGAAAGTCAAACAGGTACTATAGACTATTCATTCACTCGCTAAGCTATACACTTAACAGAGGATGGATGACAGGCTCTTTGGCAGTTTGCAAGGGGGTGGAAACAAGACCAGTTCCAGTCTGTGGATCTGTGGTTTTACAAACCATGTGTGTGGAGATGTGCAGACAGTGAGTACATGCTTCAGTAAATTTACCAGCAAGGAGCCTGATGGCAGCTTGAGTGTTTATGCCTGTGCTGTTCATTAATAAACCTTCAGAGGAAATTTATAGCTAAGTGAAGGAGGGCAAAGCCAGCCCATTTTACGCTAGGTTATGGTTTAAACCTGCAGCAGAACTAATCGCTGGAGTTGTGTGGATTACTGAACAAAGATGAGCAAGGTTGAACTTCAAGGAATTGTGCTGTTTATAGAGTTGTTTGTATTTTCAGTTGGGTATTTTATCTGTGGTATAAAAGAGTCATGTAATGAGGAAAAATCAGTGGGATGCTAAATGGTGAGAGTGTTATAGGGTTATAACTCGTGCACTATGTTTATGAGAATCTTAGTGCTTTAAGGTGAAAATATTTAAATAGTCAAAAACATATGAACACTCAGATCAAATTTTTCACAAATATGATACACATTTGCCCTCTGTACAGGTATAGCTTTAGGTTTTTAAAGATTTCTCCTTGAGTCATTGAAAAGTATTGGCATTACATATTTTGATACAGTTGTTGCATATAATTGTAGACTCAACTGAGTTTTAAAATCAATCTGCTTTTAAATGTTGGTTTGGCAAAAATAAAAACTGTACTACTGCACAGTATTTATATGTGTGAAATACATGTGTATTTTGTTTCATTAAAATAGTATGAGATTTATGATATAGATCAAGGATTCTAGAAACTATTCTTGTGTCCAGTTTTAAGCAAGGATATTTACAGCACTCCCTCCCGCCATTTCACTTTTGTGAAAATATGCTTACTAGGAGTAGAGGATTGACTGAATAGAATTTTAGAACATCTGTACTATGCAGCTGTTAAAAACAATGGGGGTAAACTTACATGTACTGATATGACAAGATCTCCAAAATACATTAAGTAAAAATCTAAAACCTGGTTAATGAGTATCTTGTATAGTATGAAGCTATGGTTTTTAAAAAAACCAAACTTTAAAAATGGATAGAAAAAGAAACGAAATGGATAGAAAAAGAAACGAAAGGATACACATGGTTTATTATGGTGGCCTATGGCCAGTGGAATTAATTTGAGGTGTATAAAGCAGGGACCCTCACACTTTGTGCACTTTACTTCTGTGTCATTGGAATATTTTTTTTTACAAGAGTGTTTTCATGTATTATTTTATGCTCTTTTAAAAATACCCAATAAAATGATTTTCATATTTTTTAGTAGTATCTTTATATGGAGCCCTCAAACTAATGTCTAAATGTGTCTTATTGGCACACGGTAGAGGTATTTCAGAATCTGTCTACTTCAGGATATTTAGCTTGTAGCCAAAAGTTCACTGTGGGGGAGGAAGGTAATAAATACATGTGCCTGTACATTCTCATAGTACTTTTAAAGCATTTAAAACTTTATTCTATATTTACTAATTAATCTCTAAGTAAAGTGACTTTCCTTATTGATTCAAAAATAGAAAAAAATAAACATTTATACACATTATTTAAAAAATTATTGAAATAATTAAAATGGAAATTTGCTTTGAAATTTTTCAAATAGACTATGTTCTGTATTTGTTGTAGTAAAAAAAGTCTGAAATTGCAGATTGGCTTTTGCTAAAACATGTACTATGTGTGTGTACGATTCCCATAGAATCAGAACTCACTGTTAGACTCTAAATTGTATCAAGGGTTATGGTGCTTAAATATTAACATATTTCATTACCTTTGTTCTCAAATTAAAGATTTATTGGCAGTGTGTATTGTTTACCAGCAGAGGGCAGTGTCTCTTCACATTATTTTCCTGCAGCGCTTTGGGTTTCCCTCATAGCATTTGACCTAATTTAACTTACAGAGTTGAAGATGTTTATTGATTATACATTTACTTAATATGTTTTATATGAAAGAGAAGATGATAAAAATGGATGTAACTGAATGTAGTAAGGGCTATTTATACTATTTTTTATATTCCTCCTAGATTAGTTATTTCTTAAAAGTGCTTATTTTATGTATAGGAAGTGTGTGCATTTAGCCTAAAATGTCATGAAATTGAAGTGCTTTCTTTTGTGAAATGAAGTTATAATTCACCCAAATATATTGCAAGCTGTCCATGGGTTTGATCCCTGCATGTTGTATACATGTAACTGCTGTGCACAGGGGGAGTGTGTGCGCGCGTACACACACACACACACACACACACACACACACTGCAAAAATAAAAAAAATTTTAATGAAGGAAAACTTACAAGCTGATACGTAGCGGTGTGTGCAAGATCCCCCAGGGCTCATTCTCTTGCAGTGAGATGGACCTGAGTGGGGCATAGTTGGGAAAAGGCTTCAGTGGAAGGATCCAGCCTTGACCCAATTATGTGCTCCTCTTATAAGGAAATGGGGCAGAACACATCCATGGGACTAGGTACCACAGGAGCTCACTGGCAGAGGCAGTGGTCCTTGTAGAAATGGAAGCTTCTACCCAACATTTAGGCACAGATGTTCTCCGGAGCTAGTAACTTAGACCTGCTGAGCCAGCTCTCTGCTGAGCTTCTGGAGGGCGGAGGAAGGAGCCTCGCTGGGGACATTAAGTGGCATTTAGTTGTGAAGAGAGGACACTTAATTTAGACTGGGCTTGAATCCTGGGCTGGTCATTGATAGGTAGTATCATTTTGGGCAAGTCATCTACAAATTGGGAAGATAATACCATGCTATAGGTTAGTTGTAAGGACTAAATGAGGTAATTAAGGTAAAGTACTGGAATAGTGACTTACACAGCATGTGATAAATGTTCGTCTCTTCTCTCTCTCATGAGGTGTTGACGTTCATTAAACCGTTAAAAGCACTTTGGGATCCCGATTGGGTCAAACTGCGCCATGGCAGTGACCGCCAGGGCGTTCCTGCTCTTTGCTTCCCAGATCGGCCCCAGACACTAGTCGTAAGCTGAGTCGGCTCCTTGTTCTGTGTTGACGCCTTTGGTGGGAGCAGATCCGATGCCCTATCATGTTTGAGCAGCTATTATTCAAACACATGCTAGCCAGGCCATGTTAACTGGCCCTTAGAATAACTGGAGGGGTACCAAGCGTGAGGCTGTGTTCTTAGGATCTGGGTTCTAAGGGATTTCAGGGAGCTCAAAATACTTAGCCTTTGGTGTTCACTTGGGCTGTGTCCAGAACATACTAAAGGATTGTGTAGTTTGTAAAAAAAGTCAGTCTCACACCAGAGATAGAAACTGTACTTCTGGGAGAACGGTTCAAATGCCAAGACACCTGTCCTAAAATATCCATTGGTTCTTTTTTATTTTATTTTATTTTATTTTATTTTGTTTTGTTTTGTTTTGTTTTGTTTTGTTTTGTTTTGTTTTATTTTATTTTATTGAGCCCTTTTTTTCTTTTTAAAATAAAACAAGAACATGAAACATTTTGAAAATGTAAAATCGTACTTGAGAGTGTTTGAAGTGAAAATTGTAATTTTTTAACTTGGTGGATATATACACTCAAAGAAGAAGGGTTTGCTTTCAGTCCAACTCTAGTTCTCTGAGGTTGTGGAATCATGTTCTTCCTTCTGTGGCCGTGGCCCAGAGAGCTGTACATATGCATACAGAAGGGGACAGACAGCTTCCCAGATCAGCACTTGGCCTCTTTGATATGGGCCAGAAAGGCTCCATAGTGCAACACGTTTCTTTACTCCTACAGGTCATTAATCTGGATGTAGTGTGACCATCAGGTCTGGCACATCCAGTGGCATTGATGCGTATTGGGGATAGAAATTTAATTTTATAAACTCAAGCTATTCAGCAGTGGCTGTGAAAAATCACCAGAGATGTAGATAGATCTTTGTCACTGTCAGATGTTTCAAAGATTTCTTCTATTAAATGCTATTTCCAAAATGATAGAATGCTCTTCATTTTTTTTAATAAAAAATAAAATACCATATATAATATGTTCAAAAGTACCCATGTATTGTAAATTATCGAAAGGTATTCATTAAACTGTAACATCATCTTGGGTAGGATTGTAATTGTCTTTATTTTCTACAGCAACCAATTATTACATGTGCAATTAAAAATTAAAACCTTGTTTTTAAAAGAACAGTCTTGTATTTTGCATGTAAATATAGATTTCATAGTAGTGAATTTACTTAAAATTAAGTGAATGCCAGTTGGTGAAGTGCTTTGAAAATGGAGGTAAAAAGACAAGAACAGTAGCTTAGGAAAATATCCAAGATAAAGAATCTGATAGATCAGGGTTTACATAAATTGCTAGATTTGATGCTTTAGGTAAGTTACTTGTTTTCAGCTTCAAACCGGAGTGTAAATATCAGTAATCTCTGAGTTTGTACAATTGTATCTGATATTTATAGTGATGACTGTGAGCTGTGAAGCTAGTTAATGATTTTGATATATTGCATACGGTGATGAAGATAGTAAGCATGCATATTAGGGAATGTTAGAATTAATAGTGTTACTTCATGCCCACCCTTCTCATGGTACATTTCACTTGCTACCTGTGCTAGATACGTCAGTCCTGTTCAATAATTGTATACAAATATTCTTATTTCAAGCTAAAGGAGGGGATTTGACTAATCTCCTGTGGATCTCTAAAATCATTTATTATAGCTGGAATTGCGGTGAAAACTTCTTTGGTTGCGAAGCTTTTTTTGAAGTATTTGAAAGGTGTATTTATGAATATGTGTGACGTAGCTAGTTGCCTCTGGTCCTGCATGGGATCATAGGGGCTGAGGGAGGGAGGTGGCAGGGGCTGACACTGTCCCCTCCCTGAGAGGAGCAGTCCCCTCACTCCTCACCCACGCCTGCTGAAGTGAGTAAGGAAGGGACCTGGTGCTGAAATCCCTTGCCAGCGGAGCTGGGGAGGGGCCCGCGTGGTGCTCTGTTGTGACCTGTCAGCCTTATCCCTCCTTCCGCCTCACCTTACCTACACCAGCTTTTCCCTTCCTGCCATCCCACACTTCTTTACAACCCTTTGCCGGGAATTGTGCTGCTCCTTCCCAGTCTGTTGAACACTGTACGTTGTGGGTCTCAGCGGTGCTTCACTTCTTACAGGCAGCATTCCTGCGCCCGCACGTGCAGGTTTATCACGATCATACCTGGCCTCCAGGCGTATTCTGCGGCTTGTACGAGAACATGTACACTCAGTGCTTGCACTCCTCACAGGGCCCTTGCTAGCTGCTGCTCTCTGAGGCAGAGCTGTAGGAGCCCACACAATCCTGGCAGTCACTGTAGGAGGAACAGAAATACCTCAGCCAAACAACGGATCAAAACAGAATTGCACTTTCATGTGTGTGAAAGGAGTAGGTTGCAGATACAGAAAACCCATGTATACAGTTGTTTACTTTTTTGTCTAACGGGTAACATGCTTGGGCATGACATTTTCCATAGTGTGTGGTGAGAGACAGAATGTGTATCTTCACAGCCTTATGTGTTAAGTAATTTTTGTTTTGCTGTCGTCCAGAGGCATTGCTGCTAGACAAGCAGGTGTTTCTTTCCCCAGTAACTCGGTTCTAAGCAGGATGGCATGTAGTAGTGTCTTCTGAACTGCTAGTTGCTCTCAGAGATATGTGTATATATTGCCTATGAGTTATGATGGAAATCTTTTCCCTATTTGTACTAATTTTGGTATAAAAATAAAGAAGAAAAGAATACATTTTCTCACCGACATTTCTACTATTGATGTTTCAAGAATTGTTATACTGTATTCTTGGAGATATTTTTCGTATAGTAACTTTTCTATATTGTTGAAAATTAGTGGATATTTTCAGCATGTTGAGATATTTAACAAAACAGAAAAGAAAAAGCAAACCAAATACTAGATATTTCAGTCCTTCTGAAAAAAAAATGGAATGTGAAGATTGAGATACTTTAGGTATAACCTTAGTTCAGTAATCACAGTTCAGTTCTATGTTTTCAAATAAACAACAGCAACAACAAAAAAATCCTACCAATACTCATACCAGGAAAAGTAAATGATCAGATTTCTTTCTAGGTAATATAACTTGCTTGTATTCTTTTAAAATTAACTGCCCAGGGATATGAATTGAAAATGAAAATTCTTACACAAAAATGTTTCCTTAGTATAAAAATTTAAATGCAAGCAAATTGGTTTAAAACTTAAAACAATAGGTATTCTGAAGCATATGGTGAAACAAATATATTAATATTTCTTGCAATGCAACAGTTACAGAATTTATTGCACCATCTTAGGCTCAAAGTTTGCAAAATGGGTTTTTATGAAATATATCCTTCTTTAGTCCATACCTTGGGCCAGCTGGGGAAGAATCCACGTCACATTCAAAGTGCTTCTCCAGTGGGATTGGTGAGAGTCAGGTCAAAGAATGCTATTTGGTACCTCATTTTGGAGGTGTGGGTCAGTGGGCATCACATTCCTTCATGCCCTGTGGGTAGGCTTGGCAGAGGCCCCTTAGGGGAGCTATCTCAGTTTGGCAAGATGCCCTGATAGCCTGTTTCCCTCCCTCCCTCCTTCCTTCCCTCCCTCCTTCCTTCCTTCCTTCCCTCCCTCTTTCCTTCCCTCCCTCCCTCCTTCCTTCCCTCCCTCCCTCCCTCCCTCCCTCCCTCCCTCCCTCCCTCCCTCCCTCCCTCTCTTCTTCTCTCACTTTATTCTCTCCTTTTCCTTCTTATCAGTGAAGTTAGCCCTTGGGAAAAATTGGACAGCTTTTACTTTATTGTGATAAAACACATAAGCAGAATTGAAAATTCCCAGATGAAAATTCATACAATTACTGTTAAAATCAAACAGCTGTATTTGACACCCCCTGAGGCTAGCTGATGTCAGAGTTTCTGATATTTTGTGCAATTTTAATTGAAACGTATTGCTGTCAATGTAGAAGAAAAAGATAGCATGACGGTTGTGTACAGGTACTAACTTAAGGGTGAGAATGCTAGGAACTCTTTTAGGAGCAGCCACACTGTCCGCTTTTCTACTTTAATGTTGTTCAGTTCTCCTTGTTTGCAGTTCATAGGCTAGTTCTGATCTTTGTTGACATTTCTTATTTTCCCGCTCTAAATAGGCTTGTCTAAGACAGTGACGAAAGAGCACATTGTTCCCTGGTCAGTTGTATTAATAATACACTTATGGTGTGCGATGTAATTTTGGTAAAATCAGTGTTTATGGTGAGGAATGCAGAGGTATTGAGCCAACTTATGAAAGCCCTTTGACATTAAAAAACATTAGAATTATTCACATTTCTTTGTGTGTCTTTCTGATTTTGCCACTTCCCTATTTTTCTTTGTTTTTAGGATTGTGTTAGGAATGGTCCACATTTAATGAAATTCTGGAGTTAATTTAACTTTTTCAAAATTAACATTCTGAAAGCATCTAGAATGATATAATTTTTTTATGAGGTGTTTTTTAGTTTAGGAAATTTATAAACTTTCTTTACTGCTTCTAAGATACATCATCTTATTCATTTACTAGAATGCATTATACATTAATTTTTCTTGTAGTAGAAGCATGCGAGAAGCACATTATTTGTTCCTGCTGTTTAGATTATACAAAATGGGTGTTCTCTCATCGGACTATGAACATTTATTTTAGGGTTGGGGGATTGCATGGTAAAAGGGATCGGAAACAAAAGAAATTGACCTTCCCCTGAAGCAATCATGCTCAGTGTATTCTCTTTTAACTACCAGCATGATGAAGAATTGGAGATGCCCCTTTGAGGTTAGGGGGTTAAATTCACTTTCAATTCAAAAGAGACAGAAAATGATTGTTACATCGAGTCATTACGAAGACATTGTCCTCGTTGTAGTTGGCACTTCTTATGCAATTCCATTGTCAAGATTTGATTGTTTTTAATCCGTTAGAAAGAGAACAACAGTATGGGGGGAAAGCCCATTTATCTGTCTCAATAAAGAATCCTCTTTTTTTTTCCCCCTGACTGGTGCGGCAACTTATTATCTTCCTGGGACCTTACTGTAGCTTAAATCTTGGTAAGTATACATTGTATCCAAGGTATAGCTCTTGAAGAACAAGGAAAGGGCCAGTTAAACACATTCAGGTTCCACTGGAAGCTGTCCGCATTTGATTGCCAGTATTAGCTTGTGGTAAAGGACCCACACTGGGGTGAGACGCTCACAAAGACAGTTTTTTGCACTTAAATCTCACAGATAAATGCTGGAATAAAGGCAGTGTGGGAACACAGGACTGGGAGAGTTTAGTTCACCAGGGCAGGGGATTTGAAACATTTTTTGAGAGAAGTGGTATTTGAGCTGTTAAAGGTTGGATGGGATTTTGGTTTGGAAGTATGTGTATTGTGGTTTGGAAGTATGTATATGAAGGAGGGAATAGCAGCTTGAGTAAAGCCATGGAGGCAAGATGTGGTAGGATGTTTCTGACAATCGTCTCTGTGTGGATTGAGATTGTAGTACATTTATAATGGTGGATGGAAGGAACCAGGCTAGGACGTACCTTGAATGTTATATGAAGGAATTTTAACCTTTTTATTCTGTGTGATGGGGAGCCATTGAACATGTTTGAGAAGAGGCTCAATATAAATTCTTTATAAAACATAGTGGTGAAAATACAACAGATAAGCTTACAATTTTAATAGCATTTTTCTGTTTTGGCTAGTTCTTTTGACCAAATAAATTTTTTACCATTTATTTAGCAAATACATATTAAGTTCCAGTTACGTGCAAGGTAGTTTATATGTGGGAATAACATATGAATAAAACCAGATCTGGCCCACAAAGAGCTTTCAACAGAATGCTTCATTTTATTTCTGTTTAAAGCATTGAATATTGTATATCTGTGAAGAGGATTGTGTCTTCTAAAATAAGCCTGAATTTTAAAGAAATTTTAATAACCTTTGAATGTGTTCCATTTTGGCCAAGTGACTGTCAAAGCAGCAGCTCTGTGTTTTCCTGAGCTTGCTGGATGGCAGATTACACTGGAGCCATCCCTGTTCCATTTATTTTTCTCTCTGATTTTTGGGAAATGATATAAATGGTGGATTCATATTCCACTCATTAAAGATTATTTAGGGTGTCAGGCTTTGTTTGTTTGATTAAATGCCCGAGTGAGGAAGCCTAAATCCTTTGCACCAGTGCGAATTATTTTCATTGGCAGAGTGACTTAGAGGCTGGGGGAGTTAGGCATTAGACGCTGGACTGTGGGAGAGGGGTCACAAAGGCCTGGGGGTATCTTACTGGTGGGAAGCTCCTGCTCTGCCCTCCTCTTTCCCGGTGATCTTGTCCCCACCCTGCCTTGGTCAGTCATTGCTGTGGTCTTAGTACGTGCACCATCTTCAGATTCCCAGTTTCAGGCATCCCACCTCTTGTCTTTTCAGCTCATTCCTTCTACCACCCCAACTCCAGTTTACCTTTGGGCCCCAGCAGGCAGTGAAATCTGTACTTTTCGTGGTCGCTCACCCTTCTCACGCTCTCACTTTCTCTCTATCTGGTTAATGTTCTGTGATCCATCATTGTCATCTCTCCCTTGGCTATATACCCTTGTCCTTCTCTCCCTGTGTCATACTCACCTGGCAAAACTCCCATCTTGTTCCATCCAGTTATCTCCCTGTTCTCTGTGCTTGTTCCTGTGAAGGCGATTGTGGCTGGGGATGCAGCCATCCCAACTGCTCTTCCCAGATCCAGGACCTCAGGTGGGCACTTCACGATGCCCAGGGGTCCAGCCACATTTTCCTAGTTCGTTGGCTGTCCTCTTCAGTTTCCATCGTCATTCTCTGCTATTTGCCTTGTTTCTCATTTCAATGAGAACATGGAGAACTTCCACAGATTCCCAGCCGCACGTCTGTCTACCTACCAGCTGTGGTGCTCCCATTCTCTTACTCCAGATGAATTGTTTTTGCTTCTAGCTGAGGCCACTTGTGCACTTGACCCTCTTGCACCATCAGGAACGTTGCCTCACCAATTCCCTACTCTTCTTCCTGCAGCATCAGTTTTTCTTCTCCGCTGGATCATTTTCATCATCCTACAAGCTGCTATTTTTCCCATCTGGAAAAAAGACTCTCTTAATCCCTCTTCTCATCCTACTTACTACCTTTTGTCTTTGCCTCCCTTTTTAGCAGTATTCTTTACAGGAGTTGTCTATATTTATTCTCTCATTTTTCCCCATTCTTTCTTTACCATAGTCTTTGATCCTCTCCATGCTTTCAGAACTGATTTTGTCAAAATCACTGGTAACCCGGTGTTGCTAAGTTGTATCATTCTTTATTGTGTCACTTGACCTATTAGCAACATTTGATACAGTTTCATTACATTCTCCTTGAAGCATCTTCTTCCTTTGATTTCTGAACACACTATACATTTCTGAGTTCCTTGCACCTTATCCAGTTTTTTCTTCTCGAGCTCTTTTGTTGGTTCCTTCTTAGCTCTTTGACATTATAACCTTGGAGAACTCAGGGCTCAATCCTTAGGTTTCTCTTTTGTGTCTATACTTGTTCTCTTGTGATAGAATTTGGTCTTGACACTTTAAATGTCCTCCATATGCTGATGACTGCTGACTACTAAATTTATATCTGAAGCCTGGACTTTGCCTCTGAACTCACAAACTCCTGCTGAGTACTCCAGGCTGCTTACCTGACCTCTGCCCTTGGATGTCTAATGGGCTTCACAAACTTGGTCCAAAAACTGCTCTCTGAGGTTTCTCCATCTCATTTGACAGCAACTCCATTCCTCTAGTTGCTCAGACCAAACACTCTGGAGTCTTCATTGATGTCTCTCATTAATTACACATCCATTCTCACCTTAATTCTCCACCTTCCAATCTGTCTGAAAGTGACTACTTCTCAGCACACTTCCCACTACTGCTCTGATCCAACCACTGGTATCACAGGCTTGAACTGTCCAATGGCTCCCAAAGTCTCCCTGCTTCTGTCTATTGTTTGTTCAGAGGCCAGAGTGACTGCTTGGAAGCCTTGATTCAGATGGGATACTTCTCTGCTCAGAATCCCCCTTCCATGGCTTCCCATCTCACTCATATTAAAATTTAAAGTTCTTACCAGGTGTACAAGTGCTACACGGTCCCTCTTCAGCCGATACTCACCACTTCTGGACACAGATGTTCCTCACCGCATGACTTCTGCCCCCGGCCAGCTCCTTGCCCACTCAGCTCCAACACTCGGCCCCACCCTTCTGCCCCACGGCCTCTGGATTCTATGATTCTTTTGCTGGAAATGTCACCTCCTCCCCATCTGCATGGCTTGTTCTTCCTTAAAGTATTTGCTCTGATTATCACCTTTTCACTGACACTTTAATTTAAATTGGAACCTTCTCCACGGATCCTATTTTTCCTTCCCAGTGTCATTTTTCTCCATAGGGCCTATCATTTGACATACCCTTTCACTTATATATTTATTTTTGTCTATCTTCCCCAACTTGAACATGAGCTCTATGAAAGTAGGAACTTTTGTCTGTGTAATTCACACTTTTATCCCCAGTACCTAGCACCGTAACTTGTACATAGTATGTATTTAATAAGTAGTTACTGAATGATTACAGTGACAAAACGAAGGATGTAAACTTGAACCTGCCACAGTTTAGCCCAATCTTAACTGATGCTGCTATGTTTTCATGAATTTCTATCCAATCTCCTTTACTTTTTGTTTTATGACTGACACTGAACACATCTAATTTCTGTGGCTTTCAAAGAATGCCCTTTGCTAGTGTCCAGGGCATGTGGTTAGTACTGTTGTACTTGGAACCGTAAGTAAAATTACTCTTTCACAGTAGTTTCTCCACAGCTTGTCACCTGTTTTCCAGTTTGCTGGCCTAGCACTACTTACACTCTGTGCTTTAGCAAAATGGAGTTACCTGTACCCTACACCAGGCCTCTTTTCTCCCCGCTTTGCCTCCTGCTGTTACCTGGATTATGCTCTTTATCCAAACTCAACACATACTTCAAGGCCATTTCAGCTGCTTCCTCTTTTGTGAAGATTTATCTGCTTACCCTAAGCTTGAAGTAATCTCTCTACTGAAGTCCCTGGTTATCTTTACCTTAATTATAGTGCTTAGACTTTACTCTCTTGTGTTTGCTTATGTCTAATATCTCTTGTAGGTCATGGAAGACAAATGCTCAGCTCTTGTCTTTTGTTCAATAAAGATTGAAGGAATGAAAGAGACTTGAACTCATTTAAAGAAACTAGTGCCCTTTTATTATTTACTTACCCATTCTGGGTGTCAGTTCTCTTTTAATTGTGTTTATTCTTTCATTTCCAAGTTAATAACAGCTAACATTTGAATGTAATGCTTTACTTTTTACAAAGCAGTGTACATTTATCCTGTTTGATCACACTCCCTCCACCCCCTGTGCCCCAACAGTTCAGTAAGAAGACAGTGTATGTTGACTATAAAATATGGCAGAAACAGTGGTTCAAAGGCCATTTCTCTGGTTAAGTGCTACTCTGTTCCCGTCACTGGTTCAGGAACTTTATTCATTCTGTTGAATTGACTCTTCTTAGTGGCCTTGTTTTACAGAGGAAGAAACTGAAACCCACGAGTTACCTGCTTGAGGTCACCAGGTGGTACCTCAGTTGGGTTTGCAACCCAGATATATCTCTTAGGATATTTAAAAAGGAGGGGTGTAATGTGGGTGCCATAAAAGAATATCTGAGAAGTTCATCTTCCCTATTTGGAAGGAATTGTAGAAATTTTTTTTCAAATGTTTTCTTTAGTTTTTAAGGATTAAAATAGACTTGATTTCTACAACCCTCTGCCACTGCTTTCTTTTATAGCTCATAAGAGTCTCGTTTCTAAAATATCATTAATTTTATTGGCCCCCGAAGGATGTTACTTACTCTCGATGAGTCCTGAGGGTCTTTGGGATATTTAGTCTCATTTTAACTCTTCCTGGTATAATTGGATCAATGTGATGCTTTTGACTTAATTGGTTTCAGTTTGTCAGAGGAGAAAGACGTTCTCCTTGGTACTGTGTTAAGTGTCTCTATCTCCCAAGAGGCCCTACAGAAATCACATTATGCATAGTCAGCAGATCTTGGGCGCTCCGAGAGGTCAGATTCAGCTACCGAAAGGAAATTCTCCAGGGCAGCCCCAGGTAGGTTTTTTGGGATATGTGTGTTCAATTTTCACATCCTCGAAATAACTTCTGCCCTATTCCGTCAATATTTACAGAATTGTCGACATTACTTGTTTCTGTAACGTCCTCTCCAATCTTTTTGTATAAATCCGTTCCTTTTTTTTTCCTTGCACACCGAATATAGAGAATGCCTAGAAAATAAAGCAGCTGCTGCATTTAGTGGCATGTATTTAGAAATATAGTTTGAAAGGATGTGCAGAACGTAACTCCTTCACACTTCTTAAGCAATTAGTTCTCCTGTGTTGTGCGGGGACTCTAATCCAGTAGTTGTGTCACATTAGTGGACATACCGGTAGGAAACCTGGAGAACTTGTAACAAATGTAGAAGCTGGGGCCCGCTCCTCTGTTGCCTACATTTTGAAGCAAGCACCGCAGAGAATAACGAGGCCCATGATCCCCTGCGTAGCTGTCGAGATGCACTACCGCAGTCTGACTCTTCTGCCCCTGTAGCTGCTGTCTGCTTTGCCAGGATCCTTCAGGACAACACTGGCGTTTACAAAGAGTTGCTTAACTTCTTGACTCTTAAGTGTTTGGAGTACTCTGTCTCCCCCACCACACGCACACCTTGGGTCTTGATCCCCTGTAATGAATACAGCTGGCAGTGATGGACACGTACCTTGTTTTTCCATCTAACCCCCCTCGCTCCCCCTGTTGTGAAACTACAGTAGGTTTGTAGTTGCTCAGAGGAGTGTATATTGAAAAAAATAATTCTGTGAGAAATATACTGGTTAACAACTAGTTATACACAACAAATAGCTGTTAGATTTCAAGTTTAAAAAAAGGTCACTGCAATCTGTTTTATTAAGAAACACCCTTCATTTAGTTAACAGGGACACTTCGGCACTCAGTAAACGGCCCTCAACTAAACGTTCATGTTTAATAATAATTTCCTCCATATTTGAGTGAATGTTATCCTTGGATATTAGCTGTGGATGTCAGTGAGCCCTGGTCATATCTTAATGGCAGTCTTCTTCTCTGGGAAAAAAGTTTCCTGTGGAGCTGGGTATCAGCCTATGAGAAAACTACAATTAATTTTCTAAAGAAAGCTGTCCAATTAAAAACAAATCTTAAGTAATAACGTGGCCAGGACTCTGGTTGGGTCCTGCAGGCTGGATAGAGGTGAGTGAGGGCAGAAAAGGAGCCTGAGGTTTACTAAGGAAATGAGCTCTGATGGGCTCTTGCCATCCCTGAATCACTCGTTCCCTGAAGAGTACAAGGACCACGAGAGACATTCCACCATAGTGTGTGGGGTTGGATAAGGCAGAGATGATTCAGACACTGTCAGGAAAATGCTGACATGAAAGGTGCTGGACTCTTCTAACAGGTGTGTGGGAACACACGTGGTGGGGTTATGTTCCCCATCAGACAGGAGCTGCAGCCAGAAGGCAGAGGGGGCAACGTATGTGATGGGTTCCAGTGGCCACGTCAGGCGCCCTGGTTCTCTGGTGCGTAGACTGAGTAGGAGTAGGATTCGGGATCACATTCTTAGGGCCTACAGTACTGGGCTTATAGGAGGAACCTCTAAATCCGTACATTTAGTCATGCCCCCTTCTATACTTTTTAAATCCCTTAGTTTTGGGTCTTCAAGAAATTTTTGTTGATACAAAGGACACATTTGTGGCACAGGCAGTCTGAAATACAGAGAGATACTACAAAATATGGAGTCAAACCATCCTAGCAGTAGCACTAGTCATTATTCTTTTTACATTTAATCCTTGCATGTTATTTGACGTAGCAGAAACTGAGACAGAGAGGTGAAATGTCTCCGCCAGTGCACACCCAATGGAGCAGAGCCAAACTCCAACTCATGTGTGGCCGTTTCCACAAACTTACTCGTTCTGAGCCCTGGGATGATGATGTCCCTAGAGGACATTTGACAATGTCTAGGGGCATGTTTGATTTGTCACAAATGGGGAAGTGCCACTGGCATCTAGTGCATACAGGCTATGGGGCTGCCAAACACCCCACCTCAAAGAGTGATCTGGCCCAAAAATGTCAGGTGTGCAGGGGAGCTAGCACACTTTGTAACCGCTCTTTCTGCAGACTTCTGTTAAGTTTTTCTCTTAACTGGAGAGCCCATTTCAGGAAAAAACAGTTTATCATTTTCTTGTTTTTTTTGTTTTTTATTTTAATTGTGCAGGAGGTCTAGTGAGTTAATTTATACGTCTTCAGTAGTAAAATCTTAGTTTTTAATTCCGTAAGAAACGTGTATCTCATGTGCTAAGTAATACTATATTTAAATGGCATAAAATAGACTCTCAGCATAAATTGAATCAGCTTTTCTAAAGCACATTTTGGAATTTTCCTATGGGAACAATAGGTATTCGGATGTTAAGTTTAGAAAGGCTGTAGTAAATTCTGACAGGTAATTATGGCTTCAGGTTCCAAATCCCTAGGTTTCTTTAAATCTGCAGGTGGTGCCGTTCACCTAAGGGAAAGATAATTGCCAGCGTTACCTGCCTATCTGAGGCAGATCCCAGTTATCTGCAGCATGCACTGCTGGTGAGGGGCACAGCCACCAAGGCGGAAATGAAACAAATTCAGGAAAGGAATGGTTTGTTCCACATTCAGGGTTGACTTTCCTTATGGAAAAAAAGTGATTCTGGTGAAGGAAGGTTTTTCCTTTGGGGACCCAGCTCTGCAAATAACTTTAGGCTAAAATCTTATATACAGTTTTTAAAACGGATGTGATGTTAATAGTAAACTTTAAAAGGGCAAATAAAAAGCCCTTCCAGTACAATTGAGATTATAGTTATTTGATTAATGTTTACTTATGTATAATTTTAATATACACATAAGACAGTGTATAAATCTCAAAAGGAATAAACATTTTAGTCAAGAACATAGAGGCTTGATGGTGAATAAAGATATAATATAATGGCAAGGATTTTGATATCTTTGTTTCTGGAGTGAATGAATTTTTGAATTACCATTTTCCAGTCTTATATTGTCAAAATCAGAGTTGGATAATGTTTTCTAAAGTTAAATTTCAAGACAAGCTTATATCTTCCTCTAATTTTTATTGAGAATTTTCATTGAATATGAGCTGGTCCTTTTTAAAAACTTAAGGTTTTATAACCAGGATGAAGATAAATTGTTAATATTCAGGATTTTTAAAAATGATATTTCTAATGTTTAAAGTGTGCCTGTATTACTTTTCTAATTTTTTATAACCAATGGTTTTTATTACTAAAATATTCTAGGACTTTGTTTTTATTAGTAAGTATGGTGTAAAACAAGAGATTATAAAAAGGCCTTTAAATATGTTGCTTTACTATATCTGTTTGTGTTATTCCTGTTGTCACTGAACAGCAGTAAGTTATTGCAAGGAATTACTTGCCGGATAGAAAAAGAAAATTCCTGATTACTGCCAACAAAGAATGTATATTCCAAATTTAAATCTTGAATTTTTAAAAAGACATTATGAAAAGTAGATGAACAAATAGTAAACAGTAATAACTTTTAAATGTCAGCTTCCTGTTTAATAAACCTATTACATTACATTGACAGATAAGTGTACTTACGTTTAAGATTTCACATGTTTTATTTGGATTTTAAAAAATAATTTTGTTTAATTTATTTTGGCTTTCAACTGAAAACTAGAATTACTCAGAACCAGAAGGTAGCTCCAACACATGGAATTTATTCAAATCCTATATCGAAGGGAAACAAACCCATAAACCAACAACATAAAAAAAGATACTTTGTGATTTCAAGATATCCAGATGTTTGTGTTTTCTTTTTAAACTCTATTACTTGCTAAATTGGTGTTTTTACTTAAGTTAGAAAGATTTTTCTTCCACATAATTATGTAACTTTGTATCTATTTTTAAAACTACATATGCTATAGAAATTGGAGACTTGTGAGTATGTGTATACGTACGTATATAAACAGTATTACTTTACATGGACTTGATTTGATAAACAAACCTGTGCATAGATACATTTATCCATAGTTAACAGGGCTCCAAGGAAAGATATTGCCATTGGATATTTAATATTTTCACTTTTCATTTCAATTAAATCATCATCTGTTTAGATCAGGGGTGTCAAAACTGCGGCCCGCGGGCCAACTGCGGTCCACAATCCATTGTTAATTGACCCGCAGCAAATTCCAAAAATATATTTAGTTTACTTAAATAAACCAGGTGAGGCAATACGTACTTCACCTCGAGTGAGTGGCCTGGCTGTTTGTGTATTTTACTGCATATGGCCCTTGGTGAAAAATGTTGAAAAAGGTTTTGACACACCTGGTTTAGATAGTCCAGTAAATTAGGTGATAGCATCTTAAGATAAATCCAAGGGTTCCCAAATGAAATCATTTAGACAATTCTCTTGAGTTTTTTCGGCTTGCTTCTGGTGCTGTAGTTAACTAGTTTAGGTTGACCAATCGAGCATTCTAGTGAATGAGAATGACCCTTGCCTTGATTATTTAGAGAGTGAGAGTGTCCATTCTCTGGGATCCAGTTTGTAGAAAGGCTGCACGAGGCAACAGTGTTTTGGGAGGTAGAGTGTAGTGATTAGCAGCAAATGCTTTGGAGTAACAGGACTCTGCCTTTCATTCCCATTTCTGCCCCCTCATAACTATGTGCCCTTCTTCAAGGTACTACTACCTATCTCATGGAGTTATTGAGAGGTACTTTATGTGAGAATTTTAGCACACTGCCCCGCACTTAGCACTGAAGAAATGATTAAATGTCTGTTATTACTGACCAGATTTCAGGTTGCAGATTCTAGACCCAGATCCACACAGTTACTTAAAATCCTTTGGTCATTTTATGATACAGATTGTATGGAAACCATAGCTACTTTTATCAGAGAAATAGAAAAAGCAGAAAACTACAACCATTTATTATTGTAGTCAATAGGAAATAGTAGAATTAAAAGTTTATTGATATTTTCCTTGTTCGTTGTATTTACAAGACTTACTGGTCTCTTAACTATATAGCTTTCTAGGTTTTTTTTTTAAAAAAACTATACAGCTCTGTACGTTTAAAAAAAGAAACATTCTAGGTTTTGAAAATGAATCATCATCATCATGAAAAATTAAAGTTATTCCTGCAAAAGCAGTAGCATCCCTTTAGGGAGATAGTCTTTGTAGTCCTTTTAAGGTTTGAGCATTGATCAGTAAAAATAGATTTTAAGTGGAAGACTTTAACCCTGATTTTGTGTTTCTAGTGTTAAAACATACTTGTTTGACTCAGAAATTCTACATAACCAATTGAATTCAGTTTGTGCGTGTGTGTGTGTGTGTGTGTGTGTGTGTGTGTGTGTGTGTGTTTTGTTTTGGATCTCATGGAAGTTCAAATTTAGGCTGCTGTCATGGAGGAGGAATACAAGACCCCGGGATTGTGATGGGAGGTGAGGAGGAAAGACTCCCTAAAAAAACAAGCAAAAAGGATGGGATCAGAAGGTATAGTTTTCTAAAGACATTATAGCAGTCAATCTATACATAGCCTTACTTATTTCTCCTCATTGTTTTGCTTGTAAAGTTGGGTTTCAGAGTTGAAGTTTGATACTCTGAAAGCAGAAAATGCAAATCAGATTTTAAAAATAGATGGCCAGTTAGTTAGTGGAAAGGTAAGTAGTTGAAGGTGCGCGTCAGATTCTCCTGTGTATCGTACATAGCAGTGTGTCCTTAAGAAGAACATTCATCTTGCCGGGTGAGTTCGTGTATGTAGTTAGGTTTTGTCTGGGGGTAATGCCAAGTGTTTAGTTTTCCTATTTGTAATATAGTAGAGTTATTCTTGTGACTAAAAGCAGTCTTTTTTTTAAATTAGTTTCAGCTGCACAGAACAATGTAATAGACATTTATACCTCTCACACAGTGATAACCCCTGCCCCCAATCTACTACCCCTCTGACATCGTATATAGCTGTTACAATTCCACTGACTCTATTCCCTATGCTGTATTCCAGATCGTGTGACTATATATATATATTAAATTATAATTGACATTCAATATTATTCAGCTTCAGCCTCAGGTGTACAATGCAGTGATCAGGCGTCTACACCATCCATGAAGTGGTCTCCCTAATAAGTGTCCATCAGATACCCTACAAAATTTTTACAACATTATCGATTGATTGTATCCCCCGAACTGTCTTTCATATCCTCATGGCAAGCTTGTGGTTACTGACTGTGCTTTCTAATCCCCTCACCTCCCTCATCCTCACCCCCCTCCCATCTAGCAACCCTCAGTTTTTCCTCTATGTCTCTGAGACTGTTTCCGATTAATTTGCTCATTTATTCTATTCTTTAGATTTCACATATAAGTGAGATCACATGGTATTTGTCTTTCTCTGTCTGACTTATTTCACTTAGCATAATGTTCTCTAGGTCCATCCATATTGTTGCAAATGGTAAGATTTCATTCTTCTTTATGGCTAAGTAAAACTCCATTGTACAAATGTACCACAGTTTCTTAATCCAGTCATCTACTGATGGGCATTTCGGTTGTTTCCATGTCTTGGCTATTGTGTATAATGCTGCAATAAACGGGGGATACATAAATTTTTCTGAATTAGTGTTTTGGATTTCTCTGGATAGATACCTAAGAGTGGAATTGCTGGGTCATAAGGTAGTTCCATTTCCAGTTTTTTGAGATACCTCCATGCTGTTTTCCATAGTGGCTGCACCAATCTGCAATCCCACCAACAGTGCACAAGGGTTCCCTTTTCTCCACATCCTCGCCAGCACTTGTTGTTTGTTGATTTATTGATGATAACCATTCTGACAGGTGTGAGATGGTATCTCATTGTGGTTCTTATTTGCATTTCTCTAATGATTAGTGAGGTTGAGCATTTTTTCATGTCTGTTGGCTATCTGTATGTTCTCTTTAGAAAAATGTCTCTTCATGTCCTCTGCCCATTTTTAAATTGGATTGTTTGTTCTTTTGGTGTTGAATTTTTTTATGAATTTTAGATATTAACACCTTATCAGATGTATCATTGATAAATATCTTCACCCATTCAGTAGGATCCCTTTTTGTTTTATTGATGGTTTCTTTTGCTGTGAAAAATCTTTTTAGTTTGATGTAATCCCATATGTTTATTATTTCTCTTACTTTCCTTGCCTGAGGGGATATATCAGTAAAAATATTACTAAGGGTAATGTCTGCAAATTTGCTTCCTATATTTTCTTCTAGGAGTTATACGGTTTTAGACCTTATATTTAAGTCTTTAATCCATTTTGAATTTATTCTTGTGTGTGGCATGAGGAGGTGGTCCAGCTTCACGTTGTTCATTGTGTCTGTCCAGTTTTCCCAGCACCATTTATTGAATAGACTGTCTTTACCCAATGTAAATTCTTGCTTCCATTGTTGTAGATTAAATGACAATATAGGCATGGATTTATTTTTGGGCTCTCTATTCTGTTGTATTGATCTATGTGTCTGTTTTTATGCCAGTACCATGCTGTTTTAATTACTATAGCCTTGTAGTATGATTTGATGTCAGGTATCGTGATACCTCCCACTTTGTTCTTATTTCTCAAGATTGCCGAGGCTATCTGGGGTCTTTTATGGTTTCATATAAATTTAGCAATCTTTTTTCTAGTACTATATTATTGGATATCTACCTGTCTTGTAGCAGAACAAGCAGTTCTTACCTGTTGTGCCAATGCAACTCTCCCATGATGAGAATGCACCCCACTAAACTAGCTACAGAATAGTATAGTGTCTCCTGAGCCCTGGGACCCCTTCCCTTCTTTTTTCCTTCTCTGCTGCAGAGTAAATGTTTACATTTACCATCTGAGTCAATTGCTTTCCATACTTTTACAGTTGATGACATATCTCATCTAAATGGGACAGAACAGAGTAATTTATTCTAATTATATACACAAGGTATTCTCCAGATCTCCTCCTCCTTCTTCCTCCAGCCCAAGGTTTCCAAGTCTGTATGCATGATGTGTATGTATGTGTATATGCATGTATAATTCAATATATATTGACACATCACTTATGGTGAATGTGTATCATATTTATATATTTGATATATATACTAACATATTGCTAATGAATACATTTGTTTCTGCTCCCCCACAACATAACACCCATTTTCAGAGGGTTGTTTGTGATCCTTCGGAAATACTCCAGCTGGATAAGGAAGGCGATGATGTTACGAAATGAGTAAAACTCAGGTCTAAAACTTTTTTAGGACAAAAGGAAACAGTTAAGTCTTGTGTTCTTTTAATATTTTGTTTGCTCCTCCTGTTTAAAGGCTCAGAATGTAGCTTTACAGTGTCAAAGAAAGGGAAAAGTGAAACCAACCACATAAAGCTGATTTGGAAGATACTTTAAATGAGAACCATCTTCCAAAACTCAGCTGGCTTTTCAGTCGGCTGCGCCATCTGTTTGGTTTTTCGGCTGGCACTGTCTTCAGTCTCCCTGATTTTTATAGCTTCCCCTTGGGAACCACAAGATTCCAAATCATCACAGCATTGCAGAGCTTTGGAAGAGCTGTGTGTGGCTTGGAGGCTTATTTGTCCGTCTTTTATTGTATAATTCCAAATGTTTTTTACTTTTGTGGAATTTGTGGTTTTATAAATTTTGGGAAGAGGGAGAGTCTGGGAAAAGAAGAAAGATGGTCAAATTTGTTTTTCTAATATAAGCCTGTATTTCCCACATACACCAATAATAAAATGGTAGCTCTGCCACTGAGGTTAACTTACTCATGTTTCATTTAATGGAAATGCATAAACCTGTTACTCAAAGTAAAATTGTATTATAGTTTTCAGTTCTACCATTAGTTTGAATTATTCTCAGGTCAAATTCAGTGATTTTATAGTTTTATTGCAAAGCAAACATGCCTTAAAGGGTATTGATGTTAAATTTATTTGTACGTTATCATACTGATTATAGTTTCTTAGAACTATGGAATGGATATTTTTAAATTGATGCATAGGCATCAGTGTGTTTCTAATGAATGAGTGGTCCTTGATGTTTTAAAAGTTAATCATGTTTGTCAGGATACATTTGAATATTATCATATGATGGCCAACAAGTGACTGTCTTCCTGGTATTTTATATGTGTGTGTGTATGTGTATAAATCTATATATTTAATATATATATATATATATTAAACTCTTAGCAGAGGAAATAATTGATTAAGAGATTTAGACTTTATCCTGTGGGTAGGAACATTTTGTTTTTCCTGTCACATGTGCACTAACCCTCAACCTGTGTATCATTTGAGCTTCAATTATTAGTTCCACTCCCGCAAAAATAGGACCTAAATGCCAGAGGATTATACTAATGAAAATAAATACTTGAATTTGAAACACTTAAAATCATCTGCAAGGCAGAAATATTCTTTAAAGTCATTTCAGCTCTAAAATCTCATAATTATATTGAAATAATGGAGAAAAGTATAGCCAACATTTAAATACTTAAGTTTTATTTCTGTTACATATTTTACTAGCATCATATTTGAACCAATCAATACTCATCTTTTACAGTCATAGAACTATCCATACATCACTAGATATACAATTGTACCACTTTCCTTCCCTAGAAATTACTTCATTATCATTTTAGTTCCTTTTTGGCTGTCCTCATTGGGTGAGCTTATATAACATTTATTCTTTTACTTGATTTTGAAATCAGAATATTCATCCTGTTCAGACTGATTCCCTCGTGCCTGAGGAGAAGGTATCAGGCAGATATCTCTTCCTTTCCTAACTGAGTCATGTGTCCTCATTGTCTTTTCCCAAATAGTTTCCTTGGTCTTCACCTCTGGGGCTTCTTGTTTTATGTCCCACAAGCACGTTCAGGCCTCAAGACGGCCTTGAGCTCTGGACTATTTCCATCCATGTTCATTAGCAGTGGGCTCACAGGTTTCTCCTCTCTTTCCCTCTTGGGAACATTTCCATTTTTATTCATTTATATTTCTTTGCAACATTTTCCCACAATGTATTTTATATGCAATCAAAGCTAGCCTATTTTATCAGAAGATTTTCCTGATCTTTATGTTTCTCTTGTGATTCTAATCCCTCATCTTAGACCTTCCGCAGGTTTCTCTTCTCTGATGGCACTTGTTCTCTCCTTACAGAAATTAGATAGCTGCCTTGTATTTATTGGCTGCTCAGTATGTGAATTAAAAATTTAATCCCATATTAAAACTTTTTTCATATTGAGTTAGCTTAATTATAAACTTTCTTCATGTAGTGAGGTTGAAAGTGCTTTCCCCTTCTCTACGGAAGGACAATGATCAATAATTCATAAGACTTGATAAAAATAATTAATCTGGTGAAGACATGAATATTGATTTTATTCTTTCTGATGAATGGTGTCATAGGCAGCTAAGAGAATATGTTCATTCCTATTTTAGATGAGACTAGTGATTGATAAAGAGTGAAGTTACTGTATTTCTATGAATTTTATCCTAAAATATAGGTTGGTTATAATTTCCTGTTTTGTGGATGGATTCCTAAAGAAGGATCTTTACTTTTTTTGTTTTAAATCAAGACGTGAAATTTTACTGTTTTGGTCCAGCGTAGGATATAGATGTATTTTATTTATTCCATTCACAATTTTTGCTGTTTAAAATTGATTTTTTAATTTTGTTTTGTGGTAGTTAATTTTGTCTCTGCTTCTCTGTGTAAGACTATCTTTGTTGCTCTTTTCCAGAATAGTTTTTCTCTGCTTCCAATGACTTAATATATTTAAAGATTTATTATTTTCCTAAAGCATTTATTTTTTAGAAGCAAATGTATAGTAGCTCAAATTATATAAAACAAATTCATGAGATTATTAATGGAGCATATTCACGGGACAATGAAACATAAAAATTTAAAAAACTAATATGTTTCATGGACCAATAATCTCATTTTGTTTTTTCTTGTGTGTGATACGGAGAGTAAAGCATGTCTGTAGCTAAGAGAAGGAAGAGAGAAATGGAGTGACTTGCTTATTATCAGTTGTGTCATTAATACCCTCATGCTTGTTCTGGTGGAAGCAGAGTCAGAAATGTCTGTCTGCACCTTGCCATGGTCATTGTCAACTTGTAACTACACCAGATTCACCTGGAAGCCCAGGAATTGGTACCTGGCAGTCTGCAGGCCTTGACCAGCTTAGTGTGTGAGCACTGACGTCCACAGTGAACTCCTCCTGAGCTCTTGCTGCCTGAGTGAGCTCGGAGGGAATGAGCTTGGAGTGAGCTCGGAGTGAGCTTGGCAGTGCAGCTCTGAACCTGCCTGACTCCTGTTCCTTTACAGCTCCTAGTGCAGGGGGCAAGGAGACCTTTCTAACAGGATTGTGGATATTAATAGGCAGAGCAGTTATTCTGAATGTATATGCTTTCATCTTCTTTAGGAAAGGTTTGATCGTATTGTGTTTGCAGGAAAATGTAATTAAGAGTTTGCCATATCTATTTATTTTTCTGTTTCTAGTACTCAGAGTTTTATTTTCTTCTCTCTGTAATTACCCTCAAACATAGTAGCTAAAACTTTTGTAATCTGGATGGCTAGGTACTGAATCTTACGGCTGCTTCTTTTACATAAGACAGCGCTCACATTTTGTGTCTTAAACATCATAGCATGTCACTTCTACCATTATTACTCTTTTGGTACCCAGAAGACACGAGCTTAGCATAAACTGTCACATGTTTTCCCTCAGTTATGATCCTTATTTCTTTAGGGGTTGTGAACCAATTGCTAATTTTTCCTTTGTCTTAGGCTTGTGAAGTTTATTATTAATATGATTATCTATTTTTAAAATTTAAGGCCTTCTACCTTTCTTTAGAGAATTTTACCCTGATGTTTCATATAATGAAGCGAAGCTCAAGGTAGGAACATAGAAGCATAGAAAACGCAGAATATTCTGAATTGCTAAGGAGTGGTTACCTCTGTGATAGGATTTCAGGAGATATTTAGTTTTGTGTTTATTTCTGTTGTCTAAGTTTGAAACAATTGAACATGATTTCCCTTAACTAGAATAAAAGTTATAGACATTTTTAGGGCACAAATATTAAGAAAAATAAGTTAGTTTTCTTTAGAAAATTGTAAGCATTTTATAGTTATCATCATTACTCGAAAATTATTTTAAAAATTTTGTGTTCCTTCTTTGACAAAACAGAGGACACCATTAAAAAAATTGCACGAGTAATGGTGTGCCCAGTAGAAACATTTTGGTCTGCTACTAACGGGTGTTTTGGTACAGTGTGTACAAGTACGGCTTTTTGTATCAGAACCAGCCGAAATGTTTGTTAAAAATGTAGGTCTGGGCCTCATTTCAGGACTCACTGAACCAGAATCTTGAGACTACTTGAGAAAAATTGCATTTTTTACAAACTCCCTGGGTGTTTCCTGTGCTTGCTGAAGTTTAGATCCACATCCCTGTACTCGGCTGCCAGGAGAGCAGCGTTAACATTCAGACTTGATTTTTACCTGGATTCTTGCTAATTTTCAGTCATTCTTGGCTTAAGTGTAAAATGTTATGATGTGTTCTTTCAGGTTAGCTTAAATTTCTGTATCAGATAAAACTGCAGTTTAAAAGATTGCTTCTGTTGAATTATGTTGTTTAAGAAATCTTCTAAAACGAAATTATCTACAAGTAGAGGGTGCTGTTGAATAGAGTGTTTGGAATTTATTACTGATTGAACATCCTTACATTTGAATTTATGCCAGATTCAGAAGGCCTAGATGGTGCCAGGAAGTGGTTAATAATGAAATGCTAGTTGAGTCTTTTAAGTGCTTGGAAGCTAGGGTGTTAAACTCCCTTCTGCAAATTGCTTTTCATTTGCAGGACTTCATGTACATCAGTGATGGAATGGCGGTGCCTTTAAATAGTTTGAAGCCCTGGTTCAATAGATACGCAGTGTGTGTCTTTTGGTGACTCTAGAGTATGGTTCATGTCTTTTTTTTTTTTTAACCTAAATTGGGTACAATCAAATAAGTGAAAACTATCAAAGTATTTTGGCACATATTCTCATTGTGAAAACTTATTATTTTTGTCCCCCTAAAACATACGGGTTATTTTTGGATGCCACTTTAACGTAGAATCTTTTGACTCTTTGCAACAAAGGAAACAGTACAGCATGGGGAACTCGGCATGCTGGGAGGGGCTTATTATTGGGTTTGGATTTGCTTACTGAATTTGAGGAGTGGGTTCAGTGGAAGAGTAGTTTTGGTTTGGATAGGATGCTGGCAGAAAGTGGGGGCAATTGTATGACCTGGTATCTCAATAATTTTAACTATAGGGCAAGAGGAACACAGCAGGCTAAAGCTGTAATTGATAAAGAAGTAGCAGTTACTCGTATTACCTGGAACTGGGGATGTGAGGTTATTGTGGTTTGTATAGTATTCTTAATTTTGTCTGTTTCAACATATTTTGTAGTGATCTTGTTTTTGTCTTGCTCCATCCATCCTGATCACGGAGTGGCCTTTTCTGGTCTCGCTCTCATTCTTGCTCTCATTCTTGCACACACACACACACACACACACACACACACACTCACATACGCAGAAACTTTCTATCTTTTGTTTTAGTCAGCTCATTTAGGTGAAGAATAACAAATAAATATAATTTGCCTTTTATTAGTTAGAATCAGTCCAACCTTTCTTTTTAAAATAATTAAGCCGACTTTTTTACTTGACATGCTGGCTGTAAATATTATGTTGGGCAGCATAAATTCAAAGTGATTTGCGGATTATAATAAACCATCTAAAAGTAGCATTGATGTATTTTATATTGATATTCACTTGCCTAAGTGTTTGTTCCTTAAACTCATGATTAAGGAGAAAATGGCATAAGATTAAATTAATTAACTTAATTTTAACAGAACCATCACCTTTCAAGTTGGACTTACTTGATAATATTAATAACGTACCTATTAAATTTATAATCTAAGAATTAATCTGAAATAAAATGGATTTTAATACTTCTTGGAAATTAATAGATGTAAGTTTAATTATCTTTTCAGATTTTAAATACTCGTATGGTTTAAACCAAATAATGTTTCATTAAATATAGTTTTAATTTGAGGTACATACTAATATTTCTTGAAGTTAGTGGAAATAAATTTTTACATGTTAAAGTGTTGAATCACAGGCAAAGTATTTTTTATTTGCTCTCAGAGATGTTAAAGAAAAAGGAGCTTTTACTTGTCATGCAAGGGACTGGACCATTTAAATGTACTTAATTTCATATAAGTCAGAAGCAGCACAATTGGAAGTTTTTAAGATATTTTGTTTGATGCAGATGTGCCTTTCCTATTGGAATTTTTGGCAAAATTTACACCATTCAAATGAGAATTCAGTTGTGGTAAATGAACATAATTTTTTATAAATTTCTTGTGACAAACATTTTTTGTCTGCTTGGTAGTCATTTGATGAGCCATAATCTTATGGTGTTACATGTAATCAGAGGTGCTAGTGGTTCCTACTGATTGGAGACTATGTGGTGGTTGTAATTGATACTATAGATGCAGGGATTTTAACTACCTACGTATATTTAAAGAAATACTGTATTTTAAAATTTAAAACAGTAGATTATGCAAAGTGGAGTTCTGTTAATAGTATATCAGTACTATAATTTCATATTATAATTTTATTTTTAGTTAGTTACATAGAGGTATACACGGCATCCCTCCATAACATCTTTCCTTACTTTTTTGGTTGCCTATCATTGAATTCCACTTTATATCACTACAGTTTGGAAGTGATTAATTTTTCGCGCTGGCATTAAAATTTTGTTTTTTTGGTTATTATGCTAAAATTTTTAAAAATTTAGTTTTAAAACATTTCTTTTATTGTCAAAACTCATTATTCATAATGCCATGCAGATTTTTTGGTTTGATGTCCAGATTTGGGATAAACCTCTGTCAAGTTTCTTTAATATGTGAGCGATAATATTTCCAGGCTTTTCAAGAGATTTGTTTATGTGAGTGTGTTTATGTATGTGCATGTGTGTACAGTGAATAATTAAATATTAATGTATTCTTTGAATTGATGGCAGTCAGTACCCCGTGATTTTTTTGTAATATCTTGTGAATTTTACATTATTTTTATTGTCAATATTTAATGTCCCACAGCAGAAAACTTTCTTTTTTACTTTTCCTCAGTAATTTGATTATCAACTAATCCTGAAGCTTTTTCATTACAGTATTTATATTTAAATATTTACCTCTAATCTCAAATTAAATGCATCCCAACTCAGCTGCTGCTTGGCTAGATCCCACACGTTCCAGCAGCGCTCTAATGCCACCCAGCGTAAGGTGAAGTGGGGGGAAAGGAAAATGAAATGGAAGAGGTGAGCGCTTTGAACAGAGTAAAATGCACATCTTTTACTTTTATAAATTAACTAACACACACAGCCAGGTAAATGCATTTTTCTAGGTCCTTCCCAGGATAATCTCTGTTCATGTTCACTATTTCATGCTAGATTTCTTTCAAGGATGCCAATTTATAATTTCTACAACTGTATTTCTCTGTACCCTTAATAGCTCTGGATATGAACACTAAATTTCTTTCTAATTTTGTTGGAAAAAATGAAAGTTATTTCAGTTTGCAGTTCTTTTATTTCTATAAGAGATTGAACATTTTTCATTTTTCTTTATGTCATGTTTTTAAAAAAATTTCTTGTTTTTTAAATTCTCATTTTTCATTAATTTTTTTCCCTGCATTATATGATCTTTTTGTTTAGTTAAGGATAGTCATAACTACCAGTTTTCTATTTTCTTATTTATTTACTTACTTATTTGTAAAATGTGGGAAAAGGTATTAATTGCATTTACATATGTGGTTTTTGTTGTTGTTTGTTTTTCGTTTTTGTTTTTTTTAAAGAAGGGGGAAGTAGCTGAAAGTAATGTTTTTCGATCTGTGATCTTGGGAAAAGATGTCTACATTGTGGTGCCATTTGCTTCTGGCGCCTGGGGATTGGCCCTGGAAGTCTTTAGCTTAAGGTCACCTGTGAGGACTGTCTCCCAGGTGTCTTGAGAGCGATGATCTGGGTCTGTTTTGGCGTGGCGAGCATGCACCCAGGAAGGCTTTTGTTTTTACTTTATGGCTATGTAGGTGGTCAGTAGTACCTCATAAGGTCCTTCCTAGAGAGGTGACAGCATGTGATTTCTTCTCAAGGCCTTGGTGTACACCCAGTCTCCTGGTCAAAGGCACAGCGATGCTTATCAGTTGGTGGGGGCCATGCCCCTTTACCTGTTAACTATATGCTTCAAGTAAAGTAGTTCTTGTATATAACTAGTCATGGCATCAAATTGTTCACTTAAATTCCCATAATGTTCACTTAATCCAGGAATGGAAGGTTTAGAAATGTCAGTAGGCATTGGGTGTCCAAATACTATCTCAAAAGGGGTCAATCCGTGTCTCCTGTTTAGAGTGTTCTGGATCTTTATAAGAGCCGATGGCAAAGCTTCTGGACATTTAAATCCAGTTTCTTCACAGATCTTTCCTACAGTCCTTATTGTATCTAGATTTTTATGTTCTACTTGCCCTGATGACTGAGGATGATAATGGGGTATGAGTACTCCAGCGTTTTTGCAATCAGGTGGTTTATTTCAGCTGTGAAGTGAGTTTCTTGGTCTAATTTAATCCATAAAGGAATGCCAGGTTTATTTTTTAACTCATGTTTAGCATTTGATGTTATGCTCAGAAAAGTTTCCCTTACTATAGCATTATAATCTCAGTACCACTTAGGTTATCATTTATTAATTTCTTTATATCACCCAGAATTAATTTCATTGTATGGTGTGAGGCAGACACCAAACTTAATTTTTTTCCAATGTCTTCTTATTTCAAATTGTTTATTTGAAATTGTGTTTTAAATTCATTTCTTTTTTTAATTGAAGTTTATTGGGGTGGCAATGATTAGTAGTAAACTTACATAGGTTTCAAGTGTACAATTCTGTAATACATCATTTATATATCGTATTGTGTGTTTACCACCCAGAGTCAGTTCTGCTTTCTGAATCAATTTATCTCAAACCTATTTATCATCTTCTAATATGGCCATGTATTAGTCACTTGGAGAGTTTTTAATCAATATTGGGAACCCATCCCAGAATGAGTAAGTCTGAATCTCTGGGTGTATGGATTGTTCAATGGTATTTTTTACAAGCTTGTCATGAGATTATAACATGTATCAAAACTGAGAAGCACTGTACACTTTCATAATCATTTACATTCATGTCTGAGTTTTCTTTTTGTTTTTATTGGTCTCTGCATCCCATATTTGTTATTTTATTTATTTTTTAAAGATTTTATTGGGGTGGGGTAACAGGACTTTATTGGGGAACAGTGTGTACTTCCAGGACTTTTTTCCAAGTCAAGTTGTTGTCCTTTCAGTCTTAGTTGTGGAGGGTGCAGCTCAGCTCCAGGTCCAATTGCTATTGCGAGTTGCAGGGGGCGGAGCGCACCATCCCTTGTGGGAGTCGAACCGGTGACCTTGTGGTTGAGAGGACTCGCTCCAACCAACTGAGCCATCCGGGAGCTCAGTGGCAGCTCAGCTCAAGGTGCCGTGCTCAATCTTAGTTGCAGGGGGCCCTGCCCACCATCCCTTGTGGGACTCGAGGAGATGAAGCGGCAGCCTTGTGGTTGAGAGCCCACTGGCCCATGGAGGAATAGAACCGGCAGCCTTCGGAGTTAGGAGCACGGAGCTCCAACCACTTGAGCCACTGGGCCCATATTTGTTATTTATCCATAATAGATTTGCTCATTGTTATGCTTCCAAATGTAATTTGATTTCTTGTTATTCTAGGAGAGATGGTATAGCTTCTCTTATTCAGTTGAGTTTTAATTTAGCTTTACGAATTGAATCCCCATATCTATGGTTACTTCTGAAAGGAGTTACTTGATACTAACTGTAGTATCAGTCTTTTTAATTTGTAATCTTAGGAATTGCTAACTAACTTCATTAAAGAAAGTTTACTGTTTTGTGGCATACGGACAGATAATTTTTGACAAAGAAGCAAAAAACATACAATGGAGAAAAGAAAGCCTCTTCAATAAATAATGCTGGAAGAATTGGAAAGCCATGTGCAAAAGAATGAAACTAGACTGCTATCTGTCACTGTGTACCAAAATTAATTAAAAAATGGATCAAAGATCCAAAAAATGGATCAAACATAAGACCTGAAAAAATAAACTGCATAGAAGAAAACATAGCTACTAAACTTACGGACTTTGGGTTCAAAGAGCATTTTATGAATTTGACTCCAAAGGCAAAGGAAGTATAAGCTGAAATAAATGAATGGGACTATATTAAACTAAAAAACTTCTGCATAGCAAAAGAAGTCATCGACAAAATAAAGAGGCAACCAACTGAATGAGAGAAGATTTTCGCAAACAACGCTTCCTATAAGGGGCTAATATCCAAAATATATAAGGAACTCATAGAACTCAACAACAAAAAAAACAAACGATCCAATTAAAAAATGGGCAGAGGACCTGAATGAACATTTATCCAAAGAGGACATACTAATGGCCAATAGACATATGAAAAAAATGCTCAAAATCACTAATCATCAGAGAAATGCAAATAAAAACCACAATGAGATATCACCTCACCCCAGTCAGAATGGCTATCATCAACAAGACAAATAGTAACAAGTGTTGGAGAGGCTGTGGAGAAAAAAGAACCCTCATACACTGTTGGTGGGAATGCAGACTGGTGCAACTGTTATGGAAGGCAGTGTGGAGGTTCCTCAAAAAATTACGAATAGAATTACCATACGACCTAGCAATCCCTCTCCTGGGTATCTACCCAAAAAATCTGAAAACATTTATCCATAAAGACAAGTGTGCTCCAGTGTTCATTGCAGCTTTATTTACGGTGGCCAAGACATGGAAACAACCAAAATGTCCTTCGATAGATGAATGGATAAAGAAGTTGTGGTATATATACACAATGGAATACTGCTCAGCGGTAAGAAAAGATGAAATAGGACCATTTGTGACAACATGGATAGATCTTGAGATTGTAATGCTAAGCGAAATAAGTCACAGAAAAAGCAGAGAACCATATGATTTCACTGATGTGTGGTATATAAAACTGAAAACAACGAAATAAATACTGAACAATAAAAACAATAAAACCGAAAACAAGACAAATGAAGAAACAAAAACTCATAGACACAGACTATAGTTTAGTGGTTACCGGAGGGTATGGTGTGAGGAGGGTTCTAGAAAAGGGTAAATGGGGTCAAATATATGGTGATGGAAGGAGAACTGACTCTGGGTGGTGAACATATAATGTGAGATATAGATGATGTATTATAGAATTGTATACCTGAAATCTATGTAACTTTACTAACAATTGTCACCATAATAAACTTTAATTAAAAAAAATTGATTTCTTTTTAATATGAATAACTTTGCAAAACTGCCTAAATTCTCCATTCTAATTATTTGGCATTCATTAGCGCTCAGCTAACGCCTTAGCAGAGATGCAGCATGTGTAGTGACTTCTTGTAGTAGGTATTTGATATATGAGAATAGTAGAATAATGCTCTAAAATACACACACACACACACACACACACACACACACACACTCACACACATACAATTGGAACTTATAGAAAGGCAAATGGTAATATAGAATGATGTATGTGGCTTTTTTCTTTCCCCTTTTTCTCTTTTTTCATATATATATATATATATATATATATATATATATATATATATATTTTTTTTTTTTTTTTTTTTAGGGAAGAAAAGGGATGAGAATGTGGTAAATTGCTATACTTTTTGTATGTTAAGACCCTGTATTCAACCTCCTGGCTGATGGGTTGAAGGGACAGCAGATGTTCTTATCCTTTTTATTTTCTCAAAATATTATGTTTTATTTAATATGCCATTTTCCATCAGGTCCTGGGTAAATTTGGCTTTTTCTAGCCTAAAGGATTTACATTTCTTGATAGTTAACTTTTAAACCTTCTAAGGCTGCCTATGTCTTTGAGCTATAGATTAAAATCCTACAATGAAACCTGTCTTCTGGACTCAGAAGCACAATTACAGTTTCTTTCAGCCATGATCCAGTATTATGTAGTTGCTGATAGGGGTATTGATACATCCCATGAGACATGGGCACCACTGGTTGCATGTTGTTTGCCATTGGGAGTTGGCTTTCTGAGAAATTGAGGGTTGTCTTGGAAACTGGCATCAAGAATACATATTTATTACCTGAAACTAAAAATATTAGTATTTCATGTAAAAAAAATAGACATTGTCAAAAAAAGAAAAAAGAATGCACATTTATGGCGGTGGTTGTTAAGTATCTTTTATAACCGAAATTGGCCACTTTAGCTGAGCATTAAGCTCTGTGCAACCTACAGATCATTATAACAGGACAGTGACATCCAGGTATGCAATTTAGAAATAACGCTGCAAAAAAAACTTACTACATTGAGAATTTGATTATCATTCACACATTTTATACATTTAATTATAAAATAACCAGAGACATTCATATTCATTTACAAATAAAAGAGTAAAACTCATGTGATTTACTTCAGTTTAGTACTTTGTATGTAAATTGGGAACAAAATCATAAAAGCAGTAAGTAGCAGTATTAAATAACTTGTATTATTATTATATAATTTTTGAAAATTGAGATGTTTTATCATTTTAAGTGTGTTTAGATGTTTCCTCCTCTTTATTCTTTTTAATACCAGGAGTAGGATAATGTGATTTTTAAAAATTTACATTGCTATTATTTAGTTCATAATTTAAGAAATACAATAACTAGAGTTTATAAGGATGAACTTGAACTGGCTAAAACATATATGAGTATTGCTGATGATATCATAAGTTGATCTAATCTTTATGAAAGGAAATTGGAGAAAAATGTCTGAAAAACATTAAAAATGTGCATATCCTATGATCTGACATTTTACTTCTAAGAATTTGATCTAAGGAAATAGACATGAAAAAATGGTTATAGATACATGCAAGATTATATTTGTGAAGATGCTTAACATAGCATTATTCAAAACAGTAAAAACAAAACAACCTGACAGCGCCACTGTGTGTAACAGTAGAGGATTAGTGACATAAATCAGGGTGCAGTTACACAGGAGAATATTGTGGAACATTCAGCAAGGTTAGGCGAATGCTTAAGGCCATGGAACATTGTTCATAGTGTGTGTTAAGAGAAACACCACATGCAATATTGTTCCAATGACATAAGTGCACTTAGAAAGGCGAATCCAAGAAAACTACGTTAAATGTTATCGCTCCCCCTAGGTGGTTATTTTCTTCCTGGTATCCCCTGCTATTTTTCAACATTACTTCAATGAGCAGGTTTTAATTTTGCAGTTGGGACTGGGGCAGGGTGGGGGGACCCAACACATATTTTTGAAGATTTTTCTTCCAGAGATGACTAGTACTTGCATTTTTATGTGATGAGTTTTTATAAATGGTTTAAGGCATCAGGATGAATATGATATAATATGTAACAAAATGTAACACATTATCTGAGCCATTTTCATGATTAATTGATACTTTTCTATTTTAGATGTTAGAAAATTCCTTGCCAACTTTTCTCTGAAATGGCTGGAATTGGCAATAGATCTTTTTTGTTCATTTCAGCACATTTTATGAATGGATATTTATTATGAAAAGGATCAAGCATCTTCCTTTCACTAAGAGAAGACAGCCAGTGTTCTCACTCGATTGAGCTGATGGCATATAATAGCCTGTTTATTTAATCACTTTTGCTTCCTCAGCAATTTTAGTCCAGGATGAAATAGAGACTCTCCCCGCCTTTATTTTTGAAAATAAAATTGAGAGATTTAAACACAATTTATTCTGCTTTGACCTATGGTTTGAATTAACTTTGCTGTTTGCATTCATTTTCAAGAAAAACGTTTAATCCTTACAAAGCAATAATCGAATCAACCCCTTTGTTTTTCCAATTGCTCTGGAGACAGCACTAAGCTGCCTAGACAATAAAGCTTTCTTTATTATTAGAGTATGAAATACAAAATTGAATTTAATAGCTCATTTGAAACCAATATATATTTAAGAAAGTAACATTTTGTTGCAAATAAAAGTCTCAGTATATGATGTTATACAAACATTTCCCCAATGCATGCTGACCTTTTCTTGCTGGTCCTCACAGAAGACTAGTGAGCTTGAAGAGAATTGAGGATTTTTGTCAAGTGTTGTTACCAAATTGGTTCTGGGTGGTGGTAAATGCAGTATACTGATTTTCCTAATACACCACCATTTCACCTCTCTTTTCTTCTACCAAACTTTTCGAATGTGTATATTACACATTCAGGTGTAGCTGCTGGGCAGTCAGCACAGTGCTTCCCGCAGACGCCATCCATGCTCTTTTCTTTCACTCTATTCCCAAATACTACACCCCATTCTATATTCACATTGAGCTGACCAGGCCGTACCCCTTCTAACTGAACTGTCCTCTCCCTACCTTCCCCTCCTTCATTTTCTATTGGTCACGATCCTATGTATCTTTCAGTGTCTACTTCAAATAGCACGAGCCCCTTCCCATGCAGTAGGACTTTCTCCTGGGTCTCGGTTTAGAGCTCGGTCATATAATGTCTTCATGGTACATTTGTTATGCTCCTAGAAGAGTGGGGCTGTGCTTTTTACCTCTGCTTCCCTAGACCCCTACAGAATTCCTGCGCTAATAGGCCCTCGATGTTTGCTATACTGAAGCAGATTAAAGATTTTATGTGGTAATGAATTATTCTGGTAGCCACGTTTGCCAAGTAAGATAGACAGATCTTTCTTGGACACGATCGTTTATTCTTCCTTATAGGAGTACTTTTTCTGGGGTCCAAGGAGCGACCTCAGTGGTCTGTGAGCCCTATAAAATTGTATGAAAAATTCTTACATCTATTCATATGTGCATTTTGCTGGAGTTTGTGTCTATAGCTTTTCATCAGATTGTATGTAAACAGCAACTTTTACAAGGTTAAGAATATCTACTTAAAATGATTAAGCATTCTAAGTATTTTCTTAGAAGTGTACAGGCTCAATGAAAGAGAATCAAAGCCAGTAACTACTGTTGGATAGTTCATTTAGACTCTGTACCCTCTCCCTATTTCATGGGTTTTAGATCGTGGGAAAATCAGAAAATTCTTGTTCAGTTCAATTTTGGGTTAAATAAATTGCCCAGGGGTAGCGTATGGCAGCTTGAGAACTGAAGGCGGGATTCTGGTTACTTTGCTTCCACTCCAGTACCTTACGATGTAGCAGGGGATTTCTGTCAGTGCATGGGAACTCTTAGCTTGCTAGTGTGAGCAGTTGTACACTCATGGAATTCCAGGGCTAGGTCACTTCTCCCCCCTCCCCTTTAGAAACAGGTGAGTACACTGGAGGTGTAAAGGGCACGTTACTGGTATTTGTCTGTGGAAACCTCTGGACTTCTGCATAGAGCTTATGTCTGAACGCTTCTAGGTTTCAGCAGAAATTTTGCTACTATGGGGTGGAAAACGAGACATGGAAATTTAAGAGGATAATTTTTTGGTCAGTGATATGAGGCAAAAGTAATCAGTCAGTTATTTAAGTGGGATAAAGCACAGAAAGATGAAAGGCTCTGTGCACAGCTCTATGTGGCAGGAGGATTTTGGTGTTCGTCTCTGAATGGAGACAAAGCTGTCTGCCATTTGTTCCTTGGCCTTGGTTCACGCTTTCTTTTTCATGGAGGGCAGTGGTCCATTACCCAGGCTCCCAAAAGCTGAGTCTAGAGGATCCTTCTCTAAGAACTGAGTTAGGGATGTCCTTGATCTGCATTTACGTAATCATTCAGCTCTGCCACTGTGTTGCTGGCAGATTTGCATGGAATTTGTGCTATAACCTTATCAAGTATGTCTCCCAGAATGGAAAGCGTGACCAACTTCTTCTTAGTGGCATGAAGGCCTTTAAAATTTGGCACTTGAAAAATTTTTAGCCTCCTCTTTTCTGTTTATGAAAACAGTTATAATCTTTTGGCTTCTTTTCACGTCTACCTTATCAGCAGTACCAAGTCAGTTAACTCAGTTTGGGGAAAAATACTCTTTCTATCTAAGTATCTCATAATTTGATGTTTTAACTTTAATTTTAATGGCAAGCCGTTAACCTCAGATGGAGTGCAGCAACAATTTTGTGCAATACAAAATTATTCTCAGTCTTTATAATGGGAATAAAAAACATTCCAGCCAGTTGCCTGTGACTCGGGTTGGACATACGTGTATATGAGAGCTCCAGAACCGCTGACCGTGCCTCGTTTCCAGAGCCTCCTACATCCTTTCACATGACTGTGTGGGTGCTGGTAACATCAGTCTTTTAATTTTGTGTTGGCTGCCCATTCAAAAGTCAAATGCCACCTCACCTGTTTTTCTGAAACTGCAGTTTCCAAGTCAGGGGTTGGCAAGCGTTGGCCCTCTGCCATTTTTGTAAATAAGGTTGTATTGGAACACAGCCATGCTCATTTGTTTTTGTTTATCTATGGCGGCTTTTGTACCACAGTGGCAGACTTGAGTAGTTGTGACAAAGATCATATGGTCCAATATTTTAGGCTCCATATGAGGAATTCCTTTCTGGAATTTTTCAGCAAATAGATCGCTGAGCCCTTCTCTGTGAGATCTGCCTGGGCCCCGGGACCCGTCTGCACAACTTAGGTGAAGAACCTGCTGGCCTGCTTTACACTTGTTAGTAGCAGAGAAATGTTTCTTTCCTTTATCAAAGCACGTGTAGTGGAATCTCTTTCCTTGGCCTAAGAACACATCGGGAGCTCTATAATGCTCGGTGGTGGCCTTCTATGTCATTATTACTGGTTCCTAGCACTATACTCGCTTCCAGCATCCCCATGCAAGGCTGTACTTTTGAAATGTGTCAGGGTCAGGCTGGTTTGAGCTGCGCGCCTCACACGAGCACGTGCTTCACTCACACTGGGTTGGCAGGGACAAGGGACCTGCTGTCTTTGTGGACTCGTTTAGTAATGGGGCTGATTAGCATGAAGCATAACCTCTTGTTTGTGATATTTTTCTGGCTGCAGCATCTAGAGGTAGAAAGTAATGACTTTGGCATAAGCTCTTTTATTTGTAACGCCCTGCAAACACATGTGCTAATTCTCCCCGGCACACAGCTGCTTAGGGAGATTATGCTCTGCAGAATGCCACCTGTCATCACTTTTGATATTTATTTCTATCACAAATCCTTTACTATGTTTTATTAAAAATATTACAAACTAAACCTACACCATTTTCTTTGCAAAATGAATATCGTAAGGGTGAAATCTATGTCCTAGGTTTCATGGAGGTTTTTGGCATTTGCCACTCCAGTTTTCTATTGAAACCTTTCTTAGGGGATCTTATTCCTCCAGGCAAAAGAAGGCTGCATTTTGGCCAATTTAGAGCTTGTCAAAACCATAGTGGAATTAGAGAAAAAATTTTTTTTCTCTGCAGTAACAGCTGCAATCGCAGTGGTGGCAGCCATGTCACTAAAGGATATTTGTGGATCATGATTCACCACTTTTATAAAAGATAAAACATAGAGAGTCCTGTTTCTCACAAGGCCGTGGCATTCTCTTCTGTGCACAGAGCCATGGTTTCTTCCCGGAAGTAGCTTGTGTTACAGATGATCTCTGTTGTGCACGCCTCTGTGAACGGGGGCGCGTTGGTGCTGTCGGGGGATGGTTAACATTCTGTTCTAGAGACACAACTTTACCGTCTGTGAGATGGAACCAGGAATGAGTCTGGGTGTCCATGCTGTCATGGAGTCATGGCAGGTGAGGTGGAGTGATGACAGGGTGATACGTGCTCAGTCAGAGAGCTGGACCTCCACACCGGCTCTGCTCTTTATTGCCAGACAACCTTGTGCAAACTGCCTGGCCCTTCTGAGCCTCTTATTCCTCTACAATAAAATGTACCGTTAGAGTACATCTGTTTATGGTGCTGATAATAAAACGTATTATCACTAGAAACCTATAGAGTCCATGTTTGAGGGCCACACAGAGATGTTGAGCAGTGAGATGGTATGACATCCCAGGATATTATTCCTCTAAGGGAAAGAGAACAATTGTAGGCACACAAGCATTAGTCGCATTCAGATAATCCTGATTTTGTGAGCAACATTTGTGGCTTTGCTGTAGCAACGTTCCCTTTAAAAAAATTACTTGCAGATTCTCTTTTCATTGCAGGGCAAAGAAAAGTGTTATCCAGCTAGGTGTTTCCAAAACTGATTTATAATGCTGGACTTTCTCTGTCAACTACTAAAAGTGTTCTCTGTAATAATCAATTTTTGGGACAGCAGCTAAGGACAAGTAATATAGCGCTGAATAAGAAATCATTATTTCTTTTTTCAAATAATTCAGCTATGAAGTTTACGATACGTTCTGCCTTATTTTATATTTAATTTTATAATAGCACTATTACAGAGGAAATGATAGAGTTTTGTAGAAGGTATTGTAGAGTCCTAGAGGGGAATCATAAGATTCCTTCTATGGCTCCTTTCCAAAGCCTAGAGCCTGGAATAAAACATTTATAGTCACTTTCTCTTCCCTTTTCAGAGAGATCCAGGAACCCCAAAACCAAATGACTTAGTTTGATGTAGCTCTACCTCAAATACTTTATCTAAAAGGAAGTATTTTATCCAAAAGGAAGAGGAGAGCTGGAGAGTCTCAAGCTTTCTTCATGGTTTACAGTCCTTTAAAATCCCGCAGGGGGTCTCGCCCTGCAGTCTTGGACTGTTGCTCCTCACGTAGCTGTAGACAGAGGAGAAGATGCCAGTTGTTCCTTCTCTCTTTAAAGTGTTGGTCTTTTCGTTGCATCACTGCCATTTTCTTTTGAATTTTAGATGACTGTATGATGTCTGTCAAGGACTCTTGGAGAATATGCCTTGTATTGTTATTGCTGAACTTTTACCTGCCTAATAAATTCTAAGTGTTTTGATTATAAGCATTCAGATTAATCCTGCTTGTGGTTATCGTAGCGTAATGCCACCTGATACACAGTCATGACGTATTTACTGTGAACAACTGGAAAATCTACTTACGGGGGGTTACTCTGGTCAGATTTACTGAGGAAGTGCATGCTACTATCGTTCTCTAGATTCGTTTCCATTTGGAGTTCCTATTATACTTCATAAGACAACTTCAAGAACTGTAAGTGACTTGTAATTTATAGCCATGCTATGTTAATTTTATGAAATTGGAGTCTAGTTAGGCTATATGAATTATGATTGCAGTTATAAGTTGTTTACACCACACATGATAGGTATATATGTCTTCCTTTGAATTGTAATAGCAGGAAACACCTGTCAACTTAATTTATCACCAGGCACCTTCATATTTATTGAAAGCCCTTTATGGTGACATAAAAGCTTGACCTAAAGATTATGGTTCCTGCAGACTTGACAAGCAGCTGTGACTGAGGATAACATACTCTAGGAGCCTTGACTGCCATAATAAAAGCTGGTAGCCAATAGGAAAAGCTGTTACATGAGGTGAATATTCTTAGATGTTAAAGCAATTCAATTAATCCTTCCCATAAGAGATCTAAGAACGTCTAGTTCAAGTCCCCAAGAGGTAGGTCAGGTTAGGAACTTTCCCTTGTCACACTTCCGGGAACTGAAATCTCAGTCAGTGTGCCTTCCGGGTTCCTCTCTGCTACAGGGCAGAGCTGCAGCCTGGACATTTATCACAGATGCTGAGACAGAAGGAAGAATGAAAGGAAGCACTTCAAAGAGTGTCATATGGAGAATTATGGTTTCAAAATTCATGCTGACTCGAATTTTCATGTACGCACGCATCCATCTGTCCCATAGTTGTGTGCCCGCCTGGGTACCTTGGCAGTAGGGTTGAGCAGAGTGCTGCAAGCAGGGGTTGGTCCCTGTCCTCCCGTAGCTGAGACTAGCGCAGGATTTCCTGAGCTTAGCACTGTTGCCACTTTTAGACAGATTGCTGGTCTCTACTCACTGGATGCCAGTATCAGCTCCCAGTTGTGACAACCAGAAATGTCTCAGGCATTCTCAGACGTACCCTGGAGGGGCGGGATTGGGGCAAGCTAATGGCCTGTGGTTGAGAACCACTGGACTTGCAGGCACTACTGGAGTGAAAGGCAGGCAAGCACACAGGATTACAAGTACTAAATACACAGTGTAGGACAGACTGGACCTGAGCCACATGGAGTGCTGTGAAAGAAAAGAGGGAGAGGTGTCTTCCAGAGCACTTTCAAATTCACTGTCTTTCTCCCAGGCTGACATTTAACCACATTCTAGTGCCTCTTGAATAGCTAAACAAATTGTTTATATTATATACAAATTTTGAGTTTTCAAACATTGAAAAAAAATTTGTTTACTAAAGGCAGTATCTAAAAGAAATATGTTTTCTTTTTTTAAGTTAAGTATTGCTAGCGGTGAATAGCCATGAAGTATCAATGGATGGTTTTATAATTATCTAGTGGCAATTACATGGTACAGTCCTGCCCTCATGTTGCTACATACGTACAACACTGAGCAGGCAGGCGCTGGTGAATTGAAGACTCGGTACAAGCGTATGGAGAAGAATCAGGTGATTTGCTTACAGGTTTAGTATATTGTATTTTTTGTTACTGACTGACTAGGGTAGCTACTCAAAGTTATCCATCAGAGACAGAAGTGATTGTACAAACTATCAAAAAAAGGTTTATAAAGTTTCTGTTTGTATAGAAAGTCACATTTTGACTGTTTCTCAGCAGAAAGGATATAGCATTTCTAGAGAGAATAATTCTTTGGTAATTCATAAACTTTTTTATATCTTCTTATATCTTAAATGTGACTTAAGTTCTAAATTATTTATAGAGGTAATCTTTGTTATCAAAATTCAAACTTTGTAACTGTAACTTGCAAAGTAAAGGTCTGTATCCCTCTAAAAAAAAACAAACCCACTAACCTCTTTGATGGTATTTAATGTTGTTACTTTTCTATCATCTGTTTACTGCCACAGGTATTTTCCCATGTTATTGCTTCTGCTGCATAGAAATTGCCATCATTTTAAGCTCCTTCCCTTACCGGCCCGTGATGTTTGAAGGATGTTGTTGATGCAGTTTCTGGGCACTCCTGAACGAGTGTATGCTTTAATCAAAGACTATGATGCCCGCTGGCACTCACTTCACTTATAAATCAGCTGTTGGCTAGCTTATATTTACTAACATTCACTCTATGTCAGAGTGGTGGGGAAATGTGGCGTCATGGTGGGATGCCTGACGAATACAAGTGGCTCCTTGGGTGTATGATTTTGAAGAAAATGAAATAAATTGATTGACCGAAAAAGGCAAAATTTGACTGAAGGTGATTAGGTATATATCTTAATGTCTTGTACCTAGG
Source organism: Rhinolophus sinicus (assembly GCF_057876585.1). Lineage (NCBI taxonomy): Eukaryota > Metazoa > Chordata > Mammalia > Chiroptera > Rhinolophidae > Rhinolophus > Rhinolophus sinicus. Next base: position 53,615,025 of record NC_142516.1, read on the forward strand.
GAACACTCAGAAGAACCTGCATCAATGTACTGAAGTACAGGTTCTTACACTGCAGCATAAGCTCCCTTCCTATAGCAGTGTTTTATCTATTTAGCAGTGGTGTAAGAAAATATTCTATCTCATGCATTTGAAGACCAGATGTATATAACCCATCCAGTTTTCTAGTATTCAGAAATAGAAACTTTGATCCTTGGATACAGAAGCCATTAATGTTCAGGTGAGTTAAGGATAATTGAGATTTTCACCTTCTTTGGTAATCACACAATTAGACCATATGAAGGCAATGCTTTATGGTTTATTTTAAAAACAAATATGCACAGTGATCATTTTTGTTGGCTTGATTTTATTAAAGGAAAAAGAAGTACTATAAATGTTTTAGCATTTATGTAGTAAATCTTTTATAGCAAACATGATAGTCAGTAAATAAGATGCTTATTTTTTTGTTCCATTAAACAAAAAACATAGACATCAGCTTTAACGACTGCCTTAGTTCTGACATAGATTTATGTTTCTACTTCAGCAAATCCTCTGTAACATGAAAACTTTAATTTATCTATTTCTTCTTAAAATCTCATGTAATATTTTCAATTACTACAAAAAGAAGAGCTTAGCATCAAGAATCTGTTATTGACGTTTTCCTTAATTCATTATACACATATGAGAATTGCAGGACGAAAATGTGAAGTCCCAGACCTTTAAATATTTTATAGGATAGTTACTTTCAGTAGCTTTTTTGGACATTATTTTGATAACATTGTCTTAAAATTACTTTGTAATAACTTATAGAACTAGGCTGCCTGGGTTTGAATCTTAGTTCTTTGGGCAAGCTACTTATCTGTTCTGTGCCTTGGTTTTCTCATTTGCTAAGTGGGGGTAGTTATTATCCCAACTTCCTAGGACGGAATTATTAAATGTAAGGTGATTAGAACAGTGCCTGGCATTTAGTAAGTGCACTATGGAAGTGCAAATCAGTAAGTAAATAGATAAACAAATAAGTGCAGAGAAATGCTTTCTGTAGTGTTAATAATTTGTTGAAAATATATCCAAGGACGCATTTCTGTCATTCAGTTTATTATTCAATTCATGCAAAAAGTATTTATTGATCACCTTGGTTTAGAGTCCCAGTGATGAGCAGGACAAACACAATCTTTGTCCTCTCTCAGGTAAGCCTTAGGGAGTGACAGTTATTAAATAATTACACAACTGACTACTTAATTGTGACCGTTATTTGTGCCACATATTCATGGCATTGGGTTGTTTGTAGTATGTGGAACTGACCTAGTGTGTATGCATTTAAGGTGAAATACAAAGGATGTTAGCTAGATAAATATGCTTGGTATAACAAGAGGATGGGAATGTTTCCAGTAAAGGTAACAGTACATACGAAGATGCATGATGTAGCATAGGAATAACAGTGGGGAAAAATCACAACATCTGAGTGGATAGTGATGTTTTCATTGATGTTCAACTTCATGAAATCTGCTCTTTTCCCTGTAATGTGCCCTGTTGTCTGTCCTCTGACACATTCTTCCAGAACAGTATCCTTTTCCCACCACTTAGTCTTCCTTGCTTGTCTCGAGAAGCAATCTGTACATTTTTCTACTCGATGGTGCTTCCATGTTGTCCTGTTGTTTCCCTGACACATTCCTATTTGAATGTCTGGAAAACGTGTAAGCAGAAGCTTCATTTGAAAACTGTTGGAGCTAATGATAATTTAGCCTATTTGAACACTAAGAACATGACTCTGATGGTATTTTATTGACTAAGGAAATCTTGTTTTTTTGTTACTTATGACCCAAGAGATGTTTTAGTTCAGATTTTTTTTGAGGTCATTGAAGACTAGCTTATTTAACTTCTGCCTGAGTTACTCTCCTAAATAATGTTTTTATGTCTAGCCACATTTTTTATCTTGTGTTGTCTGTTTCTTGAATACCAAATCTTAGAAAAATGGGAATTTCTAAGAAATTTCTTTATATCTCCTTTCTCCGTTACTACATCTTGGGAGTTACATCACTGTAATGAGAGAGTTAAGTATTAGTAGACAGTAAAAGGAAAAGTATTGTGTAAGCATAGGAATCTGTGAACTTAAATTAAGGCAACTTGCAGGGAAATGCCTACAACCACACATTCATTTCATGTTCATTAATACAGATATATGTTATAGCTGAACTGTGTTAAAGTGAAGGTAATTGATGACTAAGTGGCATTTATCTCCAGAACACAAGTGTAGTACTCAGGTTTCTCTGGAATGAACAGGATACACACACACACACACACACACACACACACACACACACACACATATTTCTTACAAGGAATTGGCTCACTCAATTATAGAGGCTGCGAGTCGCAAGACCTATAGTCAGTAAGTTGGAGACTCAAGAATAACTGATGTTTCAGTTCAAGTTCGGAGGCAGGAAAAAACCGGTGTCCTAGCTCAACAGTCAGGCAGGAAAAGTTCCCTCTTACTCCTGGGAGTGTCAAACTTTTTGTTCAGTTCAAACGTTCAACTGATTGGATGGGTTCTGCCCACATTATGGAGGGCAATCTGCTTTATTCAAATGCTAATTGCATCCAGAAACACCTTCTCAGACATGCCCAGAATAATGTTTGACCAAATGTCTGGACACTCCATGGTCAAGTCAAATTGACATATAAAATTAACCATCACAATAAGTTTGGTAACATTCAAAAATCAGTTTAATTCATCATATTAACAGAATAAAAAGGAAACACCATATGGTCATTTTAATAAATGCACAAAAAGCAATGGTCATTTGAGATAAAAACTCTCAGAGAGAACTTTCTCAATAAAGTTAAGTACAATAAATATATAATAAATATCATTCTAAATTGTAAAATATTGCACAGTTCCTCCCTAAGATTTGGAGCAAAGAATTTTCACTCTAGCCATTTCTATTTGTCATTTTTCTTAAGATTCTAGCCACTGCAGTAAGTCAAGAAAAAGAAATGTCGGGCATAAAGATAAAAAAGAAGAAAACTGCCCCTATTTATAGATAATATGTTTGTTTTGAATAATATATACATATTTACATGTAGCTCTAATTCTTATGTAGATCTAACTCTTAGTCAGTGGAAGAGAAGAGAGAACCCAAAATAGACCCACACTTATGGCATTTAATTTTTGTCAAAGGCACCAGAGCAATCCAGTAGGGAAAAGAACCTTTAATATTTGGGGAAAAATGAACCTTGAACTCAACCATTTATAAGTACTAACTAAAGATGGATCCTAAACCTGAAAGAGAAAACTGAAATATAAAGCTTTTAGGAAAAAAATATAGGAGAATATCTTTACAACTTGGAGATAGACAAAAGGTTTCTGAAGTCACAGAAAGTAACAGTCATAAATGAAAAAACTGATGAGTTAGACTTCATTAAAATAAAATACTTTTGCTCATTAAAAACCATCTGTAAAAAAAGGTCCAAATTAGGAGCAAGTATTTGCAAAACACGTATTTGATAAAGGACTAGTACTGGGAATATACAAAGAACTCAAACAACTCAATAATAAAATGACAAAAATATCTCAGTGAAAATGGGCCAAAAATTTAACAGACTTCGCTGTTAAATTTAAAAGAATATATACAAAATTGAAATATATTCACATAAAGACATGTACACGAATGTACAGTTGTTCCTAGTAGTTTTGTTCATAATAGGCTGCAAAATTGTTGGAAGGACTAGACAAGTAAAAAGGTGTATGGGGAAGGTAGTATAACCTATAGTGGAACCTAGAGCAGGAGCGCCGGGGAGCTCTTTTGCTCCTGCATCGCTCAGCCCCTGGTCTGTTGCTGCTCCTTCCCCCGCGGCCTGCTGCTCAAAGCTCTCTCAGAAGGCTTTTCTTCTGCCTTCTAATCTCTGCAAGTCTTCTCAATATCAGAACCCAGCCAGATCCCTCTTGTCATGGGACAGCTCCACGCAGGGAAGTGTTCAGAAGGACTGGGATGGTACTGATTATCGGTACTTCCTCTCCTGCTGCTACTTCTTGACAGTATACTGTCAATCTAGTGCTAGTTTTTAGGGGCACTGGTGTTGATGCCAAAAAGAAATGAGCTCTAGTCTTCATCCTACCGCTTGCTTCATTCATGAACTTTGGCAAATTATTGATTTCTTTGTTTCCTACATGAGTAAAATAGGGATGTTAATATAGTAGTCCCCCCTAATCCATGGCGGATACATTCCAAGACCCCCTGTGGGTGTCTGAAACTGGATAGTACTGAATCCTATGTATATATTATGCTTTTTCCTATATCTACATATGAGGTGTGATAAAAAAAATACAGTAAATGTTTAAATTTAAAGAAATTTATTACAGTAAATGACACATTGCCATGAATTCTCCTCAGAATACTCCCCCTTGCTTCAAACACACTTATCCCATCATTCTGGCCACTTTCTGAAGCAGTTCTGGAAGTCCTCTTTCATGAGTGTCTTTAGTTGCACTATTGTGGCTGCCTCGATGTCCTGAATTGATTCAAAACGTTTACCTTTCATGGACATTTTGACTTTGGGGAAGAGCCAGAAGTTCCATGGTGCCAGATCCGGTGAATAAGCTGGATGAGGATACACCATAATGTTTTTATTTGACAGAAATTACTGTACCAGAAGCGATGTGTGACATGGAGCCTTTCCATTGTGATCCCAAAATACGGTGAATGCTGCTGCCAAATGCCATCCAACACAAAGGCAGGGATCTTCAATATAGGAAGCAGAGTGTGGAACCTTAGTAACAGTGTGTGACAAGTTTCAACTTGGTCAGTGCAGTCAGTCGGGTGTGAGCTATGGTTAAGAGGAGGGGTGTTTTAAAGTGTGCCGTCAATCATCCTCCATCATGACAATGCTCCCTGTCACACGTCGCTTCTGGTACGGCAATTTCTGTGAAATAAAAACATTATGATGTGTCCTCAGCCACATTGTTCACCAGCTCTGCACAGTGCGACGTGTGGCTCTTCCCCAAAGTCAAAATGACCATGAAAGGTAAATGTTTTGAATTGATTCAGGACATGGAGGCAGCCACAACAGCACAACTAAAGACACTCATGAAAGAGGACTTCCAGAACTGCTTCAGAAAGTGGTAATAACGATGGGATAAGTGTGTTCGAAGCAAGGGGAGGGGGGAATATTTTGAGGGGTATTAATGGCAATATATCTTTTACCGTGATGAATTTTTAAAAATATAAACATTCACCCTATTATTTGATCACACCTTACACTTTATGGCTTTTCTTGGTGTATCCACATTGCCAGCATTACTACTCTTGTGCTTTGGAGCTATTATTTGGTAAAATAAGGGTTACTTGAACACAAGCACTGTGATACCACAGCAGTCAATCTGATAAACAAGACGGCTACTAAGTGACTAATGGGCAGGTATACAGCATGGAGATTCCAGACAAAAGGATGATTCGTGTCTCAGATGGGACAGAAAGGGATGGTGTGAGATTTCATAACACTGCTCAGAATGGCATGCAATGTAAAACTTACGAATTCTGTATTTCAGGAAGTTTCCATTTAACATTTTGATGGCAGTTGACCATGGGTAACTGAAACTGGGGAAAGCAAAACCATAGATAAGGGAGGCCTACTGTAGTTTCTCATAGGGATGTGAAGATTAAATGAGCGAATACAAGTACCGATTCAGTGAGAAAATGCTTTACATTTATCACTGTGTTTGGTACATAATAAGCACAGTAAGTGGTAGATGTTTGTTATTCTAATCGTCAGCTTAAATTATCTTTAATTATAATCATTTAAGACCTTTTAAAAAATAAGATCTGGTATTTAAGATAGGTCCCCTCCCTCCATCTGATACTTAAGAATTTAGGAAACTAAACATAAATGAAAAAATACCATGAATAACTTGCCATTGGGCAAAGGAAACCGTGAGTACCATTGCTGTTACTGAATCGATCGTTCTTGGTGAGACAGTTCTTCGTGCCGCCTCCACTGTACGTATTTCACATTCTGCTTATTCAGACCTTCTCACAGGCAGGACCTCTGGGCTGCGATGGACAAGATTTTCGGATGTTGCTGCTGCCAACTAATAATTAAGTTAAACTGTTTCATAAAGAACATAGTTGAATATTAAAAAAAAGATTACACATTTACTTTGAACTGCTGGAAGAAGTTCAGAGTAAAGTAAGGGTTCTCTTTTAAAATTAGGGTTCTAATAACCTCGGTAGTTCAACGCCAGTAATTTACTATTATCTTTTGATTTGTGTTATTTTCAGGCACTCAGTAATTTTATATCTCTGATTACAGGTTGCCATAAATCTGACATTTTATTGTAAAATTAGTATTTAGATCTGAGTATTAAAGTGAGATGGTATTTTAGATTAGGCTTTTAAAATGTATTTTCAATAGTGTGTTTAAAATTTTTATATTGGTCTGGGATATCGGAATATGTAACTTCTGTTGTCTTATTCAATAATTAATTGCTGTTTTGATATTTCTTGATGATATACAGACAGAAATATATTTATACATGTACAAACTTTTCTTATTGAAACCTTGTGTGTGTGTGTGTGTGTGTGTGTGTGTGTGTGTGTGTGTGTTGTGACTGGTATTTAAAATCTTGACTGCTTTAAACAGCTATGTGAAAATCAAATTCCCAGATTAAGAATATGAAGTTAATTTACTTGTTTACCTTTAAGGGCCTGATGTTCTAAACATGTTTATTGAACATAATTGTTTTGAATATACATAAAAATGGAAACTTGAAATAGTATTCCTTTTTGGCAAATTCCTATATATAACGTTCTGTTACTGATTGTTTTGTTAATTTAACTTTTATATCTGTATCTGGCTTACAGTATGTGACTGTCTTACTTGATAATCCATTATATCCTATTCTGACTATAAAATTGTTTTTTCATAAGTCAAGTGCTACTAGTTATGCTCTGGTTTCAGATGTAGGTACATTTCCAGTAACAGGCTGGAGAACTAGATTTAACATTTCCTCTGAGTGTATCATATGCTTAGAAAATATGGATTAAGTGAAGATTCTGTCCTGAGATGGTCTTAATGGGTAAACATTCTTAAAAGTTGTATTTGTCTAACTCCTACTGGTAGAGAGAGAAAATGGATTACTTCCTTGATGTATGTCTTCAGGACTCTCTCTGGCTCCATTTATAACACTTTCTTCTCTCCTGGCTTCCTTCTTAGGCAGCTGTTCCCCATGTTGCCACGAAGATGATTGTTGGCTTATCTAGGCTTTTAATAAACTAGGACCAAGTCCTGATGTTGAATCCCATTGGGCTCATTTGGGCCATGTGCTCCTCCCTGAGCCAGTCCCTGTTGCCATTGGGATGGAATGTTTGATTGGCCAATCTGGCATCACCTAGAAGAACACATGATTTGAGCTTGGGGAGATAAAGTTGCTCTTTTTAGTTAGAAAACATCCTAATGAAGTCTTAGGAGTGAATAGTGGAGTGAAATTTAGTAATTTAATTCTGTCACATCAATTGCGGTAAAATTTTTTGAAAAATTAAATAATGATTAGTAAATAACAGATAAAAACAGTCCTATCGAGTTCTTAAAAACTCAGCCAATATTGAAAATTGAAAACTTTTTTCATATTTTTGTCCTCACTCATGTGGCTGCTTATTTATGAAGTTAGGTCACTGAACTCATATCTCTTTGTTTATATTAGGCGATCAGATGTTTGTAGAATGAATGCTGTCATAGCTTGTTACTGTGGACATTATTGCAGCTGTACAAGTATTCAATTAAATTGAAAATGGATGTAATTTAATATTTGATTAAAGAACTGAATCTTTTAGTTTTCTTTCCAATATACATTTCACAGAGAGGGGAAATAAAAACCTGCGTTGGGGTAGGCTTCATGATTTTGGACCATGAAAGGAAGGCCTGCCATTTACAGTCTTGGACCAGAGATTATATGGATCAGGTGTGGTAATTTTGCAGAAAAATTGATTTCCCAAATGGAATTAGAATAGTGGGAAGCCATTTTCAACTTACTTGCTGTGTTCTTGGACAAAGTAAGAAGGCAAGGGATGATATGTGCAACTGTTTATTGCTATGAAAAGTCCTCTTGACCCCCGCCCAGCTCCTCATGCTACCTCAGCAACAGTTTTTGGAACAAAAGAAGAACCAAAACCAAAATGGTGAATGACTGTACTAACCTTGTCATTCCCGGTGCTCTACCTTCTTCTCCCATTTAGTTGGGTCTCTCTGATCCCACGGGGAAAGCTTTTTACATTTTGATTTAATGGATCGCTACTACAACTTGTATTTAGTCACCAGTGAAGATGGAACATTCTTGTTTTTTTTTATTTCTTGACAGTTGATGGATTGTAATAGGCAGCCACATCTGAGGAAATAAGTGAAACTACAGCCCTGTAGTAATTTCTTATTATACATATAGATGAACAGTCTTTACCATGATTATTGTATAAGTTATACAAATGTGGGGCTTTTTTTTTTTTTTTGGCACCAGAAATACTGTTGGATGGAATTATTTTAAAGTGGTCTTTACTTCTTGGAAGAACATGAGGCTGATATCAGCTGTATTTATGATTACTTTCTGGACTCAGTCCAGTCTGGATTTCAATATATTAAAACTACATGTGAATATGAGGAAATGTAGATCATTAAAATTGCATTTGTTATGTGACCAGCTTTTAAATTTAAACTGATGAATGAGTTTCCGTAGAATTAAAATAGAGCACATCCAACCAAACCACTTTCTAGATTTTATCAGTAGACCCATTGCCCTTGGGGTAGTGAAGGGCTTCTCTTGTCCAGAGCTTGTTCGTGATTCATTACAATGACAAGTCTACATTTTAATTTGAATTAACCAATTTCTTAGAAAGTGGGTGTAGAGTTAGAAACAGAAGTTGTAGTTTGTAGCTGTGTGTCATTTACTGGACAAAAAAAAAAAAGCTCCTTAGCATTTATAACATGTTTCCTATTAATTAAGGCAGAGCCCCATATTTGCTAATGAAATAGTCTGAGATCCATCCAATATTCTACATAATGATCAGGCAATTCAATTTTTGAATAAATTATGTAAATAGAAATGAGCCAAATCAATAAATGATACCAATGCAGTGAGGTCAACATTTAAGAGTTTAATTTTCATTTTTGTCTTGGTTATTATGTTACCAGCAATACTTTAGTTTTTTTGCAATCATTCAGCTAATATTTCTGGAGCATGTACTATGTGTTGATGACAGATATGCAGTGATGAACAGAGCTGACTCCTGTCCTTACAGAATATCGGTTCTGGTGGGGGAAACATGTTAACTAAATAAACACATAAACATGTGATTGCAATTTGTTGTTAGTGATCTGAAAGAAAAGAAGAAGGTGCTAGGAAATGAAACACTTTTGGTTTGAGATAAATAGAGAGATCAAGAATGAAGAACTTTGTCACTTCAGAAAGGGATCTACCTATTCATGGATATTTCCACTCCAAGTGTATAGGGTTTGAATCCAAGCAGCCTCCTCCCGCTGTGCCCACTTCTAGTTATACCCACCACCTCTGTCCTGCACTGCTCCCCCAAAATCAGATGCAGGGAAATGGACCAGTCTCTCATGTGTGTATGTTTATTTTAGGTACATATATACATGTATATTACACACATGATCACATGTGTAAGGTGCTCTCTCCACCTAATGGTAATGGTTTTCCATATTATTAAATGTTTTTCCATAATTTTTCAAAAAGAATACCATGATTTTTTTAAAAAAGGAATAACCAATTGTTTCTAGAAAATGATTTTTCCATTTTTTAGATCTTTTATAGACATTGCTGAGATGAATATTCTTAAACATAAGCTGGTACATTCATTAATAAGTATTTTCTTAGTATAAATTCCCAGTTGCGTTAGTGGTCACACATTATTCATAGCTTAAAAAATTATTACATGTTTAAAAGTTTTATGTGTTGCCACAATGTTGGCATGATTTATTCTTAACATGTCCTGGGTTGGTTTAATGCAGTTTCATTTTGCTGTTTGTGAGCCTGAAGTCAAGCAGCTAACGGTGACAGTCATGGAAGTTAGTTCTGCATGTTGGGTCACTTTGGGCCTTAAACTGATTTAAATCCCGTTCTTCCCATCTTGATTTCTTAGAATAATAATGAATCTTATACGAACTGTTTCTCCACTTCCCTATTGATGGTGTCCTAAATTTGGCCAGAGAGAAACTGAAAAAGCACTTAAAATCCATTGTATGTTTTTCTTTCTTCTCTTTGTTTTTCTTCTGATTCATGTTGAATATACCTGCCTGTTCTTCTGCTTGAAATCATTTCACAAAATTAATAACCGAGAAACGGTAATAGCAGTTCCAGACATATCCTCACACTTGAGTAGGAACACCGGAATTGCCAGATAACATGAATCTGAGATGCTGAATTATTTACCTCTAGTGCTGCGTGGCTTTCTAAGGGAGTGTTGCTGAAAAAGTATGTGTTGTCAGTTAATTTAAAATTTTTATTTCCAACAAAATTATTTGTTTTCCTTTTAGTATTTAGTGTTCAATTTCTAGCCGTATTGTTAACATTGTAAAGCCTATGATAAATTATACTTCTTTCTAAAGGCATTAATTTTTTGGTCTAGTTAGCTTTCATCAGGGTGTTTCCTCTTTTGGAAGTAATACCAGAGAATTTTCAGGTGGCAAGAGACATGTGATCAGAATGCGTTGAGTGTGAGATAGAGTTTGTGACATGGCTATTCAATAAATAAATAAAGCTGTCATTTTTCCTGAGACATTCAAAATTCTGCGTGAAATACAGGATTTAATAACATAACCTGGAATTTATTTGAAAGCTGTTACCAAGTTATTTTTGTTTCTCCCAAGCAAGAACACCCTGAGTATATATTATCCAGAGCTTTCATTCTGGGATTGCATTATGCATACATGGCCATTTTATTAATTGTTTTAAAGTTACTCTTCCCCCTCTTTAAAAATATTTCTTTATTAATGTTTTCTTACATTGATATTAGTGTTTGAACTGCACAAACAAAGATGGAAACGGGTTAGAGGATGCTGCCTTTGTCTCTGATTTTGCAGAAGTGAAGAGATGAACATCTCCACCGTCAATCTGGTGGTTTTTAACATGGCCAGCGTTTTATCGTGAAGCCAGGCAGATGGGCTCCTTTTGTGTACAGCCCCTTGCATTACTCAGCGTGCTCCTATGTACTCAGTTGTTGCTGTGAATGGGAAATGGAAAATCCCAGAGAGGCTGGTCAGTAGGAAACTGAGTCTTGAAACTTTTTTTTCTAATTCACTACCCTTGTGATACCAGGAAGTCAGTGTTTTTGTGCCTCTGTTTCTCACCTGTGACTTATATGATTGGAGTGGATGATTTACTTAGCTAAATTTCATTCTGAGTGCAGGATGAACTTCTAATTGTGTCCACTTAGTCATTTATAAAGAATGATCTGATTGGGGCGGCCGGGTGGCTCAGGTGGTTAGAGCGCGAGCCCTTAACAACAGGGTTGCCCGTTTGGTTCCCACACAGACCAGTGAGCTGTGCCCTCCACAACTAGATTGAAGGACAACGACTCGACTTGGAGCTGATGGGCTCCAATATTCCCCAATTAAAAAAAAATTAAAAAAAGAAAACAAAGAATGATCTGAGTGACTCTCAAAAGTCAATATATCTGAGCATTATAGAAGGATTATATGTTCTCTGCTTCCATGCCATTTCTGATGGCTCTCATACATGATCTCATAGACTCTTATCAGCAAATATTTATAACCATAAAATCCTTAGATCCCTGAGACTCTGCAGAGCCCTATTTTTATCTGATCTTGCCCAAATTTATCACCCATATAAAGTGTGACATGCAATGCATGAATTCAGAACAAAATAACTTCATCTGTTCCTCCATATGAAGGAGTTCAATTTCATGCTGTGTTTTGCATGGCACAGCAGGAGTGGATTGTTTAATATCTGTAACTCTGAACTTCCACAACCTTTCTATCAGAAATGCAGGTAAGTGTTGAGAAGCAGAAATTCTAAAAATAATTTCTACAGAGTTTTTGGAGACCCCTGGAGCAAGCTGTTTGAGTCCATTCCCCTTCTTTTTGCATAGTTTTTCTTTGTCTGTTTGAGCTGTGTTCCCATGGGTCAGAAAGATAGAGTTTCTAGTCTCATACCTTAAATTGCTTTATAATTGCCTTACTTTATAAGGGAGACATATTCTGGCATGGTGAAGCCTGAAAATATTCAGAAGAAATTAATTTGAACCTATTAGAAGCAGGGGGAGCGGAGGAAACATATTTTGGAAAATTGTTAGCTAGACTGGATAAACTCTATCAACACGGCATGATATCATGCATAAAAAAATGAGACCCAGACTTTTGTTCTCAACAACAATTTCAGTTTGGTTAGGGGTCACAGAAAAATAAGTTTGAGATGGAAAAATATGGCCCACATTTAAGTTTAAAACCATTTAAGATGTATTGAATGTAGTTTCGTTTTGGAATTTCCACAGTACAGTGGGTAAGAGTATGGGAGTTGGTCTAGATTTGAATGTGGCAAAGGCTGTATTACTTGTGAGCTGTGTGACCTTGTGCAAATTAACTTAAGATCTCTGAACCTCTGTTTTCTCATGTTTTCAAAAAAGATTATTTATCAAAAAAATATTTTTAAGGGCCTCTCAATCCTGTAGGTACCTAGAATGCTCTTCTCAGTAAGACAGACACAGTGTATATTTTCACAGTGTTTAAAACTAGAATGGAAGAGAAAGGTCGGATATGGCAACAACATCTGAAACAACTCACAATGACGATTCATTAAAATTAGAGTAAGATATTGGTTCTAGTATCACACTTTTTTACTATGACTGTGATATATCTTTTTAGCTTTTAGGGAACTTTTAAAGCTACTCTCTTTTTCAAGTCAGTGAGAACAAAACATTTCAGAAAGTTTTTGCTGGGTGTGTATATTGGAATCCCCGGAACTGTCAAACGTATTGTGCACCTTGACAAAATCAGGGTTCTGTGAGCTCTGCAGACCAGATGGGGAAAACAAGGGATGTTCAGGGCTCCCACAGACCTTGCTTTATTAATGGACATAAGAACAAAGGAAATAACCTTTGCATTCTTTATATACCAACTTTGTTGATTAATATTGATCTTAGAAGTGTATTTCTTTTTTCCCCTTTCTCAGTGTAAACATAATTATAGAGTTTACTTTTCATGTACTTCAGTGAAACAGCCTTTTGTCTTTGACTGGTATTATATGAAATGTGACCCAGGAAATCAAAGTGCTGTTCAAATATTATTTTCAACTTAATTAGATCTGAATATTTTAAAACTCCATTTCCTATATTAAAATAATTCTTATCAATTGTCAAGGTAATTATAATAATTTTCTCCCAAATGTATTTGCGTAAGAGGGTACATGTACAAATGAGCAATGACTGAATAAGTACATAGATTAAATAAATCATTGTTATAGTTGATCTTACATATGACTAAGGTCTGAAGGTCCATTTGGGTATGCATTGATGGGTGCCTAATATATTTCATAGATAGCTCTTGGCAGGAAACAGGCATTTTCTCTTCTATTACATTAGTTTCTTGCAGATTTTTTTAGCTTTGACTAGCTATTTGAAGAATCACGTGGCTCTACCATCTTTGCAGAAAAATTCTGTAAAACATAAGTATTTAGTATTTAAGTACAAACTGAAACTTAAAAATTTTTCTTTGCTTTACATCAGCATTTTGCATCATCTTCAGTTTTTTTGTGTAAAGGAGGGTCAGGGAGATCATAGTCATAATTATGTTTAAAGAGCTCTTTTGACCCAGTATATTTACACACTTTTTGGTTTTTGAACCCCTGTGACAGAGCTAGGAAAGCATTTTTATGTGAAGAAGCTGACTCAGAACTCATGGCGTCCCCAGTCTTACATAGCTGATAACTAGAAGAGCTGTAGGCAGACCAGTGTTCAGCAAGCAGATAGAGTAATGTGGCTATTGCTTATTAATCATATTAAACACAGTCATATCCATTAATATGGTGGAATAACCACCAGTGTGGACTTTTTTATGTCTAGCTTCTTTAGCTCAGCATAATGTATGTTAGAATTACCTACATTCATTATACTGATTCTGAATTTCCCCTTTTAATGTAATTTCTTAGAATGAAATTTCTAATTTCTTGAGCCAGCTAAAAAATACTAGGATGTTGGAAGTACTCCAAAAAGGGTGAAATTCGGTTCAGATTTGTAACTGGTAATGAAAATTTTACGATAAAAGAATGGGCTATAGAAGTAGAATATCCTGCTTAATTAACTTTTGGAATTTCTTTAGAGGAATACCAATATAAATAGACCCCCTCCTTTTTTTTTTTTTACAGTTAATCCACATATTAAATACTTTTATTCATTATTAATTGTCTGGTGAAATGTACAGAAAAAATCTTTAGCAATTTTTTTAGTATCTCATTAGGTTAAGTATTTCTATAAATAGTAGACTGATATCCTATCAATCAATTCTGGCTTTATTAATTGAATAATGCATCTATTTTCTAAAATTGTTTTATTTAACAACTGTTTAAATTAGACAATGTTTCTGTTAAAATGATTGATTACATTACATTCCATAAAACTTGAGTGGCGTCTTCATTGGAACATAATGCCAGAAAATACTGATCAGAAATACGAGCCTATAAATTAGAGTGCATATTGCAAAATACTGTTCCTCACTCATATCAGAATCAGAAATAACTAGTCATAAGTATAGCAGAGAAGGTCTTGGGATTCCTGGACATTTACAGATTCATTATGAGTTAAGAGTGTGGCAGTTTCCCAAAGAGCTGGGCCTGTTCTCTGTTTGTTTGTTATGATGCAGTGGAAACCTACACCATTGATATTGTTTACATAGAGGTAAGATAATGATGAAGATTGAGGAGTTCTAGTTCATTAGAGCAACACAGTTCATGTTAATGCTAACAAATTACTAGCAGATTATTCTTTGCACGTGTAGAGAAAGAAGTGTTTAGGGTTTCATGACTAAGTTGAAAATGGATAAAAGGGTTAAAGAATAGGAAATAATGAATGTGATACAAATCTGGATGAATAAAGAGTAGATTGTAGATCGGTTGGTCAAAAAATCAGGTTAAGAAACACTCATCACAGCCTTGTCAATTTAATAACCACAGTCTGTAGTTAAGATTTCTTTGATGCTCTATGCCTAGAATTGTCTACATAGTTTTTCAGTGAAGTATCTGAATTTACTGAGTACTAAATTATTTGTTAACATAAAAGGTAGTTTGATGGTTTAGAATAAAATTATATTTCAGTCATATTTACTGATTTTGGCATTAAATAGTTAATCACCATCAGTTACATTTTTGGTTAAATAAGAGGTTCCTATGCCTGATACTTTGCAATGTTTTTGTTACTACTTAATGTGGAAATAGTGAATAATTCTGTCTAATTGTGTTAATAACACATTATTCTTAATTCTTGTTGTGGCTAAAGAAAGTAGGTTGTTAGAAAACAATGAAATAAAGAATATCTGTCTTTTCTTTGTTCTTTATTTATGAAATATTCATTTAAAAGGAAACTTGTACAAACTTTTGGGCTCTCAAAGCCAATGAAGGGTGAGTCCATTGAACGTTGTATATTTTTACATTTTATACCCAGTCCCATATTTTCATAGCTTATATATTTGGAGATGTAAGACAGTGTCACTATGTACTGAACAAGAAATGGATATTTCTTTTTTTTACTGTAGTTCTGATCTAACGTAGAAATTTTGTTTTGCCATAAAGATAATTAACTGACAACCTTCAAGAAAAATAATTTTTGGGAGTGGGCTAGATTTTGATGAAAAACATGGGGTGTTAAAAATCAACTTTTTTGATTGATTTAAATTTCTGAAGGAAATAAGAATTAATATGTTGCTTGTGTTTTTTTAATATGAGCCATTTATTGGTAAATACAGTTATAATGGTTATTACAAGGGACAATATCTTACAGTGATCTTTGGTTTAAAGACACACTAACTACTCATGTGTCAGTAGAAGACAGCAGTATATACTTTATTTGGATATTCATACATCTTCAAAACAAGAGCTTGCCATCATTGCTCTTCCCTTCTTTTTGGTTGTCCTAGTAGTAATCTGATTCATTTTCTTTTTCTGATCAAAGGTGACTTCACAAGCTAATTTATTTTTCTGTGATTGCTGTGATAACCAGAAAAATTAATTTTGAACTCTAGTTTTTTTCTTATGAAGAATTTCTTACTTCTTATACCTTGAGTTCCAAGACAAAAGGAAAAATTTGGATTTTTAGCATCTTTACCATAAGAATTTCCATTCATTTTACAAACACTAGCTATAATGTATTAAGGATTTCTTGTAGGAAAAAAAAAATCATAAAAGGATGATCATCAGTATTAGAGCCAATGTAATAGTGGAAAGAAAATCATTCACCATCCTTGACCTTGGAAGGTTATTAAGCTCTTTGAAATCAGTTTCTTCTGTTAAAATGGAGATTTCTGTGTCTTACTTTCAAGAATATATGAGGATTGCCTTTAACAATGCAAGTAAACCACCTAACTCATGAAACATACTTGGTGTTTAGTAAACATTAATTTCCATCCTCTTTTATTTTTTAAATTTCATTCATCCCTCTACCCTTCCCCTTTGGCAACCATTAGCTTGTTCTATTTGTGGATCCTTTTCTGTTTTGTTTTGTTTATTTATATATTTTTTAAGATTCTACATATAAGTGAAATCTTACGGCATTTGTCTTCCCCTGTCTTACTTATTTACTTCATTTAGCGTAATACCCTCTAGTTCCATTCATGTTGTCACAAATGACAAGATTTCATTCTTTTTTATTTCTGAGTAATATTCCATTGTATATATGTGTGTGTGACACACACACACACACACACAGACACACACCCCCCCCCCCCACATCTTCTTTATCCAGTCATCTACTAATGGACATTTTCGTTGCTTCCGTGTCTTAGCTATTGTAAGTAATGCTGCATTGAACATAGGTATGCTTATTTCTTTTAGAATTAGTGTTTTTATTTTCTTCGGATAGATACCCAGAAGTGGAATTGCTGGATCATATGGTAGTTCTATTTTTAATTTTTTGAGGAATCTTTGTATTGTTTTCCATAGTGGTTACACCAATTTACAATCCCAGAAACCATTAGAGTTTATAATCTGAAGCGTACGAGGGCTCCCTTTTCTCCATATCTTTGTCAGCACTTGCTGTTTGTTCATTTCTTGATAAAAGCCATTCTGACAGGTGTGAGATGATACCTCATTGTGGTTTAGATTTGCATTTCCCTAATGATTAGTGTGGTTGAACATGTGATACGTCTGTTGGCCATCTGTATGTCCTCTGTAACAGCCTGAGGAGATCCTGTTAGCTTAGTCCTGGTCATTGTGGCTTTGCTCTTGGAGTCATTTTTCCTTCATTTCATCCTGTTTGTCCCTGTGAGTCTAGGCTGGCAGCACTTCTGCCCAAATTCCATGCTAATCTTTATACGTAACTTATTTTATAAGATATGACTCATAAGTATGTATTAATAAGAATCAAAGTCCTAGTGAATTCAAAATAATAGTTTCTTTGAACATCTTACTTTAGCACTATTCCTTCTTCCTAGTGAATATGTTTATAGTGATGGTGGTGGTTATTTTATGATATGATATAGAAGTGTGTTCATTGCTCACTAATTGTTGGTTACTTTGTGAAAGTATCTATGTTAATAAACATAATGTGATTAAAATATATCTTGAAGAACATTTATCTCAACCCATTGGTTTAATTATTCTAATCACATTCATGGGCTACTTTTATTCATTTGCCAACTTAGGTTTTCAGCTTTACAGACCTCTCAGCTTTCAGCTCAGTGATACATCCCTGTGACGGGCGCGTAATCCTTCTGTTGCAGGCATGCTTTCAAATGCATGCTCCTTCCTTTCAGTTGTTCTTGGTAGACAGTTCCCTATGAACTCTACAATGCCTTTGAACATATTTTACCATTTATAAATGTGAATATACAGGTTCTCACCTTCATTCAGAGGAAATTGAGTTTATCCCCCACTGAATGTTTGAAAATGTAAAACATTATCCTCAATTATATGGTGACTAAATATTCATGAATGGTCCATTCATAGTACAAATCTGTGTGACTTTATGTAGCTAGTGAAATGTTTAAAGCACTCCAATCCCATTATGTTTCAGTGCACCTGCAGGAAAGACATGGTGAAAATTTCAATGGATATCTTTGTGAAGAAATTTCAGCCAGACAGATATCAGCTGTGGAAACAAGGAAAGGATATATACACCATTGATCACACGAAGCCTACTCCGGAATCCACCCCTGAAGTAAAGGCGTGGCTGCAGAGAAGGAGGAAAGTAAGAAAAGCATCCAGGAGGTAATGATCCCACCCCCACCCCATCCCTCTTGTACTAACTCAATTAAAATGGGTCACGAACGTGATGTTTTCACAGACTATTTGCCTTTTTTCATATTTCTTCATCATAATTGTACTTACTATCTTACTGAAAATTTGAGGCAAAGTATTTGTAATTCTTGAGAAATGTAATAAATAAATAGAATGTAGGAAGAGATGTATTTTGTGTATGAGAATATTCCTGGAGTTATTATACATGCAAGTAGAACAATACTGGAACTTCTTAGACCTCTTACGCTAATATGCTTTAAAGTGGTCTTGGTGCTCTCTGTTCATCTCCATAGTTTATCTTCAGTCACGTGATCTTTTTCATTTTGCTACCAATTTTCTTTCTGATGTTTTCTTCATTTGTCAAACGTCTGAGATATTACTTTTCTCATTGGGATTTCTATATTTTGCTGCATTTTATATACTTTGCTTTATTCTTTTACAAGATGTAAAACAGAGCATGTAGTGTTTTTGTAACATGACTGTCCCTGTGAACTTTATTCTACATTCTGTTTTTGTGGCCAGGGCCATTTCAGAAGCCTGCATCCTGTTGTGGGCATCTTGCTGTTTTAAACTCATGAATAGGATATGTGTCATGTTGCTAGGGCCCTCAGGCAATCTTTTTAGGCTCTTATGTTTTCCAGGGTTATATTACATTTTCACTTTCCAATATTACTCATTTTTTTCTTTCAGATTGTAAAAGTAATATTTGTGCACTGGAGAAAATTTGTAAAATAAGGAAAAGAATAATGAAGGAACCCCAAATCACCCATAACCTCACAATACAGAGATAACTAGGTTAACATTTTGTATATATCCTTTACATATATATTTATTATTTATATAATATTATATACCTTTCTAAAATTGGGGCCATGCTCTATTAACAATTTGATGACCAGTTTTGTGAGAGTTTTTATTTTTTTATGTAATTAAATGATTCACTACACGGTAATTTCTAATGCCTGCTTGTATTTATTAACTAATCCCCCATATTTGGACCTGTAGCTTGTTACCAGTTTTTTGCTAACTAAATAGCACTGTAATTTCAAATCTTTGGCCATATTTCTGATGTTTATTTTCTGATTCTCTTTTTTCCCCTGACATTTACTTTCTGCTATTTTAGAAAGGTAGTGAGCGGAGGAACCTTAGGAACATGGAGTCAAACGTCCTCATTGTATGAAATACCTGAGGCACAGAATAAGTTAGTAGCAGAACTCAAACTGAGGTGTTCTCATTTCACCCTACAGTTTACAGCACTGATTTTCAATGATTCGTTTTCAAATCAATTTAATAGGTTAGGAACAACATTTTAATGTAGGAGGTAAAATAGAATAAAAAGTATCATAGTCCTTCCCATGTGGTAAGGGGGTAAGTATTAATTCATACATGTGTGAGCACATGTGTACGTACGTGAGTGTTGTTTCACCATCTAAAATGTATAACTTACTATGGGTTGCATTCAGAAAAGTCGGGGAAACACAGATTTAGAGAGTCAGTGCCTTTGATAAATGTGTTATCCACATTACCAAAAAAGCTTGCTGTGGGAGTGAGTAATCTTGAGTTTAGAAGAAACACCCGCAGAACATCTTGAGAACTGTTCTTTAATGGGCAGAAATCATAATACACTAATTAGGTGTACGGTCTGATCTCCTAGTTACTAACCACGGTGGCCCTTTTGGGTTGCCAGAGAACAAGATCTATGACATTGAACTAATTCGAAATGCCCTTCAGTGTGCTAAAATGATCAATAGACTTTGCTCACCCAGGTTGAAAGCCTAGTGTTAAGGGGCTTGTCGATCATGCTCAGCCTTGTGGCTTCACCATAGTTTGCTGACTCCCTTAAGTAATAACCTATTTAGGGAAATCTAATGAAGGGAATGATGCATTGAAATCTCAGAGATGTCAGCCATCTTATTTGACATGTACTATGCTAGTAGTAATGTGAAGATTTTCTGCATAGGCCAGTGCATGGGTTCTCAATAAATGTGATGATGGTGATGATGATACTGGTACTGTTACTACCACCAGCAGCCAAAGTGAGTTTGCACGGGTTACCCCTGGCTCCTCCTTTATCTCAGATCTCTGTCCTCCCTGACTTTCTACAGTGGCTAGTGGGGTGTGTGTGTGTGTGTGTGTGTGTGTGTATGTATGTGTATGTGTAGTATATGTGTGTGCACTGAAATACACGTTGGTTCGATTTGAGTTGTAATTCTTCCTAAAGAAAGCGTAAGAAATGTGTCATATGCAAAAGGCATCTATGACAAAGCTATCAAGCGACTTTCTGGAAAATACTAAAAGAGGAAAAAAGTGGTGTCCACTGTGAAAATAATAAGTTGATATAAGATGTTAAATTCATACAGTTGGCCTCCTTCCCTCTTATTTCTTTTAGCTAATGATGATTTGGCATTTAATTTTAATAATTTCCATGCGTATTTCAGAATTATACAAAACTCAGGTAAATGTGGGCACTTGTTTACCTTAGAATGTAATGAATCTACTCAGATTTTAGCAACAGCTTTCTGGGTGCTCCTCATTTCCTCTTCTGTTTATCATCATCTAAATAATATTTGATTTATTGATTAGATTTCCCATGTCGTCATTTTTTATTTTTATTTTTGGACCTCTTTTAATGTTGTTATAAAATTTTAGCAGACTTTTCCTCCAATAATGTTTAACAATCAATTGTTTACAATTGTTCTAATTTTAATTTTTTACATTGTTATTAAAACTCTGGTTAAGATTTCAGTTTCAAATTTAATTGGTTAATTGTGAAGATTATCTCTGCACAATGATGAAAAAACTGTGTTTTTCTTCTTTCCATCAGTGAAAATAACATTTGTATCGGTATGTGTTTTAGCCTGTCCATTGCAAACATTCTGCTCTGACCACAGTTCTCTCCTTAATAGCTCCCAGTGCACTGGCCCTCACTCTAAGAGGCCTAAGAATGAGGGGGACAAGGAAATGCCAGCTGCAGTCAGTGGGGCAGAGGGCCCCACCCCTGACCCAGACGCAGATGCCCTCGAGGTCAGTGAAAAGCCAGAAGCAGCAGCAAAGCTGGGGAACACAGAAGCACCTTCAGAGGAAGTAGCCTCTGCTAGCAGAATGCAGCTGGATCAGAATTCATCAGATAATATCAGACTCTCAGGTGAGAATCTGGCTGCTTGTTTGAGAAGTAGTAGGTAGTTGAAGATCTGATGCCTTTGATCTATGTTCTCTAGGACAGACATCTTACTTTTCCACATAGCTTACGCAATAAGCTTTCTAAAGGTAGGGGGTAACTCAGTCAGGAGGCCAAGGGGATGTTTCAAAAGTCAGGAGCGCCACTGCTACATGTAGTGGAATTGTAAGACAAACAGCCAGCAGTGCTTGTTTGGTTTAATAAAAAAGAATATTCTAAAATGAAAAAGTTTTTTTCAGTGCAACTCAATTTACAATATACAATACGTTTTTGGAAAGTTTCTCTTGAATTCATATGGCACAGAGAAAACCAATTACAGATAATTCTTTGCAGATTCTTAGCTCTTGACTTAATTTTAAGAAGCAAATAAAGACTATAGTTTTTAAAAGGAACAACAAAAATCATTCAGTCTTGGGAAATGGTATGTGTAGTCAGTCCCCTGGCCATTTCTCTATACTAAAGCCATCATCTGTAAGTCTTAACTGCTTTGCTTATTTCCCCCTTTTATAGCATATTTCTCTGAAGCTGCTTTCATGCTTTGCTTCTTTAGGTTAGGGTGTTTGTCCTTTTCTTCATTGAGCTTGTTGGTAATTCCTGTCTTCCTCTCAACACCCCTTGTCTAGTCTGTCCTTCACTCGTGGGATTCTTCTGAATCTGGCTACCCCCTGCCTCCTCCTCGTTTAAGGCACTATTGTCTCTTGCCTGGACTATTGCAGAAATGATTTCCTTCCTATTTGGCTACATCCACCCTAGACACCTCTGCTAGTCAGTTCTCCATATGGAAGTCATGGTGATCCTTTAAAATGACATAGCTCAGGTCTTGTCCCTTACCTTGTTTTTACTTGTCTTCCACTTAGAGTACAAAAAAAGTCTTATAGCCCTAATTAACCCGACCTCGGCTGCTTTTCCCTCTTCATTACCTCTTGTTCTTGAAATAGCTGTGTTAACAGAGCTTAAATCATAGATTTTTCTTCAGTGAGTTCATACTTTAGTGAGAGCTAGACAAATATAATTTCAATCCAGTGTGATAAGTGCCACGATAGAGACAGCATAGGAAGGTGCTGGTACACCAGGGACAAACCTGAAACAGACGGGAGGCTGGCCTGGCAATGTTTTTGGAGTGGGTGATATCTGAATTGACTTGAGATAAACGGATAGGTAGCAAGGTGGACCAGGTAGAGTAGGGAATAGCAGCAAACAGTGCAGAGACGACAGTTATGCAGTACATATGGCTTCTTTAGAGTCCTTCACCATAGTTTAATGAACCATTGCATGAATTACTGGGTGGTGTAGGCGAAGGGCACCCAGTTCTGTTAGTTCTGTCACTACACAGTTCCTTGCATTTTGACCTCCAGGGTTTGAATAGAAGATGCAGCTTAAATAGAAGCTACACTTAAATAGAAGATGTAGCTAGGTTCAGCGTCAGAGCTAGCATGTAATAGGTGAAATTATGTGCGTGTGCATGTGTGTGCATGTGTGTTTGTGTGCACATGTAAGGGAGGGAAAAGGGTGCACAGAGATGGCAGTACAAAAGAAGTGCTTATGATATTCTTCTATATGCTGTCATTGTGTGACACAAGATTAGTGTAGGAAATAATTTTTACTGGATCTGCACAGCCTTACATATATTCTTTACATAAATCTTCTGACCTGGAATGTTTCATCAGTAGCAGCTCTTATCATCATATATTGGAATATAATTCTTATTTTTAGAAAGATTTCAAATTTCTATTGCTTTGGATAATTATTGTTATTGCCCTGGATTTTGACATTAGTCTATAGTGGAACCACTTTTTAACCCCTTGTTTTGTCAAATATTCTTTTGCTAAACTCCAAGGTCTCAGTTTTACAACTATGAAGACTACGTGATACTTCAAAGACCTTTCCCACCCATGTCTGTGGAAGTTTAGAGGGGAAGCTGGAAGACAGAAATTTAGTTGAGAATAACGATTGTACTTAGTAATAATACAATGCAACATTTACTAACAGTCTTTCGTTTTACTTCTCAGGAGACAGCTGCTTAAGCACATCTGTAATGGAGGAAGTGAAAACTGAGAATGGCCAAGCCTATGTCATAATTCCACCTTCGAATTCCAGTGAGGCTGATGGTTCCATACCTAGTGGCCATGTGACGTCCAAGGAATCAGACCCACCCAAACTTCCTTGGCCAAAGTCACCTGAATCGTGCTTCTCAGTGGCAGAGAGTAACAGTGTGTTGACAGAGGGAGAAGAGAGTGATGTGGAGAGCTGCGGGAGTGCCCTTGAAACTGTGGAAGTCCCAGTGGTCCCCAGTGGAGAGAGAAATGGCTTTAAAGTCCCCAGCGTATGTGGCAATGTCCGATTTTGCTGTATTTATTGTGTGGTTAGGGAACTTTCCGAAAATTGTGCTGTGCATTGAAATCTTGCTGTAGTGCAGATGACATCCCATAATTATGGGTCTTAATCATATTCCCTTTAATGACTGGAAGGTAAGCCTTCTGCGAGCTCTGGCTTACATGGCGATAGTTCAGATAGCATGACACTTTTGGCCACGTGGTGGAGCTTAATTTTCTTCATTTTTAAGTTTTTCTAAAATTAAACTCTTTATTTTGAGATAATTATAGACTCACATGCAACTAAAAAAAATAGTACAGAAATATCCCATGTACCCAGTTTCCCCCAATAGTAACTTCTTAGAAAACTGTAGTAGAATATCCCAATGTCAATATCGCTGGGATGTTCTACTATAGTTTTCTAAGAAGTTACTATTGGGGGAAACTGGGTACACGGGATCTTTCTGTACTTTCTGTCAAGATACAGAATGGTTCTATTACCTCTAATATGAATCAGACTGGAAATGATTCACCCACCGGGCTCTGCCCTCCTCCTGCCAAAGGTTAATATTTCAGGGTTCCAGGCTTTCCATAGCCTCTATTTTAACATTAGGGCTTGCCTGGTCATCATGCTTTCCTCTCACTCTTTCCTCAGGAACTCTGATTCTAGGATCAGGCTGACTGTTCTGGTCTTGCCCACTGCCAGAAACAGCCCATTTGCCTCTTGGAAAACTCAAGAGCCCTCTTGATTACCAAGCTCTTCATTCTATCTGTTTGCATAGGGCCTCCCTGTTTCTCATATGTTCTTGCTAATATCATATGCTTTCAGCATAAACTGTTGCTGTAACTAAGATTGTGATCAGGCAAGCTCTGATTGTGTGTAGTGATGGCAAGCATTCGGTAATCTCTTTTGACCTATAGAGCTAGATGAGGGAATTCAAGTGGGTAAGGAGAGCCTCCATTGTTTGAGCTGATAAATTGAGCAGTGCCCTGAACAGACCCACTTCTTGATTTGCTCTTGCTCATTTCAACTCACCACTGACCTTGTCTATCACATCTTTGAGTAGTAAGGGAGATTAGATAAGGAAATCCACTCATCTAATCTCCCTAGTTTTAAAATGTCAAATAACATATAGATAATTTCCTAATTTGACATAATCACGTTTATCATTTCATGCATGATTATATATTCTACTGAACCATAAAATATTTATTAAAACATATGAGAAATAGAAAACAATGGCCTAATTTATTTGAAAAGGTGGCTAAAGGGAAGTTTGAAAATAGTATTCACATACTACTTAGTAAACCAATTTTACAACTCAATTTCATGTAGGGATTAATTGTACCTAAACAGATATTGGGATTCTAGAGTGGTGAATAAGTCAAATGCCTATTTAGGTTATATTCAGTCACGTACTTTAAACTGGAATGGAACTGAAAGTAACTCTTCCGGTTCCTTGCCTTCAGTGGAGGCGCTTCTACCCTCAGTGCCTTTAACCTTCATCATTACTATTTCACTGAACAGAGATTGCCCTCCGAGGAAAGCAAATGCTGCCCTTAAGGGCTGGGTGACTTGGTTTGCCCTTCTTAGAAAGAGCTATACGGTATTCTTTTCTTACATCAGGGTGTCAGGCAATCGTTCCAAGTAATATAGACCCATTTCATTTTTGTGTCTTATTTTTAAGTGTAATACTATGTGTATGCTAGTAGCAGTCAGCTTTAGTCAATCTTCTCAAGAAATAATTAAGTTACTTTCTGAACATTATCTGTCTCTCTATCTATAACTGGGCTCCATGCTCTCCCTGGAATACACCAAATATGTTAACGCTTCACATGTTATTCCTGCTGTCCAAAGTGCTCCTTCCCCAGAGCTCTAAATATATTGCTCCCTCATTGCACTCATGATTACACTCAAATGTCTCCTCATCAGAAAGGCCTTTTCGAATGACCCTGTGTAAAATAGCCCTCTCCCCATATCTTTCCGTTCCTTTGTCCTACTTTATTTTTTCTTTATCGCTTATCTACTTAATAGTACCTGATAAATATTTACTTTGTACTTATTTCTTATCTGTGCTCTTCCCTCTTATAATGCACACTCCTTGAAAGCAAGGACCTGGTGTATTTTTTCCTGCTATAACTCAGCTTTTAGAACAACGTGGCACATAATAAGAGCTTAATAAATATTTCTTGGTGTTGACTAAGTTATAATTTCCCACATTACTTTTTAGCTATTATAAACCACAGATAAATCTCACCCAACCACTGCTTCTTCAGCTGACAGGAAAATTTCTGACAGACTCCTTTCTTTCCTAGTCAACTGTTGATATAAACCTATTAGTTTCAAACGCTGTCTTGGGGAACCCCACCACCCCCTTTTTTTTCTTTTGGATTGAGTAGGCAAGAAAGCTTGTAATTGGTTCACTCTGGAAGGTGTCAGGGTACGCATGACTTTTTCCTCTACCTTTGAAATGTGAAGTAGTTTGTAGAGCCCAGGGCCAAAGACTTTATATAAAATTTAAGTGGTTTCAAGATGACAGTAATTTACCATATTTTAAAAAAACAACTTTTGATTTCTTGTTATATCCTCAGTGAAGTGGTGATTCGTTTCTGAGTGAAAGGAAGTGTATGGGCTCAGTTTGGCGTCTGGTTTTCTCTATGGATAGAAAGCAAAATAACATGTCAGATACTCACAAGTGACCAGCATAGAGGTGGCCAAATGCCACGGTCCTATATGGTCGTGAATATATAATCCTAAATGTAGATTAGTTTTAAAGACCTTTTGGAACCTTGCTAACTGCTAAGTTTATTGTAGTCCTGATAAGCCTGCTCCTCACTACAGACAGTGTTTTAATATGAAGTGGAACGATAGTTAATTGACCTCTTTGTAAAATAACTAATAGAATGGCCAGGAAGTGGAAAAATAAAAAAAGTACAGGAGTTCTTCCTAATTAAATTGTCATAAATCATTATGAACCATAGTTTTTTTTTGTATAAAATAAGTCTTTACCTGTGGGTGTTTCTTCCCCATTTTTGTTCTGGAACCAGAGACTAGAGGGAGAAACCAAAACTGCTAAAAGTTGGCGCCATCCACTTAGCAAGCCTCCAGCAAGATCCCCAATGACTCTGGTGAAGCAACAGGCAACAAGTGATGAAGGTAGGCTTGTGATGCTTTTCAGTATTTTTTCTGTGTGTATTGTACCATATTCAGTATTCTGTCAATTTGCTGTAACAAACTTTTCTAAAAAATTGCTTGGTGGAGAAGTAATTTGACCAAGTTGCAAATACATACCATAGGGGGATCATAGGTAATAAACAATTTATAGGTAAAAGAATTTTGGATTTTAGGGATAAACACTTACTACACATAATCTAGCCATGTTCCCAGTAAAAGTCTACCTGTTTTATATGATGGGATAAAATTGGTCATTCGAACATTCATCTTAAGATACTCTAGAAGTTGAGAGTCACTTCTTTAAAGTTGTCAAATCATGGAATTAACATGCTGTAGGTTTCTTTGCATTGTCTTTATTTTTAACTTGAATTCTTTAAATTTATAAACACCATCTTGAGCAATACTTCCTTATCCTGTTATACCTGGTGTGTGGCGAAGTGCGGGAGGAAGGTGGTAACTGAGCTCTCAAGAAATGGGGGAACTCCAGAGGGGATTCAGAGAGAAATGACATCCAGATTAGAAGAGGAGAGCTATTTGGGGGTGGGGAATAGGCCAGGGCTAGAGGAGAGGTAGGGAAATCAGAGCTAAGATGTAGGGTCCCTCAGGCACACAGAACCTACACCCTTAGATAAGGGCAGACTAGGGAAAAACAAAAACCATAACTGGCCATAGGCACAGGCAGAGGACAAGAGGACTTGTCACCTGGGTTTGGCCTTGTATTAGCAAAGGTGATAGGATGAGAAGAGAAAGTCACCCTAACAGTTCTTAACCCTGGGACTGCCATCAAATTTGTAGTTTTTTATTCCAAGGCAAAATTTAAAGTAAAAGTGGGTCCTGACTGTGAAAGCCTCCAGGACATTTAGCAGAAGCAATTACCAAGTCTTATGAGTGCACGCTGAAAAAGAATCTGTTTGACTAATGGACAATAGACTCTGATTGGAGTCCTGGGTTTATCCTTCATAAGTTTTTTGACTTTGGGCAAGTCTTATCTCTGGCTTCAGTTCTCTCTTGTGTAAAATGCGAGAACAGGTCATCAATGATCAGGGTTCCTAAACTATAGGTTCATGCGTAGATTTTTGGCATTTCAAATACCCTGAAATAACAGGGAGAGCTCAGTATGTTGAGTTCATTGCCATTGGACCAAATTTTTGTTTGTAACTCTTCAACTATAATTTTATGATTTCTGGAATAGTCATACAGA
Source organism: Rhinolophus sinicus (assembly GCF_057876585.1). NCBI lineage: Eukaryota > Metazoa > Chordata > Mammalia > Chiroptera > Rhinolophidae > Rhinolophus > Rhinolophus sinicus. The sequence goes on from NC_142516.1 coordinate 53,643,327, forward strand.
AAGATTGAAAGATGCAGATACCCGCCTGTATTTGTTCACCCAAGTGCAGAGGTGATCCCACCTACAAGTTTGAAAATTGAGAAGATTCAGATTAAAGCCCTGGTTATGGCTCTAATTTTCTCTAATCTGAACTGTCTGGATAACTCATCGTAAATCATCAATTCAGCCAATGCAGTACTGTAATGAGCTGTGAAGCATCTCTTTGAAATTAAAGACAGCTTAGACCCTGATTCCTATCTCTATAGTGTCTTCATGCCTTGAGGGTTTGATTCGGACTATATTTCAGGCAGTGTTACAGCAATGTATTTTTTAGACAGTCTGTCTATTAATATTATAATTCATTTAGTAATGGATTAAATATTTAAATACAGAGATGGAAGAGATAGAAATTGCTGCTTTAATTAGAGATTATTCTTGGTGTTTGACTATTATTTAACCCATTTTACATAGGTTTTCAGTTATTTTAAAAAATAACATGTATACAGTTAAGTACAATTAAGTAAGGAAAATCTCAGGAACTCAAGTCTGACACAATTTGATTACTTTCCCAAATGTTTTTCTCTTTTTCACACTCGTTTTACTAAAGTGCTCATGTTTATGATGCGATTGAATACTCAACTGGTTCTGAACATATTTTCCCAAGACTAGAACTACCCACTGATTTCATTTTATTGGAGATTTTGGTTTTCTTCTGGGATCGCCTGATATTTCCTGTGGTAGTTTCTGAAATTTACCTTGTGTCATTCAGTCACTGTAACTGCTACTACTAGTGTACAGCCCTGCTCTTGGGCACTTTGCAGTTAACCCCTCACACAAAAGGGCACTGTTTAGAATTGGCTGTTTCACTACCTTTGGCAGATAGATGTTTTGGGGGGAGAATTATGCCCTCCTGCCCCTGGTGTTCTGTAACTCCCTTCTTTCTAAAGAGTATTGGTAAAGATTTGTTGGTCTTCATTTTATTTCTTGTATTTCAAGGAAGGCTTTTATGAAGTAGATATATAGACCAAATATAATAATGTCTTTTATTGATTCAAGCTTGACAAATATTATTTTAAGTAATAAATAGCAATTTCATTTTAAATATTAAAAGCACCCATTTATTTGTTTTGCCAGATAGATATGGAACCATGACTCAATGTTTATGGCAGGTAATCTGAGACCTGCCTTCTAATTTCTCCTGGGCTGTTAATGGCTATCTGGCCTGGAGAACTAAGTCATGTATTCTGTGTGAGGCTCATTGTATGTTTATTCATCTATATAATGAAATGGTTGGCTTAGTGATCCCAAAGTTTCATTCAACTCTAAAGGTCTTTGATTCTATGAAAATACGACGATAGGAGAGGATACTATGTAGTCCCCATGCCTCATGCTAGACTTTCAATGAAGAGCAAAATAGTGAAGTATAGGAACATCATCAGTGTTTCTCTTGTGTAAAAACTCCGTTTCTCTGCTAATTTTGGAAAAAAGTGCTCTCTTATGACTGTTGCATGTCATGCTCCAAATGTTATTAATTTTTACATAACGATGTCTTTGTTCCATCAGTTCTTATTAACTTGAGGTAATATTATACTTTCATAATAAGCACAGTTATAGTTCTGTCTGTTTAAGTAATAAAACAGCAACTTCAGCATATTACTGAGTAGACTGGCTTGGAATGTTTGTTGATAGGTCACAGCCAATGTTTTCCTGCATTATGTAGACATAAAACATTAGATGTTGTTGGCACTCAGATTTAATGGATATTTTATCTAGCACTCAGCTGTGTAATAATAGTCGGGCATTCTCAGTTTAGTTTGATTTCTCTGTCAGTAAATTCCATTTGGAGTCCCAATGGCAATGACTTTTACTGCAATGCGGGGAATAAAAATCAAAAACACCTTGCTCTTATTATGCTAGTGTGGCTTCATAACGGTTTGATTAAATTAGAGGAAAAATGTAAACTTTTTAACTCATGTTATACGGTTGCTTTCTGTACTTTTTCAGAATCAATCTTGAAACTTTTCTAAACATGGTTGGTGTGAAGTATGATCAGGTCTCTATATGTGCTGAAAGTGTTGGGATTGTAAAATGATAGTCAAAACTGATTCTTTTGAATTCCTGTGTGCCTTGTGACTCCTAAAGTCTTGTAGAAAACACCTGAGGGAGAGTTTTTGATATAGTTGTGTTGTTCATTTCATTCTTTAGAAAAATAAATGACTGTATTAGGCTGAAATGTATGAAATTGCTAATATTTGATTTTTTTCAATCTACAAAAACTGCAGTTTCATACAGCTTAACTTAAATGTATTACATTTCCTCAAATTTGTACACAGCCCCCTTTCCCTGGAGACAGAGATGTCTTAACCCTATAGGCCATTGAATTATCCCTTATTTTGTACCATGTTTTCTGCATTTCTATTTCCACCTTTTGTTTGGTTGTGAAACTAATGATGAAGATCAAGAATAAGCGTGCAAAGTTTGCGTAGATTATTCTTTATTTTCTTTATTTTGCCTCTGAAAACTTAGTCCTGGGCTGTTAACTTTCTGCAGGCTGATATTTGGGTACTTTCCACTGCTTGGGGTGGGGGTGGGTGGTGCTTAAGTGACATGTATAGCCTCCCAGATAGTGAGTGGTTAGGAAGTGGCTCATTTTATCATCATTTTAATTATATAAAGTGGTGTTTTATTCCTTTTCTCCTTTTGGGTCTTAGGTTCCCAGTTTTAGGGAAATGATGAGGTGATTATTTTTTATACATTTCAAATGGACTTCTAAATTCTACAGTGATATTCTGTGATTTTACTGTTCATGTTTTTTTTTTTGGGGGGAAACATTTTCAACATCGAAAAGTGCAGAACTTTTTGTTGTGCTAATAATAAAGAGTAGAAACTTAAGGAGAAAAGGGGACATATCTGGACATAACTCAAATTTTTCCATAGTTGTTAAGGTCTCTTCTTGAAGAAATATACTTCATAATGCCTTTAAGTGAGTTATCCAACGATCTGGGAGTGTCTTGGGAGAGAATAATGAGTATAAAAGCCCCAAGGAGGGAGTGAGTGTGGCATGTTTTAAGAAAAGCAAGAAGTATAGTGGCTGACAGGACCCTGGATGGTCCTTTGCCTTTTGGTGGATGGCTGTTAATGTGGAATGACAGAATGAACGTTTGCCACCCTGTCTTCTTATTTCTGTACATTCTCTAGAGAACTCCTCAGTAGTCAGCATCATGGCAACCCTGCATGAAGTCCTTCACTCTCTCCTTAGCAGCTGTTTTGCGTGATCGGCCAGGCGCTATCCCTTTTAGTTCCTGGGTCAAATGTCTAAGGATCCTGCTCTCCTTTACGAAGATGACCAGAGCTGACTTTTACCTAAGGGGAGCTTTTTTTTTTTTTTGCAGGTAAATTGCAATATGCTGGTGGTTTTTTGCTTAGAGAACTTGTTCAGCCATTTTTTGACTTTGTAGTGTAGATAATGTTAATGAAATAGCTTAAGAAACTGGAGGTTTATCCCATGGGAAATTTAGAACTTCTTGAAGGCTAGGGACTGTTTATTTTGCTGTTTTCAGCATCTGTCATATTGCCTAGAGCACAGTGAATTTCATATGCTCGCTCTTTCACCTATCTTTGATTTGATGCTCTGAATAAGTTCCTTTTGGTGCCATGTGTCATCGAATTTTCCAAAGATACGCCAGTTTCCTTATAGACATTTTCTTTTCCCCTCCCCCACAAAGATATGAAAATGCACTTGTTGCTTTCTTCCTATTGTATTCACTATTAGCAATTATTATTTACATTTTTAAAAAGATAGATGGTGTTATCCATTTTATTATTGAGGAAACTGAAGCTCAGAGACATTCAGTCACTTGTCCAAGGTCACAAGGCTTGTAATTGGTAGATAAAAGCCTTTAAATCCTAATTCCCAAGTTTGCATTCTTTCTACTTTATCATGAGCAATGCCCAATAATAGCCTCAGTACTGATAAAAGAAGCCAGGTGAGCACATATGAATGTCTGATGAGAACCAGCATCTTTGTTGATAGAGTAGATCATTTGCAGTATTCCTTGTTGTCCATGTGTATTGTAAGAATATATGTTAGTAAAATATGAGCTAACATTCTTTAAAAAATTTAAGCAACATAGATAATGCCAAAGTTCTCTCTGACACCCAACTCCCCAGAGATACCATAAGTATCGGCATTTTTATGTAACAGGAATTTTGAAGGACTGTGCTTTGGAATGTTTCTGTTGCATAAAACAGTCTATTGAATGAGTTGACTGTATCCTTTTGAAACGTTTTTGACATCTCTGTTATTGCGAAGTTATGCGTAAAGAATAAAACTATGTCTATCCATTCAATTTCTTAAGTGCTTTAGGCCTAAAACAGTGGAATTCTGTTATCCATTATTACATTAGCATTTTAGGGGTACTGTAATGCAGAGTTTAATTTTTCCTTTATGTCACCACTTCCTAATATCATACCTACAAAGTCATATAAATTTTTCCGATTTTGTACTTTTGAAACATACCCTTACAAACCTTTGAAATTCAGGGTTTCATAAAATCATTGAAATATAGTTTGTATACAGATTATATAGTAGTTTGTATGGGAACAATAAAGTTCTCAAGTTTGAATTTCTTTGCTTTTATTCAGTAACTCATTCTTGCCCTCTTCCTCTCCCCACACCCTCCTCCCCCACAGTTTCCTCTAGGACATTTGAAACCATATATGTAATGCCTCCCAGGGCTGAGATTTTGCTCAAGTACCTGAAAGATAACAGATGCTGCTGTGCTCTTCATAGCAGAGAATACTGCTATACCAGCCAAAACACTTCACTGGAACATAACCTCAACAGCAAAATCATTGTGGTGATTGGTAAAGGGAAATTGTACTGTAGTAAAGTCGATGGCTTTTCCCATCTGCCAGGTTCCATCAGCAAGTCCTGGCAGCAGTTCTTCCACAATGGCCCAAATGTTTTTCTATTGAGAAATCACCCTACATTTAGTAAGTAAAATTTGTTCAAAAAGACTGTACTGGGGAGTGAATAAATCTGACGTATGTCTGCTTTTAAACTAAGGTTTTCCCCAGTTCACAGGACCTACCTAATATAATTCTGAGTGCAGTTTTTTTTTAACTTTAAAGATTGTATATACTATTTATAACTATAAAAACTTATAATCCTCCTGTCCTTTAATACTTTTAAATTTATTTTTTATGGAATGTCATCATTCTCTATATAGTTTTGTGTCCTGATTTTTCATCTATTAAGATAATATTCATATTCACTTAATATTATATGTTATATAGTGTTTATATTTATGTTGTTTTATATTTCATTAATATTCTTCAAAAGTACCTTCCTGATGCTGGCATAATATGGCCATGCCATAATTTATTTAAATATTTTTAAAGCGGTACTTTTGGGAAGATACTTCTGTAGAAGACATTAATCGTTTTTGTTATCATAAATAATATTCAGTGTTATTTTTGACTGAATGGGAATTAAACACTTTTATTTCTCTGAAAGGATAAATCTTTTAGTAGAAATGTTTATATGCAGGAGATAACTGGGTGTCTGCCTAGATCGGCTCTTCCTGTTCTAATTTGTCTTGTTAAAAGTTTAGTGTTTAGGGTATACATTTAAGTAATTTTCTGGATGAAAATTTTCTGGATGATCTTTGCAAAGGTTATGCTGGAGACTCAGAAGGAATGGTGGGGGTGCAAAAAATAATTTTCCTCCCACCCTTCTAAGTTCTTCTGGCTGGACTAATAATCAAATTAACATGAGACAGATTAAAAGAAAAAAATAACCAAATTTAATGTGTATGTTCACCTGGGGTTCCATAAGAATATGAGACCCAATGACAATTGGGCAGTTGAGGTTTATATGCCATTTTGAGCTAGGAGAACTAGCTGGGAACTTCACAGGGAAGAAAGGCAGTTCACATGGAGATGAACAGCAAATGTTTGGTAAATAAATGTTTGCTGGGCCATCTTTAACAATGGGACGCAGAGAGGACTTTGATCAAAGGGTCCTTGCTAGGTTCCTCACTGTCTGTCACACACTAGTTCATATTAAACTATGGTTATATGTGATGATATCTCCCTTTCTGGAGCAGGCCCTCCATCTAAATTCCTTTTAGAGAGTTAGGGGGAAGGCCAAAGGTTTTTCTTGAGCCACTTGTTTCTTAAAAATAATTAGCTTAAAATTATCAATATTCCAAAAGGCATATTTTGGGGTGGCAAACTCTGGTTCCCTCCAGAGGAACCACCATCTATTGAAGCCCTAGGTCTTCATGCTAATGAGCAGCTTAATGGCTAGTATCACATATAACCTGTTGGTAAACCCTGTGATTTAGATCATCTTATACTCATTTTGCAGATGAAGAAACTGAGGTTTAGAATTATAACCAAACTTTAAGGCAGCACAGATTACATGTGTAAAACACTATTTTAATTTATTCTAATAAGAGTTGGATCAGACCTCTATTTCTGTAGCCATGCGTACCTCAGAATAGTTGAATATCTGTTGTTCTAGAACACGAAGTCCAGACCTTTATTACATTTCTTACCTAATTTATTACATTAACTGTATGAAGTCAATTTTAGATTAGTCATAGATTTAATCTTGCAGTTACTTGAACTAATATTTTTAAATATTATTTTTTTAGTTTTACTGTATTTATGTAAGCTTTTTTCTTTTTTCTTACTTTTATTAGCATTTCTTTGATGCTGAATTTACTTTCAGGCCATAAGTCTATGCTTCTTCAGTTTCTTCTGGGAGAGCTTTTTCTTATGTGCAACCTCTTCTTCTGGTTTAGGAACAATCTGCTCTTTCTCAGTTAAGATAAGATCATCTCAATGTGGCAGGGAGAGCTCACGGGTGGGTTACCTACCCGTGAGCTCTGTAAGTTCTGCACTGCATCTTGGGAGCTTTGTTCACCTGGATGTGCTCAGTGACCAGAGAATCTACATCTAAACCCTTAGGTTCAGCATTACTTTTTGCATTTTTAACAATGTGCAGCAAAATTCTGCACTTGTTTTGGGCCACCGACCCTGCATCCAGCCCCACTGTTTGGCCTGGACACACCTCCCAAACTCCACCACTGTAACGAAAGAATGGCTCACATTGCTTTTGTAAAGTGACATGCTTCAGATACTTGGTGGCTTTTAGGATATATATGCATACTCTTGATGGCCTGGGCAGTTTCACGAGTGTTCTTAAAGTGAACACAAATATTTGAACCTCTCGATTACATGATTTTTGTGGGGTTTTCTGGGTCAAGTGAATAGTGAACCATTTTCAGAGGTTACCTTAGGCTTCTTATGGGAAGAGCTAAGCTTTTTAAAACCTATACATACTTTTATATAAAAAGCAGTATAAATCGTTTCATGTAGAAAGTAACCAAAATCAATACTTAATCATTAAAATTAAAAGTGTGTATCCATGATAATCCTAAGATCACTTCTTAGTGGGGCCTCCACAACACCTTGGGAAGTTTTATTTATTTGAGGGAAAAATTGTTCTCCAAATAATGGGGTGTACAGGTTACCTCAAATTAGTATAAGTAGAAATGTTAAGAAGATTCTGTCCATCTTAAGATTCTCAAGTGAATTGCAACAAGCCTGACTTTCTTTTTAGAACCAGAAAGATTTTAGGATTTCTTGAGCTCCTAACTTTCTATGGTCTTCCTTTTCTTTCTCCTTAAATACTCAGTAGGGTCTTTCATGCAAACTTTCTGGCCGCTGTAGAGACATTGGGTCAGCGTCAGACGTATTACTGACTCTCAGATTTCATAGTTAAAATATCAACAAGACACATTTTTAGTTATCCCTTTGAGACTGGAGTCAACCTTTTGAAAAACAGAGTTGTTTATAGTCCCAAGGAGAAGGCAGGTACTACAAGTAAGAATACTTCTGACAGCAAATGTGTGGGTTATTTTTCCCAAATCAACCAATTCTCCAACTCTCCGGATACCAATTGGGTATCCTACAACTTAATTCATTTGACACTCACAGCGTGGAGTTAGTATAGCCCCCACAGGCTGAAGACTCAGTTCCGCAAGATACCTCCATTTCAGACACCAATTGCACATCCATCCTTATTCCTGACCAATGGGCTATAAAGTCTGGGAGGTTCCTACAACTCCCTCCTCAGGTTTGAGAATTTGCTAGAATGGCTCACAGAACTCAGGAAAACACTTTACTTCCTTTACTGGTTTACAGCTCAGATCAGCCAAAAAGAAGGGACATACAGGGCAAGGTATGGGGTTGTGGGAGGTGTGCTGAGCTTCCATCCCTCTCCAAATCCATTACCTTCCCAGCACCTTAATACATTCACCATTCTGGAAGCTCTTTGAACCCCGTGTTTGATTAAGTCATCGTCTGTTAGCCATTAACTCAGTCTCCAGCCCTGCCACCCCTTCCCCCCCCCCCGCCCCCTGCAAAGGAGGGTTGAGGTGCTAACCCTTTAATCCTGACTTGGTCTTTCTGGTGGCCAGCCCCCATCCTGGAGCTGTCTAGGGGCCCCAGCCACCAGTCATCTCATGAACAAACAAAAGATACCCTTATCAATTCGGAGATTCCAACAGTCTTAGAAGCTTGTGTGAGGAACTAGGATCTAAGATCAAATATTTTAACCAGTGATGCTCCACTCACCCCTGTCACTCGGGAAATCCCAAGGGTTTTAGAAGCTCTGTGCCAGGTACCAGGACAAAGACCAAATATATGTTTCTTTTTATATCACAGTATCACAATGAGTATAAACAGTAAGCAGGGACGATCGTTTTGGAGCGTTTAAGACACACTGGAGAAGGATGAAGGGGAGTTGTAAGCAGGCTGCTTGTGAGAGGCTACTTACAAGTAATTGCAGAGGCAGAAGTTGTGGTCCATCCTTTAGTACCCAGCTGTCACATACATGAATCAAATATTGTTGGTTTAACTCTTATTTCTGCTTGAGTACTATTCTTGGGTTCTGTATGCATATCTATTTCCACTACCTTTCTCAACGTGCTTTTATTTTTGCCAGAACTAGTCAGACTCAGAGGCACAGTTTGGTTTCCCAGGTTAAGTCAGAAAGAGTGTTTTTAATATGGCTAAAAAGCAACAATTTTAGTGCATTGTGTGTATGATCCAGGAGCTTGGTGTTTGGTCTGTAGGCAAGTTCTTTTATAGAATAAAACAACTTACTGTTTTTTAGTGGTATGACTGAAAAATTTCAAAGAAGCTATTGTAGCCGGGCTGGTATGTCAGCAGCATTTTCAATAGGTTACTTCAGTATGTTTATCCAAGATAGTATCTGTTTTGCTCCAGGGCTTGTTAGGAGGCTGGCCATCCTTCATAGGAGGCTGCTGGACAAAGTTCGTGAGCACAAGATGTCCGGAGCTGTGTTATGACGTGCTTCTGTGAATTTAGTAGAGCTATGTAAATTGCTGTGTGTTTAGGCTCAGGCTTTTCTTGATGAACTTTACTTGCTACAGAGTAATGGGAATGTTTTTGTAAATATAACAGTTTAGAAGTCTAGATTTCCGCCATGAAGTAAGAGACTCACTAAGAAAAAAGAAAATTAAGTGCTATTGGCATAGAGTTTTTGTTTTTTAACTATGGTTGGCAAATCTTGCAGCCCTTAATGAAAGAACCAAGAGGAAAGGAGGCCTTCCTGCAGTGTTGACTTGTTTTCTTTCTGCTTAAGCATCGCACATTGATTGAGGAAAGCAGTTGATGGTATTCTGGCCTGGCTGTGAGAACAGTCTACACCAGTTTTATTGGGGCTGTATTGTTCACCAGTGACTCTGTGATACAAATGCTTTTGGATAAAAATGAGAAAATGTATGTATATTCAGTGATTCTCAGTGTTTTTGGTGTCAGGACCCCTTAAGCTTTTAAACATTTTGAGGACCTCAAAGAGGGTTTGTTTAATCTCATCTTGTCCCTTCCCTTCCGTTTTCTCTTTCCCTTCTCTTCCTTTCCTATGGGATTACCTTATCAATACTTATTTGCTGGAAGTTAAAACAGGGAAAATTTGAAATGTATTAATTCATTTATCAGTAACAATTTATTTATTAGTAGCAATAATAAATACATATGCAGTTACATTTATTTTCATAAAAAATAACTATTTCCCCAAACCATAAAAAAAAAAGAGCAGCATTACTTTACATTTTTGCAAAGATCTTTAATACTGGATTTAATAAAAATAGTTGGATTTTCATATATGCTTCTGCATTCAATGCATTGCATGATGTTGTTCTTATTGAAGTATATGAATAAAGTCCGGCTTCACACAGATATGTGGTTGGAAGGGATGCAGTATTTTAATAGCCTTTTCAGATAATTACGGATATTCTTCTTTGATACTACACCAAAATTTGATAAATAGTAGTTTTTTAAAGATTAGTTGCAATGTGGAATCTGAATTCACATTGGTGAACCTTTTGACTTTATTAAATGAAAGATTCATTGGTGTATCTTGCACTTTGAGTGGTTCTTTTACACATGCATGATTTTATAACATCATGCATTGGTAAACAAATGTCTGAGTTATACAGGTCTCTTTATATAATATTTGAAAATTACATTTTATATTTTCACCATCAATCCCATCAGAAATAGCTTTAAGTATTGGGAAGCAATCAAGCTCACAATAGTGGATATAAGTTTTCCAAGATTCTCATTTGAACTCATAAGATTGAATATTTGTCAACAACTTTTCTTCATAGTTTTTTAATTAAAATGACAGGCTTTCTTTGTCCATTTTCATCAAAATTGATGCCCAATACACAAGTCTGAATAGTTTGCCTATTAATCATTCTTTCAAGTACAAGTGGTGCTTCATGGAAAAGACAGCTCATTCAACTTATGATTCAACCCCAAGACAACTATTGAACTTGAAAGTACCGCAGAAGTACTTTAGGCATACATCCTATTTTATCACAAATTTAGTAAAATTCACACTTTTTTTTTGCTTCATCAGAGCAAAACTCCTCCCTCCCCTTCCACACACACTAAATACGAGGTAGTCAAGAATAATGACTGCATTGGTGCCATTGCCTTGATTCAAGTTCAGACAGTTTCAGACACCAACAGTTTTATCCTCCATTGCTCTTGTATCACCGTTTCAAATGTCAACAGAATAACATAGGCAAATAATACCTTCAGGTTATTACGCAAGTATTTTTGACCATGTAAGAAATTGTGTGTGTGTGTCTCCTGGAATCCATAGACCTTACTTTGAGAACTGCTATTATACTATTAGCTCTGCTTTTGTTCTTGGGAAAGAAGGGACTTCTATGCTGGTAATGCTTTCACAGATATCCCAGACTTTAATGCACTATACCAAGGGATCTTCCCTTTGCCTCACTCTCTCCATTCTATAGCAAACTGGCATTCAGGATGAGACTCAGAGTTCTGAACAATCCTCTGATTGTGATGTTAAAAAAAAAAGAGATATAGTAATAAAAACATTGGTGTTCAATAAAAACAATGCCTACAGTATCCATGTCTTCATATGTTTACTAATATCTGCCTTTGCCCTCTTTTATGAAGATATTGTGAGAACTAATTTGATATTTTAAAAATTGGAAAATCTATAAAACAGTATGGTCTATTTTCATGGCACAACAGGTTACAAAACACATCATGTTTTGTGAGGTAATTATATACCAATGAGATTATAGTGAAACAGTTAGAGGTTTATTAGTCAACTGTAGTTGAAGAAAGGGAAAAAAGAGGAAATTCCTAGGCAGAGTGATGTTAGATAATCAAAACATTTAAAAGCAACAATGGAGAAACGTTTTCCCTCTGCTGTAAATTGGAAGCTAGAGAGAGTATTTTTCAAAAAAAGTCAGCAGATGAAGACACACTAAAAGGAGCCAGGAACAGGAGTAGAGGTACGTGTTTAGAGGCTGAAAAGGAGAATTTTCCCTTGGAATTGTGTGATGATGAGAGTACTTAGATATCCTGAGAAGACTTTTCCCCTCAGAACATTCTTGGTTCCCTAAGGGATTGAGACTTGTAGTTATGTGAATATTGTAGTCTGAGAAAGGCAATAGCCAGGGTTAGTCTATGCTTGAACAATACCATGGTTCAAAGGGAAGCAAGAGTTCTAGGAGGTAGAGAAGGGATGAATAATTTAATAAGGAAATTTCAGGGAAGCAAAATATTTACCTTCAAGAATGTGCCGATATTTTTTACTTTTAAAGCTAAATTGAAATCTGAATAGTCACCATCATATACTTATGATTAAATGCAGTCTCTTTTTCCCCCTCATAAAATATTGCAGTATTGAACTGACAAACAGATCAAATGAAATTAGACAATTAGATGGATTTTATGTAATAATATATACATTTATGTATCCCTCTAGAATTTGTGAAGAACTTTAGCACTTTAGAGTTTAAAAAGAAGTTTTATATTTACTATTTCATTTTAATCTTAAAAAGAAGAAAACAACAACCCTGAAGTAAGTGAGGAAGGGATTCTCGTTTTGTGAGAATCTATCTTACCCAAAGCCACAGTGCTTCTGAATGGAAGGGTTTGAATGTAAAGCCAGGTCCCTGGATGACGGTTCCCTGGACTTGGTGCTGCCCGGCGTTGCTGCCATGCTAGTTCTGACTTATGGGGTGACGTAGTTACGGTGTTCAGTGCCTGCCTGTCCCTGAGGGCAGCCAAACAGAAGACAAATGCTTTTTGCACCAGAGTAGACCTCATCTTTGGGGAAGGACAGCCATAGACCAGGGTCCTCTATCAGGTCGTTGCTGGGAGGTTTGGAGGACAAGCTCAGGTTGCATAGGCTACCTTATGTCAAGTCTTGCCGTAGGCCTTGCCCGTACCGCCTGCTCTCCGGCTCCATTAGCAGGAATTGTCCTTTCCCTCTGTTTCTTTTTCATTGTTGCTAGGCTTGTAGGAATTAAATAGTGTTCCCCCATCCCTCCATCACAATTACATTAACTTATGACCAGCTAAAGGGATAAGGACATCAGCTATCTTGATGTTGTGTTTCAATCTTTTATAGTAAAGCAAGTGATACGACCAATTTATTTTGTGCCAGTAAGTAGCAATAGTTATGCAAAACTAAGGATTTCTTTTCGTTTAGATCCCATTTTTAGTATATATGTGAGAGATATTAGCCTCTGATTTAAGGACTTAATGGTATTTGAATTTCCTGGCTAACTTTTCACTCCCACCTTTCATTTGTCAAATCTTAGTCCTTACAGTAAGTATTCTGTAGTTTACTGTTGGGAAGTTTATGTTTAGAGGCAGATTACTTCTGGGGGTACAATTGAAATACATAATTGGGGGTGCCAAAAATGTATACACATGACTTGTATACATTTTTTGGCATCCTCTGTATAGACAAAGGTTCTTACCTTTTGCTTTGTTTTCAAATACTGCCTCTGGCTGAGTACTAAGCATTTTCCATTGTAAATAATGTAATAATAATAGTACCACAGCCAACATGGAAGTAGGTATGTTCCCTTTCACTTCAGTTGGCATCTGATGTCTTTTGAATTATTTTCAGCCCCATTCATCCCTTCCTGTTTTGTTTTGTTTTGTTTTTAAGCTGAGTAAATCTGTTTTGACTTTTTCTAAAACAGGTAAGTCAGCAGTTCAAGGGCTGGAGCCCACTGCTTCACAGAAACACCCATGCTGGGGAGTTGAGAACACTGCTCCACAGTATTTATTCCTAAGTCTGTGACAGCTACTAGTGAGGCATTTTAGAATGTGTCACAGCTCTAGACATTAAGTACTAGATGTAGCTATGGTTGCTGCCACCTGCCCTGATACATGGTCCTCTGATATTGGCATGAGGAATTTTATCTCTTAACTTTTTATGTCTTTCTGTATTTGTCTCCCTTCTATAAAATTTTGTAAAATGATATATTTGTGGAATAGATTTCTGCCCCTTTTATGTTAACAAATATACATGCTTAAAGAAATTGAACCCTCTGGAGGTATCATATTGAACAAATAAAAAAGATTTGACATAGAGATTGTCTTTTACTTCCATGTAATGGCAGTGTATTGTTTGGCACATGATATGTGCTATGTAAATGTTATTTGTCATGAATTCCTGAGCCCAAAAGTTAATTAAATGAAGTCCCATTAGTAAATGTTATCGAATCATGTACTATGCCAGGTGAGGAAACTGAAAATATTGGTAAGGCAGTTACTGGGCTAGCAGATTCTCTGCTAACTGGAAGGAAGGTAATCTCATACCTATCGCCTGTTTTACCACAGGAGGTGTTGTGGTAGCAGGAGAAACAGGGAAGTCATGAAGTGGAGAGGAGCGATCCTGGCAGGGCACCAGGAAAGGTGTCAAAAGAAGGGTGGTTGTCTGGCCGTCAGATCTGATTTAGTCTTTGAAGATGACGAGGATGAAAAGAAAACTCCTTTTGTTGCACTTCTCTCAGAATGCCTTGGAAGGATAAAATGGGTTTCCTGTCTCCCGTTAATATCAGATACTTTGGAATGTTTGCTTATTTTGTAACCAGGGTTGTTTTTCCCTGGGTGCCATGCTCACTGTTTTCACGCCCTGTCTCTTCAGAATTGCCTGAGGTTCCATTGATTGAGGAGGAAGTGGAAGAAACAGAGTCTTGGGCGAAGCCCCTGGTCCACCTTTGGCAGACGAAGTCCCCAAACTTCGCAGCTGAGCAAGAGTATAATACAGCCATGGCCAGAATGGAGCCTCACTGTGCCATCTGTGCGCTCCTCATGCCGTACTACAAGGTAATGAGGGGCGGCGGGTCATTGCCAAGGTTTCCTTTCACTGCTGCACTTGCTCTGTGGCTGTAAAAACACAGGGGAATCATTGCAAGGTAAATATTCACATGAAAAGGAAGACACTAATACTTACGTAGCCGATGGCCATAATAGGGCAGCAAACAGAATTTCTAAGTGCTCCTTGAGAGACATTTCTCTGACAGTGCTTTATCATTTTTGAATAAATGATTGGTTTATTTGTTGACCTTTATTTGTCAAGGGACAATTCCAACCTTTCTACCCCTTTTTCCAAGACACACAGAATTTAAAGCTTACCAATAGTAGAAGCTCGCAAGAGAAAACTTGGACCTAGACTCTGCTTTTTGTTTGAAAATGTGACTCTCAATAATACAAATGTCAGCTCTAGGACCACACTGAATATGTCTCCCTTTTTCTTCCCACGTGGAACATGCAAGAGACACAGCAGAATTCAATTCACACGCAATTGTGTAGTTCACCCTCATCAGTCAGCTGTGCCCCGTGTGGTTTTCAGTATCATTCCATATTTGTTATACTGGTAGCATTTTAGCTCACCAAGGGCCACATTCTCCAGCTCTCTCACACACAATGATGTTTTTTAAGATACAATAACGTGTATTGATGTGAACATTGTGTTCTGGGTTATACTCTCACTAATTGAATGAGAAATATTTTATTCAAGATCACATCTTTCTTAGAGTTCCATGAAAAGTAAATGCTTTTCTGTTCTGATGTTTCAGAGCATGGAAATGTGTAATATGCCATATTTTTAGACCTTTGTAAATAGAGGAAGTAGTTTATTTACTTGTCTTTGAATGTGACCCTGGTGAATGAGAAACATTACTTTTGCTTTCTTTTTAATCATTAAATTTCTGTGTTTTCTTGGAAAAACTTTACTTTTTATTTTTTATTTCCATATCTGGCTGTGTATTTTCCCAATAACTTAAAAAAAGTCCCACCAAAATTGTAAGACTTAAGGAAATTTAATGTAAGATCTCTGGAGATAATAGGACAGTTATTAGAGTTTCAAATAAGCAGTAAACATTTTTTGTAGATTTTGGTGAGAAGTGACAATTTTGTTTTGCACATTTTATTTTTTATTTAGTGACATTTACCAGCTCTTTCTGTCTTGATTTTTTGAAACTTTGTGATGAGGTAAAAGCCTTCCAAAATTCCCTAAATATTGTTGTGCGGCTTAAAACTGAGGTCTTTAAAACACTCCTTCCAGTGTATCCAGGTAAGAGTCTTCAGTAAATGACACCAGGTCTGTTAACCTAGTGCAAATAAAGAACAAAAAAAAAAAAAAAAAAATTCATCAGAGAAATCGATTCTTTCCATGAACTATTTATGTAAGAAATTAGTAGCTCATCGCTTTCTCATACAAGCAAATGTGCAGATTATCCTCTTATTCCTGCAGCTTAGCACCAGCACGGGAGCCTGAGGAGCGTTGATAAAAAGCGAATAGTTGGGTCAGGGAGAACAAGAAGAGGAGCAGAAGCTGGCAGTTAGTGGATGAAACAGCTCTTAGTAGATTTGAGTGACTAGAACAAATGATGAGTTCTTTTCTGTGTTTTTTACTCATGTGGTGATATTGTATTTTTCAGCCAGACAGCAGCAATGAAGAAAATGATTCTAGATGGGAGACAAAATTAGATGAAGTGGTTCCTTCGGGAGGAAAGACTAAGCCCCTCATTCCAGAGATGTGTTTTATTTATAGCGAAGAAAATATAGAATATTCTCCACCTAATGCCTTCCTGGAAGAGGATGGAACAAGTCTTCTCATCTCTTGTGCAAAGTGCTGCGTACGGGTTCATGCAAGTAAATGAATCTCTCATTCATCAATGCTGGTTGTTCAGTGATCAGTCTTTACTTCTCACCCCTTTGTAACCTACCAAATCTATTGCATTGAACTCTTGGCATTCTTAATGGTTAGGTCATTCATTCTCTCATTTTTTCTAATGAAAGTATGAGTGGGTATAATCTTCCCCTTTTCTCCAGTTTTATGCAACAGCAGTAAAGAGCACATCTGGTTTGTTTGTTTATTTGGCTTTCAGACACTGAGTCATCAAGTTTCACATGCTTGAATTTTACTTATTTTAAGATATAGTTTGTAAAAACTTAATTTTAATCTCTGATGTTGATTTTGACTGTTTTCCTTTGTGACTTCCTAAAGAGAAATGAGTATTGCTTTGGTGATTTTGGGAGTTGTTGAATTTAATTATTGAGTTAAATTTTTATTCTTTGTAAAGGTAGGGTTCCTGTTGCCTTTCAGGGGATAACAGTCATTACAGTTGTTTCAGCCAGGACTGAGGTGGTTAGTCTCCATACCTGTCTGTTTGGTGTTTTTACATAATTGGATAAGTGATAGATGCATTTTTTTACTCGGCCTGCCTTGTAAATCTCTAAAATGATTTTGTATAAAAGAGATCTATTATATATTGTAACTCTGTTTGAAAGCATTTTAACATTCCAGATCTTACTAAATCACATTTGCTGTTAACATACTTATGTAGGGCTTATTTCTACCAATCTAGTCTGAATGGTTTATAATAATAAGTATTACCTTCTGTATTTATGCCAGAGTAATACCAGTCTTACATTAGGGCTGGAATAACCTTACTCTCTGTTATTTATTTATTAATTGGATACTATTCAACTTCCCCAAGGGATTTGAACATAATCTGCTTGAAATATAATTATAGCAACCTTCTTATTGTGTTTATGTCAATTTGTATCGCATACACATATATATGTATATGTGTATAAGAGGCAAAGCACCATTTCACAGAAACATTGGGATTTTAATCTTGACTCTTGAATGCACTAGCTATGCAATTTAACCATAATATTTCATAAACATGTGCTTGAACTAAACATTTTGCGGTCTTGCTTAATTATGATAGGCTTTTCTTTGGGTAATTACATTTCTGTTATTTTCTTTTCCCATCTCAAATGTTATAGAAATTTGATACTAAAAACTACTCATTTAAATCTTTCCAAACCCTTTATTTCAAGAAGTCAGAGTAACACATTTGTTGGTGTCATGTGATTGCTACATGTATTTGCATCATCAGCTCTTTTCTTACATAGTTATTTTGAGTCAGGTATGTACTGAATAGACAAGTAGAATTGAAGACATCCTTTATCACTGACCATGAACTGTGCTTCCTTTGTCTCGATCACGGAAATTAAAGACAGTGAAACATAATTTTTGAAATGTAATTTTAAATTACATTAATTAGAAAAATATGTCAAAGTTTATTGTTTTATTTTGAAACTTCCCCAAATTTTGCTCATGAATTGCAATTTATTTTGAAATATGTTTTGCATGAGTAAAGTAGTAGACCTGCAGTTCATAAATTTTATTGCCCATTTAAGAATTATCCTCAGTATTCTCTATTATGACTATTGCAAGCATTAGTTACTATTAAGACCCATACTCTCATGTTTTCTGGGACTGATATTCTATTAGCTATGAGGTGTGAGAACCAAATGTATCTTTGAGACAGCTTTGCTTATGTTTTGTTCTAAGAATCAAAAATTATAGGGCAAACAGTTGTTTTGATTTTATTTATTCAGTGCTAAGATGTGTAATATTGTCACAGTGCCTAAGACCTAACTCATGAATTTATACCATTATTTTACAGGTTGTTATGGTATCCCTTCTCAGGAGATCTCTGATGGATGGTTATGTGCCCGGTGCAAAAGAAATGCATGGACAGCAGTAAGTGGGTTATTTTAGTATCTGTTAACCCCTCTTCTCACTCCTTCCACTGTGAGCACATTGAAATCTAATGGTAAAGTAAGATTGTATGCGTGCTTTTGTGTGCAATTTCATTCTTACCCGTATTTCTAGTCTTCTCTTTCTAAATCACCCTACATGTGACTCTATATTCATTATGGAAATATTAAATACATTTTTAGGTGTCACAGCTCATCTTAGGAACCTACAGAGAATGCCAATTTATCAGAGCAGGTCCAAAATATTGCGCATCCCCAAATATTTGCAATTCTTGAAAATAGGTATTTGAAGTAATAGTCAAAGTGGGGATCTTCACTGACCCCTGAGGAAACCATGCTCATACCTAACTCTTCAGCTAGCATGAGGCCTGTCCTCATTTGTTCATTCATACGTTCATACTTCAATGAATTCTAGAATGTCGATTCTGTGCCAGGCATTGCTGTGAACTTGAGGCGGAACCTTCGACAATGAAAGATCTCCCACTTGAGGGACACAGATTCCTCTTCATCTAAATTATTTTTCCTGGAGACCCTGTGGAAACTTCAGCTTATATCCAAGCATTGACTCTCATTTCATTAACCCACTTAATCCACAGATTTTTTTTATAAAAAATTATCTTTTCAAGAGGTATCAGACAGAACATTCTTGAAAGTGGGAACCTGTCAGATCTCAACACTGTATCCCTTACTCTTGATCTCAGAGTATATGCTCAGCCTGATGATTTTGATTGTAATAGTAGCAATTGTTTTATTCCTCAGTGATTGCTAATGACAATGATTTAAATTTCCTTGCAACCAAAGTTAAAAACTTGAAGGACAGTATAAGGAAGATGCCTTGCATGATGAAAATTTATGTCATGATTATGTATGTTTAGCTCTCAGTGTTGAAATGGACATATGCTGACTGTAAATTAAAGGCATCCATGGGGATGTCCTTCTGAATGTTTCTTTGCTGTCATTGACTTTGGCTAGTGAGGGGAAAATGGGTGAAAATGTGGACATTCTTTATAGTTCAAGTAATCTGATCTATTTGATGTTAGAGGTTATATCTCCAATTTAAGAAGTCTTTTCTTTAGTGAGCCCAGAACACATTTTGATATTTCCCTTGGTGTGATCATTATGTTAACAAAACCTATGTAAATGTGGAACATCTGCAAATTAGCCAGGAAGTCCTGCTATAATAAATATGTTCAACTCTCGTTTACCATGTAGGTCCTATTTCCTCTGTAGGAGCTGAAGTAAAGCCTTGCAGAATCAGTTTGAACAGTGATGTCCTCCCATTCACCCTGAGGTATAGGTTTAGAGATTAGAGGCATGCTAATCCAGTTCACCAAGGTGTGAAGAGTTCTCTGTTCCATCCACAGTTACTGCCTGGCTCCTGTGCTCACACACCTGAGCAGTCCTGTTATTTACCCAAGGTACCACTCTCCTTTGCATGGCAGAGCCAGGGCCAGGCCTAGGCCCCCCACCCTGATTCCCAGGCTGCTTCTGATCGATGATGCTGTTTTCCTTCAGCATGTCTTAAGAAGGAAATGCTTAGATTAATCACACTCTGGAATTGATATAATGCTTCATATCAATTAATCTTTCTATTAATCTGAACCCCTGGCCCCCTCAGAATATACAGTAAGCCTTTTGTATTTTAATATTGATACCATGTGAATCTCTTTCCATTTGCAATAGAAATGGAACAATTAAATAAAACCTCACAATGATTTTTTTTTTTAGACCCACACAATTTCTTATTTTTAAGTGGAAATAATTCAGATTCACAGTGAACCAATTGTTTTTTCAATGTATCCATTTTGGGTGCACTTTGTCTATGAAGCTCTATTCCTAAACTTCTCTCCTGAGAAATAGTTGAATTGCAGCTTAAGCATTGTTGAGAAGTAACTGATAATACTGACATTTTAGCTTTACCTTGTTTAGTGTGGCAGTGAGTGTTGCAATATTAATTTTTACTAAACACTTACGTATGATTCTTTGGATTTCGTGGCTGGAATGGTTGCATTTTAAAAATATCCTTAGACCTGACTTCTTCAAGAATCAATCTCACATTGTGAGTTTTAGGTTCCAAAGGAGCCCTAAACCTCCTTTTAAATTGAGGCTGTAAAGGAGGTAATGGAGACGTAACAGTCCTGGGAGGTCAGGTGATACGTCATTGCTGCTTGCATTTCTCTAACTCTAATTCCTAATTATTTCCTGGGATTTTCTTTTTCCAACATACACTGTGAAGGTAAGACTTACTCATCATGAAGGCAAACTACTCCAGTAACATATTTTGCTTCGAGGGATATACATTTACACAACAAATGTGGTCTAGTTAATTCTGTTCCCTTTTGTGATGAGTGCTTTGAAAGTCTTGAGGGTGAGAAGAGGGCAGCCGGAAATATCTTGTGTTCATTCTCATGAGGTATTTGTGGGGATTGTATATGATGGTTCTTTTTTTACGGATTCTTTTTAAAAAGAATGTCCATTGATGGATCAATCGATAAAGAAAATGTAGAAGATATATACAATGCAATATTATATTCAGCCATAAAAAAAGAAGGAAATCCTGCTATTTGCAACAACATGGATGAACCTTGGGGACATTATGCTAAGTGAAATAAGTCAGGCAAAGACAAATACTTATGCTCTCACTTATATGTGGAATCTTAAAAAAAAGAAAAGAAAAGCCAAACACATAGAAACAGGATAGATTGGTGATTGCCAGAGGTGGAGCAAGTGAGGAAGATGGGTAAATGTGGTCAGAGGGTTCAAGCTGCCAGTTGCAAGACGAGTAAGTTCTGGGGATCTAATATACAGCATGGTGACTATAGTTAGCAATAGTGTGTTGTATATTTGAAAGTTGCTAAGAAAGTAGATATTTAAAGTATTCATGACACACACACAAAGGTAATTGTGAAGTGATGGATGTGTTAACTAACCTTTTGGTAATCATTTTTCAATATATACATATATCAAATCATAACGTTGTATACCTTAAACTTGCACAATGTTATATGTCAACTGTATTTCGGTAAAGTTGGAAAAAAAGGAGACTATAATAGTAACTATATCATAGAGTTAAGCATCAGTAATTTAAATTTTGGAAGAAACAAAGGCAATCCCAGACAATAAGTAAATTCATACATTAGAAGGTGATTACGTTTGTCAGCATCATCCTGGGCAAGGTAGCTGAGGATTTATACAAGGCTAGCATCCATGCTCACAGACCAGCTGACTTTTTATTCACTAATTCTAGAGTGCATGCTCTGGACACGACTGCCCTGCTAGTCTTCAAGTAACTGGAGGCGAGAACTTGGTCTCATTTATGTCTGCGACAGCCTCGCACCTGGTGTAGTGTTGGATCATTTCTGAACTGGTAGAGCATAAAGAAGGCTGTGATATGGGCAGGAACTTTATCTGTGACCTTTAGGTGCTTTCACCATTTCCAAAGTTTCAGGTTCCTGCTCACTGTTTCATTTTGCTACCATGTCTTTACTTTATTCATTCATAGCAATTAAAATATGGGTAAGAAGCAAGCTGTATTGCAACTTCATGTGTTGGAGGAAGAGATTCGTTATAATTTTTCTTTCTTTTCTTTTAAATTAAAATTTATTGGGGTGACAATCATTAGTAAAATTACATAGGTTTCCAGTGTACAATTCTGTAACATATCACCTGTATAGTGCATTGTGTGTTCACCACCCAGAGTCAGTTCTCCTTCCATCACCATATGTTTCACCCCCTTTATCCTCTTCTACTATCCCTTCTCCCCACTTACCCTCTGGTAGCCACTAAACTGTTGTCTGTGTCTATGAGTTTTTGTTTCTTTGTTTTGTCTTGTTCCTTTATTGTTTTTTATCCCACATATCAGTGAAGTCATATCGTTCCCTACTGTTTGACTTATTTCGCTTACCATAATAATCTCAAGATCCCTAATTTGGATTCTAGAATCCTAGCTCTATGTCTAAATTGAAATGAAATGAAATGAAACAAAGAATCCCCCAATACCCGTCTATCTTGAGATACAGGTTGTAGGTACATCATTCTAAGTAAATAGCATGTCTTTGTGTCTATTCGTCCTATTTCAGTACTGCTTAGATAGACATAGCTATCTGAAAGCTATGTTTGAGTTTATGGTTTATAACCCAGCTTTATTAGATTATTTTATTTTCAGTTCTGTTTGTTTTCATCCTTTTGTGACTAGTTATATAATTCGTTTTAGAGCAATTTTTTACTCCGTCATTATAGTACCACTTCAGAGCACATTCAAACGTTACCAAGTTCTGTTTTTAGGTGTAGAATGTCAATACTCTGATTCTTGCATGCATTTCTTAGTATTTTGATTTTTAATGTGAATCAAATCATTTTGACCTAAATTACTGTAGTTTGTGTCTAATCTGTTTTTTGATTTCCATGGCATAATGACTACAAGTTATTACTAATTAAAATATAATGCTAATATTTTCACTGTAAAAATACAGAATTTGTATTGCTTTCTTTCAGGTTTCCCCCCACTATTTTCTTTTTTATCCCTACATTGAAAATCTTTGTTTGAGTCTGGGTATTTCTGTGAAATACCTGAACACTTTTTTAGGGCTAAACTTGTGTTAGGTTGGTGCAAAAGTAATTGCGGTTTTTGCAATTGTTTTTAAACCTTTTAAACTGCAGTTACTTTTGCACAACCTAATAATTATGAAGGAAGATGTTCGTTAAATGTCTAGTAAGGAATGGTAACCTAAATACTTATTTTTATTCTAAAAATTAATAACCTGTGTGATTAAAACTATGTAGAGTATTAAGAGGTAGTATGTTAATTTAAAATATAGGAGGATTTTCTATGTCTTCTGAAGAATTTATAATATAGAATTCAGAAGAGTAAATAAACATAAGCTGATTAAGAGGTTAAACAGGAATATAGGTAAGATTTTCTCTTTTTTAAAATTTAGAGATATTGTAGTTCTCTGGTGGTAGGTTCTCTCCAGGAAATTTGGATCTTTCTTCAGGGACCTTTCAGGGGATGGGGGCTCTCAGGTTATTTTAGTGCCATAAATGGGAGTGAGAACTGCATATATAGATTGGTAACATCATACTCAGATTTATGACTTTGCAAGTCATGAGTTGCCAATCATAGTTTTTCATTGTTAGTGTGAAAAATTCCGAATAAAGTATCATTTCTGTTATGCTTTACTAGGGGGCTTTTTTATTACCTTAAATAATTCTTAGTGGCTGGAACAGAGTATACACAGTAGCTCACATGCCTATAATCTAAACAAAATCTAAATTAGAGGAAATTTTAAAAGCAATATAATGAGAAGTTTTGACTAGAGATATATATCTAAGTTCTCACTGACCCTAATGTCCCTTGATTCTGTGTGGCTTTGTATTTCCATTTTGCTTTAATTAGTTTTCTTTAAGAATTGGGGACCTTCTAGAGAACTAAATTTAGTTATGTGTTGTTTAACCTAGTCAGAGATGATGAGTAACAGAAAGTGTAGCAAATAGAAGTGACACTAGTAATTATTGGTCAGATCAGTGCAGTTTTTATGAGCTGAAGATAACTTCCACTGGTTTTTTAAAAAAGCGAATGACCTCAAGGTCTTACTATAACTTTACATGCTGTTCAGGAATGCATAGCAATAGGCATTATCTTCTAAATTCCTTTTTATTTTAATATATTCCATTCCAGTTAATTCAGGAGAATTTGTTTGAATATTTTCATTCGAAAGTAATATAGTGTAAAAAAGATCTATAGTATTCTTGGATGAATATTGCCATGCTATGAAAATGTAGATTTTTGTAATGAAAAATTTGAAAAAACACTTTATAGGCAAGAATTTTCATTGTATAATTTTCATTTGTATAATGAAATGTATAAGCTAGGTAACTGCACACATTTGTTATCTATTGAAGAGCATTTATTGTACTTTGTGGAATAATAAAGTTATATATATATATAAAACCAATATGACATTCTAGTTTTTTCCCCCAAGTGGTTTAAGAATCAAAGTCCAGGCATGAGATAGGTTTTCACCTTGGCCATACATTTATTCACTGTGCCCTTTATTTTGCTTATTTGTTTGTTTTTAAAAATAGAGTAATAATATAAGCAAGCTATACTTTGATGATCATTTGGAGTTAGCATTTTCTTTCCTCTTAGAGTGGAATGTGCAATTGTGATGATTAAAAACAAACATTTTGGTGTCTATTTTTTGCTGCTTGATGGTAAGTGGAATCTATAGATCTGGTAATAGTTGCCATTCATGCCCTCCAAGGCTGCACATAGCTATTTCATTTGGCTTCTGAAAGAAACTGAAATCTTTTCTTTGCATAAATCACAAAGTTATGTTCTAGAAGTACCTGAGGTGATGGTCCTTACAAAACCCACCCCCAATGTTGCTAAAAGCTCGTGAACTAAGTCATTTGTTGGAACATACTTATCTGAACTCCGTATCTTTGGAGTGTACCTTAGTCTTAACTTTCAATTTTTAAGTCTCGGGTAAATATGATCTTTGTTTTGGGACGCTCATAACTCTTAACGTCCTTGTAAACTATGAAGCCCCCATAACCCCTGTAACTCTCTATTTGCTCAGCCTAATGATGGAGGACAGTGGTCTGTTAGGTAGAACCCTTGACTCCCACACTGCATGGAGGCTGGGTTTTAGAGCCATGCATCTGCTGTGTAGCACCGCTAACCACACTCTGTTGAATCTGAAGATGCTGCTTTCTCTCCTCTCTCTAAATTAGGAGTTCTCTAAGTGTGGAGATTATTAAAGAAAATTTGTGTGGTTGAGGATTATGTGACTTTTACTTCATAACACAACCTCGTATCTCCTCTCCAACTCCAAATAAACTCCTCTCCAAATAAAAATGGTGGTAGTGATAATAGATGTTAGAACTTGCCAATCATTTGGCTCTTGGCGGTCTTCTGTTTTAAAAGAGAGTACAATTTCATTTTTCAACTTTTGACCAACAAATTCTGAGTTATTGATTTAAATATAAACTAATACAAGTAACAGGGTTAGAATTTTCTTAGTTTCCTTAAAAGTTAATACTGACAAAGACTGAAGAGTCTTTGTCTTAAATCTCATTTTACAGATAATGAACCAGGGGTCTGAGAGAGTAAGTCCTTTGCTTGGGATCACCCCACTGTGTTGTCAGAGAGCCCAGATTCGTGGCAATACTCACACTTCCAAATTCCTAGGCCCAGACTCTTTTTTTCCCCCCTCTCAGTTATTTATTTTCAGAGTGGGAAGAAGTCCGAGTAACTGGCCTAATTCTGAACAACATTTTTGAATGATTTTTCTTAGTTTACACTGAAAATAAAGCCAGTGCTAAGTTTTATCGAAGTTGGTTATCTACTTAATATGGAATAATTAGCATTATTGGGTGGTTGAGTAGAGCAGTTTCTTTCCCCTTTCATATTTACTCTAGTTTCTACCCAGAGGGCCTTTCCTCGAACTGGATAATCTCCTGAATCCAATTTCCCACCTGACAACAGCATTGACATTTTTCTTTTACGAAGAGCTCTGAAGTGGCTTTGTAGATCAGAGCCATTGATTTTTAGGTCAGATTGGCTTATGGCCTTGAGAGGTCACAGTGGCGCTGCTACTCCCTGGGATGTGTTTTATGCTGTATTTTTTGGTATGTTGCATGGGATACTGTCAAGACCTGGTAATGGGAGGCTGTCAGCCTAAAAGGCTGACTTTGATTCTCATACACAGTTAAGCTAGTCGAAAAAAAAAAAAAAAGGCTCCGTTCTTGTTACAGACAGGGCTTTCACAGGTAGGCCGGGGCCATTTGTAGCCAAGCAGCTGCTGACACCATTACTCCTGGCCATTGAGGTGTCCCCATAAGCCTGTAGCCAGACCACACTCTCCCATATGAGGTCATGCATTTGGGTTCAAAATTACCTCCTGCCTCCTGAGGAGGCAGATTATTCTGAACAGTTGCAGACTTAAACCTTGGCTCACAAAGGCTGGGATGGTAATAATTATTTTACTTTAACCAAACAGAACATCACATTTGAGGATATCAGTTATCCTGAGGGCATAGCTGTAATGTGGAGGTCTTTCAGTTAGGGAACTGCTTATAGGCTAAAAAGTCACACATCCTTCTTTTCTGTTCTTTCTTCTCCCTTTTGCTCAAGAAACATCATTCCCTCTGCCCCCCCTCCCCTTTGGTAATGGAGAGAAAGAAAGAGAAGTCTACAAAGCTTATTGTAAGTGGAACTATATTCATAAATAGCTTCTTGATTGAGAACGAATGCCTCATTAATCTTAAATGCTTCAACCAGCGAGCACAAGAAAAGTCAGGAAGAATAATGAGTGACATTATGGGGAGCATAACATACTGAACTATACACCAGGATGTGCAAGCCTGGAGGTCACTGGGCTATAAGGCACAGCTCTTTTGCAAAGAGGAAAGAGCCCTAGGAAGAGTGGAGGGGGGAAAAATGCAGTGCAGGCATTTCTCATGAATGGCAAAATTTAGTCCAGTGGGAGGATGAAGAAATCATGTACTTTGCTATTTGTTATCGGAGGTCATGCTGGGAAGAAAGAGTAAACCAGCTGAGTTTTATTTGAAAGCCGAACGTTGTATAATTTTAACAAAGTAAGATGTATGTTCAACTTGAAGTACTTTGCTCAGGATCCTGGAAATACTGTTATGTAAATGCAGTAAGTTTCGTGTAGATTACCTCTGACCAGTCAATTATAGAGGTGCTTCTCCTTGCATCAAGCATGTGCCCGGCTTGCTACCAGACAAGTGCTCTGCAAACCTCAAATTAATTTATTTGTGTAAGTAATGCTATTAGAAAGATAAATCCAGGAAAAAAATAATTGGAAACAAACGCAGAGTATGACTTATTCTTCTGTTTACTTCCTTTCCTACGAATGGTGGTATGATATTTAAGTAGTTAAAATGTAGTAAATACACCTCCCGCACCAAGTTTCCTCATCCTGGGTGTACCCAGTGCAGTCACAAGGGTTCTTTAAATGTGGAAGAGGGAGGCAGAAAAGGAGGTCACAGTGATATGATGTGAGAAGTACTGGACCTGCTGTTGCTGCTTTCAAGGTGGAGGAAGAGGACCATGAGCCATTGAGCCTGGAAAAGCTGGCGAGGGCCAAGAAATGGATTCTCCCCCGAAAGCAATGACCCTGCTGACACTTGATTTTAGCCCAGTGCGACCCATTTTGGACTTGTGACCTGCTGGTCTGTATATATTTGGGTTGTTTTAAGCCATTAGCTTTGAGGTAATTTATTGTTGCAGTAATAGAGAACAAATACAGTATTCAACAGAAAGACAGCCTTGTGAACGGGTGATTAGTCCTAACGCTTAGCAGTTTGGCATTTCCCTCGTGGCTGTTAGGTATGCTGCATTTTCAGTGTCACCTCTCAATTTCAGCCATCGTTCTCACTGCCTTTTTCTGTCTTTCTAGCTCATAGGCTGTAGTTCCTGGACTTCAGCAGTCCTTGAACCTCACGGTGACAGTAACGCTCTGAACATTTCATTCTCCCACTCCCCTCTTGTACTTAACTTCTGTTTTTAGCTACTACATTCCTTTGCATACACTGCCTGCCCCCTTGCCACTTTCTGACTTTATTCTCCCTTTGCATAATTTGACCCTAGTAAATCCAACTATCTGTACTCTGTACCCGCACCCTGTAGCTGAATATGGCTGTGGACAAACACCCAATACATAGATTGCTCTTGCTTTCAATTTGTAACTAGGTGAGTCCTCAGCGGTGCCAGTAATTCATATCACCATCACCCCTTCACTCTACCACTCCCCTGGGTGACAGTTTTATACCTTCCATCACCTGAAACTTCCCCATCTCCTCCCCCATCCTCGCTCTCACTTCACAAACTCACTTCATATTTCACTGCGAAATAGGAAGCATCAGTAGAGGTCTACAAGCTTCCACCTCCGTCATATCTATATTATCCCTGCTCTTACCTAAAGCCATCCCCTCTCGTACACACAGGATCCCAGTTCCAGTAACTCATCCCTATCTCCCACATCACCGATGTTCCCCTCTCTAGATGGTTCTCATTATCATCCAAATAAGCTATTACTTCTTCCGTTTTCAAATAAACAGAAAACCTCTCTCGATTTTTCTTCTCCACCAGCTCCCACCCTATTTCACCAGCATGATCAGTTGATCGCTGCCTCCCGCTGGAAGCATCATCTTCACTTTGCTTCTAGAATCCTGCACTCTCCTGCTTTTCCTCCTACTTTACTGGCCGTTTCTTTTCGTGCCACAGAATTCAAAATGGAGGCCTCTTCCTTATCCTACCTAACCCATTGGTAATCGCATCCTGTCTTCTAGCTTCAGTGGTTTTATGTAGCATCTAGTCATTGATGGCTTGTACCTTTCTCTGTCGAGCTCAGCCTCCCCCGAGAGGTGCAGCTCCATCTGGCACCTTTTTGAGCAGCACGTCCGGTGGATACCTCGAATTCACCCTGTCTCAAGCTGAATTCCAAATCTTCTCCTACAAGCTTCCTTATTTCCAGACCTTCCAGCTTCTGAGGCCAAACATTTTAGAGTTAGATTTGATGCTTTTCTTTTTCTCATACCCCATATCTGTCTGACAGTCATTCCTGTCTTGTCTAACTTTTAAAATGAATCTAGAATCCTGGTCACTTCTTAATCACCTCTGCTGATATTACCCAGAGTAATCTCCATTATTACCTCTCTCCTGGATTAAGGCGGTAAGTAACCTGCTGATTGCTCTTCTCACGCGTACCCTTGAACCTCTCTCTTCTGCTATCAACACAGCAGTTGGAATGATCCAATTAAAATGTAAGTCAGATTCTGTCCTTGCTGTGCTTTAGCCCTACAGCGGCTTTTCATCTCTGTCAGAGTAAAGTTGTTCCCTTTTTTCATGGCCTATGAAGCCTTACCAGATATTCTTCCACTTACTTTCTGACTACCAGGATTTTCCAGCATCACCTTTCTCTAGATAACGCCATAGGCCACAAACATAGCACTTAACATCCTCTGCCATCTGAAATAACCTACTGAATTTAGTTTGTCTGCTCTCCCAACCAGAATGTAAGTTCATTGAGGGCAGATTCTTTGTCATTCACTGATGTTGCCCAGTGTCTAGAACATGGCGATTAACCAATATTTGTTGAGTGAATGTATGTTTTCACTTATAATACAAATTAGATGTGTGGGCATCTAAATGAGAGAAATCACTTGCTGCTGTAAAATTCATTGGAGCCTGTTCAGTTTCCATTCAGAAGATAACTGCAGGAAACCTGTCATTTAATTTCCTAATTACTCAGAATTCATGCCAGCCGTGTCCTTCTGTGAGATCCTGCCCTCTCTCCAACCCTGATAAATGAGCCACATCTCCAGAAATGGTTCATCTATGTTTTGTTGATCAGCACTTTGTAAGTTAGTTTTCCGTTAATGTGATTAATTACTCTTTGTTTTCCCAGCTCAGACAGCCCTATTTTATGGTTTTGCATTTCTGTTATGAACATGTCAGATAAATAAGGGTGTGGGGAGGTACTTCAATCCCATAATTTTTCTGTAGCACTGAAAATCGGCTTTAGTGGCACTTATGGATATGTCAGCTAAAATGAGAGCTTCTTACGAGGCAGCTTGAGAATCTTGGTATTGGCATTTCTTTAACTGATGTTTTATAGAAGAGCCACTGGAACATGATTTCCCTCCACTACAAATAATGAACAACTGTGATCGCCATATTATAACAATGTCCTTCTCACCATTATTGTTAATGTTGTGTCAGCACTTTGATTATAAACACTCTTTTTCATGGTTTAATAACTGAGCCGTAAAAAAATCATTCTGTGTTGTAAATTGGTATGCTAGCTGTTCATCTCAGTGGTGATTTTTTATGAAATCGAAGTTTAAAAATACTTGGTTTTGCTAAAAGGGGATTTTGT
This sequence comes from Rhinolophus sinicus, assembly GCF_057876585.1. Lineage (NCBI taxonomy): Eukaryota > Metazoa > Chordata > Mammalia > Chiroptera > Rhinolophidae > Rhinolophus > Rhinolophus sinicus. The sequence continues at coordinate 53,673,686 of NC_142516.1, forward strand.
GCATGATATTAGGTGAAGGAAAGGGACCTAAGCAGGAAAGGTACAATGTTCAGAATATGACCTGAATTTATACTTTTTCATTCAGCTTTTGGCCGCCCTGAGATGGTGGGGGAGGGGATACAACAGAATGGCTCTTTTAATGCTGCACTTGGGAGATAGGAATAACAGCTGGCTGTTGTAACAGGCATTCAGTATATTTTTTGTTTTGTTTTAGGAAACATTGGTTGACTAGCAATACATCTAAATCTTTATAATAGTGAGTCATCTTATACTGTGTGTTATTATTCCTGGAAAAGCATGCTCATTAAATGTGAGATAAAACAAAGCTGGTAATGAGCACTGATTGTTTAATTTTATTTATTTTGTTCAGCAAGGCTGAACAATTTTGGTATCTCCATAGGTTAGATTGGAAAGAAGTTTTGATACACGGAAAGACTCTAGAAGACATCATGGGTGTCCATTTAAAATTTTCAATTCAGAGTAAAAAATTTTTTTAAAAAATAGGTTAAATCTTCACAGGTCTGTTAATTTAAATTGCACATATTTAATGGAAAAAAATTTTAATTTCTTTGTATGTCTTTGGCTTTTCTTTTTTTAATATAAAAGTACTGCATTTTATTAGGAAAGTTTCCTATTCCCAATTCTCTCAGATTCTCAGATTTCATTTTTTACGGAAAATTACTGATACTGTTTGTCAATCGACCTTTCAGATCTTTTTTTTTTTTTAAATTTATTGGGGTGACAATTGTTAGTAAAATTACATAGATTTCAGGTGTAGAATTCTGTATTACATCATCTATAAATCCCATTGTGTGTTCACCACCCAGAGTCAGTTCTCCTTCCATCACCATATATTTGATCCCCCTTACCCTCATCTCCCACCCCCCACCCCCCTTACCCTCTGGTAACCACTAAACTATTGTCTGTGTCTATGAGTTTTTGTTTCTCATTTGTTTGTCTTGTTCTTTTGTTGTTTTTGATTTATATACCACATATCAGTGAAATCATATGGTTCCCTGCTTTTTCTGTCTGACTTATTTTACTTAGCATTATAATCTCAAGATCTGTCCATGTTGTCACAAATGGTCCTATTTCATCTTTTCTTATCGCCAAATAGTATTCCATTGTGTATATATACCACAACTTCTTTATCCATTCATTTATCGAAGGACATTTTGGTTGTTTCCATGTCTTGGCCACCATAAACAAAGCTGCAATGAACATTGGAGCACATGTGTCTTTATGTATAAATGTTTCCAGATCAGATCTTTTCTATGCATAAACTGATGTTATGTCTTGCTATTATTCTTGGGGTACCCAAATGGTATCACAGTTTATTTAACATGCCTTAGTGTTTTCATTTAATCTTACATCATATAATTCTTAGTAAGTCAGTATTTATGGATTTGTTAGGTTGATGCAAAAGTAATTGCGGTTTAAAAGGTTAAAAAAAATGCAAAAACCGCATTTTTTTGCACCAACCGCATTACTTTTGCACCAACCTAATACCATGTATTGTTCATTACTGTTTTAAATTTCAAGCTTGAATCTATTCTTACTGAAAAATTCAGACATTACAAATAAAATCTAAGTAACTGGTGATTCCAGTTCCTCCCAGAGGTAATTATTTTCTCTACTGTAAACCAAAATGAAATGATAGTCACTGTATATTACTCCTTCTACATAGATACAAATATTTATCTAAGATAGATTCCAAGAAATTGAATTGGTGAGTCATAATTTACATGCATTTAAAATTTTGATTGATAATGCCAAATGCCTCTCCAAAGCCACTGTAACAACCCACATACTACAACACTATGTATTTTCTGATTTAAAAATCTGAAGTTATATTTCATTATTTTTCATTTCCTTTATTCTTAAAGTTGGGTATCTTTCATGTGTTTATTGGCAATGAGGAGTCTTTGAATATTTTTGCCTATTTTTCGTAAGTGTGAGTTTAAAAAAAATATTTTCTGTTTTATGTCAGAAATATTTTCTTGTTTTATCATTTTGTGTTAATTTATTTATATTGGTGTTTTATTCTTTATAATTTCAAAATTTTGATATAGCCAAAATTTATTAATTTTTCCAATATGCCTCTTGTCTTTTAAATGTTATATTAAGAAGTCACATTTACCCTAAATTCATCAATATATTTGCTTGCAATTTCTTTTATTACTTACATAGTTCTATTTTGCTTTTGAGGTTAGGTCTGTAATTCAATTGGCATGTATTTTTATGAACCAGAGCGCCTTTCTCTCTTTGTCTCTCTCTCTCAGACACACTCTCAGACAGACAGACACACACACACACACACACACACACACACACACACACACACACACATCATTCAGTTGAATTCATTATTGAAGAGTTCATGGTATTTACTTTTGATTATTCATTCAGCTCTATCTTTCTGTTTTCTAATTCTCCCTTCAACAAAGAGTAGTCTGCTGTTTAACATATCCTGTAAGTTTTAAATTTCAATTATTCTTTTTTGGGTTATAGAATTTCTATATAATTTTTAAAAATGTGATTTGTCATTTATTTATAGTTGCTTATTTACATTCTTAATACCCACATTAATTTTTAAACATGTTAAAATGTTTATTTTACATCTTGTGTCTGAGATCATTATGCATCTAGTTCTACTGTTTGTTTTTTCTGCTCCTCAAACTCATATTTTCTTGAATGTTTTTTGAGTTTTTGAGTTCTGATTGTGAGCCTATATTCCTTAGAACAATATTTGTGAATTTCTTGAGGCCTTTGTTATAATAGGTGGTTGTTGAAAATTACAATTTTCACTTTTAAATGATCAGAATCCACTTTCCAATAATATCATCCTACTTCATGAACAATGTCAGAATATTACAGTATAATTTCATTAATTCCCTTTCCCTTTGTGGTCTTATCTTGCATTTTATTTCTATATACACTATACTCCACAGTATTGTTATTTTTATTTGAAAGAGTCAAGTCTTTCAATGAAACTTACAGTCTCTCTTGCTCTGTCTCTTTGTCTCTTCATTCTCATTCTCTTTTATGTGTTTGTTTTGGATATACTAAAAATTCATTTTATATTTACCCTTTTTTGATGTTCTTTATTCCTTCCTGACAATCCATTGTTCAAGTTGGTATAATTTGTCTTCATTCTGAAGGTTTTTTTTTTTGGGTGGGGGGTGGGTGATGGCCATTTGTTATAGTGTGAATCTCCTGGAAACAAATTCTCTTCAGTTTTTGTCTATGAGAATTTTTTTGTTTTGTTTTCATTTTCAAAGGATATTTTCTCTGGAAGTAGAATTCTAGGTTGCCAGCTTTTTTCTTTCAGTATTTTATAGATATTATTACATTGCCATTTGCCGCCACTATTTCTGGTTAGATTTCTGGTGTAATTTATACTTGTGCAGTTATTGACTGAATGTCTTTTTTGTTTTGATTTTAAAATATGTTTGTTACATTTGTTTTTCAGAATTCTGACTGCTATGCATTTAGGTGTGTTTTCTTTGTATTTATCTGCTTAAGTTTGCTGGGCATCTTGGATTTGTGGGATGATGTATTTTATCAGTTTTGGAAAGTTCTCTGCTATTATGTCTTCAAATATTTTTACCCATTCTGTCTTTTCTCTTCTTGGTCTCCAATTATACATAAAGTAAACAGGTTGTTATTTTCCTTTAGATCTCTGTTTATTCTTATAACTGCTCTTTTCTTATATTTCTTATTTATGTCTTAAAGTCACTGAACTTTTACTCTGCCAAAGTTTTTTTGAAATCTGTCTACTGAATACACCATTTCTGATGTCATATTTTTTTCATTTCTACCATTTTAATTTGCTTTCTAAATAGTTCCCATGACTTTGCTAAAGTTTTCCTATCTCTTCATAAATTTGTTGTCTATCTTTTTCATTAGGTCCTTTAGCATTTTGAACATACTAATTTAAAATTCAGATAATTCCAATATCTTATCCATCTTTGTGTCTGATTTTATTTCCTTTCTTGATCATAAATCATATTTTCTTGCTTTTTTGTGTACCTGTACATTTTTTGAGTGTGTGCTGGACATTTTGTAGCAAATGAAGTGAATATACGTATTTCGAGAAAGGGCATGCCCCTTCTTCTGTCAGGTTTCTAGAGTAGTAGAGAAGTCAATCTGATTTGTATTTGAGATTTGTTGCAGTTTCAGTTAGATTCACTCTACTCTGGTTTCAGATGTTTTAAGGGTGGGATCAGGACTTTCCCTCAGCAGTGTCTGTTCTCTGAGCACTGTGGAGACCCCAGCATATGTCTGCTTTTCGTAGCTGAGTTGGCAGCTTTGAAAGATCTCTTCTTGCGTTAGAACTTAGCTGCCTGGATTTTGGGTTCCTGGAGAGTTTTCTTTCAGTTCTGCTTCTTGTTTTTTTGTACCTCAATAGAATTATTAGTGACAGATCCATATTTTGTTCCTTTGTGTTAACCAAAGAAAAGGTTCAGACGGTTGTAAAGAACCAAAAGCATTTATTTGAACAAAAAGAGATACAATTCTGGAAGCACAGATTCAGGTAACACCTTAAATTGTGCTCCAAAGAGAACCAACGAAAGGCAGGGTTATTTAGTGGTGAAATTTGTATGTGTGGATCCTGTTTTGCTCCTCCACGCAAATGATGCATTCTGGCAAAGTTAACAGGGATTGGTTAATTCCGTATGCACAAAGAGGAGGCAAAAACTACAAGGAGGATGTAAAGTCTATATATGTCCATGCAGTACTGGTGTTCCAGAATGTTTATGGCTTGGCTTTGAGCTGAGTTTACCAACAGGTTCTCCTGACTCTATTTTAAATGACTCTCTCAGCAATGCTTATTCCATTTTATCTTCTCCGTTATCACCTGCTAAACCACTGCACCTGGCTTATCCACTGGCATTGTTATATGGAAGTTGTCTAGTGCCACAGTTAACCTTTTTTTTACATATTTAACCACTGTTCTTGTATTTATTGTGTGTTTATGAAATGCTGTACATTTATTAACTAATTTAAGGAAGTAGTATTTCCCCCCTTTGACAAATAAGATATCTGAGGCGCAGAGGGTAAGTAACTGGCCCACGATCATACCACTAGTAAATGGCACAACAGTAATTGGAACCCTGGCCATCTGCATTTTGTTAAACACCATAACATACCTTGGTTCTCTGGTTTTATGGTGCATCCTCTCAGGTAAATTGGATTTATGTAGCCTGAGGTTAGACTGATCAGACTGACTAAAATGTTGCTTTTGCCTGAAACGGTATCATTTTTGAAGGATGACGTGGAGATAAATTTAATGGTTTCATACCAATGAGTTTGATTAGCTAGATAATGGAACAAATGGGAATGCAGATTGTTATATAATCTATGCTGCTTGGTAACACAATTTGTTATGCTATGTGTTCTTTTGGGGGGATTGGTTTTGAAAATGAATTCTTACTTATTTATAGAAAAGATGAAATGGGGACTTGGTTATGCCCTTATCATTATCTTCCTTATAGTATGGTTAAGTACACATGGGTCGTCTCCCTTCCTCAACTGTGAGCTCTGAGATGCTCAGTCTCCTGTTTATTTTGACATTCTGCTTTGATAGCTTGTGCCTTGCCTTGTACTAGAGGCAGAGGATGCTGGAGAAAAAGAGCGTGGACAGACACATGGTCAGGCAGACCTGAGTTTGAACCCCATTTGTTCCCTTTGCTGGTTGGTTAGGGGTTAGAAAACTATAGCCTGTGTGTCAACTCCAGCTCACTGACTACTGTAAATAACATTGTTGTTGGAATACACCCTCATCCATTTGTTTACATATTGCCTTACAATGGCAGAGGTGGTTGTTGTACCCACTCTGTAGCTGTGCAAAGCCTAAATTAGTAAATATCTGGCCATTTACAGAAAAACTTTGTGGCCCTGGATTGAATGATTTTAGGCAAGTTACTTAATCTCTTGAATCTTAGTTTTCTCATCTATGAAGTGGGATGTTAGTTACTCAATAAGTTTGTGTTAAGGAAGGGAGGTAAAGTATATCCTGTTTCTGGCAGGGTATCCAGAATGAATTAGGCCTTTAATATAGTCTCTATTCTTCTAATAGAAGAATTTTTATTATTGATAACCAATTTAATGAATCAGTTGCCCTGAAAGATACTTCCTACTTTCTCATCCAGTTCTTTCACTGAATTTAAAGATGAACAATAAACTAGTACAATTAGTATATTTGTGCCAACCTTTATGTTTATCAGGCGTTGCATGGATTCTTAAGAAAATTTGTGCTGCTTTTCAAGTAAGGGTTAACCTATTAAGTTTTAGAATCATTAATTTTGTTCTCTCACAATAAAGTACTATTTAAACAAAAGAAGGAAAGGTTTAAAGTTATCCTACCTGATGTTGCCTTCTGTAGGGCTATGAACATAGACATTTAGTCAAATTCATTTACAAATGAATGGACAAGTTGACATTGTTGTGTTTTCTACCAGATCTGCTAGTTTGACCCATATGAGGGGTGGTGATTCAAAAAAAAAAAAAAAAAAAAAAAAAAAAGATGTAACTGGACATGAGTTTTTCCTTTTCTACTTATTTTTTTTCAAAGTTAGGTGAATCACATAAATAGCTTTACTTGGCCATAAATGTTTTTGATTATTACTAAGAAATACGATTTCTCAAGTAAATCATGGCAAAAATAACTTCATGTCAAATCATTGTTTTTTAACTCCACGTTACTGGAGCCTGCAGCTTCCTTTCTTTAGTGTCCCAGTATGTTAAAATGGTTTTTGCAATTTTTTAATCCTTTGGTAATGTTTTTACTTTGCCCTGTTTTGCCACATTTTCTCGTTTATTTAACAAATTATTATGGAAGGTATACTCTGTTGGGTATCATAATATAGAAAGAGTAACCGGAGAGATAGTCTCACAACACTCATTGAGTTTATCGTGTAGTGAGGACAGCAGAAAGAATTCAACAAATAATTGACAAGAGTAATGAGAGAGAAAGAACTGAGCCAGGGGATTAGGAGACGTCAAGGATTTGTTTAGTTTAATTAATGAAGAACGGAGCGCTGTGTGTCTGATGTGTTTGGGTGCAGAGGAAACCTCACGCAGTCCCTGGGGTGTCTGAGCACGGAGAGTAGTGCCAAATGAAGGGTGACCAGGTTATGGCCTGATGATTCTGGACCTTCTAAGGCATGTTAAATACTGAGAAGCATTAGAATCCATTCTGGTAGATTCCACATTGACTGTGGGGTGGCATTAGCAGTAGTTTAGGTCTGATGAAGAATGCTGGTGGAATCAACTAAGATGATAGCAGTGATAATGGAGAGGAGAGGTTGGATTTGGGGGTGGGATTGACAGAACTCAATTGATTAGAGATAAAATGAGAGGAAAATGATGTCTTCCAGCATGAGCTAGAATGGATGGTTGATACCACTGATGGGAAACAGTGGGAGAGCATAGGCTTGAGAAGAAGATGTGAGTTCAGATTTGCATGTGTTTGAGATGCCTGTGGAGCTATCATTCAGACATCTTAGGAGATAAATGTTTGAGTCATTGGCCTTTTGAGAATCAGGGTAGTAGATGAGGTGCTCAATAAGCAGGGAAAGAGAAGCCTGTTAAAAGGAGCTGAGGATCAGCTAGAGATGGAGTAGGACAATGAGGAGAGTGTGGGGTCATGGAAACCAGGGTCATGATCAACAGTGTTGAATGCTGCTAAGCGGTCAGGCAAACCAAGGACTTGGAATCATCTGTTAGCTTTTGTGACATGGATGTCACTGGTGATCCAAAAAAACCCTCGTTACATACTGTAGTAGGTGGGAGTCTTCTAAACTCCACTTAAAATCTTAAACCTACACATTCTGCTTTAGAGGACTGTTTCCTCCTGTTGCAGTCTCACCCTGCAACTTGTGTACCTTCTAATGATCCTATCAGGTGCTTTAAAGCAGCTTCCATGCTGCTTTGCTGTATTTAACTCTGCTAACTCGTCCCTTCAGGCTCTTCTCTCTGCCAGTTTCATTAATCAGACATCTCATTCTCTCCGTGTCTGAGCGCCTCACTGTCCACAGCTCCCCTTTGCTGCATTCCCACTTTAATACCAATATCTTTTTATATACAGGTGTGACCTCCTATTTTGTTTTCATTTTTATCTCCCCCCATAGAGGGTGTATTAAATTACTAAAAAATACTTCAAGTTAGTAATGTTTCATGAAATTATTATTGAATACTTTGTATATTATTGAGTAACTTGAATTATTGCAGTTCTCATTTTCAATATTTGGAATTTGAAATTTTCCTTTCATTGTGTGCTTCATCAGAACAAGTTATTTTAAAGGCCTCTGGAATATGGTTTTGTGGTATGGATAGACAAAATTTTCTGTTGCGTTATCTCCTTGAGCTGGGTTTATTATAGATTCAAATGTATATGCACAGGGCAGCTTTTGCTACTCTGAACCATGAATATTCACCTAGGAAATTTCAAATAGACGTGCAGAGACTTACCGGACACAAAACCATTGGACATCTCTGGTTGTTTGCCTTTTTTGCTTCCTGTTAGGAGTTAATACAGATATGTTGGTTCTCTTCAGTTGTTTATTACTGTTCTCCTTGGAAAACTAAAAGCTATGGAGTTTGACACTCCATTATTAATAGTTGATACCTTAGAAGGATTCCCTGTAAAGCTAGGCAAAACTGTCAAAATTAATTAAGGGAGAGGAGAGCACCTTGGAGAACAGATAAAGAATTTTATATATACAACTTGGAGCCGGGGGGAAATAGCCTATAACTATTTTAAAAAAAAATATATTAATGAAGTAAATTGGAGGACAAGCTTGAGGTTGAAAATAAAAACGTTACCTAAGTATTTAATAAAAAGTTCTAGGTCAAAAAAAGACATTGCATTGTTTTCTGGCCCTATTTTTTAATGGACTTTTTCATAGGATTGTAGTGAGAAATGAATAATAAAGTCTGTATTTGTAGTACAGGGAGTTATCTTGGAGTGAAAAAGTCTTTGCCAATCTAAGGCACATAAAAATGCCAAAAATATAAACTTATGAGGGGAAGATAAAGATAAACATAAACATGTTATGGCACTGTTTTCTGGGGCTGGATCGCCTGGGTTTGTCAGAACATTTTTCCAACACCATTTGCCCACAGTAAAACCCAAATGATACTTTTGTGATCTCTCGTTGAGCTTCAGCTTCCTTTGACAGGCATCTCTTTCCTGCTCCTTAAACACTGTAATTTCTGTGATAGACCCTATTCACCTCTCTAGCCACATCTTTTAAAAAGAGCTTCCTGCTTATCCCGATATCAGAACAAAGTCTGCCAGTTCTCAGTTTTTCAGCCATTGTGTATACCTGAGTGGATTCCCAGAGCACAAAAGAACCCAGTCATATTCTCTGTTCTAGAATTCTAGTTCATACCTCTCCAGACTACCAAGTTCTCTGTGTCACAGCTTTCCTCCAAAGTGGCAGTTGAACATGATACCAGGGTAATGATGGTTTCCTCTAGGGGATATATATGCACACACTTATTTTTTTTTTTTTAAGAAGGCCTATCTCTGAGGAATTCAGTAAGGGAAAGGAAAAGGTGAGTTGGGAAGGTGAAAGTACATCCCTTATTAAACTGCTCAGAGGTAGGCCTTCATGAAATTCTTGATGGTTTTCATTTTAAAATAAAAAATTAGAATTTTTGGGAATATTTGGATAAATACTAATGGTTTTTATTTTATGTGTCTGGTAATGGTGTGGTGTTTTTTCTCCCCTAGGAATGCTGTCTCTGCAATCTGAGAGGGGGTGCTCTGAAGGAAACCAAGGACAATAAGTAAGTAATAGGTTAATGTGTTGAATCTCATTGTTTCCTTCTCCTCTCTAGAGTGGTTGTGCCTCTGGGTAGCAGTTTGCATTACCTCTCATTGCACATTGTTCCAAGGTTTGTGCTGTCCAGGTCCGAGGTTGGGATTCTATGCTTGTATTCAGAGACCGTTACTGCCACTACATTCTCTATGCTTGTATTCAGAGACCGTTACTGCCACTACATTCACCTCATCTGAACAAAGGGTTCTAAGTCCTGCTTCTGTTCTATGTCTTTGACACCGTGAAAATAACCCCCCTTTTACTAACAATTTTTTAAATGAAGGCAGCCCATCTCATCTAGGTGCCACTGGAATCCTAGTGTTTAATATGATGGATCCTATTAGTCTAATAAAAATAGTGTATGCCTGAAAACAGAGAAAGCTGTTATCTTCCGAGAAATAAAATCAATCATGGTCATAACATTAAAACAAAACCATTTATTTTTAACACCAGCAAATTAACAAGAATGTGTACGTACTAAAATAGAAACACAGGGAGAAAACACTGATTTTAAGATTTAAAGGGGACAGTTGGAGAATATGAAAAGAGTTTTGAAAGAAGAATCGTAAGTGAACGTAAAGAAAGGTAATTTGGTTTTTATGGCGGTTGTTGAAATATATTTTTGCATGAATTTTATTTTCATGACTCAATTTTAATATTTAAAATGGGGCCAAAGCATTTTATAGGCTCCTGTGAAAATTGCAACATGTAGAAATGGTTTAGGCAGAGGTTTGAAGCTGGCACTTGAAGGCCAAATTCAGAACCAAGATGTTTTTATTTGACCGACCCATCATTTTATAAATTTGATCCAAGTTTTAAAAGTTGAGAGGTTTTTGGATTAAAATCTAGATTTTTCATCTTTACTTGAAAAATGATTATGCATCTCTCTATGGCATTAACAGGGTGAGAGATAACCTGGCCTATATGGGCACGCGCACCCCAGGTTTCCATTATTTACCAGCTCACATTTATTTGTTTCCATCCTGCCTGGCCCCACAGGCACTGGACTTGGGACCCTGGGTGTAATGTAATGATGGAGTTTGCGTAATTATGTGCATTGCACGTGTTTCTGATTGCTTATCAGGAAGAATAAAGTCATTTACCATTCCTGTGTTGATAAAGTTTAGTCCAAGAAACTATTTTTGCTTAATTTGGGATCTTCCACTTTCACAGTCTTAGTAAATGTGATTGGCACTATGCTAAAAAGTATTGCCTAGTTCTAGGATGTTGCACAGGTCATGAGACTATGAGATGACTATGAGATGACAGAAGTGATAAGAACTTCTCTTCCTACTCTTGAGCTTGGACAAAAAGAAACATGTTTGCTGTAGAATCACAGTAGTTAGATATGAAAGAATGCCACAATGGGGTTGATACTTGTTTTCTCTTCCTGTGGTCTTTACAGGCAGGATGGAGTCTTAGGTTGTTTGAGTGAAACAAATATTTGACTTAAAAATAGGTTGATGGATGTGATAGTCTTTTAGGATCTTTTTAAACCTCAAGAGTCTTTTATTTGTTTGGGGCATAATATTTATGAGAAACTTGATAGTGTTAATGGGGATGTTGTGATTTTTCTGGAGTAATTCAGAATTTGAAAGGAAATACTAAGGTTTAAGTAGGAAACAAAGGAACAAGCTAAATTTCATTTCTCCTTATCTCTAGGTTCCTTTGATTATAGTAGGATTGCAATGACAATTTAATTACTTAATCAGTATTAGTTCTTTTAGAAAACTTTCGCAATTTGTTCTAGTTTGCTTTGTGATATTTGTATTATATAAAAAGATTATATACAGTGCCCAGTTCATACCTTTTGTTAATTGAACTAATCTTTTGTCACATATTAATTAGCTTACGTGTATTAAACACCTCTGTATTTCAGCATCAAATGGAATAGCAAGCCTACATTTTAGTATTTTGTCGATCAAGTGTAGAAAACTACATATATTGGTAGGATCGAGTCCTTGGTCTTCACCTAGTTTTTCATGTCACAGAGGTGGGCAGCTGTGGTATTGAATCCATCTAGGTATCATCTAATAGGTTTAAAATTCAAAGAGTAGTCTGTTTGTGATGGACTTAGGTGTTCAGCTTTCTTTCTCATCTGTGTGTTTCTCATCTGTGAGAATTGTATCACCTGATTGAAGTACGAGGTATGTAAGTTTAGGGAACTCTTGTTTATGTTTAATGTCTCCTTTCCTGTAGGTGGGCCCATGTCATGTGCGCCGTCGCGGTCCCAGAAGTTCGATTCACTAATGTCCCAGAAAGGACACAGATAGATGTAGGCAAAATACCTTTACAGAGGTTAAAATTGGTGAGTGGCAAAGCTTCTTTTTTACCTCATAAAATAGTATTAATTTCAAGTTCTGAATATTTCTATTAATACACACATTCCCAAGATAATTTTTCTCTTAGCTTCGTTTTTTTTATTCTACCCTTTTCTCCCTTTAGCTTAAGTTTACTTATCTATACATACTCTTTTCCTGTTGTATTATAAGTATGTTTATAATCGTCCTCAAATTCTGTTTGAAATAAGGCAAAGGAATACTACATTCCTGGATTACTGTGAATTTTCAAACTATAGGCTATTTGGTGAGGTTTTTAAGAAATGAATCTGAGCTATCTATCGCTATTTAACTTTAGTTTCCCTGTCTCTTGCCTCTCTTTGGTTGGTCTTGATTTAGCAAAATACATCTAACCTGATTTCATCATCTCTTCACCAAGAGACTTGCAGAGAAATACAGAAACTATTATTACTACGAAGGGATTTACTTACAAATAGATACCAGTCACTTAATTTGCCAAACTCTTTGGCCGATGATCTTCTGACCTGTTTAGAAACTTTCATAAAAATCTTCCCACTGGCTGTCATTGTTGAGAGTACTTTTCATTGAAAAGCTAGGCCTTTAATGTCCTCAACATTGAAATAACCTTGGAGTTTGACGAAATTGTGAGCCAACAGGTCATTAGGCCCGTATAGTTCATATTTAATGAGAATTTTCCCTAAAGTTAAATTGAATGACCTTAAAATACTGGAGCGTGTCTTACACATGGACTTTAATACCCTACAACTTCTTTGGTTCTTGTTATTTTTAACTTGAGGTCTTTCCACTATGGAATGTTTCAGGCACTTTAGCTTTAACTCTCTACCTGCCTATTATGTGTTTTGTTACTAGTCTTTTCCCCAACGAGGAGCTGGGAATACTTGGAATCTAGTCTGTTGTCTTTCCTTCTCACGGAAGGGACAGTGAACCCTTATTTCCCATTACAGCTCCATCAAGTATTTCACATTGCTAGAAAATATGTGGCCCTTTATGGAGCTGATGATTGCTCTTGGCAGATATGTGTCTTGAGACCAGGATGTTCAGGATGTGATAATGGAAGTATTGTGAATGAGACAGAAATGAATGGGCCATTTAAACGGCCCTTTAAAGCTCACAGTGACTCTCCTAAGAGAGTGAAATTCTTGGGCTCCTGGACTTCCAAAGGAAAGCTTGAAATCTTATATTTTGGTCACCAATTTAAAAAACAACAACACACCGATAAGAAATAAACAAAAAACATTTTCTAGAATTAGGACTACCAGGCAGAATTTTAAAAAATATTGAGTTCACTATGTCAAAGAATTTAATATTTAGCGTGGCAAATACTAACAGATATCTTACATTTTTTTCTGATTTATAAGTAATATTTATTTGCAAAAATTCAGACACTACATTTAATAATCACCTTTGGTTCTCTCTTCTGAAAGATGACTTCTGTTATCTATTTCAATGCCTCTCAGAATGAGTGGTCACTGCTCCTGGTGCTTCCCTTTAAGGACCTATATCCTGGCTCCTGTTGTCCATGAATGTTTCCTTAATGATGTATTGTTATTCACACCAGTCCCAAATGGGTTTTTAGGGAGAAGCAGGAAGGGACAGCATGGATCATTTCAATGCCATTCAGGAAGTTGTATCTAGAAATTTGAAGTCTGATGATTACATGGGAAAGTGGCAAAGCTTATTGTTTTTTTCACAATGCTATGTTTCACCTTGATTGTGTATGTCACATATTCCTTATGGAATGTTTGCCATCCTTAAACAATTGGTACCTTTACAAGAGTACTCCTTGACTGAATTTAAGATCACCTAAAGTCTATTTCAAATGTCAATGTAGAGCTGTTTGTTGACATATAGATGTCCATGACACATATTTGGGTGAAAATTGCAGGCTGTAGATCAGATTTTATTCTGTTTTTAATGTAATTTTACATGCTTGGAGAATTTCCTTTTTTAATTTTTTAACTTTATTTTGAAATACTTTTAGATTTACAGAGTTACTGTATATTCTTCATCCTGCTTTCATTAATGTTATAATGTTAGCTCTTTACATAAGCGTAGTAAATTTGTCAAAACTGAGAAATCAACATTGGTAATTCCTACTAACTAAACTAGAGAATTTATTTGGCTTTCTTTAATTTTTCCGCTAATGTCTTTTTTATGTGTTCCAAGATCTTATCTAGCATGCCACATTGGGTTTAGTTGTTATATATCCTTAGCATCCTCAAATCTGTGACAGTTTGTCATTCTTTCCTTGTTTTTCATGACCTTAACAATTTTGGTCAGGTATGTTGTAGAATAGCCCTCAATTAGGAATTGTCTGATATTTTGTCATGATTAGACTGAGGTATGTGTTTTAGGAGGCATACCACGGAGATGAAGTGTCCTTCTCATCATATCGTATCAGGGTAACATGATATAAATATAATTTATTACTAATGATATTATATACTTGGATTAGATGGAGTCTGCCAGGTTACTATTTTCTTTTTCTTTCTTATAATTTTTTTCAGTTACAGTTGACATACAATATTATATTAGTTTCAAGTGTACAACATAGTGGTTAGATAGTTATATAACTTACGAAGTGATCACCCTGATAAGTCTAGTACCCATCTGACACCATACATAGTTATTGCAATATTATTGACTATATTCCCTATGCTGTACTTTATATCCCTGTGACTGTTTTTATAACTGGCAATTTGTACATCTTAATCCCTTCCTCTTTTTCACTGCATGGAGAATTTCTTAGACTGATACTTATCAAAATGTTCATAGTGGTTAATTTAAGTGGGAAAATAAAAGGAGAAACTTCATTTTGGAGAAAAATAATCATTCAAAAATGCTATAATTGTTTGAAAGGGGGCAGTAGCCAGAAGTCTAGATAACTTTTTCACCAAGAATCCTCAAGAAGACATCACCCTTGTGAATCTCCTATAGGGCATCTGTGCCCTGGTCTTAAACAGTATCCTTTGGTGATCGGCGTGGGGTAGAGTGCACCTTTCCAGAGAATAGGATGCTCTGCCCTGTATGTACAGTCAAGTATACTTTCTGACACTAGCATTGTTTTGAAGTTTAAGTACTTTAAGAAGAGCATGGCCAGCCAGAAGTCAGAGTAGTTTTGTGCGGTATTTCACCCAGGCCAACATACGTCTAGGCAAATTATTTTACTGTTTATTTAGTGAATGTATGTGTCTTCCAGTGTCAGTTTCAGTCTTTTTCTGGAGCTGTAGCCAACCTTTTTCTGGATGCTCTACTTTCCACCCACCCTGGATGTTCTACTGTCTACCCACCTTTTTGTTTACACAGATGGGGGATATCAGGACTCAGATGTCAGTTTCAGTTTATCTCACCAAGCAATTACTACCTTACCTTGCCAAATACTTAGTGTACATTTTTGAGTAAGACATTGCTCTTGTCTCTTAACTCCTATAGTCTAGATTGGGGTTTTTCAACTTGGCACTGTTGACCTTTTAGACAAGATAATTCTTTGTTGGGGTGACTGTCATGTGTATTATAGATTGCGCATTCTTGAACAAACATACAATGCCAGATATCCCTGGGAGGCAAAATCACTCCCATTTGAGAACCACTGGTCTGCAGGGAAGACATACATATAAAGAGAAATTTTTCATGTTTGTCGTATTTAGACAGAGAATATCTTGGTTGAAAGAAATAAGGTGGAGACTAAGAGAACAGAAATTCTTAATTGGTTTTAAAAACATCCCAGAGACTTTTTTGGCAAAATTTTCAAATTTCTTATTTGTCAATAAAGTAATAGAATTCGGCAACATATGTGCATATTTTCTACTGTATTATATAATCTGATTTAATATTTTAACATTTATTCTTATAGAAATTGAACCACCATGAATACTAACAAAGTTTCATAAAGGTTAAAACTTTGTGGGGTGTGTGTGTGTGTGTGTGTGTGTGTACACACATATGGTAACTACTGAGTAAATATTTATGGAATAATTAAAAGGCAGCACATTGTTGTTTATTATTTGTGCTTCTGGCTTAAAATTATTGTGGCTGGAAGCTTTGATCAGACAATACCAAAATTGTGTGTGCCTTTTTATTGTTTCCCTTTAAAAGTCGTGGTGATAAATGCATGCACAGCTCTGTGCATGCTGCTCACCCATGCAGCACTTGCCCTGTTGTCTGAGAGTTCTGATCTTGGAAACTCTAGTCAGTTGTGGATTGAAAACTAGAGTGACTTGATGTAGGCAAAACAAATTTGCTCATCCTAAAGCAGCAACGTGGGGTGGGGGTGGGAACTTTGAGCCTCTCTCCCATTCACGCTAGGTGGTGCTGCTGTACCATTTTCTCATGTCCTTGCCCTTAAACCACCTCTTAGCAAGTGCCTAATCAGAGCCCTGCCCACACTTGTAGGGTGTATGTGAGTGAGAGGGGGTGGGGGTTGGGGGATAGGGGAGAAAGAGAGTGATATGCATGCTGGGGTGCTGTAGCCCAAACGATAGCAGCAAAGCAGGGAAAAGACTGCGTGCTGTGCATTCTAAAGTGCTGAATTCCAGAGGGCAAGTTTTTAGTTCAGATTTCATTTAGTCATCTAAAAAGAGCGGATTTCCTTTGGGGCAAGTTAGTGTTTTTCTGTACAAGTACTCACCAACATTAGAAAAGCCAGTAACTGCAACAGGCTTAAAGAATAACTGAGGCATACATGAGTTCAAAATGTCTTCTGAAGTATGAAAGCTGTGTATTTAAAAAAATGCTCATTATTAGCAATCTTTCTAGAACATGAAATACTGGAATTTATGCAGAAGTATTTGAACATTTTGGTAATATTGTTGTTTGCCTTTTATTTATTCATAAGTTCAACTTGCAGCTTTTGAAATACCCCTCTGTATAATTATTTGTGTAGAAAGATTTTTGTTGAGGATGTAAGAAAGGATTTGTTGACTTTAGCAGATTTTCCTTCTTATAATGACTATTAAAAAAAGAAGAGACAGCAAATGGAAAACAACAGTTTCCGTGCTCTTTCGTGGATTATGTTGATCCTAAAATAGTGTGTGCTTTGAGAACCTTTATCTCATGCAGCCACCTTGTTTGGTAATAGCATTAGTGTGGCCTCTACTCATCAGATAACTAAATGGACAGCCATGATGAGACTAGACTTATTTTCAAGATACTGTATTTTATTTTATTCACGTTGCTGACAATTTGAAATATTTTAATAAAATTCCTTATTTTTTAAAAACTAAACAAAATGTAGTTTTAAAAACTAAACAAAAATGTTTGGCTACAGTGGTCTTAGTTTGTTCTTTCCTTTTTTTTTTGTTTAATAAGATTCAGCTTTGTGTAGAGTAATTATCTCAGGGGTTATTAAAGTAATTGCCGCCTCATCTAAAAATGCTACAGGTTGCCATCTAAAAGCACCAGGTTATTAAGCAGAGCCATCCTTTCATAGGAAAGAAATCGCTGAATAGGCTATATCCAAAGTAATATCCAAAAGGGAGAACCATATTCTCTGTCAGTTTAGGCATTCTTCAGATTATGAATGCATATTCCAGATTACTTAGTATTTTTCTTATCTGCTCATTTAGAATGAACTTCTTTGCTTCTGAATGACTTTTCAATACAGGAATAATTGTCCTTGTGACAATGTCTGTCATTTCCAGTGCCTTCCCCATATCCTTTAATACCTCTCCATTTATCCAGAAAACATGTGACATTGGCACCTGGTAGGATGCTGAGGACATTTCCTACCTCCCACTTGAATGGTGTGCTCACGGATAACCAGCCCAGGGGTTTGTTTGGATCTCAGATGTTTAGTGTGCCCAAGGATGAAAACAAAACAATTGCCCCCACATGATACAGATTTTAGAATTTACTCAGTCATTTCCTTTTCTTTTTCCCTTCTGTTCTGTTTTCTCTACTACTATGATTGGTTGGCCATGGTCATAACTGAATCTCTGAAAGAGGAGCACAATTATTTGAAGATGAGAACACAAAAAAAAGGAAGTAGAGAGATACAAAACACACATGCGGTTAGAATGTCTGTTTGTGCTTTTCACAATTGGAAAAAAATACAGGTAAAAATTATCAGGAGAAGAATTAAGGACAGGAATTAGAGATGGCAAGCATAATCTTTATAATATGATCACACAGAAGCTAGAGGACTAAAACAGCCTGAAGTTGTGGTATTTGTTACCAGAATGTCTATTACATACATTGATCACTTTTTGAAGATTAAATTAAAAATCTATAGAATTTATTTATTTTTTATTAGTTTCAGGTGTACAAAACAACATAATAATTAAGACATTTACACACCTTACAAAGTGATAACCTCAACAAGTCTACTATACATCTGATACTGTACATAGCTGTTCCAATACCATTGTCTCTATTCCCTATGTTGTACTTTATATCACGTGACTACATGTATATATATATATATATATATATATATATATATATATATATATACACGTATATATATGTTTAAATTATGTTTGACATTCAATATTATTTTATATTAGTTGCGGGTGTACGATGCAATGGTTAAGCATTTATATAATCTATGAAGTGATCCCCCTGATAAATCTAGTACACATCTGACACCATACATAATTTTTACAGCATTATTGACTATATTCCCCATACTGTATTTCACATCCCTGTGACTATTTTGTGACTACCAATTTGTACTTCCTAATCCCTTCACCTTTCTCACCCATCCCCCCAAACCCTCCCCCATCTAACAACCATCAGTTTGTTCTCTGTATATATAAGTGTATTTCTGTTTTGTTTGTTCATTTATTCTGTTCTTTAGATTCCACATATAAGTGAGATCATATGGTATTTGTCTTTCTCATTCTGACTATTTCACTTAGCATAATACGATCATATGATTTTTACCTTTCATTTTGGTTATGTGGTATATCACATTAATTGATTTGTGGATATTGAACCACCCTTGCATACCAGGAATGAATCCCACTTGATAGTGGAGTGTGATCTTTTTAATGTATTGCTGAATTTGGTGTACTAATATTTTGTTGAGAATTTTTGCACCTATGTTCATTAGGGATATTGGGCTGTAGATTTATTTTTTTGTAATGTCTTTGTCTGGTTTTGGAATCAGGGTAATGGTGGCCTTGTAGAATGAGGTTGGAAGCCTGTCTCCTCTTCAATTTTTTTGGAATAGTTTGAGAAGAACAGGTGTTAATTCTTTTTTGAATATTTGGTAAAATTCATCTGTGAAGCTATCTGGTCCAGGACTTTTGTTTGTTGGGAGCTTGTTGATTTGATTTCGTTAGTAGTAATTGGTCTGTTCAGATTTTCTGTTTCTTCTTCATTGAGCCTTGGAAGATTGTATGCTTCTAGGAATTTATCAATTTCTTCCAGATTGTCCAATTTGTTGGCACATAGTTACTTGTAGTATTTCCTTAATTTTTTTTGTGTTTCAATGGTGTTCATTGTTACTTTTCCTCTTTCAGTTCTGCTTTTATTTATTTGGGTTCTCTTTCTTTTTTTCTTGATGAGTCTGGTTAAAAGTTTGTCAATTTTGTTTGTCTTTTCAAAAAACCCGTGCTTGCTTTCATTGATCATTTGTATTGTTTTTTTAGCCTTTATTTCATTTATTTCTGCTCTGACCTTTATTATTTCCTTCCTTGTACTCACTTCGGGCTTTGTTTGCTATTCTTTTTCCTTATATGTAAAATTAGACTGAGATTTTTCTACTGTCTTTAGGTAGGCCTGCCTTGCTATGAAATTCCCTTTTAGGTCTGCTTTCGCTATGTCCTACAGATTTTGGTTCATTGTGTTCTTATTTTTGTTTTTCTCAAGGTATCTTTACTTTCTTCCTTGATCTAATTGTTGACCCATTTATTATTTAGTAGCATGATATTTAGCCTCCATGTGTTTGTGTGTTTTTCAGTTTTTTTCTTGTAATTGATTTCTAGTTTCATACCATTTGTGGTCAAAGAAGACACTTGATATGATTTCAGTTTTCTTAAATTTATTGAGACTTATTTGGTGGCCTAATAAGTGGTCTATCTTGAAAAATGTTCTATGTGCACTTGAAAAGAATGTATATTCTGCTGCTTTGGGGTGAAATGCTCTAAAAATATCAATGAAATCCATCTAGTCTAATGTGTCATTAAAGGCCACTGTTTCCTTATTGATTTTCTGTCTGGAGTATCTGTCCATTGGTATCAGCAGGGTGTTAAAGGCCCCTACTATGATTGTGCTGCTCTTGATCTCTGCCTTTATGTCAGTCAATATTTGCTTTATATATTTAGGTACTCCTATGTTGGGTGAATAAATGTTTACTAAGCTTTTGTTGGATCGATCCCTTCATTATTAAGTAAGGTCCTTTTTTGTCACTTATAGTCTTAATTTTTAAAGTCTGTTTTGTCTGATATAAGTATTGCTACCCCAGTTTTTCTGCTCATTTCCATTTGTGTTAAATATCTTTTTCCATTCCTTTAATTACTTTCATTCTGTGTGTGTATCTTTCGATATAGACAACATATGCATGGATCTTGTTTTGTTATCCATTCAGCTGCTCTATGTCTTTTGATTGGAGCATTTACACCATTTACATTTAAAGTGATTAATTTATAGGTACATAGTTATTGCCATTTTACTCATATTTTTTATCTTAATTTATTTGCTTTCTCCTTTCTTCTGCTTAAAGGAGTTCTTTGAACGTTTTTTGTAATACTGGCTCGGTGGTAATGAATTCCTTTAGCTTTTTCTTGTCTGGAAAGCTCTTTATTTCTCCTTCAATTTTCAATGATAGCCTTGCCAGATAAGAGTTGTGTTGGTTATAAGCCCTTGTTTTTCATCACTTTGAATATTTCCGCCACTCCCTCTGGCCTGGAAAGCTTCTGTTGAGAAATCAGTTGATAGTCTTACGGGAGCTCCCTTGTAAGTAACTAGATGTCTTTCTCTTGCTGCTTTTAGGATTCTCTCTTTGTTTTTAACCTTTGTGGGCTTGTTTCGGTTCATCTTGTGTGGGACTCTCTGCACTTCCTGGGTTTATATGTCTATTTCCTTCGCTAGTTTAGGGAAGTTTTCAGTCATTATTCCTTCAAATAGGTTTTTTGATCTCTTGTGCCCTCTCTTCTCCTTCTGGTACTCCTACCCTGTTTCCCTGAAAATAACCCAACAGTCAGCTCTAATGTGTCTTTTGGAGCGAAAATTAATATAAGTCCTAGTATTATATTATATTATATTATATTATATTATATTATATTATATTATATTATATTATATTATATTATTATGTTATATTAATTATAGACCGGGTCTTATAGTAAAATAAGACCGGGTCTTATATTAATTTTTGCTCTAAAAGATGCATTAGAGCTGATTGCTGATTGTCCGCTAGGTCTTATTTTCGGGGAAACACAGTATGATGTGAATGTTTTTACACTTGATACTATCCCAAACATCCCTTAAACTCGCTCTTTGTGTGTGTGTGTGTGTGTGTGTGTGTGTGTGTGTTCCAGTTGGGTGTTTTCTGCTACCTTGTCTTCTAAATTGCTGATTTTATCCTCTGATTCATCAAATCTGTTGTTGATTTCTTCTAGTGTAATTTTCATTTCAGTTATTTTATTCTTTATTTCTGACTGATTCTTTTTTTATGGTTTCTATATATTTCTTTATGCTTACTGTCTCTGTTGAAATTCTCACTAATTCTTTAAGTATTCTTATAACCAGTGTTTTAAACTCTGTCTCTGGTAGGTTGTTACCTCCATTTCATTTAGTTCTGTTTATGGAGGTTTCTCCTATTCTTTTATTTGGGACATGTTTCTTGGTTTTCTCATTCTGGCTGCCTCCCTGTGTTTGCTTCAATACATTATTAGGTAGATCTCCTACGTCACTCAGTCTTTGCTGGGTGGTCTTATGTAGTATGTGTCCTGGGTGGTCCAGTGGCGCAGTATCCCTGGTCTCTTATATATGCGTTCCAGGAGTGTCTCTTGAGTGTGTTCTTCTGTTGTAGTTGAGCCTTGATAGCTTTTGGTGCATCAGTGGGTAGGATTGCATCCCAGGCTGACTGACTGTTAGGATTGGCTAGTCCCACAGTATGTGAACTGCTGTGTGGGGGCTGACCCCTCAGACAGGGATTTATCCTGTAGGCTCTTGTGCCTGTTGAGACTACCCTTTGGGTGTGTTGCTTGTGGGGCTAACCAGGTTGTGCTCTCGTGTGGTCTGCACTGACCTCTGAGTGTGTTGTTTCTGGTGCCTCTTGGAGGGTGTCCTGTGCAGGTCAGTTTCAGCCTTACCTGTAACCAGCCCATGGCTACCTGGTAAGAGGTTCAAAGCTATATGTGGTTGGCTGCTGCCTGTGCTGGACCTGGAGGCATGTGGGTTTGGCCTTGCTGTGAACTGAGTCCAGCTGCCATCAAATACTGATGCCTAGAGCAGCTTAGCAAAAGGCCCAGGGCCCCCTAGGCCTGTTGCCACCTGCTGGCTGCCCCTAAGTCTCAGCCATTAAAAGAGCTTCCTTAGATATACAGACCAGGCTGGTTGAGCCTGTGTTGAGATTGTCTCTGGCCATGCAGCTCTAGTTGGGTGGGTGGGGCGTCCCAGGGAGTCACGAGGCATGGCCAGTTGTTTTTACAAGGTTAAAGCAGAGTCAGTTCTTGTGTCAGTGCCTGGCCTGTGACCACTTTACAAAACGCTCTGAGAACACTGCAGCCAGCCACCACTTGCCTTGGGCCCACAAATCCCCAAGAGCTGTCCAAGAGAGGCTGTGTCTCAAATTGTGGCTCATTACCTACCACCAAAAGTTCTCCAGGCCGTCCATTGTTGTAAAAGGCTTCCACAGTTGTGGGCTGGGTCCAGCCACCCAGGAGCTGAGAGTGCCCTTGGCAATGCAGTACTACGTTGGCGGGGCAGTATTCCAGGGAGTTAGGGGGTGTGGGCAGTGGTTTTTATAAAGTTAATGCAGTTTCGGTTCTTGCACCAGTGCCAGCCCTGTGACCATTTCGCAAAAATGCTCTGAGAACACCGTGGCCAGCCACCATTCGCCTCAGGCCTGCAGGTTCCCGAGAGCTGCCCATGAGTGGCTGTAGCATAGGTTGTGGCTCACTGCCCACCCCCAAAAGTTCCCTGGGCTGCTGTAGACTGTGCACTGCTATTAAAGGCTTCCACAGCTTGTGGGGCAGAACTGGCATCCAGGAGCCAGGAGTGCCTCTGGTGATATAGTACTAGTAATGCAGGGCAGGGACTCAGGGCATCACCAAGGTGGTGCATGCGCGTGGATTTTACCAGACCAATGAGCTCTCAGATTTGGCTTTTTGGAGGAGAGTTCAACATAGAAAAGATGGCACCCTCCTGTAGGCTACATGTGAGGCAGGCTTCACACAGCGACAGTGACTCCTGTCGCCCAGCTCTCACCTGGAAGCCACATAGCTCAGTCTTTCCCAGTACATCTCTGGTGCCTCTTGAGTTGCCATCCCTTCACCGGAGACCAGGTGAGTGTTTGTAAGCGAGTCTGTGTGCGGGCTCTTTAAGAGGGCATCTGGATTTCCAGCTGCCTTCTGTCTCACCGGGATGGACAAAAAGAGTCCTTGCTGATTTTCACTGCCAGATCTTGTGGGAACTCCTCTTCCTAGTACAGGACCCCTGGGCTGGAAAGCCCGGTGTGGGACTAGGATCCCTCCCTCTTCCAGGGAGACCTCTGCCAGCTGAGGTTCAGTAGGTGTTCAGCCACTATCTGTGGGTTTGGGATCAGCCCATTTTGTGTCTCTCTTCCTCCTACCAGTCTTGATGTGGCCTGTTCTTTATATTCTTAGTTATAGGGGTTCTGTTCAGCTAGCCTTCGGATGATTCTTAAGGATTGTTCTATAATTTATTTGCAATTTTGGTGTGATCTGGGAGGCAGTAGGCATAGCGTTTACCTAATCTGCCATCTTGGACCTTCAAGATCTATGGAATTTATATAAGTAAAATAGCAAGACAAGTTTGTGCAGTCTAAGAAATCTTGGAAAACTGCAGCAGACCTAAATGCTGTCATTAGTTTTAAACATTCTTCCTGTTTGGAAGGAAAAGTCTCAAGTAGAAGTGTTGTAAGGATATTTAAATATTAAATTGCAGGTATTAAAGCAAGTGATGTCTATCTTGATTGCTGTTATGGCATAAAAACTTGATGGTGTTCACTGACCACACATCCATCCTCACAGTGGCATAGTACAGTGCCTCTGGTTTCTAAGTCTATAGACATTCCTAGGATTTTTACATTTGAAATCCTATTTCTACAACCAAATAGAGAGAGAAATGAATTTTGGAATAGCTGAAGTTGCCCCCAGGCATTCGATGACCTCCATCTGATTTGTATTTGACAAGTGAACCAAGCACAGGCACAAGTGTTCTCTGAGTGAAGAACATTATTTTGAAAAGGAATTTACACTGCAATGATGACTGAGCTACAAGCCTTTTAGTATCTGGCTGAGACCAACTATTCTTCTTAGAAGCCTCTGTACACTTTAAAATTTGTACCTAAAGGCAAATAATAGTGAACTTGAAAGCCAAAGATTATAGTTTTGAAAGGTACATCAATTCTGAAAATAGAGTGGTTTCACTGTGGTATTCCATCTGAAGAGTTGAATCAAGAAGGGAAAATACATTCAGCCTTCCTATTTCTTAGAAGAAGGCCCTTGTTCTCTTGCTAACTGGCTTATGTTATCAGATGTACTGAATACTAAAGATGGAATTACTGAGAGATAGAGATGGGGTCTGCCTCCCGTGCTGTACGATCACTCTGAGTCCTATTTAGTTAATGTTACAGCAGCGTTAGAGAGCAACTTCACTTTCTTTCTAGAGGAATCACAGGGCCTCTGTTAATGCATTTTGGGAAATGTAAAGACATATTGATTATCTTTCATCACTTTAAAAGAAAAAAGTAGTGTTGTAAAGGCAATCAAAAAAGTCATTATATCCCACATTAACTCATGTGCTGATTTATTCACATCTTCAGTTATTTTTAAAGGCAAAGAGGAATTCTAAGAGAATAATAAACATTGACAACGATAAGCAAGTTTAGTGTTTAAATGCAGTTGAGGAAAAATTTGCTTTTTAATAGTCAACTACTGAAGGAAGAATAAATAAGCAATACTACAAATGAGATAATTGTGGTATGGTATATAGGGCCCTATTATTTAATAAGTCCAGTTTAAAATTTACAGTATCATTAAGAACATTCTTCGGGACTTCAACACACACATGTCCCCAACTTTGTAAGATTTTTAAGTAAGTGTAGTGTACAAAAAATGTACATTTAGTAGCTGTATAGTACTTAACTGTCAGAATGATTTGCTACAGGGACTAGATCCTATTGCAAGCTGTCAAATTTGTATATTGCTGTAATACCAAACCATAAAATCTTTTGAGTAAAATGGAAAATGTCAGATGGGCATGACTACAAGTAATATACTTTCTGAAGGCTGTAGATGTCTATAGGAGAAAATGTGTAAATGCATGAAATGTTATCTTGTTACTATGGATTTTTCTTTATCTGCTGAAAGAAAACTGTGAGGCAAAAGGAAATTGATTGGAGCCTTTAAATTTTTAGTTTTGAACTCATTTTTCCTGAGGACTAATTTTAAACACATTATTAGACAGATAAGTAGAACTTCAGATAATTCATGATTAAAGAGTGTTGTTTTATCTTATTTTTTAGCTTGCAATGCTGAATGGTCCATTTTTTCTGATCTTGTCTGTGTGATTACTGATGGATCTTTTAATTCAGTGAGTGGGCTGGGGCCAGGGTTCCTGAGCTGGGGCCAGGGTTTCCGAGCTGGGGTCACCCCTTTCACTCCTACATTGACTGGGTCAGTACCAACAAACACATGCCAAACCAAGGCAGCTGCCGGCGGCTCTAAACAATCTCTAGGGTTTTGCTTGGTCAACAGTGATTGACAATTGAGAGATTAGAATTTTCAAAAGGTATAGTCATTACTGTAAAACAGTGGACTCATTGTTATTTGTTTTTCTAATATTTTAGTGTAAATTAGGTTATTTATTACCTCAGAAGTGTGTTTTAAAAAGCAACAAAAAATTATAAAATGCTTTTTGTACAAAGTGAGAATCTTTTCTTACTTGTAATTAATTTACCATGAGTCATTGTGGTATATTTTAGGCATATTCTCACAATTTAGTGATGTCATTTTCTAACATGAGCTCATAGATGCAGGTACCCTGTTTCCCCAAAAATAAGACCTAGCCGAACAATCAGCTCTACTGCGTCTTTTGGAGCAAAAATTAATATAAGACCCGGTATTATATCATATTATATTATATTATATGACCGGATATTATGCTATATTATATTATATTACATTATATTATATTGCATTACATTACATTACATTATTATACTGGGTCTTATATTATAGTAAAACAAGACCGGGTCTTATATTAAGTTTTGCTCCAAAAGAGCATTAGAGTTGATTGTCCGGCTAGGTCTTATTTTCGTGGAAAAACGGTACCAGCGCAGTTTTAGACAGCCACAGTTTGGATTTATTGATTTAAAATCTAAGGTTTTCTGCATTTGTCTGGATTACCCTTTGGATCACATGATTCTTAGCCTCTGTTGCACTGAGATTGAGTGTGCAGTCTCTCGTAAGACTGTTTTGAGTCCTGTGTCCTCCTCCTAGGCAGATTTGGCCTTGCAGATTAACCTCTCTGAGCCTTATCTGTAAACTGGGGTGGCTGTGAAGATGCAGTGAGCAAGTGAAAAGCCTGGCATGTAGTTGCCTTCCAACTTCATCATTGCTTATAGCGAATGAAGCAATCCCTTGCTGCATAAATAAGCTGTCTTTTTGCCAGTCAGGACCAGAGCAGATAAATATTTATCAGGAGGGAGTAGGTTCTTGGTGTTTTCTCCTCTGTTCATTCATTCATTTGTTCAATAAATATCTCTTTAGGATTGGCTATGTGGTTAGGTGATAAATGTGCTTTATTTTTGCTTTTATAGATACTATAGAATAATGGAAGTTACTGAAAATTAGACAAGCAGTCGCAAAGCAGTATGAAAAGGTCTGTTACCACAAAAATCCAGAATACAGTGAAGGACCTAAGTAGATAAGAGGTATGAGGGTTGGTGGTATATGGAGTGTAGAAAAGCATCCTGGAAGGAGGAGTACCTAATAATGCCTAATACGAGGCCTGAAAGATGAGAAGAGCTAGCTGGAGACGGGGTCAGGCGAATACCAGTATGCTCAGTAGCCTGCAAGTGGGAGAGAATTGGAAGGTCTATGAAATTAAATTTCAGTAGAGCTGGAGCATGAAGTATGAAAAGGGAAAGATGAGTCTGGAGAAGAGGATCCTCAGATGACCTAGAACTTGTGTGTCCAGTATGGTAGCCACTGGCCACTTACAGCTATTGAGCAGTTGGAATGTGGTTAGTGTTACTGAAGAACTGAACTTCAAATTTTATTTAAAATAAGCTAAAATTTAAAACTAAAGCAGCATAAACACATGAAACACAACTATGATTTTGATAGGTCTACGTTTCACATTTCATACACTTGAAAATTTCATGTTCAAATTAAGATGTGCTGTAAGTGTACATACCACATTTCAAAAACTTAGTATGCAAAAGAGAATGTAAAATAGCTCATTAACAGTTTTTATATTGGTTACATGTTAAAATGACAATATTTTGGATTTGTTGAGTTAAATAAGATATTATTAAAATTAATTTCACCTGTTTCTTTTTTTATTGTGTAAAATATGTTTAACAAAAAAATTTTCATTTTAATATTTAGGTGTATAGTTAGTTCAGTGGCATTAAGTATATTCACATTGTTGAGCACCCTTCACACCCCTCTATCTCCAGAACTTTTTCATTTTTCCAAACTGAAACTCTTTATACTCATCGAACAGTAACTTCCCATTCTCCCCTCTTGGAAAATTAAAAATTACATTGTGTGACTCCAATGTATTTCTTCTGGACGGTGCTGCTTTAGAGGATTTTGTTGCTTTAGAGGATTTTGTACTTTATTCTGAACAGACGGGAGAACGTTAATGCCCGATAAGAAGTGGAATAGTATGATCAGATTTGTATTTCAGAAGGGTATTCTGCTTGTGTTGGGGACAATGACTCGAGTGAGCAGCACTGGAGGCAGAGGGGGCAGTTTTGATAACCATGTGAAAGTGATTTGGGCGTGAACCAGGAGACAGAAAAGCTAACTGATCAGAGGCAGTGTGGCTCAGACTAGGTGTGGAGGAGCTGGGGTTCTGCCACAAGCACCTGGGGGAGTGTCGTCCCATGCACGGGGAAGTACATTTTGGACATATTTAATCTGAGGTCCTTGTTGTCCATCTGTGTGGCTCAGGAGAGAGATGTGCCAAATCCTACTTCTGGTGGCTGTGTAGATGTATAGCAGCTTGCTCCCCTGTTGTTAGGGCTGGAGCTGTGTGATGTCCAGTTACTGTTGCTGGTCAGTATTTCAGGGGCAGTGAACAGCTGCGCTTTGTCTGGATGAGAATTTGGTTCGTGAGAATACTGGTAAGTGTAATAGGTAAGACAGTGTCAGCCCTGGGAGTTTCGTTTATGTTCTGTCTTAGAGTAAAGAAATGAAATACATGGAAAATGAAAACAAAACCTATAGAGATGAAATAGTTTGTTTCGCAAAAAGATGAGCAAGAAGAAAATTCCAGTGTCCTCATGAGGAAATGTGTCCTGTAACCAGTGAAAACATAGTCTACACTGGGATATTGTCGCTAAGATGTGTGGCTACGTATGAAACAGGATGTGTAGTTAAGAAGCACAAGGGATTGCACGAACCCATAAAAAGTTATTCATTTCAGAATTGTTTTGAGTTTTAATTTCAGTTTAATTTTGGTTAAAAATCGTCTTTTCACTAATAGTTTTTTAGATCAAACCACCTTTAAGATAAAATTTTAAATTGCGGATTTTTCCTGTTTGGAATATAAAATACATTCCATCTTTCTTTAGAAACCAAGTATTTTACTTTAGATAAGTGAAAAAGTAGTCAAATAAATTGACCACTTTTCATTAGAGGAATAGTGCATAAGGTTAATTAAAACTTTCAAATTTTTCTCCTAGAGCCATCTATTACTCCTTATTGATTTAAAAATTCATCAGTTTTAAACACTTATTTTCTATGCACAAAGAAAAAAATGTTGTGAAATATTTTCAGTAAATAGCAGATATTTTTCAGTAAAAGAATCATGATATCCTGGCAAAGGTATAATTTTAATAGACTAATGAGCTTTCTGAGCAGAGTCGACTGAGCCTCATCTGATTTTTACAATGATAAATTGACTGTGTCAAAATTTGCAATCTAGTCTGGTGAAATATTTTACTATGAAAGTTTAATTCTCATTTTTTATTTATGAAAGCAGTGGTAGTGTCACAGCAGCTTATAATATGCTGGCCATTTGGTATGATTTATTTCAATGAATGTCACTTGTTGATGTGTTTAGTCATTGTTGACCCATACTTAATTCTAAAAACTCTAAGTGGTGTGAAATGTAATAAGTCAGCCACTGTAGTTAAAACACACACACACACACACACAACCAAATCATAATCCACTGATCCATTCAGTTGTCTTTTCCTTACTTTAGTGATGTCATAGCTTCATATTTGACGGATGTTGATTTTGGAAGAGTACAAGCTTTCTTTAGTATTGTGGGGATCTACTTAGAATAATTTCTACCACAAAGCATATATTTGAAATGTAACATAATCATCTTTCATTACATAATTTGGGGATTCTAGCTTGTTGATACTTTAAAGGTTTAGAGGAAAATTGTGGAATCAAGAGCATTTCTTTCATTCATTTATTAATCTTTTATTGAACAAATATTTTTGGAGCTGATCACAGTGTTTGGTGCCCAGTGATGGGGCACGAGATGGAGAGGGTCATTCTTCTCATGGAGATTACGTTCTGGAAGGATTTAGATATAGAACTTCTAAGGATGTCATTTTTCTTTTGGTAGTTTTGAAAGTCAGAAGGGAAGACCTAGATTAAGGCATTCTTCTTCTAAAGCGTTTCTTTACAGAGATGTAGTGAACATTTCTGTTTCCTAACGTCAGGATATTTATCTAATATCAATAATTTCGAACAAATAGATTAAAATATTAAAGTATGCATTTTTCAGAAATGATGAAATTAGTTTGAGATCATTTTAGAAATAATAAACATCTATAAAAACAAAATTTTTTAAATGGTATATTATTAACATAAAATTTCAAGTTGTTCATAGTTCACAACATAGAACCTTATGAACAATGCAACATTCAAATGAAACATTCTTCATAATGTGTACTGTTTCAAATACCACAGTGTCTTGAAGTTCTTTATTTTGTTTTTAAAGAATTGAGGGATTATGTTGTTATTTCTTTTCTAGTACACAGTGAAAGGCATAAACTCAGTACTGCTGCAGAAATGTGCTTTAAAATGTCTCTAGGAAGAAGCCTCCAGAGATAATTATCCTTTGGTATTATCTCTTTCTTATGTTTCTCAAAGCTCTTCATAAATATTTTTCAAATAATGATGAGAACATTACAGAACACATTAGTTGGCAGGTCAACTTAGAATTAAAAGGAGATCGGTAGCCCAAATGTTTTTAGAAACAAGAAAGTTTAAATACTTCTCTTAGGTACCATTTCTCTAAGAATCCTTTTTTATAATTAGAAAATGAAGATGCCAGCAACAAGAAAATCACTCCTTTTCCTGGCAGGCCCAGCAGTTAATATATGTGCATGTTCAGGCTTCTCAATTTGACAGGGGGCAATCACCATTTAATTTCAAAACTCTGTTTATCTTAATGATGGCCTTAGAACTATTGCGTCTCGATTTCCTGTCTGTGACAGTCTTACTGTTCTGTGCTCTTTGCCACATGCTGATTTGGGGAGCTTTGCCCTATGGCTATGGCACATAACACTACCTCAATGTACATTCCGCATAGATAAAGGAATGACAGCCTTTTAACCTCAGCTTGCTGTGCGTGCAGAGGATGACAGCCCACCTGCACTGGGGAAAGCAAACAAGCAGGAGTGATGTGTTCGTTCTTAATCACGTTCTATTTCTCCCAGACATGTTGAGAAAATGACAGGCCACGCTCCGAGGCCTGGTTATCAGCCAGAGACACGCCAGGCACAGGGCATCTCCACCGCAGAGAAGGCTCAAGTGTACTTTCGAACTTTGACTTGTTTATTTCTTGTTAGAATTTTAATATGTAGATCACATAAGGCTCTTGGTCCTTATTTTTTAATTTTATTTTCAATGATACACTGTTTTAGTTACAAAAATAATGTCGATTTGTCATCAAAAAATTTTTTTAAATACAAATTTAGTTAAAATACAAATGAAAGTCATGTCTAGCTCCATGCCGCTCCACGGAAGTGATCACATTTAACATATTGGACTAATGATTTTTTTCGCTTTTCTATGGAGAAAACAGCTTGGAAGGATACGGCATTTTACCATACTGTGTTATAAGTAAGAGTGTGCTTCAATCACGTACTACATACTATGTATGCTATTCAGACACATAATATGTAAATCTGTTTTATAAAAATATCACCCACTTTCTTTTAAGGTTAGTTGCGTTTTTCCTTTCCTTTGCTTACTATGAACCTACCAGCACTTAAAACATTTCAAGTACTTATCTCACTTAGAAATTTTTCAGGCTGCATTTTAAAAGTTTTTTTTTTTTTTAAATAAAATTTAATCACCTGAATTGCACTAAAGCTAGTGCTGACTAGTCTTCAAATGTGTCATTTGCTGCAAGTGTAAAAACATTTGAATAATAATAAATAATAATAAGTAATAATAAAGAGTATGAGTTTTGGGGCCTGGCAACCTGGGTTTACATCTCAGTTCGGCCATATACCAATTATTTGTGGATATGTCATCCTCCTTGGAAGTCTGTCTTTGATTTTAATGACAGCTCTCTGTTGGTGTCCCTTCTCTCTCTTTGGCTACTGGATCTCAGGTTTCTTTGCATGTTCTTCTTCCACTGTCTCTCTTGAATGTTTATGTTTCCCCAGTTTCTATCTGAAGCTCTTCACTCTTTACATTCTCAGTAAGGATTTATAAAATCAGAATCACAATAATAGTACCTTCTATCATTGTTGTATCAAGTAAGATAAGGCATGTGGAGTCTTTCATCCCGTGCCTAATCATCGTTAAGTGCTCAATAACTGTTTCTTCTTATTGTTATTATGATTATGCTATGTTGGTAATACCATTATAATAAAACGATATTAAAATAACAACAATGTATAAGTAGACTGCAATTTGTAAATCAATGATATGAAGTTTGTTTTTAAGTTTACTTTTTTCACTTGGAACACATTTTTTCATACATAAAATATTACAAATAATTAAATACTAGTAAAGTTCCCAAATGTTTATTTAACTTAAAAAAATGTTGATTTTTAAATAATTACAGATTCAGAGGAAGTTGAGAAGGTAGGAGAGAGATTCTTGTGTGCCCTTCACCCATTGTTCCCCTTTGGTTACCTCTGATAGAGCTATCTTACAATATCAAAACCAGGAAAATGACATTGGTACAACACGTGTGCATAGTTCTATATAATTTTATCATATTTATAGCTATTTTATTGCAGGGAAGTGTAGTTCTGTAGAAATGGTTAAAAGGAAGGTGAAACAAAAATCGTGGTAATGTATTGTGGTTTACAGCATATGTAGAAGTAAAAAGAACTCTTGACACTCAACATAAAACAACCCTATAAAAATTGTGCAAAAATTTGATCTACTCTTTATCAGAAGGCAAATATGATAGCACCTAAGCACATGACAAGATACTTAATATCATTATCCACTATGTAAAAGCAAGTAAAACCACAGTGCAATGCTGCCACTGTGTTTCCCTGAAAATAAGACCTAGCTGGACAATCAACTCTAATGCGTCTTTTGGAGCAAAACTTCATATAAGACTCGGTCTTATTTTACTATAAGACCGGGTCTTTAATATAATATACAATATAGTATAATATAATACCGGGTCTTATATAATACAATATAATATAAGACTGGATATAATTAATACAATATATAATATATAATACTGGGTCTTATATTAA
Organism: Rhinolophus sinicus; assembly: GCF_057876585.1. Taxonomy (NCBI): domain Eukaryota; kingdom Metazoa; phylum Chordata; class Mammalia; order Chiroptera; family Rhinolophidae; genus Rhinolophus; species Rhinolophus sinicus. The sequence goes on from NC_142516.1 coordinate 53,706,901, forward strand.
TTTTTGCTCCAAAAGACACATTATACCTGATGTCCTGCTAGGTCTTATTTTCAGGGAAACACGGTACATATCTATGGAATAGTTAAATCAACAGAACTGACAATACCAAATGTATAGCAACAGGAACTCTCTCCCATGCTGCTGGTGGGATTGCAAAATGCTACAGCACGTTGTAAAACAGTCTAGCAGTGTCTTATTAAGTGAAATACACAAGTTACCATGCCTTCCAGCAATCCCAGGCCTACAAATTTATCTAAGAGAAATGAAAATTTTATGATCACACAAAAACCTGTACGTGATATGTATAGTGGTTTTATTAATAATGACCAAATCTGGAAACAACCCATTGTTTTGCAGTTGGTGAATGAATTAACAAACCATGATACATTCACATAATGTAAGACTGCTACTAAGAAGGAACAAACTCCTGATACCATCTATGTGGAAAACCTTAAATGCATCATGCTAAGTGAAAGAAGCTCGACTCAGATGGCTTCTGGAAAAAAACAAACCTATGAGGACAGACACCCGTTTAGTGCAGAGATTGGCCTGGGTGGCGTGTGGATTACAGAGGGACACAAGGGAATTTTTTTTGTGCTGGTGGAACTGTAGTATAGCTTGATTGTAGTGGAGGTTCCATGACTGCATTTCGTGGTCAAAATCTATGAGTATAGAAGTCTAAACATTAAAGGGTGAATTTTACTACATTGTAATTAAAAAATTAAGTGTAAAACCCTATTTTTAATGTTGCCAGATTGACTCTGGAAATGACTAACGATACTAATGATAGCTTAGTGGCATAGGTTGAAGGAAAACATGGTGCAGAAAAGTAGGAAGAGAGGAAGTGAAAGGAAAGAATGTAGAAGATAGTAGAAAGGGAAGTGTTTTGGGAAGTGAGAGGTAGAGTGCATGATTTCCCACATCCCATCCCACACTCATTGTTTGTGCTCCTAGGCAACATTGGACTTTTGTGGGCAGAATCTTCCTCTTGGAAGGCTTTCCACACACGTCGATCTCCTTCCATTCAGAAAGTTCTGATCTCAGATAGCTGTTTCCATAGCTAAAATCCTATTGCCAAAATCATTCCTAAGAAAGTTATTACTTTTAGTTTCTACTTCATCATCATAATCATCATCTCTCTGAGGATTAAAGAGATATTTGTTACATTAGCACATGGCTGGCACTGAATAATGAAGTGATGATTTCAACTCTTATTCAATAGATGAGAAATCAGAGTTTGTTTAAAGAGGTTATGTTAGCTAGATAATAATTGGAGAGCTGTGTTAAATCTGGCCTCCTGACCCAAACCCCAGGCTCTTTGCTACCAGGCTATACTCACCTTTGAGTTAAGTAGCTCCCTGATCTTCTCAAAGGCTGAAAACAAACAGATGTGCAGAAGTTAATTTTTTCCAGCATTTTCCATGAAAATGGCCATTTCTGTTTAGATATACTACCTGTTTTTTTTTTGTTTTTTTTTTACATTAGAGGACTTTAAATGAGTACAGTAGTTAAAGTCTGCGTTATTTAAGTCCTTAGGAGAAGTAGATTGCAAGGGAATGGGGGAAGTATTCTTAAATTAAGTTTTAAAATATTCTCACATAGTATCATTAGCTTTTCAGGGCCCGTCAAACTCTAGTTCACTCCTGCCTGGTGTCGGATCTGTTGGAAAGCTTTGACAAACAGTTGGTATGTCAGAGACAGCTAAAAGCCTCAGAGAGGTGCATGGAGACACATAAATCTATCATCTAAATAAACTCCACTAGTGGCAGGTGTCTGAGAACTCTTAACTCATCGTGATGTGGGCACATGGGTTTTGTTAACCAGAAACAGCATTTTAACATTGACAGCTTTTAAAAAGACAGTTCTAGACAGGAATTTGCTATCTGAAAAACTGCAGACTAAACTGGCCTTCCAGTGAAAAGATTGTAGGGCAGCTCACTTTATAAAGAGAAGAATATCATTATTGGGTTTATTTCCTAACATCTGAATCTTTTATGTATATAAACGATTTTTATATAAGCTGTTCTTGACCAGAATGAAAACTTTGGTTATAGAAAGTTATGTACAAGTAAAGTTTGACCACTTTATTTTTATATTTGTGATCAAATCTTGGTAAAGTCCACTTACTATCTTTATATTGAAAAACATGCAGACACTTTTGAAATATTCCAGATACTGTATTAAATTCAGTGTTAACATTTCACCTATCAACTCTTTGCAATTTCAACTATTTGAGAGTAACCCTGAAAGGCCAGACCACTGTAGTTCGTAGTTTTGTCGAGCCTTTTGTGTCTGCTGTAGAAGGCATTAACGAGTGAGCCTAGCTGACCATGTACCACCGACATGTAAGCACAACCCTTTTGCCCCTGATGTTTTACATGCAAAGGTATGTGCTCTGTGGGTTGGCATGAATTTGGGAGTTTACAGAGATCTCAGGACGTCTGAGGAAACCTACCATATATGGTGAATGGATGATTTCCATCTTTGAGAATGATAGCCTCCTTCCTTTGTGTGTGTGAGACAGTGAACAGAATCCCTCTTTTTTGAGCAAAAGGAGGGATGTGAAACAATTTTCTCCCCAAGTGGACCCTGGAGGAAAGCACCCAAGCTGTGATGGCAGGCATGGTATGCAATGAGTAGATTGTCAGCCAAGCAGTCGTGCATTTGGGTGTTTTGCCAGTGTCCCCCAAAACAGATCCCAGAGCTTAATTCCTTTGCATTTTGTAAATTAGTTATAATTCTTTCTGTCTCTGCTGAGTTTTCTACATGCTTTAAAAAAAAATTCAACTGACCGTGTAGCAAGTGGGTTTGACCTTCCTTATCAGGAAGGATAAGCTAGCTGGTAAAAAAGAGCGAGACCCCTTCTCTTGGACTTTTCATTTAGTCATTTTGAAAGAGTTTTATTTGAGAGCTAAATTACTTCTTGGTTGCAATGATTTATCTTGTTAGTACGCTTAAAACACGTCAGCCCTCATTGTCCCACTCATGGAAAGGAGCAGGAGCAGCACAGCGTGTGGGACAGAACTTACATGCATCGCATGTGTGCCCTGCGCTGGGTGCTGAGCGCTGCCCTCACGTGCATCACCCTCGTGGGCCTCCACAGCTCAGGATGCGTTGGGTCTTTCAGGCCCCTCTTTGCCACACCCTGTTGTAGGCACCCTCCTGTAATGAAGCAACAGTAGAAACAAGTAAGAAAAACCCAAGAGCTCTTGCTCTTGTGATGTTTCATGCTAGGCATTGTTTCATCCTGTTTTTATTGGAAGTTCAGATGATTTTAAGGAAATTAAGCTAAATGAAATCCATTTAAGGTATACAAATGGGAAGTGGCTGGGCGGGGATGAAATTGATCTGTATCACATTAAAACTTGCTGTTTGCACAACAATTCATTAATGTCTGGCATTTGGACCCCTTGCGACTTTTGATACATTGTATATTTCAGGGTAAAATGGAAATCTAGACACAGAGGGACAGCAGCAAGCATGAAGGCTGACTGTGAAAACTGCGGTTCAGTGGGAACCGGAAGTTACATGGGCACTTCCTCCCCACGCCCCATCCTTGTTTAAGATTCTGTTTCTCATCCTAGATGGGAATAGCCAGCATCATCTCTAGGATGGGAATAGAGCAGCCTGAGCTCCTACTTGAGTCAATCCATGGTTTTTCCTAAAATATGTCACCTGTCGTTTTCCCCTGGTACCTTAGGACTGTACTCAGATATTTTGTTTTGTTTGTTGACCTAATGTGTGGATAAAGCTACTTCTTTTGACTAGTTATACTCTGCCTATCCTGGAATCTCGCTTTCCTTTTGTAATTGAGTTTAACATATATCCTATTACAGCCTTGAAAATAGTGACTGGAATCAAAATCTTTCCAAAGTGCATCGAGTTAATGATTTTGGTACATCCTGGGGTCACCTCCTGCAGCATGGAGGCATTTAAATAGGAGCCTCAGAAGCAGAGCTGTTAATCCTGCAGGTACATCACAGGCCCAGGGGCTTGTTTCCTGGGGAATCTACTTTGTATCTCAGCCTGAATCCTGCCTTCCTGCTGCACATCAAAGCAACGCAATATATTTTGACTTTTGGTGAAACTATCACTCATTCATCAAAGTTCTGTCTGGGTGATAATTTTTGCTTTTGAAAACAGATGTGGAAACTGAGCTGACAGATGTTGAGAATGGACCTGTTGTTGAAGCTCACGTTGTCACACATGATGTATGAAGACAGGTTGTTAGCGTTTAGAATGGAACACCTACAGTCTGGTGAATCAAAAATCCTGTTTGCATGTGTCTTGGATTATGTAGTTTGATTTGTGGTGCTCTGGAGGTAATTAAAAGTTGTCCCCACTCCCACCTGATCCGTGCTAAAAACCATTAAGTATAAAGTAGGATAGCTTTTATTGTATTTTAGTGGTTAGCAAGACGTACTCATGTTTTTGCGTTGAATATTTTTTTTCGTTCTGGCTGTTCCTGTGCCAGCCATGGTCTAGGTAATCCTCCAGCAAGTCTTTGAGGGTGATACCGTTATTCTCACTTTCCATTTGATAAAACTGACTCTAAGAAGAGGTCCGTAACTTGAGTTTGTACAGCCACTAAGCAGCAGAACTCCTTCCTCTGAACCACTGCTTGTGGAGTGGGGTGGAGTCAAGCACAAAATGGAGAAGTGGACGCTCCGTAACTCAGGGATCCCTTCAACCTGCCTCACGGCGGCTGAGCCTCTTGTCACAGAGTCGTCTCACAGCCCCACTGTATGAGAGTCAGCCCACCAGGCCAGCGCAGTGCACGGTGACGTTCTCAGCCTTCTCGAGCAGTCTTCCTGGGGAGAAGCATCTGGGTTCCCTGTTCACTTGTGTATCTCGGTCAATACCAGCCTGAGCCATGGCAGGGACGTGTGGCCAGGTGCTCGCTCGCCTTAGGCTCCTCAGCTTCCGGGGCCGGTGGATATGTGGGCTCCTTGCTCTGAGACCTCCACTTTCCACTCGTATCTTCAACACAATTAAAGGAGAAAAGAACAGTTCTTCAACATGTCTGTTTAATACATGTTATGAAGAATTTTTCATAAACATTTTGATGAGAAACAAAATTTAAGATAAATTCTATGTGCAAAATGTTCCCACTTCAATAGGGAAAAGACTTGAAATGTGATATTGTGGTTGCCTCTGGATGGCAAAATATTGGGTGATTAAAAAAAAAATTTTATGCGTACTGTTGTGTATTTTGCAGCTTTTCTACAAGAAGCCTTGTAGTGCTTGTGAAATCAAAGGAAAAATAGTAAAAGTATAAAATTGGGGAAATTGTTATTTAAACACCTTGGTCTTTTCTATGCCTTTTTCTCTTGTGAGGTCAGCAGGAGGGATATAGGACCAGCTTTTAATGGAGAGCATGGCCCTAGGTTTCCTCTGTTTGTTTTCTACACAAATACCCTGACTCATCTTTTTTGTTTCTCTTTCATTTCTGGACATTTTTTTCCGTAGTAATGTTCACAGTTGCATATTCGTCTCCTCCTTAATGCTTTCTTTCGATGTGGAAGGTTCCCTTCTGATGTTTTTGGTAGTAATTTTTAAGGGAATCCTTGTTTTACTTGCTAGCTATGACCCAAATCTGTATTTTTTAAAATGATTTCATTATCTGTCATTTTAAAAGTATGTTACTTAATTAAATTGAGTATAAATCGCTTTCCCCCTTTTCTAGAAGTTCCATATCCAGGAAAATAATTTAAATTTTAAATGTACTAAAATTTCTATCTTAGCATGTTCTCAATATCCTAAATTCAGTTTAATTTTATCTGTCAAATGTACTTTACATGTGTGTTTGGGGTCTCTAAACCACCCCCATGTTTGATGATTCACTAGGAGGACTGAACACATAGTTGTACTCACAGCTATGATTATAGTGAAAGGATACAAACCAAAATCAGCAAAGGGAAGACACATGGGGACAAAGTTTGGAGGAAACCGGGTACAAGCTTCCAGAGGCCTCTCCCAGTGGAGTCACACAGGACTCCTTAATTTCTCTTGGAACAGTTGTGGCAGCATGTGTGAAGTGTTGCCAACCAGAGAAGCTCGTTAGAGAATCAGCACCCAGAGTTTTTACCGGTGACTCTTCACATCGGCACCCTCTGCCTAGCGTGTACCAAAATTCCAGACTCCCAGAAGGGAAGCAAGTGTTCAGCATAAACCACATTGTGCTATACAAACAGTTTAGGCACTGTGAGCCATTCTTATCAGGGAATGAGGGGAACCCTCCCAAAATCCAGGTTCCAGGACACCTGGCAGGGACCAACCATGTAAGCAGGACTTTGCTGACGGTAGCAGCCTCAGGCGTTTCTACACAACATGCAATAAAAGTTAGAAATATCTATTTATACCAAAGGCAGAAATGAGTTTGCTTGGGTAAAGAATGGCCTCACTATGTGCATTAACCTCTAAAAGAGTGATTTGAACATTTTCCCTCTAGCTCAGTTTTCACCTCTGTAAAATGCACTAGTACTTTGCACTTTAGAATTCTGTGATTCTGTATGTTCTCTAATATTTTATATGTCAGCATTAGTTCTCCAGCTGGAGTCCGTGTACCTGAGGGTTATGTGAAGGCTGTCTTAGAGGACAGACCCGCAACTTTTGCATGAACTCTTTCCTCATATTGGTCTGGATGAGAATGAACCTTGGAAGAGGCTGCTGGTTCTCCTTTCCCACTAACCCTTTTCTTTAGCAAAGAAACACATTGCTCTAAGGTAGATAAACAAAAGGATAGATTCTGAGGGCAAGTCTGAAGAAATCAAAGCAAAGATAGATGAGGTAATAAGTACTGGAAAGCAGCATATTATTTCACCTAGGCCATACATTTATTGCAAAAGTTGTGACCTTATCTGTTAGCTGCTCACTGAAATCCGCGGTTTTCTCTTCCTTCGTCCACAGTTAGTCCACATCACCCAGCCTCCCTTGCGGAGAAGAGCTCAACCAACGGTATGGGAGCAAACGGTGATGGACGTCACTCCCAGGCTTGGCTCCTGAATATCCCCAGGTGCCCTCCTCCTTACTGTTTTCAGGAATGGAGTTGACCCATAGAGAGACCTCAGTCCCCAAATGCTGAAATGGCAACCCTTTTGCCCCTGAATGACCATGGAGGAGTGCTACCCCACTGAATTATCTGCCAGCCCAATGTGAGCCAGAAATGAATTTCTATTGTGTTTAAGACATTACAGAGTTGGGGCCTATAGTTTACCCTAATACGCTCTTGATTATCTCTTTGAATTAGAATTCAGAAATGGGGTGCTTGATATGGGGATGCATATTAATATGTTTATTTTTAAAATGAATTCAGACTTTTCCTGATAGAAAATAAGTCTGTTTTGGCAGATTGGTTTGATAATGAGGACTGCCTTTGCCGGTTGGGTTGTCTGTATGGCAGACGTTGGGCTTAATCTGCTGTCCCAAAGTTTGACCAAAACATATTTAAAGCATACCTATAACTGTATCCTAGAATTCTGTGCTAGAAAATAATATCCTTTACTTTAATCTTAAAATTTTTAAAAAATTTATAAGGGCTAACTTTAACATATATAAGGAGAGAGACAGTTTTTCCAAAAGTCTTTTGGGGACTATTAAGCAAAAAAATATTTAAAGATCACTAGGGTATGAAAGAGGACTGTTTGCAGTAAGTACTTTAAATGAGTCTTGGTTGACCTGATTAATAAACAGGCAGTTAGTTATTCACTTGTGTGAATGAGCTAAATGTTCAGGGCAAATTTAAAGCAAACCGCAGAGACTAATGCTACAGCTTGAACAACTTCTGTTGTTGTAAGTCTTCCAAATTACCCTCTTAAAATGTGTGTACATCTCACCAGGCAGATGAATGGAAAGGTTGAATAAGTGATCTTCCTGTGAGGAGAGTGTGTGGGTAGGGGGATTACTTCACTAAGTGCTGCTGTCAGTAAACCTGAAATTTTATTGCTCCTTCTCCTTTCCTGAATCTCTTTTATGTGCCAGGAAGACACGTAGATAGGGGATGGACCTCAGGACCTGGGCCAAGTGTTTGTAGGAAAGAAACTGAAGAATAACTAGGTGACTAAAGTGCAAAGGGAAGGACTTAGTCTAAGAGAATGCAATTTCCTAAATTTATTATTTGGCAGCCTGGTGCCCATAAGGTTTTGAATAACTTAAGGGAAAGGTTCCTACCTGTGCCCCATACAGAAGACCAAACTCACTGCAGCAAGGAACAGCAGAGGGAAACCTCAGCATTCTTCCTCCGTGTCGCTGTGTAAAAGATCAGAGAAAATCATCAGTGCTCACAGCTGGTCCTCCCGCATTGACTAAACGTGTCTCCAGGAGTGTGTCCCTGGCATTCATCCACTTTGAAGATGTTGACAACCATAAATGCCAGAATCACACCTGGCATTTCTGTTGAAAAACACTGAACTCCCCGTGGGCCCAGAGCCTGCAGGGATGATGGGGAAATCTGGGAAGTAGAAAACTGCTGTGCATGAGGAAGTATGAAGACAGACCTCTTCATGTTGCTGGAAGAAATCCTTTGGGTTCCCAGTGTCTGCGGCCCGGAGATGAGTTCAGAGGGGCCAAAAGGAGAAGGCAGATGAGGTGCTGGTTACCTCAGAAACTCCTGAATTCCTTTGCTCCTACGGAAGCTGTATGACAGCAGGATCCTAGACAGCTAATCGCTGGGTAAAGGGACTTTTTAGGAAGGTATTTAGGTGGACGACGTTTGTACATCAGGTGTCTTCACTTGGCCTGGCCCGTGTCCCTGTGAATGGCATCATGGTGGCTCTGAGAATGGAGTCATCAAAGAAATACTCCTGAAGCCTCCTTCCCTGGAGATTCTTTCATTCCTCCAGGGCCGAGACCGTGACCTGTTCATCTTTGCCTCACTAGAGTCTCACATGGGGCCTGAGCCCATACTCAGGAAAGGTTCACTGGTGCACGAATGGACCCGTGACAAGGTTTCCCTCCAGCCTTGCCCACTGGAATGGCACAGCGTTCCATTAGGAATACTCTGTGCTCACCCAGGTTTCATTTCAGGATCCCTGGCAGGTGAGATTCAGGAGTGAGGAGGAGAGCTCAGTCAGGCACTGTCACTGAATACTGTGATGAAGACGACACTAGGGGCGGACGCATCCCATTTACCATGCTCGTCAGACCTTCACCGGATCTTCCAGAGCCTTGCAGTTCCAGCCTTCTGTGAGGGTGAGGAAGGAAAGGGTAGTGCTCCATGTGTAGCCATTTGCAGAAGCAGAGCTCTGACTGCTTCCTGCCTGTGAGTCCCAGGGAGCCTAAGGGGCTGCAGGCAGTCCTTTTCCTACGAGTCTGCTTCGCTCCTGCAGCCAGCGTTGTCTGCTGACTTGACACTTCATCTCCAGACTACTGGGCTTGTCACGCTCAGCGCCTGATCTCACACTGCTTTAGAATTGCTTCCTTGAGGGCAGGAAGATCTGCAGGGAATAAAAAGATGAAACAGGCAATTTTGTCAAGCATTTGCAGTAGCAAAACAGAGAGCTAACAATAGGAACTTATGTGTATTGTTCAACAGAATGAATGATCAAGTTGAACGCAATTGAAGGAAATTGTCAGATTTAGGAGGAATGATAAAATACAGCACCATTAAGGGCCTTTTCTTTATTTACGATTTACGCTCCTAGCCATTGTTAGGGTGCACTCCCAAGCGGGGACGAGACCTGTAGTTCTCTATTGTCTGTGTGCATGAAGAAGTGTGCACAGTATTAAATTATTTATTAAATAAGTAGAGTTATCTCAGTTCACCAGCCTGCATATACTCTCTATTTCAGGACCATATCTCCTCCTTATTCTGCATCTGTTTTGTGTGGGGTGTGTGTGTGTGTGTGTGTGTGTGTGTGTGTGTGTGTGTGTGTATTTATATAAAACACACATACACAGAGGGTGCCAAAAAATGTATACACATTTTAAGAAAGGAAAAAACTGTATTAAAATTGTAATAATATATACCAATAGCAAAAGATGAATACAAGTCGTGTGTGTACATGTTTTTGGCACCACTGGTATAAAAAATATGTGTATTTAGTATGTGTGGGTGTATGCATTTGTGTATGTCAAGGGAGAGGGGTTAATGATATGTACTTTGGAAATAGCTAGCTCAAGATCATCGGAAAGTCTAGGTTAGCGTTTCTATGCAAAGGGCAGAACGCCAGGAAGGATCTTGTCCCACTTCTGCTGCTGGCTGTGAAGCTTCAGGCAAGGAGTTTAGTCTCTAGATATCTAATATTGCGACCTGTGAAATGAGATGACCATATGTAGCATTCAGAAACACAGCGATACATGACTTACTGCGTGTAAAGTGCCTGAGGCAAATGCAAGTTAAGGTCGTTATGAGACAAGGCGATATAATTTAAATAGTAACATTGCTGGACAGATTATGTTCCTTCCATAATATCCCTTCTTTCAAAGGAAATGATAGGAGGGGTCTGTCCACTGTACCGCTATGAGAATTTGGGTCCAAGTCCTCAAGGGGTTTTTCGATTGGAGAGCAGTGATGAGTAAAAAGCCTGGTGTAGAGGCAGCACCAAAAAGCTGTGGAGAAGTATAGGAAGGACTCAACTGCTAGCCCATGGTGTGCAGTGGCAGAGGGGGGCCAAAACAATCACCTTTAGATCTCCGTAATCAAGTGCCGAGAGAGGACAAGGCTCTAAGTGACCAGCGCTTGCTGCCGTAGAACATTTTAGTGAAAATGAGAAGTTTAATGGCATCAGTTGGTTGATTGTAATGCACTGGGGAACTTAGAGAAAGAAAATAATGAGCTTGGGGCTTTTAATTTAACGGAGGTGGTAATGACCTGTGCTGCTGCTAAACTAAAGCTTTAGGAGCCACTGCGTGGTGCCACCGTCTCTCTGGTTTCCCAGCTGTGACAGTGGTGTGGTTCAGATGGGGCTGCTGCCTCTGCCTAGGTCCCAGATTAAAGAACACCCAGAGAAGGCACACCAACATTGACCATGAGCAAGAAAGAAACATTTTGTGGTGTTAGCCGCTGAGGTATTGGAGATTGTTAGTACTGGAACATGAAAGGTGATGAACATAAATCTGTTGGCATATGCTTTTGGAAAATGTCACATAGCATCCTAAAATATAACAGGGCCCACTATGTTCATACCGTAGGTGTGTGCTTTAATAATAGTTTCAAGCGTCGATAATGTCTTCATGCAGGTTTCCATGACCATTCGTAAATCCGCTACCATAAATGATACCCAGTGCCATGTCATGTGTATTTTAAACAACACTTTCACTTATGAGCTGTGTGATCTTGGTGAAGTACTTGAATGGCTCTGTGCCTCAGTTTCTTACATCTGTAAAATGGGAATGTTACTATTGCCTATCTCATGGAGTTTAGAGGACTAAATGTATTATATAGTATGAGTAACACCCTCAAAACAGTATCTGATATGTTGTAAATATTTATTAAACTTATCTATAAATATTTAATGAATGCATACCATGTTCCAGGTCCTCAGCAGTTTATAAGGGCTTATACGGATGTACAAGAACATATTGGTTCCAATGTTCTTGGAGCTCATAGGTCTAGGAAAAGAGATATGTTTAAAATTTTTGAATTGTGAAGAGGTGAAGTGCCACAAGAATGGCCATCGGGGAGATTAACCTCATTTGGAGGGTCAAGAATGGATGGCCCTGAAGCAATGACATTTAAGAACTAAAAGATGAGTAGGTGTAGCCAGGATGAAGATAGGGATGGCAGAGGACCTTATCCAGGTACAGGGAGTGGTATGTTCAAGGACCCTGAGGCAGGAAGGAGTTAGGCACAACAGCGAACTGAAGGAAGCCAGTGGGGCAGGCGCATGAGAGGGGTAGGGGCCCAATAGACCACGGAAGGAGCCCTGTAGCAGTGCGGCCCAGGAGAGAGCGGTGGCCTCTAGGGGGTGTCTTGGCCAGGGTCGTGTGACTGGGCAAACACTGATTTTCTTCAGGCCTGCTATTCCTCATTTCTAAGATAAATGATCCTTTCAGTTCCAAAATTCCCATTCTAGAATTTTTCTTGCCTTTTCCTTTCCTCATTTCAAAGAGGCAGTGAGGTTGTGCTGAAAGTTGTTTCTAATAAACTCCACTTGTTTAGAGAGAACGAAGAGGAACAACCAAAGGGGCAAAATAGGCTCTTTCTGGTCTGATGCTTAACCTGACTTTTACACTGTGAAATACGGAGTCATGATGTCTGACCCGCGGCAGCTCTGGGTCTTTGGATGACATTTACTTTTGCTTGAGGATGGCACCTTTGTGACAGCTCCCGCCAGACACAGAAAGGCGGGAGTTAGGGTTATGGTCCTGCAACCCTCCTCTGTTCATAGGAGGGTGGGCTTTCTAACGTTGTTTTCCTGTTGTTGTGGTTTTCTTCTCAGACTGCATGGTGAGATAATTTTAGCATTTATAGAAAACGGTGCATCCTACTGGGCTTACACTAGTTCACCCCTCCTGAAGTGAATGGAGCATGCAGTGGAGCAACTTCATTTTTTTTCTTCTCTTATTTTTCATTTTTAAAAAGTTAATTAATCTCTAGTACATACGAATGCTAGAGCAAGCAGGAAAGTTTTAAAAATTGTTAGGTAGTTCTGTATTTTAACATTCCATTGGCCCTAATTGTGAATTCCTGAGTTGGGCCACATGGGATTCTGGTTGTGTGTCCTTTAGGTACAGTGATTGCTGCAACACGAGTGTCAGAATAGTTGTTACTCTGTTGAGTAAATATGTCTTCTGTCACATAGGGAAATAATTATCCGCATTTGTGTGGTGTTCCTCGGTAGAATCTTTATAGGAAAGTGAGGCTAGGGGAGATGGGAGAGGCCGGAGAGTCCACTTTGGAACTGGCTGGTCTAAGAGAGACACCCACCCTCTCTGTCAGTTCCAGCCCCTCCCTGCCCCACCCGCCACACTGCCCTGGGGCAGTCGTGCACTGTCCTGGTCAGCCTTCTCTCCTGTCTGAGCTGCCATCAGATTCTCTTCCCCTTGGACAGCTCTGTAGCTGCCCCGAGAAGACTCCTGGGAGCCTGGACTGCAGGATCATCTAGCAGGCACATCCGTACCCTTTGTAAGGACAGGTGCAAGGATAAGTCATACTTTCCCCTGAAGTGGATCTGCCTGAAAGCAGGCCTACAGTCTACAGGTGTTTCTGTCCCCCTCCCCCTCACAGTCTCCCGCGTGACTCTCATTTGTCTCTAATCTCACTGGGGTACCTGCTCCGTAGTGGAAGACCTCTAGCACACTAAACAGAGGAATGATGCAAACCGCTGGCCTTAGTAAAGTTGAAAACGAGAATGAATGGATGTAATGTAATGACGGTACTTATTTGCAACTCAGGTGGCTCCTTTTGACAAAACTGAAGGCGTTAAAAGAGTTTTGAGCATAAAAGTATCTTCAGATAAAATTCTGTGGGGAAAATGGACTAGAGGTAATATAAGTTTAAAGAGAATAAGGAATGCTATAACAATTGTTAAAGAACCACCTGTTGTTTTATTTTTTTAAATGATAATGGAGGTATCAACTCACCATGGTATTTAGAGATAATATGTTTTATTTCTAAATGTCAATATTTAATACATAAGAATTATATAACTTTCACAATTATTTAAAGTTACAATGAGAAATTTTACATGTTTCCTTAAAATTAAGTAAAGGAGTACATAGAGTTCCAGAATTCTCTCTGCTTCTGGTTCTGGAAGGAGGCGGGTTTGGGATGCCACAGTGGTTTCCAAGTTTGACTTGGGAGTACGTTTTAAAAATACAGATTTTTGGTCTCCTGTTCAGAGCTATGAATCAAGTTCTAAGTGGGGGATGGGGCCTTATTCTTAACACGATTCCCTCATTCTCAGTGACACTGGCGCAGACAACCCCAGACCAGTGTTGGTTCCCCCGTGTCCATGTGCTTCTCCTTCCAGGCCTGAAGCCCTGCTTTGTCCTCCTGGGAAGGACTCACAAGGCAGGAGGTGGCAGATTGCTGTGGAAGTGGTGCGGTGGCAGACATTCAGGTGGGAAGGACACGGAGCCAAAAGTTCCTGGGGTGATCACCCGTGGAATGGGGACCTAGCACAAAGGCTCTTTTGTCCATTCCCTTTTCGGGGGGTTCACATCCTCTCCTGAAATGGCCTTTGCCTAGCCTTATCCAAATGTGGCTTTTTTGATCTCTCCTTTAAGAACTTTCAGTTCTTTATTGCAGTTTTCTAGACTTATTAATCAGGATTAATATTGGCCCAAGATCTACTTGGGATCAGTCAGAAAACATTGAAAACTATTTGGCTCCCACAATTCGAGTCCATCAAAAAATCAGAAGCAGTCAGTGATTTCCAGCTATCCTTCTGGGTCTTTTGATGATTAAAAAACCCCTCAGAATGTGACATGTGGCTGTTATGAGGCAGTATGGAATAGTCTGAAGGGTTTGACTTAATGGACTGAATTTACTACACATTGCTAGGGGTGCATTGTCCTTCTTTTTTCTTTCTTTTATGTGAGAAATTTGTTGCCGTTTCCTGTGTCTCAACAAGATAAATGAACTAATTTAAAATATTTTCCACGCCTCATCTGTCCACTCCACAAGCTGTCAATGGGCTTGGATTGGGAGTCTGTGTGCCAGCAATCCTCAGCCAGAGAGAGCACTGTTACTGGGAAGAAAAGAATGTCGTTTCCATAGCAGCTTGGAACGCCTTTGCAAACGTGCTTTCACATTCTTGCAGGATTGGGTAAGAAAGTCGATATTTGGTCGAGCTTTCAAGAGCACATTTGCTTCACTTAAATGAAGTCGTTACAATTTTTTTTTTTTTTTTAATTGAAGAGGTGGGAGAAAATTTTCAAGAACTGATGAAGGGAAAAATATTCGACGCGAGTTAAAAACCAAAACAAAGAAAGAGGAAAAATATTGGCGTTATTAAAATTTAGAATGATAAACATTAAAATTGGAAAAAGTATTTTCTTTCAAGATGTTTCTAATTTTATATATTTTAATATATTTTGTGGGTTGAGTAATTTTTAAAAAAGGTGGAATCTTCAGGTTTATTATTTTTTACAGTCTCTCGAATTGTCCTCCGTGGCACATTTAAAGGAAAAATTGTACACGGAGCTTCACAGTGGCATCCAACTTGAAGGCATTTTCATTCTCTTTTGCATCAGGATCGAGTTCTTCACAGCATTTACTTAGTGTTTTGTGGAGAAGGCAGAGCGAAAGAAGTGATAAGTTGGAAAGCATTTTTACTGTTTCTGAGATAGTACAGACGGTTTCCTTTTGGAATTTCTGAACTTTTTTCTACTTAATAATACATTTTAATGAGTCTTTGGGGGAAGTCATGACTTTACTACAGTGCTTATCACAGCCCCCTGCTCACAGGACACAATACTCTTGTGAGGTATAATATTAAAATCATTTCTGGCTAAAAGTGGATTTTGGCTTTTAGCCTAACACTGAGCAAATAACCTTTCCAGTCCAAGTTAAATGTTCCCATAAGCTCCTTAAAACCAAATTTTCCTTGTTAAAAAAAGTTACTGAATATAATTCCCAAAGGGTAAGGTATGGAAGCTATTTAAATTAGACTTAAAAAAAAAAATCCTTCCCGTGATTTGCTGGCTTAGCCTTTCTTTTGCTAACAATTGACGGATAGTACTTTGCTAGGTTTGAAGTGAGAGGTCAGAATTCTCTCAAGGGAGTTGATGGTCCATCATTTGGGTCCAGTTCCTTAGCGTGAACTGTGGCTTAAAGCAGAGCGCAGCTGCCTGCCACCCAGTGCCAGTGTGCCTTTGTTAGGGAACCACTGCAGAATCTCTCTCAGGCCCCCATCTTTGTTCTTGGCTGAGATCTGCTATTGTCCAGAACTCTAAACCCCCAGCATCTACATTACACAAGGCCAGGCTTTCTATGGCTTCCCCAGTAGGTTCCCCAAGGTAGATGAAAATTTGATAGATGCACTTATAACCTCTTCAGAGCTTTCTGTATGAACTTGACAAGTAGATTCTTTCTCCTAAATATTTTAACACACAGCCTTTAAAATGACATTTACCTATTCTAGGGTCATTTTTGGACAGCAGCATGTAGCATGTAGTATTTTTATTTTATTTGAAAACATCAGTTGGGGTTTTATAGAAAAAAATAAAATATTTATCTCCCAGCTTATTATCAGCAGGGAGGAAAGACATTCTTGGATGGATGGAAGGTTCACTGGTGGAAGGATTCAGGAAACTATTTTGTGGTAAAGGATTTTCTTTGCACTTTTTCCTCTAGTCAAGTAGATTGCTTGTGAGTTCTTGCTAAGAAAAATAATCTCTTTGGTGCTGCTTTTAATTTGATCACGTTTAAAATGTTTTCAGAAGGGGTAAATTTCCTTTGCATTAGTGTCTGGTGTGGTCAAATGAAGGAATGGCTATGGAATGGGCTAGATTTGTTTTTATGGTGTGCGCTTTGACCTTTCCAGAGAAAGTTCAGTACAGTGGACCAGTCAAAACAATAGCACCATTTTCAGTTGACTTTGAGATATGTGGTATATCTCCCCAACAAATACAACTGTTCTAAGCATATTTTTATTTGACTAATGTATAAAAGTTTTTGATTCCTGTGATACATAACCAGTGTGCTCAACTGTCACTTTCAAAAAATAGGCACAGACCGTAGTATCACCCAGTCATGATTTCTCATATATGGCTACTGATAACTACACTTTACCTGCAAAGGGAAGAATTAATGGTACATCCATCCTGTTCTTCTTCATTAGGTAAAAGTTTGTAAGATAAAACATAATCCTGGTAGAGCATAGAAGCATTTTATGAGCAGGTGGGCTGAGCTGTGAAAAGACCATCATAAAGCCTAAAACCTGGGGGAAAAAAACAAAATCCTCTACTGCTTGGGGGCTCTATCGTTAATCTGATCCTCTGCTGAGTTCATGAATATTTCAAGTGAACCTGAACAGGTGACTCTTTCTTCCCTGGAGGCTCTCAGATGGTTTCCAATAGAAACTTTTAGTGTGTCACTTTCATAGGAATAGCTTTAACCCAATATAAGTTAAATGAGGTCTGAATTCACATGAGAGAGATAGAGAAACCCTGTGTGGCATTTTGTCCAACTTCACACAAGTCTAGTAATAGAATAATTTTTCCATTCCACCATATAGATGTTTTTTTTAAAACTAAAAACTTAAAATCATTTAAAGGAAGATTCTTTTTCCTTCTTGAAGAAAGCAGAAATACATGTTCCTTATACTTTAAGAAGGGTCTGTGAGCACAAAAGCTAGTGTCTTATATTTTGATAAGTGCTAGACAGACACATTTTAGTGACCCTGATTTAAAAAAAAAAAAAGTTGATTAAACATGGCTAGGGTAGAAAAAATGAAGAAACTACTTAAAATCCTGGATGAACCCTGAGCCTGGTAAGGAGAGCTTTTGTTCCCCCTTCCGTCATAAAAATAAACCTGAAAAGCTTACACTGGCGATGAAGAGTTAACTTGTGATGATCACATCTGCCATTGGAATGGGAAGCTGGGATTGAAGAAGGAGCACCCCTGCTTGTCAGCAGGACAACAGCAACAGCAACAGCAACAACACACGGCACTGAGTGTGGCTGAACAAGGGAACTTGGGACAGACTCATCTGAGAAGAGTTTTGGTGCTTCTCCTGACACGGGGCTCCAGCCACAGGTTCAGCGAGTTCCGCCACGCTGTTTTGTGAAGATTTGTTTAAAAGTCACACTCTTCGTCCCTTGGTGGTACACTCCCCTGGTAACCGCTGTGATCTGTTTTTCTGCCGCATATGTGTTGTATATTCAAGCCCTTGTGCCTTTTGCTTTGGCAACCTGAAAGGAACTGGTGTATTATCATTTTCTGTTCTTTCTTTCTTTTTTCCCCTTATCCTTTAAAGAAAATAGTAACAGTGGCCCTGTTTGTACAGCCTTTTATGTTTAGAGAACACTCCTGCATCCATTATCCCATTAATTCCCGCAGTGATCCTGTGAAGTACAGCTGTGGAAACGAGGGCTCAGAGGCACATGGGCATACTCGCCCAGGTACCCTGCTCTTTAGTGGGACAGCGGAAGCTCCCACTACATTCGTCAGTGCCTCTACTCTGGCAGATAGGGGGCAAGGGCGTTACATTAGCCTGAAAATCGCTCGGATACCAGCAGGCAGTATGAGCCTCAAATCTTACCTTTACAGCAAAAAACAAAAACAAACAAAGCAAAAAAAGAAAAACAAGAGGGCTTGAACTCCTCTTTCTGTTTCCTCATTTCACATTAATCTGTTGAGGGCTATTTAAGGCGGATTCCAAAGAATAATATTGTTTCTTTGTAATTTACCATTGAAAAGTACCACTTTGGACTCAATATGGAAGCACTGAAATATATATATGTACACGTACTTAGACAAAAGCAGTTTGTATTTTATTACCCTGAAGCTAGACGGACTCCCGTTGCATGGAGCAGCTGAGGGACCTCTCTCTTTATGCTTAGGCCTATACACAAGAGAAATAAAGGTGTGTGAATTTCAGGATGAGCTGGGTTATCTTCATCTTTTAAAAAAGTAATGTGGATGATAGAAGACAACACTTTAGTTTTATGATTGCCAATGAGCCATAATATAAGCAGTAAATGTCTCTCAGAGTATGCACACGTCCTTCCCACATCTGCTTGGGTAATTCACTGTTCTGTTTGAAAGGATCTCACAGAAATGGAATTTTTAAATATTGAGAAAATTCCATTAAGAAATAGAGGGAGAATGAAAAGCTCATTATAAAAGCCAACCCACGAATAAGTCAGATGTGGCCTAGCATCTGAAAAATACTTACTTTTTAATCGAAACGATGTTTTAAAAGAAGTTAACGTTTTCACCCTTTGGCTGAAGAGTTAATTGCTGGGCTAGTTGAGTATCTGTTTGAATGTGGTCAGCCAATTTTTTTTTATGGCAGAGAATATTGTAGGTAATGTAAATAAGGTATTGTTATTTTCATGAAGAAAACTGCATGTCTGGAATTACTGTGTTTCCCCCAAAATAAGTCCGGGTCTTATATTAATTTTTGCTCCAAAAGACGCATTAAGGCTTATGTTCAGGGGACGTCATCCTGAAAAATCATGCTAGGGCTTATTTTCTAGTTAGGTCTTATTTTCGGGGAAACAACGGTACTTTATTCCTCTGTTGCAGGTACACCTTCTTAATGACCTGTTTATGGCTAGTTGCAAAGGCAGGGAAACTGAGTGTAATACATTGTGTCTTTGGTTCACTGTGTGAGCAAATCTACCAGTTCTGATTATGAACCGACAGGAAGGTAAAAGTAGCTCTATGTCATGGTTTATGCCTTATCTTTTATTATTACTGTAAAAATATTAAAATGACAGCCTTAAAAAGGAAAAAGATAAACCCAATTCCAGTAAGCTAAACATGATGTTTTTCATTTTTTCTTATTCACTGAAATCTCTGTTGATGTGTATGCATGGTTGTAATCTCTGTGTTCATAGCGACTGTAGACATTTTTGATTGTTTTCTGTTGGGGATTCCTAACTCTTAAGTTTTTCATGGACTCCTTTGGCAGTTTTTGGTCAAGACTGTGGATCTATTTTCAGAAATTTGTTTTTAAATATTTAAAATAAAATATGCAGGTTTACAAAGGAATAGTATTGAAGTGACTTATTAAAATATTTTAAAAATTTGTGATATGGTAACTTGCTTTTCTATCAGTGCATTCAGTAATAAGATGTGGCAAATCCATAGCTATATAATTATGAGCATAAATGTTTTGCAACTGTCTGTGGCTCTGAAGGTGGAGAGGAGAGCAGGGCAGTTGAGGAATTTCATGCCCGATTGTCCCTGTTACCTGGGTGAAGGAAGAGGCTCAGTTGTCTTTAGCAGGTGAGGAATTGGGCTGGGGTTGGAGAGTGATATTTTGGAACAAGTGGGGCAACATCTCTTAGCTCTTACTATTTCTCAGCTACTGTGTGAAACCTCATATGTGTGTTATTTCTTTTAACCCTGAGAATAGCTTCGTGAGGAGTAATTGCTGTTGTACTCTTTACTTGACCAATATAGCAACTAAGCTTGGAGAAATTACCCACAAGTAGATCATTGAAAACATATTGACCATTTACTAGCCCTCAAATGAAGTCTGTTTAAATCATCCAGAAGCAATATCCTGATTAGTAATGCAATGCAAAGCCACACTGGGGACGGCGTTCGGATTCAGTCCCAAACCTTTGCCCAGAGACTCTTTTACTGCCTGTTGTCCACTCCCTAATTGGGAAAGATAAAAAGAATATGTCAAGTGACTGGAAACCCTAAATTTGATTTCTCTAGACAATGAATCCCCAAACTCACAGTTAGGTGACTTTTCTCCTGAAGCAACCATCTTAGAAACCTGAATGGAGAATGGTGGTTGTTAGGGGCTGCAGGAGAAGGGATGGGCTCCGAACTGGACAGTCTGTGTTCACACAGGGGACCGTACCCCGAGTCAATTCTTCTCAGGGCCACAGTTGTCTCCACTGGAGA
Organism: Rhinolophus sinicus; assembly: GCF_057876585.1. NCBI lineage: Eukaryota > Metazoa > Chordata > Mammalia > Chiroptera > Rhinolophidae > Rhinolophus > Rhinolophus sinicus. The sequence goes on from NC_142516.1 coordinate 53,727,378, forward strand.
GGTTCTTCCTATGAAAGGTCACCTAGGACATGTCTGCTCTGCATTGACTTTATAGCTTTTCATCACTGCTCCCTCAGTTGTATTTGGAGACATGATGCTGGGGTATTTTAACTTAAACATAAATTTTCTCAATGTGGTCTGCTGCTGGCATAATTGAAAGTCAAGAGGCAAAGAGGTTGGGGTAGGCCACAGACAGAACAATTCATATGTGATAGTTTCTAATAAAGGTCAGGTGTATTCCGGGTCCTTGGGACAGCTTCTGGTATTCAGAGCAAGAAGCATGCCCCAACAGAGCAGCTTGTGTAGTTACCAAAGAAAAATGATGAGATCTCTTTATTTTTCCTTTTCCCGACCACTCAAATAAGTACCATTCATCAAGATAAGTATATGCAGCAAGAGTGTATGTAAATGTTCATTTAAACTTAAAAAAAATGCCGGTGGGGAGTTGGATAAGAGAAAGGTGCTTAAAACCTGACTTGTGGGACCTAAGTCCTTTATTGCAGATTAGTGAATGGGAGATGCCTTTGCTGTTCAGTCCCAGACCTCACCAATGAATGCAATTTCAGTAAATATACTGAAAACAGGGCTTTGAGAAACCATACACATCTCTCTAAGAAAACAATGAACAAAACAACACTGCAACTTTCATGGGATTGGATGTTTGCACTGTCTCAAAACAAATATTACTATGGATAGTTTGTCTTTATCTTTGATTTATTCTGTATTTTTGGTCAGATATCTTTAGGCCTTCAAGCTCAAGGCCAGAAATAAATAGATATGTGTCCTAATCTATGATTTGATAATACCAATAGCAAATCGTATCTTATGTTCATAATAAATAAAGAATTTTTTTTTTTGGCCTGTCCTTGGAGCAGTAGAAAGCTTATCAGTCAGCCTACCTAAATTGTGTCAAACAGGAAAATTGTGTTTATTTTTAAATTTTGCCCTGGGAATTAAATGATTAAAATATTATCATTTCTAACATTAATTCAGAGATCTAAAAAAATAGAGTTTAAACATCCTCTTAAGTTATAAGTCACTTTGCAAATCTCAGTAAATTTTTTGTAGGTAGAGAGGCACATACATCAGTGACTTTAGCAGGGCCCAATTGTACCAAATAAGACAGAGTGCCTTTTGTTAAAAAAAGTAATCAGTAATTCTAAGGTCAATTAAATGCTTTATTCAGGGAGAGTAAGACTAGCTGTTTGATCTCTTGTAAATGATAATTTCAAATAATGAAATGTCCTCTAGGAAACAGGTGCTCTTTAATATTAAGAAATAAAAAGAAATAAAAATGCAAATACGAAAGTACTTAGAGAATGTTTATTTTGTAGTTTAGGAAGCTTGCTTTCACTGCCCATCAGCCGAAAGATGTTTAGTGACAATAAGTACTCAGAATAATATTTGTTCTAAAGCTCTCTGTATGCTGTAATTGTATGCCCCTGTTGCCCTTTAAATTTGAAATAAACTTGAAATGAAGGATGGAACCCAAACAGGCTGTTAGAGAAGTAGAAATGATAAGTGATTGATTTTTTTCAGCAAAGATAGCATCACCTATTTTGTGATTCAGCAAATGCTGGTATATACTGTTGGTGAAATGCCTCTTTCAACATGAGATTGTGATGTTGCCTTTAATATTTACTTTATTTACAAATGCTGTTTTGATGTCTGGGTTTTCTGACAGCCCAGGTAGTAAGTGCAGAGGTGAAGCTCTGCTTTCTGCTGAGGGGCTTTAGGCGAGAAGGGCAGGAAGCATTCGGAGGCTAGCTGGTTTCCTTCACATGCTTCTCGCCCCTTCACTTCTCTTTGTTCTTGCCATGTTATTTTTGCTGTTCCTGTGACTTGCCTTTGTGCCTGTGCTGAGCTAGAATTCAAAACCAGGTCTTCCCAGTCCATGCTTCTAACTACTATGAAATACTGTCCACGTAGGGAAGACAGGAGGAATGTAGTATTTGGTCAGGGTTCTCCCCAGATACTTAGTTTGTACACTGTGCCAGGTGTCTTTGATAATAAGATGAATAGAATTTGTCCAACCCCAAAGGAGCAAAAGATGGACAAGCAAAGAGACATGTCTGACCAACAGACACTCTCAGCCAAAGGTCGTTCTGATTTTCCGGATGCTTCGGAGAGTTGCGTGGTTGCCTGAGGTTTAAACCTAAATCACTCAGAGAAGTGTAATAAAATAGTCCTATTTTCCATCTGAAAATCAGCTGCCACTACTAAGCCATCGTCATTCTTGCACCTTGGCTAGTGAAAGTGAAGTTCATGTCAGGGTACCGCCTAAGATCTTCTGAGGTCTTGCCTTTCTAGCCTGTCATCTCTTGGCTGTGCTCACACTTCTTGACTCCATTTTGCCTCGTGGTTTTCCGCCTCTGAGCGTTGTTACATCCATCTACAATGTCTTCTTTCCTTATCCCACTGCATGCGCACTGGCTGAAACCTGCTAGTTCTTCAAGTGAGCTCCAAGCCCACCTGCTCTTGCCGGCTTCCCTAGTTTTCTGAGACCCTGCTGGGCAGCTGCACTGAGCCTTGGGGCTGCCCTGTGTCCCCACTGCTGCAGGCTCAGCCAGTGTGCAGCAGGCATGTCCCCAACAGTCTCCGAGGCAGTGCCAGACCTGGTACAGAAGCATTGCACATAGCCAGTGAATTCCAAGAAATTAATTGAGGAAACTTAGGACTGTGGAGAAACCGCCTTTTTACTACATACATTATGAGTCCTTAGGAGCCAACCTGATGGAACTGACCCAGCATTGCCTGGACTTGGTGACTCGTGGCCCTCACTTCAGAGTGGTGCACAGGTACCTGCCTCAGCCCTCCTGCCAAGTGACCTGAGCCGTCCGAGCAGAGTAATACTTGCTGATTTGTCCTGTATTTGGTGTCCCTTAAGTGACTGTCATGAAGTTCATCCTCTATTGCCCCTCTTCTAGATCTCAGTAGAAGAACAGTGGAAGTGCTGGGTCGAGGTAGGTAACCAGCTGAGTCGCATCTGCTGGCCATACCTTTGTTCCGCTAGTCCAACCCTTCTCTCCTTCCAAATCCAGTAGCACTTTTTTGTCCTGCTTATCGTGATTACCACTGCAAAGCTTTTGTCACGGCTAGTTTTGTATGCCAGTTTAAGCTCCTTGAATACACAGATTTTATCTTTTTTATCTTTGTATCTTTTACCCCATTTTTCAAAATTCCTTTTATATAGAAGATACTTAAGTATTGCAATGGCTGAAAGAATGAATTAACACATACATAATAAGGAAACAAGCATTCGTTTACTCAGTGGATATTTATTGAGCACCTACTATGTGAAGTTAGTGTTCTGATGCTAAGATTAAAAGGTTTTTCCAGAAAGATTCCTTCTTGGTGTTCTTCCCTGTGGTGTAGCTGCTGATTCATTTTTCATCCAAAATGAAACAAAGTGGGATTGGGCTGTTGACCAGTACTTTTCAGAAGAGTTCATTGTTAATTCGTCATTTTATGTCTGAATTGCTTTGGCCTTTTCAGTTCTAAAATTCTTTTGTGATTCTTGTTTAACCTTTCTCGGGGCCACCAGTGACTCTCTAGCCTTGTTTTGAGTAAGTGCAGTCTTCGCTCTTACCCTCGCCACCTCTGCCAAGTCTCCAGCTCTGTCCTTTGGCCTGGCTGAGCTCATTCTGCTTGATTTTTGCCTGCTGCTTGATTTTTGCTTAGCTTCTCACCTTTTGCAGGATGAATCTCACCAAACAAAAAACAGTGAGATAAATGGCTTCTGATGCATATTATAAATAAGGGTTTAATTCAACACACTTGACAGCATGAACCATTTATTTTAATGCTCTCAACTGGAAGTGTAGAAAGAACTGTTCTTGGGGGTGGCTGCTAGCGAGACAGGACTTAGGAGCTGATGCATGCATATTCAGAATTGAGTTTTACTGTACCATGTCATGGGATCTGCTATTTGTAATATCCCTGGACAGCCGAGCAGAGAACAGACCAATTCTGTGTGGCTAAAGTGGTGTGAGACTGCATATGAATTGCTGCCTCTACAAAAGCAGCTCCAAGCCTCCCCGCAGTGAGCGTCAGTCCACTGCAGACCTTGGATTTCCATGTTCTCTTTTCCCTTCCTCTCTAGCTGCTCTTTAGCTCCCTGGGTAAACTGATTTCTCTTGGTATCAATCTACTCCTCACTCTGCTCCTTCTGACTCGTGCTGTCTTAGGACAGCTGTTGCATTATGCTTTCCTCCTGGCTCAGTTTTTCCTCCCGGCTCATTGTTCCCCCAGCACTGGCCAGTTTTGGCACATGAGTGATTGACATCATGAATACTGACGAGCAGCACGTAAATTTTCTGAGTTTAAAAAAAGAAAAGGAGTCTGCTTTAAAACTTGTATTAAAGAGTTGGAGCACATTGAAACTTTTAGCCTCAAACCTCTGACTTTCCTGCAGCAATGGTGACATTCATTGAGTCCTGCATTATTCCCTGTTTGAATTGGGAACGTTGGTTTGCTGTGTAGTGCTTGGGGAAAAAAGTGTCTTTGGAGAGCAAAAGGAAAAAGGAATTAGCTAATGTATCATTATCATTAACTTATTTGTCTGATAGGGAAGGACTAATTAAAATAAAAAGCATTTGTGCCTGTTTTAGAATTACCTATCTATTTATGGAAGAAAAAAGAATCATAAAATTAGCAAAACAACAATAAAATCGCACTACCAATCACACCAAAAGAAAAAAAAAGGAAAGTGGTGTGCTTTGAACCTTGAACTTCTTCACAGCTCATCATTTCTTGATGCCCTTTGCCAAGTTCTGTGCTGAAGGAATCTAATGATACACAAAGCCTCATTGCCAGATACTTCATTAATTCCTCAATCCATTAGGAGCCTTAATGGCCTATGCCATTGGAATAAGTTTGGAAATCCAGTCCTCCAAGAAAGTACCGTGCTCTATAAATCATACTCGCCTAAGAATTCTCGCAGCCCTGACAGAGAATAGATGAAAAAACGTGTACTTCCTGAATTCCCTTATTATTGTAGGAGGCTCTCAGAATAATCAACACCCTTTAATTTAACCCTTTAGCCCCCAGCCCGTAGTTCTCAAAGTGCGATCCCTGGGTCATCAGCACCCCTGGGAACTTGTTAGAAATGCACATTCACTGTTGCCAGCCCAGAGTACAGAAGCTCTGGGGGTGGGGCCAGCCTCCTGGTGATTCCCCAGGCGGCTTAGTTACATAATGAGGGTCTTTATTTCACTGTTGAGGAAATAGATGAGCAGGTCCATCACTTTGACCAAAGTTTTGTGTGAATTCAGTTCAGTTCAGCAAACATTGACTGAGCAGCTGTTATGTCTCAGGCATCCTTACTAGGAAAGCGTAAAGGAAATGACACCTTAAAGTCACTCTAGTGTCACCGTTGTCAGCGTTTTCTCGCCAGGCTGGGTTGGTCTCCCTGGACATCAGTCCCTCCCTGACTCTGAGCGATGCGGCTGCCCCATGTGACTTCTCACACCGCCGTTAGTCATTGCCATCCGGAACGTGGCTCCTCATCCCTTTCACTAGCACCTCGAACAGGGAACTGCAGGAAGAATGGCCCTGTCTTTCTGAACCTTCCCTGCTTTTAAGTGCCTGATAATCTTACTGTTCACCAGCTCCCTTCTATTTCCATCCCTCTAGAAATTGGCGTCGCCTCTATCCTTATCCATTTTTAGACCGAGGCAGCTGCTAGAGAGGTTCTTTCCCACACAAGACAGACTGTCCAACCCTGACCTTGAGCTAAATAGAGTCGTTCTATTTGGAGGTAGATACAGACTCTCTGTCAACAACCGGCAAGAAGAGTAAAAGACACTCAAAATTTACCTTCCTCCTAATAGCCATTTCCTTAGTCCAAGTGCTCACCATCCTGTCTCGTGTATCCATGGCTTCCTTATACTTTCTTTTCCCACCCCTTTATCCTTTATACACCTTGCTGCTACAGTGATCTTTCTTAAATACTCATTTTATTATTTCACAGCTTACTAACTTCAAATATGTGGCCTATGGCAGGGGTCAGCAAACTAAGCAGTGTGCTTGTTGTTGTGAATAAAGTTTTATTGGAACACACTACCCCCATCATTTGCAGATTATCTGATCGGTTTTGCTTGCACTGCAGTGCCAGGGTTGAGTAATCGCAACTGGGACTGCGCGGCACACAAACCTAAACTATTTATTATCTGGCCCTTTAAGAAAAAGTTTGCTCTCCCTGGTGTATACGGTGAAGCTGAGTCTTTTTACAGTCAATATAATTACTGATATATTTGGGTTTAGTTCTACTGATTTACAATGGCTACCCTTTGTTCCTAGTTGTTCTGTTTTTCCTTCCTTTCTTGTTCTTGTTTGAATTTGTTATTTTTCCTTATTCTGTTTTTTGTGCACCATTAGTTAATTGCTACTTTTACCCTTTCCCAGACAATTCAAGAACATTAGATAGAATATTTAAAACTTTACTTTTACCACGTTCTCCTTATATGCTACTGTTTAAATTTTCTCTAGATTTAAAACCCAGAAGACATTACTATTATTGTTTATAAAGTCAATATTCATTTAGTTTTATCCATATGTTTAGCATTTTGGTTGCCCTTCACTTCATGCATATTTCTGATTCTTGAATGTAAGAAAGAAAAAATCGTTATGTTTGCCCTCACATTTGAATGATAATTAGGGTGGCTATAGACCAAATTTAATTTTTTTTCAGCAGTTGGAAGACATTGTTCCATTGCCTTTCAGCATGCACTGTTGCAGATTAGAGATCTGATGATCAACTGATTTTTCTCTTCTCTGGAAGATTTGGGAATTTTCTCTTTTTTTTTTTTTTTTTTTTTTTTAAGATTTTTATTGGGGAAGGGGAGCAGGACTTTATTGGGGAACAGTGTGTACTTCAGGACTTTTTTCCAAGTCAAGTTGTTGTCCTTTCAATCTTAGTTGTGGGGGGTGTAATTCAGCTTCAAGTTGTTGTCCTTTCAGTCTTAGTTGTGGGGGGCACAGCTCAGCTCCAGGTTCAGTTGCTGTTGCTAGTTGCAGGGGGCTCAGCCCACCATCCCTTGCGGGAGTTGAGAAATTGAACTGGCAACCTTGTGGTTGAGAGGACGCGCTCCAACCAACAACTGAGCCATCCAGGAGGCAGCTCAGCTCAAGGTGCCGTGTTCAATCTTAGTTGCAGGGGGCACAGCCCACCATCCCTTGTGGGACTCGAGGAATTGAACTGGCAACCTTGTTGTTGAGAGCCTACCGGCCCATGTGGGAATCGAACTGGCAGCCTTCGGAGTTAGGAGCATGGAGCTCTAACCGCCTGAGCCACCGGGCTGGCCCCAGGAATTTTTTCTTTTTTATTTGAGGTTTAAGATATGTCTGGGTTTTTTTTTGTTTGTTTGTTTTGTTTTATTTTTGATTAATCTTGCTTATTGGGTCTTTTTTCAGGTCCAGAAATTTTTTTGTTATTTTCTGTTTTTCTGTTCTTCTGTAATGTCTTTTAGAAAAGTAATAGAACATTTGGATCGCTTCTGCATATTGTTTAACATTTGTGTTCCATTTTCCTTCTTTTTCATATTTTCTTCTATGTTCTGTACAATCTAGAGGCTCTGTCTTCCAGTTGCTCATTTGATCTTCAGGAGGCTCCAATATTCAGCACATCTTGCTTTTATTTTATTAGTTTCAGGTGTACAAAACAACATAATGCTTAGACATTTACACCCATCACACAGTGATAACTGCCCCATCCCCGCCAGTCTACTACCCCTCTGACATCGTATATAGCTGTTACAATTCCATTGACTGTATTCCCTATGCTGTACTTTACATCCTGTGACCATATATGTATTTAATTATAGTTGACACTCAATATTACTCAGCTTTAGCTTCAGGTGTACGGCACACATCTTGCTCTTTTTTGATAATATTTTTATATTCTTAGAAGTGTGTGTAGTTGTTACTGTTTTTTTAAATTGATGGGAAATATTTGGGAATCTCTATCAAAATATGTACTATGCCTCTTTTAAACTCATCTTCTGTTTCCACTTACCTGACTCCTTAAGTCAGATACTCTTCTAATTAATTTTTATTAATTTTGGCACCTCTCTTTTACGGGATTGGTTTTCCTTAAACGTTTGTGATTTTTAAAGTATCTGTTGGTATTTTAGTGGCACATCTTGGATGCACTGACTCCTTTCTCAGCCTAGTGAGGACCCACTTGTCTTGTTGGTGAATGATGGGTCAGATCACAGGTCTCAGATTCAGATCAGATCAATCAGATTACCTCACGTGCCGAAGATGATTGGGAGCAGGGTGGGACATGGGCTGGCCCGACAGCTGGGTAGCTTGTCTTTTTGGTATTTACTTCCACTCTTGCCCAAACTGTCCCCTCAGAGACACCTACTAATAGCTTCGTGCTGGGGATCTGCTGCTTGGAGTTAGTTGCACCCTTTCTTGTTAGTGCTATTGAGGTTTCATTCTTTTCCCTGTATCTTTATTTAGGGTTGGGGTTGGATGAATGGTAGCAGAGGCTGAGCCCACCATCTTGATCCAGTCAGTCATTGTGTTTCTTTAAAGCCTTTTTCCTTCTGTTACCCCTAAGCATAACACATCGCACCGGTCATTCTAGTTCCGTATAGCATTTTGTCCTTTCATAATGCTTATTCCATTGTAACTTTCTTAAGTGTCTTATTTGTCTCAATTTTTGCCTTACGGAATTAAATTCTTCAGCCCAGACATGTGTGTGTGTGTCAAATTGCAACAGATGTTTTTGCCAGGGTAGAGAACAACTGGTTTAGTAGCAAGTGAAAATGGGGTTTGGAAATACAGCAAGTCCTTTCACTCAGTGTTGTTTCTTTAATGTTGATGAGATGCTGTAAGAACTTAACTCTTGTTTATATCAATTAGCCTGTGGTAAAATTGGTTTTGTTTTACATCGTTTTGCTTAAAGTCGCAGACCCTATCAAGGAAGATAATTGAGGACTTACTGTACTACGTAGACTGTACTGTAGGACACAGAATGGTTCCCCTACCGGGTTTTGTGGCATTCTCTGTCTCAGCCGGAATCTGTTTGCTATGGAAGTCAAACTTCTCAACCTGTGAATAAACATATCCCAAAGTATTGAATTACAATAGTCTATGGTTAGGTCAACTTTCTAAGGATACTGGTTCTTTCCTTAGAAATGACTACCTCTGGTTTTCATCAGAAAAGAGGGTACTTTCATTACTAGATTCCAAGGCTTGAATCCTCACTGGGCTTAAGTGTATTCTGTCTCTTTCACCCTGTCTGGAGGGCCTCTGTTTAGTGAGGAAGTTAATAGTGGAAGAAGCTGAGAGTTACCAGTTCATTAATTATTGTTAAAATACTCTTTCCCACGCTTAAAAAAAATCCTGTTTAATTAGGAAAACAGGAAACAATTTCTCCTTTTATGCATCTGTTAATAACTGAACTTATGCAAATGCTGACCTCTGTGTAGTATGACTAGGTTTTTAAAAGATTGATTACGCCTGGGGCTTCTGATAGGAGTTTTTGCTATTATATCTGTCATCACATTTCGAATGATTAGAACTGTTAACAAGATACCAAAATACCAAGAATTACCAAGAATGTACTGAAAATGATACCAAAGAGATTTCAAGATAAAATATTAGGTAATGCTTTTATTCAGATTATAATGGGTCTTGTTTTAGTACCATGGTGTGTTCGTTTTCTCTACCACCCCGTGTAATTTCTTAATCAGCTAAGCCACATCCGTAACCTCCCACTTAAAAATGTTTAATTGTCCATTGAATCCAGATGTGTAGGAAGATCAGCTAAATGTCTAGAATGCAGGGCCCTTATGGGGACTAGTGAGAAATAATATTGGTCAGATGGACCATGAAAGAAGGGCCTTTTTATAAGCTTTCCTCTTCCATCTCATGCTGTTCCCTCTTTTTCTGGAATGTCTTGGAGATAAGGAGAAGCTATCGAAGGACATTAAGCAGGGGACGACATAGGATTTATGTTTTAAAGAGATCACTCTGGCAGGCCTGGGGAAGATGAATCACAATAGAATGAAATAAAGAGATGGAGAGACCAGTTAGGAGGCCATTACTATGCTGGGCAAGATACCATGGGGAGAGGCAGAGGCAGTGGCCATTGGTGTAGATGGGTAGGGAGAGATCAGAGCAAGATTAAGGTGAAGACTCTATAAGACTGAAGTGGCTGATTAGATGTGAAGGCAAAGAGAAGTTAGAAGTTAAGTGCACATCGATTCTTGCAGGTCTGTGATAAAATATTGCAGCCCCCAAAAGGCATTGAGTTTAAATACCTTTTTTGTCCAGGAAGGAAAATGTACCTATAAAAGAAGAGCAGTTCTACCAGCATTGGATTAGATGGCAGATCTCTTTTATCATTAGGAATGAAAAGTTGAGCTTTTTGATCATTCTGTTTCTTCTGCTTTCTAAACCTGACCCTATGTTGTTATACAGCCCTTTTTTCCCTAACCCTCAAGTATCAGTTCACACATCTTATATTTAGTGAAGCTGTTTGAATCTTCCCATCTCTCATAACAATTGTACTAATGATGTTTAGGGCTAATTGTATGCAATTTAATTTTCAGATTGTGGTAATCATTATTGCTGTTTTTTTATTTTCATTCTCTCTTCCCCAGGCATAGGCAGCTATAGATATTCAACAAAATTATGCCCTTTGGAATGATTTTCAATTTTCTCACTTTGGGAGGCACATTTTTTGTGTCAGTCATGAAGGGTTCAGATTTGGATTATTAAACACTTGAACCCCGAGTTTCCACATTGGACCATTTAACAGTTTACGTTTACTTGCAAATGGAAAACTTAGCCCATCTGTGTGCTATTTGGGTATTTTTGAAGACCTTATCTAATTTAGGCGAGTATGTGCCTGTCCTCCAAATCCATATTCTGTCTCTTGATGTACAGAAAGGCCTGCCATGCCGGAAATAAAAGAGAAGTAGCTTTAGCTTTCCTGGGTGATTTACAGCAGCACCCTTTCCTCAGCTCTGTGCCTAGAGAACCATGTGCAAAATGGTTCGGCTTTCCTAATCACAAGAAGTATTTCAACATATGTCTGGTAGTATGTGAGTGTAGCAGTGTATTTTCTTGAAAGTATGCAGCTTATAGTGCCACAATTGCTGTCACTACTTGGGCCCCTGGAGAGTCAGGACTTGTTGATGTAATGAGCTTTTTTCATCTCTAATTGCTATTATTCTGTGAAGTGTGGAAGTTAGCTGAGTCACAGAATTGGAATTGATGCTCTTCTTTGTTTTAACCCTCCAGAAATGCATCTTCTGCAGATACCGGGTTAAGAAAGTCTCCGGAGCCTGTATCCAGTGTTCCTACGGCCGCTGCCCGGCCTCCTTCCATGTCACATGTGCTCATGCTGCCGGAGTGCTGATGGAGCCTGACGACTGGCCATACGTGGTGAACATCACGTGCTTTCGACACAAGGCCAACCCGAATGTGGTAAGGCCTGATGCTAGGCGTGCATGTAAATTTCCTCCTGGGTTAGCACGTTCCGCTCTGTAATGTTACTCATTGTTGACATGTCTAGACTTGAGGTATGGGTTCTTTGAAGGCAGGGATTATACATTATTATTTACTCATATTTGCCCAGGACCCTTCAATGTCTGGTGCATGCTAGACACAGTAAATATTTATTGGGTTGAATGAGTGAATGAACCGATGAATGAATAAAACTTATTATGCCTGTTCTGGTTTTGGGTCTGTATACAGGGCTGCTGAGTATGGTTGTACAGATGGTGCTCTGCACATATCCAAGGTGAGGATGAGATCATTTCTGAGTAGAGAGTGATGTGAAAGCACCATCCGAGAGATTGTGCAGTGCTTAATGTGTGCAACTGTACTCTCTAGACTTGGGGTTTAATTTCATCTCTTCTGGAAGAAACAAAGAGAGCAACACAATAAAGGGAGACGGAGGGTGGTCATGAACATTGGGGCCTTGCTTCCTGAGATGGGATAAGCTAGGGGAAGCATGGAGACCGTGAGAGGACTGTGGACAATCTCAGAAAAGCAGAAATGTCAAAGAGAAGTATAGAGATCAGTTTTTTCTGCCTTTACCATCTTACTCAGGACTGAATCTATTTCTGGGAAAAGAGTGTTTGCAACCAAATTGCGCGTGAATTTAACTATAATTCAGTTTACCTGTCCTAAATGAATGGAATCTTTCCTCTGTTTTAAATGCTTAGAAAAATTATGACAGTGTAGAGATGGTTGCTATGCCTTTGGTAGCTTTCCAGTTCACCGTAATTGTTTTTGGCTGCCAATGAGGAAGCTAACGCATTGTAGCGAAGCTCAGCTTTGCTAACTTGCTGCCCTTTGTTATCCCTGGGAGGCTTGGCCACAGACTATTTGCAGCCTAACATGTTTGTCCTGTGTCTCTGATAACCTCCTGTGAGCAGCCTGCCAAGTCGTCTGGATGGGCTTGGGGAGCCATGACCCATACACAACAAATGTCCCAGCTTTTTAATAATTCCAGCAACTTCCATGGCCGTCTTGAGAGATACTGGATGTTTATGGGTTGGGAGTCTGTGTGGTTGTGTGTGAAGGTACAAATGTACAAAATGACATCACCAACTGTTACCTCTCAAAGTTATTTTCCATATTTTTCCATTGTTTTTGGTCTCAAGTAGCATATTCATTTGTGGTGTTGCTTTAGTTTCTTGAGTTCATGGGCTCTTACTAAGAATATTGTTGTATATTCAGTAGAAAAATATATTTCAGCAACTGTGAAAATGTTACAGTAATAAAGCATTGCATCACTGTGTTGCTTTGCCATTTACAACATTCAGTCAACAGCATGACCTCATTAGATGGCACATGGGATGCATTTGAGATGTGAATGAGGTCATGACCTCTGGAGGGAGTCAGAGAAGTTGGTGTTCACACTTAGATTCCGCCAGAAACACATGTGCAGCCTTATGCAAGTTCCTGTGTCTGAGCCCCGGCTTCTTCCTCTACAAACAATGGCATACCTACCTCACCGTGTGTTTTTAGTCCATAGCACAGGGTAAGCCCTCAGAAAATGAAAGTTGTATTACTGTTTTCTCTTTTTACAGCTACTACTACTGCTTGCTGGCTTTGCTATTACAATTCTATGTGAACTCGGACACATGAGTAGTATTCTTGCTTCAAGGATAAGAACCCTAAGTTCAGAGAGGTTCAGTTCCTTGCCCAATAGATTCAATTAATGAGTGGCAGGTGCTGAAATGTAAATACCTTTTCAGCCCACACTCTGTTATTTGTTGAATTCTAAACTGCAAACCTTGAATGGTGCAGGAGGTGTTCATCCATGCTTGAGATCATGCATTGCCATTTTAATATTCTGAGGTTCTGTGGTTACTGTTGATTATATTGACGCTGCTATTAAAGAGATCCAGGTGTTTAATCAGGACCTCATTCCTTTTAAGTATGATGTGATCGGTCAGCTTTATGTTACTAATGTGTTTCATAAATGATGAAGAAAAAGAAAATATTTGATTTTGAGGTGATTTAGAAACGACTCCCCCCATTCTTCCCCACAACTTTAAGCTTGGTATACTTTACAAAGGGTGGGGAACACATCACGTAATTTATAGCATTACATGTGGCAGTTTTTTTTTATGATGGGAAAATTTTAATGTTTGTGAATTGCCTTTGCAAAGTTCTCTAGTGGGAAGCACTACGAGCACTGGATTTCTGAAATATGTTCCTGTTAGCTCTTATTTAGCCATTACTCTTCAGTTAGACTCCAGGTATGGATTCCTCCCCAAAATGTCTGACAACTAACCAGAGGGAATTCATTGAATCTAGCAACTTGGGTTAAGAGCATTGTGATTTTCCCGATTGCATTCAATGGTCTTTCCTTTTCAAGCATAAAAAGTTCAAATTCACCAAGCCATTTCTCTTTGTGTAAATGTGAATGCTAGGGGATATGCTCCCTTAAAGTTGGAACTGTAGTTTGTCTATGTTCTCAACCATGCCTTGGTTATTTGGGAGTAATGGGCAATTGCTGAATCATAGCAGTGGATACTATAAACTTCAGGCTAATTTGGTAGCCTAAACCTGTCATTTTCCAAAGAGAGGATACCTGTACAATTTAGGTAAGTGAAGTATAAAGCTATGGTTACTTCAATAGGGTCTCCCTTTTTACTCACTGTAGGGTTTTTGTTTCCCTTATTTATTTTTTTTTGTTTTGTTTCTCCCAATTATTTGCGTTTTGCATCAAAAAGGACTATTTTAAGGCAAATTCTACTCTTCCTTCAATGCCATGAATTATTTTAAATATACTAGTTTATTCAGTGTTACTGAGCTTTGGGTGTAAAATCATTCTGCATAATGGTATAAAAATTTCATCTGATTTATTATCATGTGCTCTTTCATCAAACAGTAAACATGCTCTGTAATTAAAAAGATACTATTTGAAAAAATTAGGTAGCTTTCAAATACTTAAGGATAGAAGGGAGTATGTAGCAGAAAGTGCATGGCTAATCCCTGTTATTTTAATCTAAATTTTAATATGTATTTTTTCAGTGTTTTTGTCAAACGTATTTTTTTGACTGGTACTAGCTGTCTTTCAAATGTAAGGTTTCATTGATGTGTGCATATGTGTGTGTGTGCACATGTGTTTGTGTGTAGTGTTGTGGTACGTGACCACTCTTTGCCATGACCTAGGATGACATATTTCCTGACTCTATTTCTGAAGGTTCCATTGGATGCATTCCATAAGTGAATGTTGCACAGATACTTGTGAGGAAAAGAAAATAACACAATAAATAGTGAAATGGTTTTGAAACTGGGAGCCTTGAAAGCATATTCCTTCTCTAAACCAAACAATAAACTACTCATAAACTACTTCCTGCGGAGTACAACACCACAAGAGGCCATCTCCTCACACCTGAGTGAACTAGACAGGTGTCCAATGGAAGAGATGCTTGAACTACTGAGGGAAACAGATCAGAAAGATGGCATGCACAAATTTTTTTCCCCGAGAAAATTACTTCCATAAACCTTCATATTAGATTACAATATTCCATATATACAGTGTAATATCACTGTAATCACTTTTACTTTATGCGTTAATTCATTGCGATGAATAAGGCCTTATCTTAATACCCTCTCCTCACAGAAAAATGACATTTGAGAAGTTAGTTTCCTTCATAGTTCTCTAGGTTGTGGCTATCAACATGCAGACAGGCACCCATTCAAAAAAGAGGAAGAAATGGGGCGGCCGGTTAGCTCAGTTGGTTAGAGTGTGGCGCTAGTAACACCAAGGTTGCTGGTTCGATCCCTGCATGGGCCACTGTGAGCTGCGCCCTCCTTAGGGGAAAAAAAAAAAGAAAAAAGAGGAAGAACTTTTATGGAGAAAATACCCTAGTGGTCAAGATTTTTCCTTGTATTTTTTTGTTCAATATTATTTCAACTAGGTCATACTTAACCAGTTAATTATTTTAACCTGATGATTTAACTGGATGTAACTAGATTAATTAGCATTTTGTATTTTTATTTCCAGCAACTAGCACTTGGCCATTTATAAAAGCTGCTTGGTATAAATTTGTTAAAAAGTCTCTAATGCTAGGGAATGGGATTAGTGAAGAAGGAAGAGAACTAGTATTTATTGAGCATCTTTTAATTGCGAGTTGGGTATTTTACATGTGCATCTTATTTCAAGGTAGTGTTTGTTGTTGGTATGGATAATGGAAAGTAGTGGTTATATTGGCTTCTGTATTGGTACCTCTCACTCTGGACGTTTCTCTGTTTCTTGCAATTCTGCCTCTCTAGGTGTCCTTCATGTTCTGTTCTGGCAGTCATCTTAGTAATAGACTTGAGTCCTTGTTCAGTACTTACTGACTTCGTTTTCCCAGCCTTTGTGTCTTCAGGCCAGCTCCCCAGGCACGTTCAGTACTGCTCCTTCCCTGCTATCATTCTGCTGGCTCGGGACAGGAGAGGACACACTGACTGCACAGGGTCTGGTGAAGGGCTCAGAATAAGGCACCTCTGCTGGTTAAAATGCGCTTCAATAGCTAACATTTGGGTGGGAATACCTGTCACCACTAACTTAATAAAACCTTTCCTTGCAAAGTATGCAAAGACTGCTCTCACCTTGCCACCATGTGAAATAATGGATGATCAAGGCCCCTCAATTCTAAATCCTAGAATAGTAGTTCTTATCACAAGAAAATATGGTATAGTGTGCTATACTTTTAGTATCAATTATTGAGAAAACACATAATGACAAGAAATTAAGATATCAATAACACTATTATGTGAATTCATTAATTTTAAAAGAGCCTGCAGTGTTTCAGATTTATTAGGAATTGATAGGGAGAGACCCCAAACACTCATTCCCACTGTAAAGTCCCACTTAATTAGCCAAGGATTTAGAGATGTCATAGAAATGGTTTGTCTAGAAAGGGTGGAAGTCAATGCAACTAATCATAATTAAACTTTGCCTGCACCCTGTTTCCCTAGTGAGCATATGCAGTTGCTTGTGTGTAGGGTACTGCCATATCTGAAACAAAAGATACTTTTGCTGTTCCACAGGCTTTCATACTTGGGACTCATTCAGGAAAACTGATTATCCATTTTTTTCATTTAATAAAATGTTTATAAACAAGAAGCTGTCCTAGTTATTAAGCCAGAATCAAAGTCAACAAGATGACATACTCTACTAGGGGAAGAAAGTAGACTCACTTTCCAGATGGGTACCTGAACAATATCTCCTTCCAGCTTTCTAGAATTCTATAAGGCCTGTTTTACAAGAGTCTACCTATGGCTCTGGTTTATGACTTTTAATCCAGTTAATTCCAATAGACATTTGGGTTTGGAGACCAGAATTATATTTCACCATATTGTGTCCCTTCCACCCCTAATGGGTGGTCACAGGATAATGGTTTTGTAATCAGGCAGCATTTAGTTAATTTACATCAGTAGGTAGGACTTTGCTTAGCTACACTTTATATTATTTAACCCTTTTGAACATTATCATGGATTATAGCATTTTATTGACCCAGTGGGTACCAGTTGATTGTAATTTTCTTCTTGATTCTCTGGTCACACTTCGACCATGTGGATTCAAAACTAGGCAGTCTGACTTTGAGCCCAAACTCTTAGCTGCTATACTCTATTACCGTAATAAGATAGGTTAAATAAAATATGAATAAAATGTTTGGGGAGCCCAAAGAAGGACACCGCTACTTCTGTTGGGGACAATCCGGTAGAATCACAGAGGAGGTAACATTTGTGCTGGTTCTAAAAGGAGAGTTTGAGTTTGTTGGTAAGATAAGAGTAATAATGATGTTCCAAGTAGACAAGATATATGTGCATGAACTTCTGCAAAGGCCTGTTTATCTGGAAAGTTGAAGAGTTCACTGTGACGGGTGTAGGACATGTTGGGGTTATGGAGGGCTCAGGGAGAGTGATGATAGGTTACACGAGGCTGGAGAGGTCAGGTAATCAGACAGTGGAGGCCTTGTATTCAGTGCCCCCCCCCCCCCCCATATGTCCCTGAATTAATATAAAAAATTTCTCTCCTTCAAGTTAGGAAAATGAGCTTGGCTAAGCAAGGGTGTGTTTTTAGGAATGAGATGGGCTGGAAGGTGTATCATTTCTAAAAGAGGTGGGCTGTGGTGAAAAGGAGCCCCCACCTCCACCCCACCCCCACCTCCGCCCAGGAGGAGGATCAGCAGATGCTTGATCTGCCCCTTGATTGGGTGCAAACATAAGCTACCCAGCTGCTGCCTCATATACACATGAAGAAGGACGGTGCTAAGACCAGGCAGGAGAAGCTATTAGTTGTGTTATTTCAAGAGTTTCTCAGCCTGACACAGCGCTTGGGATTTCTCATCCATGTGCCTCGGGGCATTCCACTGACTCCATGGCCACTGCTTTATGACTTAAGGGAGTTCTAGTTTATCCTGTCATTGAGCATCCACCATAGGAGGTGTATGTGCAGGAAGTGGTAGGACCCCCTTTTCTAAGACTGCGTGGAGATTGGTTGCAGCGCAGAAGAGACTGAGGAGATGCAGGAAGGCTAGTCAGGAGGGCTGCTCTAGTGAGGGGAAAGGAGATGGGGAACTGGATTTCTACACTGGTCCTGTCGGGGCTGGAAACCTGTTGGTAGTATGCTCATGGCCCTTAGTAAGAAATCAAGTGTAGAGGGGAGGAGGAAAGAGACAACCAGACAACTGCGAACTCATCACATATAAGACTTGTCTGCTTTCCATGTGCCTTCTGATGCCAGTGAGCTTGCCTTAGCTCCAACAGGGTTGACCCATCAAATGCAGCTATGGGTTGAATCCATCCTTTTTATTTTACCTTCTTTAGTCTGGAGCTCAATCCCATGGCTCAAATCTGTCCCCTTTTAGTTTCCCTTTCATCCTTTTTAAGAAACAGAACCACAACTTAGCTAACACTAATCTAACAGTGACCTGAATGGTGCCATTTCCACAAACCCTCTTCCTGGCTCCCAGATCTGGGCATCTTTGAGTTTTGCTGAGTGGAATTGTTTTGCTGCTGGTGGTTTTTCCTATAACAATTTGGATTTTGCTAACTTCCATTCTGTTCAGTAAAGTTTGTTATGACCAACGATACTCTTCTCAGACTTGTGGATATTTATCTGGTATTTGTATATGGTTTGTTTCTTCTACATAAGTTATTTTCCAAATGTCCTGCTGAATTTGCACTGATACTGAAAAACAATATTCTGATCAAATAAGAAATTCTTAGCAAGGATTAAAAAAAATACCACAGTGACTCAGGCCTAAATCTGACCAATCTTCTTAAACATACATTTTAAAAAAAGAAATCCCTCACTCTTTCATCAATAGAAGTGCTTTATTGAGATCTCAATGCATTTGTCCCAGATGATAGGAAGTTAAGGCCTGGTTTGCCTGGAAGGAGAAATACAGAGCGTGCCAAAAATATGTACACACATTTTGAGAAAGGAAAACTGTATTAAAATTATAGTATTCAATATATACCAGTAACAAAAGATGAATACAAGTCACGTTTGACTTCTGCAATTACAAGAGGTGCTCAAAGTGGTTACCATCAGCGTCCAGACACTTTTGATGACAGTGAACTACTGCTTGAGCAACGTTGACTGAAGTGTCCACTTGTATACATTTTTTTGGCACCCCCAGTATTTAGCACAGACATTTTAGAACATTTACATTTGGAACCAGTCTTTCCCTTGCTCACGTTATTGGGTAAAACCAGTAAAGACAGTGTTTTAATTAATTTTATTAAGATAATTAAATGTATCCCATTTCAAATTTTTGTACTCTCTTTAATACCCCCTCATTTTCGTTTTCACTCCTGCTTTGTAGCCATCTGCGCAGGTAGAGCGAGGTCAGTGAGTGTAGAGCTTTTCTCCTCCGTGCTCTGTCAGTAGGACAGGGCTTGAGTGGATCTGCGCACACTCCATGCCCTGAGCTTTGTTCCCTTTGGGGACCCCATAGTTCTTGCCTTCTTAGCTAGTGCAGTTAGGGAGCACCAGGGCGTCTCACTGTGGTCCATCCTGCCTTCTGCTGGGCCTGCTGTTCAGTCACCAGGCCTGGCTGTGAGCATAGAGGGAAAGTTCCACTGACTCGGGCCCCAGGCGTTCCCCACAGTGACTCACAGTCTCTGGCCAGAGGCTTTGCTGCCTCCATTGAGCCATCTTCAGCCTACTCTTCCGTTCTTTTCCCTTTTCCACGTCTTTTTCAAAGTCTGGCCACTTGGGAAAGGTTTTTGTGCCAATCCCTGTTTGGACACCAGCTGCAGCTGTTCCAGACCCATTTCTGATACTAATTAAAGTGTTTCAAGGGCAGTTTGAATTTGTGTGAAGAGAAAACAGATGCCTCCATTACAGATTCCAATTTTCATCAGCCTAAGATACAGAAACTGATGGGATGGGGAGACCATGCAGACAAAGCAGAGGCTGAATGCCTTGGTGTGGCCCTTCTCTTGCCATGGCTGCCTGGCGGGGCTCTCCACCATGGCCATGTCTACACAGGGTTGGGGACTGTTGGCCCCGAATAAAAACCTTGTTTTGCTGCCATACCATTGCTCTATATAGGGGTTTATATCTCTATTCTGGGAGAGTTTACTCCTAACAGTCTGGACCTTTCCATTTAAGGAAAGTTTTGCAAGCAGTTGGCTCTTGATTCAGACACAGGGTCAGCAAGGCCACATACACATCTGGGGGCAGAAAGCAGTCAGTTCCCACGTGGCTCAGGCCAGTATCTCTGCCCTTACTCAGGGCAGCATCTCTGCCCTTAAATGTAGCCTTTCTCCAGCCTCTGATTTTCTACCCTTTCGTCTGGTTGGGTAAAACAACATTATTCAAATATGTACTATATTGTAGTATAAATATAACAGATATAATAGTATAATACAAATATGTAACGCATCGTACAAAATGTAAAATATTTTCCCTAACTTTTTATTCTGGGCCTTGTAAAACCACAAATTAATCCTGATTTTTTAAACAAAAATTTCAAGAAAAATCCGCATCTTGGTGCAGGTGTTGGTTTTTATCACAAGAGCAAACTTGTCAGAATCCCCGGGAGAAACTTGGCAGTGTTGTGTGTCCCACTTGGCTCTGTTACCCCCACCATGAAGTACGTGTGGGACTGAGAACCAGTCAGCTGATCTAGGGTTCCACTGCGAGGGGCCAAGTGCATGCGGAATAGTTACCCGGCACAATTGATACTAGGCCATTCTAAGGACCACACATACTGAGGGAAATCAAGTTTTCCACTCCAAGGACTGCTTATCTCGTGACATGTTTTAGTGTAGGTAAGATGTGTTTCCATGTAAAACACTTGCTCACTTTTCACAGAGTTAATATTTCTCAGTTCCCAGGAAATTTTCAGCTGTTCAGCAAATTATACTCCCTTTTAAAAAAATAATTAAGGCATGTATTATTGTCTGATAGCTTGTTAAGAAAATGAAGTAGTGACACTAATCCCGTATTTTAACATTGATATTAGAGTCAAGTACCATGAATACAGTAGAGAAATATAAATGGAATGTGTCAACAGACACACACCAGCAAAGGGTATTTGACATTTCAACGTCTTGTAAAGCGTAAGAAGCAGGCTTTTCATTTCCTTCATGTAGAAAACAGTAATAAGATGTCATAGTCATAATGAAATCCATAGATACTGACAAAATGTAATGAAAGTTTAACTTTTTAAGATTATTAACTGTAAGCAATAGAAAATGCAGTTAAGTAAGTTCCAACATTTCTATCTAAAAGGCTACTATCTAGGTCAACATTATATGTCCACTCTTCACAAACATGATGTATAAAACTCTGGATTAACTAGAAAGACCTGAGGCCTGTTGTCAGGAAGCCAGTCAGCTTGGGGATACCTCTGCTTCTTTGTCTCGCCCTTCCACAGAATGTGGGTAGCCATCTTGGACTCTGACACATTTCTCGCATGCAAATCAGTACTTCTTTTCAGGTAAAATGGGAGGTTTCTTGACCATTCCTTTATCTGAAGTTGGCTGGTTTTCATTGTGAGATATCATCCTCTCTTGTCTTCTTGTCCCACAGTGGGTGCAGTGGGTCAGTGAAATTACAGAGTGGTATCTGAAGAAATATAAGAAATTCCTGTTTCTACATTTTTCAATAAAACATTCTTTTAATTTTTCTTTCACTCATTACTGGATTGACCTAGCACTCAGCTTTTGCTTGGGCAGGAGTCAGGAAGAAGTGAAACCTTCTTGTTTGTGGGCCTCGGATGTCCTCATGAGTTATTTTCTATTCTGTTGATCCCTCCTGGAGTACTAGGTGGGCCTGTTAGTCAAGTTTGTCTGCATTTCTCAGGAATTAGAAGAAGATACAGATTTCTCAAACCCTTATATTCAACAACTTTTCATTGTGCCTTAAAAATCTGTTATCACATTTCTTTATCATGTATTTGAGTAAAAAACAGTGTCCTTACTAGAGACTGAGAAGTAGCTTTTGCTGAAGCTGTAGGGACCACAGAGCTGAACTTTGGTGATGTTTGTGAGAACAGGAGGGCTACAGGCATGAAACTTGAAAGGAAGGGGTTCTAGCTGTAGAACCTTCCAGTTCTCCTACCTTTCCTACCTGCACAGGAACCCCACACACCTCTCTTTCACACACAGTGCTAGGTACATACATACATTTAATTACCGCTTGACAGACTGCCAGACGGAGATTAGCTTGCTTGATTAATAACGGGCTTTAAAGAGTTTGTGGCTTTATCCCCTTTGATTAACATGATGAAATAGCTAGGCAGACTCTGCATTGTCCTGCTGCTGTTGTGATGGGCAGTAGAAAGCTTTTGGCTGACTTTTTCAATAAAACGCCGTTCCTTTGGCTATTTCTCCTAAAATTTTGAAAGAACCCTAGGAAGCTTGCGGTTGCTCAGTCTCATTCAATCAATCAGTCTCTTTCTGATGCTCACGTAAGTAGTGTCTTCATAGAACCACAATCGCCTGTTCCACCCTAATTTTCTGTCCTGTTTAAGGTGATGATGCTCCTTTGTTGAGAGCAGTGTATCCATGTAGATAAGATAAAAAAATAATAATAATAGCTAATATTTGTACAGTGCCTTTTATAGTTTACTGTGTATTTTCATACATAGTACATTATCTCATTTGGTCCTCACAGTAACCTTGTGTGGAGATATTATGATTGTATTCATTTTATATTAATAGACGATGAAATGGAACTTCAGAGGTTCAACAATCATTAAAAGCTATAGAACTTCCAGGTCATTAGAGTTCAGAGCACATGGCATTTCGTTTAGACTGTGCTGTTTTGGCAGTAATTTTTCCAACTTGAGACGATGGCTTGGATTAGCTTACATGTTTCGTGATTTACCTGCGCTTCCTCCTGGGTGGCACAGTAAAACTGTTAAACCATTTAATTGGCCTGTCTTGCTTTGGGTTTCCTTCCTAAAACATTTTTGCATCTAGTTCAGCTATTTTTTACCCATTCACCAACTGTAACTGAGATTTCAAAATCCTGATTGGCCAGAGTACCATCCAGTGATGCCCGGTATACCCTTGCTTCTGTTGAAAATGTCTCATCCAAATAATTTTTAAGAAATCGTTGTATTATCTTAAGATTGAATAAATGCTTTTCCTCCTCATTTCCTTGAAATTGTAATTTCTTCATCTTTTTTTTTTTTTTCAAGATTGCTTTGAGTATTTTAGGTCCTCTGCATTTTCAGATAAATTGTAGAATCAGTTTTTAACATTTTCTACACACACACACACACACAGCCTGCTGTGAATGACTAGGATTTTGTTGAATCTAATAATTCTCCCCAAATTTTACTATTGCTACTCAAGAAGCCTAAAGAGCTTCTGAAATTATGAATGCCTAGGCAGAGCTCCTGGGAGCAGGCTTCCAGGGACTCAAGTATTTTCTAGCAACTAATGAGACTGGACGTGACTTAGGAGGAGCTCACGTCAGGTTCCATCTCAGCAGTGGGACGCTGCCGTGTCCCTCCAGCTCCCCCAGTTTAACTGATGTGAGCTTTCCTCTCTGCTCTTTATGCAGTTCAGTTGCTTACTCTTCCAAATGGAAATCAAGTGTGCTTACCAGTTGAGAGTTTCCTATTATACATTAACACAGTGAAGCATCTAAAGATGGTTCTCCCACTAGCTTTTCTTCACTTACCTCCCAAAGAAGACCACTACCTCTGATGTGAGCTCATGACTCAGATGGAAAAGAATTTGCTTTTTTTTTTTCCCAGTGTCTTCTGCAGTCTATTAGTTATACGTCTACAGACGATAAAGTGAGTAAGACCTTGAATCTGCTGGGAAACTGCTTACCACCATTTCCCATTATTATGTTTGTACTTAAAAACCCACGAGAAATAAAAGTACACGTGAACAAACAGACATATAGAAAATTAAATACTTGTGACATTTTTATGAGTCTGCATGTGCATTTGTTCTATAAGAGCAATTATTTCTTCACGAAGCCCCAGGGCTTTAAGTTTTTCTGGGTAGAAGATTTTTACCTAGCTCTCATAATTTTACAAAGAAAGCTTTCCTTATTACAAGGAAGATTTAGATGAGTGACTTCTGCTGCATTAGTTTGGTCAAAGAAGAGTTTGCATTGATTTGTTTACTCAAATCCCTCTAGGAATTTTTATAAGATGAATACTTGAAAAAATACAGTAATAATATCTCACAGGTTATTAATTTATAGAAATTAGGGAGGAAATAATAAAGTTGAAGAGGTGAAAGGGTCATTGGACATAAATGGAAATGTGCTTTTTGGTGTGTTCATTGGATAAGTTACCTGGCTTCGTTTCTTCAGCTCTCCAGCCTAGCTGGCTCTATGAGCCTCTATGTACCCCGTTTTATTTGGATTTACACCCTTTATTGACATTATATAGATGGAGAGAGAACACAGTCAGGGATTTTCCCGAGATTACATCTCTGCTTATGACGCACCTCGTCTATGTTGGGTGACCCTCCTTCAAGATGAGAGCACAGATCAGCCTTACCAGGCTCCGTAAGAGAAGATCCATCTTGCCGAAGCAGAGGAATCTTCCTTTCCTCTACCACACAGGACTCCTTCCCTCTGAGCCCTGGCTATAGAGGTCATGTTTGAACTAACTTCCCTCTGCTCTCTGTCAACAACTCATTGGGAGAAATGAAATTTGTAAATGCAGTGCATATTTCAACCTCAGTATTTAAGTTAGATTCCTGTGTCCGTTTAGGTCACCCCAAAGTTACCCATTTTAGCCTCCATAACTTAACCCATCACAGAGGTGCCGTCATTGAGTTTCATTTCATTGCTACCGGTATGTCCTTTTATGGACAAATATGCAAGCACCATTACATAGATACACTGTTGTGATTTTTATAAGGCTGTTGTTAAAAAGTTGCCTGCTGTACCTTTAAATATTCCAGGTGATAAAATCTTTTTAAATAATTTAGTATCAAGAAAAATTTCTGTTAGAGCATGAGAAAAATATAACAATTTTCTTTCTCTAAGTTCTAGCTGGAATTTATTATAACAGTTCTGTCAGTTTTGAGCACAGGCAACGATGGCATCAGCAGTTTCTGTGACTCAATAGAAATCATGTTACCATTGTAACAGAGATTTCAAAATATTACTTACACTCACCACAACTTTGAAGTTAGGATATTAATATTTATTAGATCTGCCACTAGATTTTAGTATTTAATGCATTATTAGAGAAGCATAGGTATTATATCACAAATTTGTTTTTTCAACATTATTTCAATACAATTTGTTTCTTTTGTGATATTTTGTGCTCTGTTTCATGCATTTGAAAACATCAATCTGAGTAGGGGTCCGTAGGCTCACCGAGTAGCCAAAGGGGTCCCTGGCACTAGGCACTCCACTGTCAGATGGCCTTCTGGAAGTGTGTGCATGTGGGCTTCCTGGCTCCTTCGGGCCTGGGTCACATGTTCCCTGGGTGAGTCTTCCCTGGAGGACCTCTTCCTGCCCCTCCTGGGCTCTCTTAATACCTTGCAATATGGTCAATCATGTCTGTCTTCCCTCCTGCTTGTGAGCTGTTTGAGAGATGGGACTCTCTCATTCTCTTATTTTAATCCTCAGCACCTAGCAACGTGCCTTGCTGGTAATAAGCACTCAGTAATTGCTTATTTAAATGCTACATTTTTACTCCACGTCCATCCTTGCATTGCTTTTCCTCTTTGCGCTGTTTGCTATCTAGTTCTTGGCTCTTTGGCTCAGAGTTTACTGCTTTAGAGTGCTTTTCAGGTAAGGAATGGTGATTTTTTTCTTCATCCTATTTTGTCAACATTGGCTTCAAATATTTTGGAGTCAGCTTGTTGGATGTCGGTGTCCCTTTGACATGCCAGTCCACATTTTAGGAACATCATCATCTCGCTATTCAGACTACAATCATTGGTGGTTAGCTATCTTTTCTCTGAAGTGTGGCCATTTATTTCAACATCGGTAGAGTCTTAGGAAAGCCCACACCTGATTGAAAGCATCATGGTATCCATGGAGACAAAACTCTTCTACATTTAGATAATTGGATCCTATTATTTGTGTTGCCCTTTAGAGATGCTTAGTATGATCGGAAGGACAGGTATAGTAATGAGTCCCAACAGACCCGGTGAGGGTTTTTAAAAAATTAATACAGCCCCAAACCCGAGAATAAAATCTATTCATTTGATTGAACCAACATGTCTTAGGAATCACTAGTGATTATTAAGAACAAAATAAAGGTGTCTTTTTTTGTTATATTTGGCCTAAATATAATAGATATAAGTAAGTCAGATGAAATTTTATAACTAAGTTTGTGTATCATTCTACTTTACAAGGTGTTCATTTCCTCAAGTTCTTCTTATAGTTATTGAACTAAATGATACATGTTGAAGATGGTCTTTTCTTACCAAGTAATTTGGCTTCAGCGTTTTTTAAGCATCTAATTAAGTAGATCTCACTGTGGATTGGTTGTTACTTAAAGAATTTAGAAACTTGCAAGTGCTCTTGTATTTATTACATTCAGTGTTTTCAATAATTATTAAAGAAATACATAATGGAAAGTACAGAGAAGTACGTAAAGAAGAAAATAAATAAAACCCCATTACCTAGATTTATACATTGCTAACAGTTTAGCATATTTTTTCTTAGTATTTCTTTCATATATATTATCGTGTGTGTGACAAACCATCACAAAACTTAGTGGCTTAAAACAATGACAACTTTTAGCTGGTGATTCTGTAGGTCATCAGTTTAGGGGCTCAGCTGGATGGTTCTTCTGTTCCAGGCTGGTTACCTCATTCATCTGTGGTCAACTATAGAACAGCTTGCCTTCTCTTGGCTGAGTTCTCTGCTATTTCTCAGGCAGCCCTGGTCAATGTGATCTCTCCTCTGCCAGCAGGATAACTTGAGTTTGTTCGCATGACAGAGTCTAGGGCCCCTACAGAGAGAGCAGAAGTGAGCAAGGCTTCAAGTGAAAGGCTTTGAATTAGCATACCGTTACTTCTGCTGTATTCTTTTGGCCAAAGCAGGCAAAGCCACAGGCTAGCCCAGACTGTAATGGATGGGGAAATAGACTCCAGCTTTTAATGGGAAGGACTGCAAAGTCAAATTGCAAAGGATGTGGGAAAAAGGAGGCGTGGGTGAAGATTTGTGGACATTTTTTGCAACTTCCCTTATTGTGTGTTCATAACATGTATACATATATGAAAACTGAGAGCGTGTGCAATTATACATTCTGCATTTTTCATCACCAGATAGGCTCCAAATCCACACTGCTAATTCAGTGCTGTGAGTATGCTGGGGAGATTAAATGCATCCTTGTATGAGAAGGTCCTCAAAAGGTGTGTCGAACAGAGGAGATACTCAATAAATTAGTTAAAAAGAAACAAAAAGAAAATGTAAGTTCTTTAGGCAACTGCTTAAATGCCATAAGTCCCATTTTCTGGTTGGTTTTATTTCTCCTCTGATTTCTTCCCACATTTATTCTCCTGGTTGATGATACCGAGGCATTCGTGATAGGAGAGCACCTGCTTCTGGGCCCCACTTCAGCTTCTCAACAGCTCTGAGATCTTGGAAAAATTACTGGACTTTGTACTTCATTTATTTCTATTTAATGAAAATAACAACTACCTCACAGAGTTATTGGGGAGAATTTAATTTCATCTATATGGACATGTGTTGGAAACTCTAGATGTGTTACTATTTCCCAGGAATGCTGATACTTTTGTGGAATTTCTAGAACATTTTCTTAACACTTTTTTCACATCCTCAGTGTCTCAAACTGACTCTAGCTTTTCTTTAAAAGAAGTTGTGTTTTCTTAAAAAAAACACACTTGATTTCTGCTTAATGAATATTAAAGAAAATTAGACTTTTCTTTTTTTTTTTAAATATTATTTTTTAAATTAAATTTATTGGGGTGACAATTGTTAGTAAAATTACATAGATTTCAGGTGTACAATTCTGTATTACATCATCTATAAATCCCATTGTGTGTTCATCACCCAGGACTTGTCTTTTCTTTAATCTGATGGAGCCCCCTTGCATAACGTCTGTCTCTCTGATCAGAAATGACATTCTTAACATCAATGGATTCTTAGGCTTTTCTGACAGGAAATGTTTTTGAGGATGTATAATCAGTTATTGGGTATGCTTACCAATAAATTTTACTTGCAAAAATAAATCAGAAATCCTATCAAAATAGCATTATGAAAAAATCTGTTTTCCTTAGTACTTCCAGTGAAATGGTCATGCTTGGAGCTTACGAAAATTTTTATTTAGATGAAGGCTGTATATTTTATTTGTGTGCTGGCCATCTTTCCAACCAGTCAGTTTGCATAAATTTCATGTCCTAAGCAGGAAGAAAATGGTTGTAGTCTAGAGTCAACCTTTTATCTGTCAAGTCTGTGTCACTTTTCTTGTCCCTTGACTGGCTGCTTCTACTTAGCACACTGTGTGAATTTCACCATAAACCTTTATTCTTTCTCGCTACCCACATGCATACCTACCCACCCCAAGAAAGAGGAACATCTTCCAAAAACTCCCTTTTGTTTTTCTTCATTTCCTAGACAGTGAGTGAATAGAATTAATCCTCTCCCATTTTGATAATGTGTTTGTATCCATCCTCATAGTTCATTCATTCGTTTTTCATTCATTTGATCATTCATTCATTATTCAGCAACAGTGTTGTACACAGCCTGCTGGGAGCCATGGATAAAAAGAAGTGAGTCCTGGCGCTGTCCCATGGATTTGCCCTGTCATAGGAGAGATAGCACGTGAAAGTGACTTTTGGCCAGGCCTTTAAGCGAAATGCAAACACAGGCTTTAGGAGCCTTGGGGTTGTGGGGGAGGAGACCACATGGTGCCTTCCTCCCTAAGGACCACAGCTGTGTGCTCCTACAAGAGTTAGAGTCAGGAGAGGATGAGATCAAGAGCAGGACAGCGATGATTTGGGGCTGGACTGAGCCTTGTCATGTGAAATTAGGGTACTGCATAGGCTTGTGTGCCAATTACTGAGTACAGTAGGGAAGAGTGGTGTGTTCACCCGGGTCTCCAGTATGCTGTTAATTTCCTAAAATGAAGCCAGTTGCCTTTTGCTGTGAACAAACTGCCCAGAGTCTAGGTATTTTATGTACTCCATCCTATTTTACAGCAAACCTTTCATGTAAATATTATCCTTTCTGCAGATGCACAAACTGAGGCTGATAAAGGTAAAGTAACGTCCCCATATCACACACCTTTGTAAGAGGCAGAGCTCAGAATTCAAATCCAAACTGTACTGTCTCCTGAAAGGGTAAATCCAATTTTAATAACATAGACACAAAGGAACTAATATCACAGTAAAACGCAGTACTTGCAATTCTGACCGTAAGTGTTTTTAAATGAGTTTGACGGAGAGGGATATTTGCAGAAAAGTATAGCCAGGATGAAGCTCTGTTTGTCCCGAATCCAGGTCACTCAGGGCGACCGTATGTGTCTACACAGCTTGTGAATTTTGTCTCCTAGAGTTAAGTGTAATGTATACAATCTTTTTTTTAACCTATACAATCTTAAATAGTAGTCGTAGGCCCAATTTTTGAGTTACATAACTGCAGACGGTGTCTTCACTCGTATATATTATTACATCTATATCGTTCTCTTACGTTAGAAGGTTAGATGTAGTTAAAGAGGCTGAGTAGAGAAACGAAGTAGGAAACTAGGTAATTATTTCGGCATATGTAACATACTCTGGCCTAGACGTTAAAGTAAAGGTTTTTACTTCAAGCGGTAGTGTAGATTCAGATCACTACAGGCCTCTTACTGTTGTTGTCCTTTGCTAAAATGTTTGCACACCTAACTACACCGAAAGGCACAGAAAATTTTCCCAACCAACCCAGCAGTCGCTGGGGAATGATTTCAAGGAGGAAAATATCCTCTTGTTTTGTCAGGCATTTGAGAAATGAGCTGGCTGAGCTCACGCTACAAGTAGCAGACCCTTAGGAGCATGTTTGTGGGAGGTGCCCCTCGTCCAACCATGAGCATCTTTGTCCTTTGTTCCTGACTCCAGGCCGTCATCTGCCACCTGGACTGTCGCAGCGAGCTCCACCAGCCCCTTCTCCACCTATAGCCATACAGACATGGATCATTTTTTCTTTGGTACCCAAACCCCTCAGTGGCTTCCTTCGAGTCACAGGATCAAGTCCAGACGCCTTAAGATGACATAAGAGCTGCCCCCTTCCTCCTACTTCCTCCCCCCCCCCCCCAACAGCAGGACCTCTTGCAGTTCCCGGAACAGCCGTTTCCTGCCTCTGAGCCTTTGCTGATGTCCATCTCTCTGTGTTTCATTGCCTCCTCCCCTAATCCTGCCCGTGAATATGAAGTCACGCTGCACATGACGTGCTAGACTATGTCCCATCAGCCTTCTAGCATGCCGTCGTGGCACATACCTGTGCGAGCGTGTTCTAAGGAATAGGAATCAAGGTTTAATGGTTTTTGTATATTTGAGTCCCCAGCACCAGGGGAAATGCTTAGTGCTCAAAGGCTAGTGACAAATGACTGTTGAAGGAATTAGTGAATTAATGACTCCCTGGGCCTGTCTTCGGTGTCTAGAAGGATTTTTCCTTCTGAGTTTTTCATCAAACAGCACTTTATTTGTCCCCTACAAGGTACTTTAGCCCTTATTTTGAAATTCAGGGGGGATAAAGGTAAAGCCTCTAATAGAACTGAGATTCTGAACGACACTGTTTCCCAATGATGTTCTAAGTACCCCTGCTGGAAAATCCTGGGATTTAATGAATCCTGGCTTGTTGCAGGTTTAGGTGACATGTCCGACTCATGTTCTTGTCTTGGGGACTGTGAGCTGTGCCTGCCAGGACCCATTTCTCAAAGGGCCTGGACCTACCCAAGTGCTTTATTCTGGGCCTTCTAGTGGTCAGAGCTTCAGGCATCAAATGAATAAGGTCCATGAATGAACGAGACCTGGAGTCGGGGAGAAAGGGGTGCTTGAGAGCAGGCTTCTGCATAAGATGGGGACTGTCGTCTCTGCCTGCCAGGAATGGGGTTTGTAGGAGTTCCTGAAAGGGGAGCAACAGCCTTATTGTGAAAAACAAAACAGACAAAAATCTCAAAGGACAGTACAATACTAACATTTCTGGAGTACTTACCGTCCTATAAGCCAGGCACTCCGCCAAGCGTTTTCAAGGAAGCCTTTATCCTGAAGCCTTCTGCTTCCATAGCATGGTGTGGAGAGCTAGCCGTGGTGTTCCTGGGGGGCTATGGACATGTGTGGAAGGAGAAGAGTAGAAAAAAGAACAGT
This sequence comes from Rhinolophus sinicus, assembly GCF_057876585.1. Classification (NCBI taxonomy): domain Eukaryota; kingdom Metazoa; phylum Chordata; class Mammalia; order Chiroptera; family Rhinolophidae; genus Rhinolophus; species Rhinolophus sinicus. The sequence goes on from NC_142516.1 coordinate 53,758,617, forward strand.
GGCAGCTGCAGCTCATGCGTGTGGCCCTTCATGACTGTGCAGCTGTTATTACCCTGAGTTGATAATGGAACTTTATCCTTAATGCATAATTTTAAAGTGAAATGATCTGTCTTGTGGATTACTTTTACTTTTTCTAGTCTAAAGCTATTAGTTCCGCTCCCCTACAGGTCCTCACAGAGCAGCTGGGTGTATTGTGGGATTGAGCAAATGAGTAAATGGTTCATGTTCTCGATGCCAAGGTTCTCGCTGAGAAGCAAGGGCCGTACAAATACAGGTGGGGAGGTGAGGAGGAGCCCCTGGGCGTGAGGAGAGCTTTCACCGTGAGCTCAAGATCCCTACCATGTGCACATGTGTCTCTGCATGTATGTGTATGTATGTACACGTGCATATATTTCCTTGCTCTGTCTTCGGAAAGGGTCAAGATGCAAAGATGGCTCTGTAGTAATTAGTAATAAACACACTTAAGTACCTGCATCTTCATCTCTCCCATCACTGCCCTCTAAAACAAACCACATTCCTCAGGGAAATGCTAATTCCAGGGCTGGGGTAAGATGCTTCTGGGACATCCTCTTAGGCCAGAAAGTAAGGAACTGCTTTAAAAAAATAAAAAAGATGTCTGAAGGACACAGGAAACAGCTTGAATAGGCCTCTGTTGGCCAAATCTGGGATAATCTGAGCACCAAAATAGTTAAGTATAGTATTAATTATAAACAACTGGGGAGGGGGAATTATTCAGTCAATACTGATAATGGATGGAAGGATGGAAGGATGTGGGGAGAGGAGGAGCCTCCTGCCTAACAAACGCCAGGTACCAACTAGTAAATGCAGAGGGCGTGGGGGGCAGGAAAACGCAGCGCGTCAGCGGCACCGCAGTAAAGCCTGGGTCAGGCAAGGCTCATCAGTGGATGCTAAATCTGAGCAGAAGTGTATGGGAACAGCACAGTCGCATTGTGTTACAGTTTCTCCCACAGATTGCTTATTAGTTGTAAGGGAAAAAGAGTAATTACAAAGTGGAGATTGGAACGTACTTTGACCAGGATAAAAATGCACAGCTCCCCTGAGAGGCAGACAAGTATCACGTGCCTCCAGGTGTGATATCCTGAGAACACAGCATCACCTTTGTAGTGTTCTGGCCAGGAATTACCACCTGGATCATGAGGAAACATCAGACAATGCTCTACTGAAAAAGCAGGGGGAGAGACAACTGTATCCTTCCCAAGTATCACGATCATAAAAGACAAAGGAAGACTGGAAATGTTCAAGATGAAAGGAGGCTAAAGAGATGTGGCAGCTAAATGCAGTACGTGACCCTAGACTGGGTCCTGTGCTTGAGAGCTGGGGTCGGGCTGCAGGGGTGCCATCAAGGTCATTATTGGCTCAACTGACACAATTGAAATAAGCATTGTAGACTATTGTATTGATGTTAAATTTACTACAGGTAGTAACTATAACTGTTACATAACAGTGGCTTTATAAAGGGAAATAAATCCCTATTCTTAGAAAACACCCACTGACATATTTAGGAGTAAAGGCCCATAAAAGGTCAAATGGTTGGTGGTGGGGGTCTGTGTATATATATAGAGAGATACATAATATGCAAAAAAGGAAATGGTAAAATGTTAATAGCGGTAGATAACAATAGATGAATCTGGGTTAAGGGTCAAAGAGTATATGGGTGTTTTTGTACCACTTGTAATACTTGCAACTATCAGGTTTGAAAGTATTCCCCAATAAAAAGTGAAAAAAATTTAAAAAGCTATATCATTACCAAGTCAATGATTCTTTTCTAAATAAATGTTTTTTATTTTCCGTCCTTTCTTCTCTATCTCCTCTTTCTCTGCCCCTCTTTAGAAGTGCAAGGCTGGCGAGAGGGGCATCTCCGTGGGACAGACTGTCATCACGAAGCATCGGAACACCCGGTATTACAGTTGCAGAGTGATTGCCGTGACGTCACAGACCTTCTATGAGGTCATGTTTGACGACGGCTCCTTCAGCAGAGACACATTTCCTGAGGATATCGTGGTGAGCTCCTGGGGTGCCTGCTCCCCAGTTTACTTTTTATGTAACTAAACCAGCTGAACCTTTTAGGAATCTTTCTTTTGGCTTTTGGAGTAACTCATTTCACCTACTACTTGATCCAGGCGTGCTGTTTCCTGCAAAGAAATACTGTTTTCTAAGAGGTTGCTTAATCTTCTTCATTCTAAACAGTTAGTAGCCAGGTGAACTCAGACTCATCTTCCCAGATTTTTTTTTAATTAAATGAGAAACGTATGTGGCCAGGAAATAAAATACGAATTCACCTCTTCTTTTCTGTGACAAAGTGTTAGCATATTTGAATCCTTTATTACTGCTTTTTCTGTGTGCTTAACTGGAGAACATTGCTTTTATTAATCTGACCTGACAGTGACATCTGTGATCTGACGGAAACATCTGTGGGTGTTTCATACGAGAATAACAAAAATCACACAGAAAAAGGCTGTGACTTCACTGAGTTTCTTCACTGTGATCTGGAATGGAACGTGTGTGTGTGTGTGTGTGTGTGTGTGTGTGTGTGTGTGTGTGTGTGTGTCCTCCAGTCTGTCTCCTCCATCCGTTGTCCCCTCAATGAATACATCAGGGCTTATCCAGAGGAATGAGCGAATGTATCTCGGGAGCTTGTTTTTAGCAGGATGTTTCACAAGAAGAGCACTTTCCACAGATGGTTTTTTGAAATTGAGATCAATCACATAACTGGGATCAGAGTTAGGCTAATGGTCATCTTGTTATCCCTCTGTAGTTAAGAGAAGTATCATTTTGGGAGGCACGCCTCAGGAATATAGTTGTAACTTCTGCCTTATTCTAGGCCTGTTGATGCTTTGCTCTTTGTACTTGGAGAGACGTTTCTTAGTGACTCTTTAGTAGTGATGATTATGCGTCACGTGCAGTTGATAATTAAATGTAACCGTATGCGATTGCTTATAGATATTTCTAGAACTTTGGTCTCTTGTGGCCAAAGACACATTGATTTAGTCAGCTTGTTGAGCTAACTTCTCTATGCTGTTAAGAGGGACAAGTTTGTAAACAAAACTGACCTTATTTGGAAGATTTTAAAGCAAATGAATTTAGACAAATTAACAATGCCAGGATTCGGCCGTACACCAAGAAGGTGAATCACGCTTCTTTGCAGATTTGTAGCTGGAGCCACACTTTGCTGCATGGCCACTGCCACTGCCACTGCCGCTGCCATTCATAACCAGCAAGCCTTAAATAATAAGCTCTCCTCATTAGAACACATCGTCCTTTTAAGCACTCAGCCCACAGTCACTGAGGACCTGTGTGCCAAGATCACACTGCTGGCAAAGATTATGAGAAAGAAGGTGCGATTCCTGCTCAGTCTAGGGGGCAGGCAGGATGGTAAATGGGTGTTTTCTGTAAGTGCGATACTTACTATAAATGAACCAGATGCAACTTACCACCTGTGGGGTCCAGAAGAATGAGTAAGAGACTCCCCAGGGTTAGTAGGGCTGACAGTTCCTGATGTGCATGAGCGCATTTCCTCCTCACAACCTGATGTGCTAGGCATTGCTGTTCTTCCCATTTTGCTTCTGAGGAAACGGAGGCAAAAAGAGGTAAATAACTGTCCCAAGATCACACATATCTATTAATAACAAGTGTCAGAAAGAGTATTCGATCTCAGAGTCTGACTTTAGAGTGCATGTCCTGAACCCTGGGGAAGAAAGGACCTTTAAAGCAGGAGGGGAAGGGATTTACAAGGGCACAAAAGACCTGAAAATATACAGGAGACTGAGGCCCTTGGCTTTCGCCAGCCCTGCCCAAGGTAAATACTTCTTTTTTCAGAATCAGCCTCCTTTTGTGCAAACTGAATGCTGAACCTGCAAAAGAGAGCAGACCTGGATGGGAGTGTGGTGTGGGTGCGATAAAAGACTTGTGAGCACTAATCCCCAGACCTGAGCAAATAGGTAGGTTTTTGTCCATGCTAGTATTTAATGAATCCAAAATTCCCTTTCACTTCACAAGCCTCCAAACACCCAGCCGTTTTTAAGCTTTCCTGGAATGTCTTTAACTTGTACATTGGAAAAGAGTGTCTGTGGTCCTGAAAGTTGTTTGAAATTACACACGTCTTTTCTTTGACACCTTCTGTTCCCACCCTCTGAACCCAAACAGGTTTGGTTTTAAATATGAATGAGTGTGAGAAGAACATGGGCTCTAAAATTTATAAGATTGTTTGGAAGCCCTATGGCATTAAAATCAACAAGAATGAAAAAGCAAAATTCTTTACAGCCTGATTAGCATTGCTCAGTATATTTGGTCAAGGCTTGAGTGTGTGTGTGTGTGTGTGTGTGTGTGTGTGTGTGTGGTCATAGCCCTCGCCTTGGAGGGAGGGGCACGTGCAATGGCATGAGTGGCAAATATCAGAGAGGGGGATTCGCCCTGAATTTATGAGAATGAGAATTTCTTAAGTGAAAAAAATTACAGTCATCTGCGAGCAGATCTTCTCTCCTTCATCCAATCTTTACTCCCTCGATATTCCCCCCACCCTATCCCATCTCTTACATTTTTGGTTACTTTTTTCAGGCCTCTTACATCAAATAGGAATGTTTCAATTATGTTGTATTTTCAAATTTCACATACTTTCTGATAGTATCACGATTCCTTGCCTTCTGTGGCCTCTTCCTTTTGTTATCTTGGTGCTGAAAGAGACATCCCCAGCTTTACTTCTTTGGAGACACTATAGGACAGTTTTTTTTTTCTTATAATATTGTGTGACTCAGAGTTCTCCAGAGAAACAGACCAGTAGAGTGTGTGTGTGTATGTATTTAATATAATAAATGTGTATAGTGTGTGTGTGTGTGTGTGTGTGTGTGTGTGTGTGTGTGTGTGTGATTTATTGTAAGGAATTGGCTCACGGTTATGGAGGCTGAGAAGTCCCAAGATTTGTAGTTGGCAAGCTGGAGACCCAGGAGAGCCAGTGGTGTGGTTTTAGTCCAAGTCTGAGACCCAGGAAGAGCCGATGTTTCATTTTGAGTCTAAAGGCAGAAAAAAGCTGAGCCCCAGTTCAAAGAGAGTCAGGCAGGAGGAATTCCCTCTCGTGTGTGTGTGTGTGTGTGTGTGTGTGTGTGTATGTGGGGGGGGGGGAGGGTAGTCACACTTTTTTGTTCTATTCAAGCTTTCAGTTCATTGGATGAGGCCCAATGGGGAGGGTAATCTGCTTTACTCAGTTTATCAATTCAAATATTAAACTCAACCAAGAACACCCTCACAGACACACCCGGAGTAACGTTTGACCAAATATCTGGGTACTCTCTGGCCCAATCAGGGTGACACGTAAAATTAACCATGACAAATACATTCTCCTGAGGCATTTTAGAAGATTTTTTTAGCTTGTGGTGCCAGAAGCTCTGACTGTATAGCAGAGTATAGTTTCCTTCTCTATAAACCATGAGCACGTTGTCTTGGTCAGTTTGTAGCACTCTGTATGTAGATCCACTCCTTTACCATGTGCTTCGCCTTGGTCATCATCTGGGGTCCCGCAGGCGAAATCATAGTATTTTAAGGCAAGCTTTTAAAATTTAATGGATTATCGAGGTTTGCTTGGGGTCTGTATTGCTCACTGAAATTAATGAAAGCTACTTGATTAAATGCCTTTGTAGTATGTCTCCTAGTCTTCAGTTTGAGATAGGGGAGTTCAATGTTATATTTTAAGATGATGTATATAATTAAGTCTAGTATAAATATATTTACATATAAATTATATTGATTCCCCTATAAGATATAATGTAAATATGTTTACAGCAACATTTTTTAGGCCACGTGGCTTAATTGCTATAATCATCCCACTTTCACTTTTGATATTCATGTACCATCAGACTGTCTTCTGGAAGATGAGACTCTGCTTGGTGCCCTAATGTGAAGTTTCATGAAGAGATAAGAAAAATATAGTCAGGTCTGTTTCTGTCTCAGTGTCTTGCAGATGGTGGCAGAATAATTATTTGGTAGAAACACTAAATGCGTTTCACATTCCTCAGAGAAATCTTGTTTTCACTAGATGACATACCTGTGGCATCTGAAACTGGTGGTAGAAAATGATTTTTCCTTCTGTTTGTCTGAAAACTCTCTAATCCACACAATGTGCTTATCAGGTGTGAGTGCCGCAGGGAAGGCTCTTCTCGTGTGACGTCAGTTACTGGCTACTGAAGAACTAGCTTCTCTGAGCTGCGGTACTTGCTAAGTAGAGCTGCTGTAAGGGTACAGCACAATTTCAGTTTTTTAACTATGAAAATCAAATTTAGAATATCAAGTTTAATCATCCCAAACTATTTATGTGTGACATAAATATCTTCCCTTATGAAGCCTGACGCGTTAGCAAAGAAAGTTCCAGTCCTGTATTTATAGAGTCACTGATTACAAATCATTTTATAAACCCGTAGAAGAGAAACATTTAATGCAGGCTGACCTATCCATGTTGGAAACTAAATTTGCCAGGCATTAAAATGCCTATGTTAGGATTATGTGACGAGAGTATTTGAAGCAGTACAGAGAAACATCCTTTGTACTAACCAGGAAATTTATTTCCATACCTAGATATTTTATGTCTGTGATAGCCATAAAAATGTCCAAAAATTTTTCTCAACAATACACCTACAGAATGTGTGTATCAACCCAGTTAAGCTCAGCATGCAATCTGTAGCTGTCAAGGGCAGTAATAAAAGATGTATTGCAACACGCCTCCATCTGTCAGTCTATGAAATTGCGACACACTTCCTGATGAATTTTTTTGTCTCCTACTATTTTGATGGGAATGAAAGTTGCCCACCCGAGAGAACTCAATGAGCACAGAGATTCCAGGGCCCCCTTTTAACCTCTGCTAAAACCTGGCATCCTCTGGCGTGCCCATGTTGACAACTAGAGTGATGACTGCTTCCTTTCTTCTGAACTTAGACCTCATTTTGAGGGAGGAGGTTGGTGCAGCTTGCTCTGGGTAGTTCCAGGATGAACTTAGCATTCACCACTGGCCGTGAGAAGAGAAACAGGACCATTTAGAAATTCGACAGCAAGAGTCCGTCACTGAAAATTCCACGAGGACTTGCTACATTTTTCAGCCTCTGTTGAAATGTGAAGGAAGTATGAGAACTCTTCATGATTTTAGGTGTGGATTGCCTTGGCCGTTAGTTTTTCTGGGCTCTGTGATGCAAACTGAAGTTCTTAGCGGTAATTATTACCTGACGTTATAGGCAAATTGCTTAAACTTTGGAGCCTCAGTTTTTTTTCCACCATTAAAAAAGGAATAGTAATTTCCACCTTCTAGGATTATTGAGAAGACTAAATGAGCTAACTAATCTATAGTAGGCGCAAAACCACATTTTTCAGGATACTGACTTCAGTCTATAGCACTCTTATTTTCCCTCTTTTCCTCCCCATCTAGTTTATGTTACCTTTTCTGGTCTTGATGCAATTTGTTTAGAAGACATATCCTTACAACTGTGTTTCTATTTGTTAGGTTAAACATGTGCTTGTATGTGTGAGATTTCACTATGTCAGCTTATTGTTTCCCTTTGGCAAGTGTAGGTATAGGGGGACTCTGGATGTTCTTGAGGCCAAAGAAAATATCTGGGGAGTGGTGTTGGAAAAACTAAGAAAAAGATCGTTCCCAGTAATAATCTATGCTATGGGATCCTGGGAAGTATTTTTGGATTCCTATGGGCTCCTGTATTTTGAGGTCCCCTGGATTTTCAAGTCAGGTGGAAGTCACGCTTCATCCCAGACCATCTGTGTTGGGTTTGCTCCAGGCTAATGCCCCTTACCACCCCTGCCCCCCACCCACGCCATCCCAACACCCATGGTTCTTCTAGAATCAATGGAAATTGGCCAGAGAAAGCTCTAGAAACTTTTTGTTGGTTGAAGATTCTTCAGGTATGCCCCACATGGCAGAATTGGTGCCCTAGCCTCTCTTTCTTGACTGAGGAGCTGAGAGCCTGTGAAGTGAAGGCTTTACCAAATTCCCATTGATTTTTACTTCCTTGGGAAGCCTTTTATACATGTAAAAGTATATCTGTTATTAGTTAGATTTTAATGAACATTCAAATTAAAATTGTCTATGCCTTTAACTTCAGCTGATAAATTTTATTTTATTAATATATCTAATGATTTTTGCATAAAAATAAACTCATTTGTTCCTTGATTTATATAAAATGTATAAATTTGACAGATCAAGTCCTATTTTACATTTTCCCATTTTACATTTAAGTAATCAAATTTCCTTGGATATCCTAACTGTGATTGTAGATTTAATATATACTCGTATGTCACAATTTTTCTAAGCACATAGTACCTGTAACTCAGACATTAGTTTAGTTGTTCAAATTCTCCTAAGTATTTCAAACGTCTTCAAAACAAATAACACATAAAACAGTACAATATTTACAAAACACATTACTATACTTTTATAAACACAACTTACAGTGGACAGATTGTACTTAAACACAATTTAATTGATAGATAAGTAAATAGAATTACCTACTAAAGGGGAATAGTGTTAAGTATCTTGACTAGTTTAGTAAGAAAAAAATAATCAAAAGAACCTCAAGGCTATTTATAGGCACAGAGTCTGGTTGTACCTTTGAAGACTAAACACACAGTTGCTGGGCAGGGGCTCTTACCTGATTCATCAATTCTCTAAACCATGTGCCTTTCACTGAGGTCCTAACTAGTCTCATAAATTTCATGAACTATCTCAAGTTAGTGGGTTGGGTACTTACCAGGTCCTGGGATTTTACTCTCTTTTATGTAACTCTTCGGTGGCTTTTTGCCTTAAAGCCTGGGGCGTACTAATGGAATGTTGAAGCCCTTATTTGAGTTGCACTCCCTTTCTTTTTTATAAATTTATGATCTCACGGACCACGATTCCGTAGCCATCATATTGACAATTTCTGTTTAGCACTGGTGATCCTCTGAAGAAAAGTATGTCTTTTTTGCCCTTGTGTCCTATGCAGGAGATTAACCAGTTGCCTTGAAGACATGTTGTCAGTTACGTTTTTCTTCAAATATATACCTTCCTCACTTGACAGTATTTCTCTTATTTCTCTTTTGGTAATTATCTCAAGGTGATTGGTTTGGGGGACTTATTCCCAGGAGACAGGATCCTGGTGTTTCTTTCCCATCCTTTTCTTTTTAAGAGGACACACGTATAGCATCTCATCTTTAGTCTACCTTGAACTTGAGGGCAATGTTATTAATTTCCAGGACTTCATCATCTCTTTTCAGTGCAGAGCTTAAACCCAAAAGTGATAGCCACTGTGAACCACATCTGTATTTGGAAATATCCAATGATCTCATTCTTTTTTATCTATGTGTTCACCACTGTGCTAGGTACCTTAGGGGAGTCAAAGGTGTTATAAACGTAGGTGTCGGAGTTATCCTGGGTGTTCTGGAGGCAAAATTAAAGTACCCGGATGGGTTTGAGAGACTTAAGAAAAAAGTTCCCAGAAACATTCTGTGCCATGGGATCCTGGGAAACTCCTGGATTTTTAAGTTGGGTAGCCATGTGGACATTATGTTATAGTGGCAGAGACCAGGCTGACGAAGAGACACCTGTTGTCAGTGAGTCCATCTCAGCTATGAGATATCATGCCCCATCCCAACCCATCTGTGTTATTTTGTTCATCACGGATGCCCCTTACCTCAGCCCCAACCAGAAGCTGACCTGAAAGATTTTACAAGAAAAATACCCAGTAAAGTTTATTGAAAGTAATTTCAGAGGTGGACGTCATCACGATGGGCCAGATGTTGAAGGACATTACACTGGGGAGGAGGGAGATGAGTTGGGTTATTGACCTGGATGAATTCTCTGTGTATTCTAGATACAAGTTCTTTGTCAGATGTTCTGCATTTTTTCTCCCCATCTGAATAAGGTTTCATGGTATGAATATACCATTTTGTTTATCCGTTTACCAGTTGATGGACATTGGATTATTTCCAGTATGTGGCTATTGCTGTAATGGTGTTATGAACATTTGCTTTCAAGCCTTTGGGTGGACATGTGTTTTCTTTTCTCTGGGCTAAATCTCTAGGAGTGAGATTCCTGAGTTATATGTTAAGCATATGTTAAGCTTTATAAGAATCTGCGAGACTGTTTTCAAAAGTTGCTGTACCATTCTGCATCCCCACCAGCAGTGTATGAGGTTTTAGTTTCTCCGCATCCTCACCAACACCTGATGTTCAGTCTTGGATAATAGCCATTCTAGTGGCTATGTCGTCATAAGTCGTATCTCAGCATGACGTTAATTTTTATTTTCCTGATGACTAATGATTTTGAGCACCTTTTCGAGTGCTTATTAGCCATTTATACATCATCTTTGTTGACAAGCCTATTCATGTATTTCACTTATTTTTTAATTGAATTGCTCAAGTTTTTATATTCTGTAAATTAATTGTTTATAAGATATATGATTTATAAATATTTTCTCCCAGTTTCTATCATGTCTTCACTTTCTTAATAGTGTCTGAAGAACAAAAGTTTTAAATTTTGATGACGCTCAGTTTATCAATAGATCCTCTATGGATTATGCTTATGGTTCATATTTTGCAGATCCACTTAATATTAGGAGTATTTTGGAAATGTGTATTTTATATGTCTCTGGAAATTTAATTTCAGTATTATAATTTCTATACCTTTAGAGAAAGAGTATGAAATACCAGATAAAACAGTGGTCCCTTCTGCAATGAGATTGTAAATACAATAAATATGCTTAGACCTAAAAAAACACTTAAATGTATTTTAGAAAGTGTTTCCAAGATCACATTTCAAACCAGGATATGTTTTGTTTTTCCAAAGAAAGAAAGAAGGAAGGGAGGGGGATAAAAGGAAAATAAATTTTTTGTTAGGAGTATAATGGAAATTAATAAACAAGTGCTTACTTAAACAAGAAATTAACCTCCAAATTTTCCATTTTAACTTGAACTTGTCTGTCATGGCACTTATCTCAGTTTGATATATGACATGCACTTAGCTTTGAGCTTCTTGAAAACTAGGACCATGTCTGTTTGAATTACTAGTATGTACTTGGTTCCCAGTACAGGACCAGGTTTATAGTAAGTGCATGATACATACTTATTGAATTAAATAAAGACTAAATAAATTAATAGTAACAGCCATCACATATTTAAGTATTAAATTTGTTATTCTGAGTTATATTTTAGATAATTAGTATGTTATGTAAAATTCATTATCAATGTAAAGAATTATTCTTAAATTTGAGTCCAAGTTCATATTGTAAGTTTCATATCCTTTCCAGGTAAAGAATATTTAGCTGCTAGAGTAGGGCTGTGTTACAACAAGCCTTTAATGCATTTGGCTTCCACATAAGATTTCTTTAAAGAAGAAGGTCTCTGGACCTGAAAATATTTGAAACCACTGGTTCAGATGAATTGTTATGTACTGTCTGTCCCGCTGCCATGAGAATGAGAAATCTCTGTGTAAAGAGGGCTCCAGGACCCATGGTGTTAATGCAGCTGCTGATACCTATGTCTGCCCAAGAAAAGGATTACTGGGAAATTACTCCAGTTGTCTTAGGCTTTCCTATGAATGTTCAGCTCTGGACTGTGGATATTAGTGACATCAGTTCTAAATCTCAGACTAGGCTAAATAAACTCCCATTTAATAGAAAATACAAACATTATGAAAATTCCTTATTCTTTTAAATAGAGACATGGCCAGATGTCACTGTTGCTTCACATCATGGTATCAGAATGTCAGTGGTTATTATTGACCCATCTTACTCTTTAGATGAAAATGGTACACTAGCTGCCTGTGATGCAAAGTTTCAAACTTTTCATTCTTTCCTTGTTCTAACTTCATTTTGATTTCAAAATGAGATACTGTGACCCTGTTTGATAATCACATACGTTTCACAAATGCCTAAAATTTTCCAGAGCTGACACTTCCTGTAGCACAGTGGCAAGCACAATGTTCTGCATACAATTTCTGAAATATACAGCTAACACTGAGAGCTTCCTGAGGCAAGTAGTCAACAGGGAGCTACCTGTTTACAAGCCCTTTTCCATTATCTTTCACCCAACGCCGGGTGTGAACACACCAGGATACAGCACATAAACTGATGACATAGCCCAGAAGATATTGGGCTCACAAATTAACAGAGTTTATGTTCCTATTTGACCATGGGGTTTCAATTATTTTGGTAATAGACTGAACTTAGCTTATTGTTTGGTAAGTGCATCCAGAGGAAATCAGCACTGTTAGGTTGGTGCAAAAGTAATTGCGGTTTAAAGGGTTAAAAATAATTGCAAAAACCACAATTACTTTTGCTTAATACTTAGTGAATTTCCTCTTCATACTTTATTTGAAAGAGGTTAGCTGATTTTTACTGGGTGAGAGAGAACCAGTAATAAATCTGGCCTTTCGTTTTACTAAACAAATCATATTTTGGATTCAGAGTATGTGAGTAAAGGGAGAAGATGTAAGGTGTTAGGAAATGTGGAGAGAGATCGGAATGAGTGTGTTTTTTTCCTCCATATTCTAGTCTTTTGCCACAGTGAGAAATGTTCTCTGCTCAGAAGTGGGTGAAAAACTTGGAAGCTGTGACGTGCTGTAATCTTTGTTGGTTGTATGTGTTTCTACAAGTTGACTGCCCTGCACCACCTGATTTCTTGGCTTCTGTAAAATGGAGGGTACTACGTTTTCAAGTCTTCTATGCTTTACATATTTTATTCAGGCCCATTAAACATAAAGAATGTTTAACTCCTTCTAAATGTTATAATAGTATGAATGCGTTGAATAATGTTTTATACATGGTTTTTCAGATCCAAGTAGGGTTTTCCACTAATAATTAATGCTGGTGTGACCTGTGCCTGAAAAAGATTCCTTTTGCAGATGAATGGCTAATAATAACTCAGTGAAAAGGAAGTAGGGGCTGAAAATTTACGTATTTCCAGTAGTATAGTTATAATGATGTATTTATAGGTTATTGTTTTTTAAACATGCCTGATATTTACCCTTTAATTAAGAATAATGTGACCCAATGATTCCTTTATGGGACTAACAGATAAAATTAAATCTTCTGAAGCAGTTTATCTGATTTATACCATGAAAGTAGTGATTAGCACAAAACAAGTCAGGCTTTAGTAACTGCATTCATTCTAAGCAGCCGGTATCTGAAGCCTATTGAAACAGGAACTATAGGAGAACTGTTGAAAGAATGTGAACGAATGGGAGCACCATTGACTCGGCTGAGATTCTGTAATGATATGTAGTTTAAAGACCATCTCATCATGCAAGAAGCCGTATACCAGGCTGCTAATGGCTACAGAGGTCCCACAACTGCTTCCTCTTCTTACTAGGTATTTTATTCCCTCCCTGGGCAAGGAATTTTTCAATGATGTGTGTATGGAATTTAATATATAATTTACAGTTTTAAAACTTTTTTCAATATTATTAAAACCCCTTTCCTATATTATTTATGCTAAAACTCTACCCCATGTCATTAGTTATGTTTCTACAGGGTTTTGTTTTGTGTTGCTTTGCATTTGTCTTTGGATGAAGTTGGAAGTGCACATATGTAACCATTATCTAGGGGTGGGCTTGCTCTAGACGTGTAATGAGGATGGGGAAACAGAGTGGGTTCTGCTCAAGTCCTCCTTCTTCTCCAAGAGCGAGGGCCTTGTATCAGTGTGCAAGGCTGCTGCTCCCAAGGAAGCCCTCCCTCTTGTGGACCTGTGATAAGTCATATCCGGGCACCTACATACGGCAATTTATGGAGATTCTGTAATCAAAGGATAGCTCATTGTTCAATGAGTGGCAGCCGTACCAAAAGTTTGCTTATGGTAAGCACCTACTCTGGAAATATGATGGTGAGAAATAAAATTAAAATGCTTTTGGCTGTCATGGAATTTACAGTCTAGTGGGAAAGAGTAGCATGACAGTCACACTAATAAAAGTGTATTTCAAATTGAGATAAATCCTGGGATGATAGGAATATAATCCTATAAGAACATGTAATAAGAAACAAACAAACCTTATTTAGATAAGCGATCAGTGAGACTTGAGCTAAGATCTACAGGACGTGTTAACTAGTCAAAGGGCAGAGGGAGAGTATTCCAGGCAAAGCGTGCACAGAGGCTGTTGGCAGCAAAGAGCTTGACCTGCTTAGGTTGCTGCAAGAGGTAAATGATGAGCCTAGAAGAGGAAAGGGCCAGACTAGGTTCGGCCTTGAAGACCTTGTTAATAAGGTTGGGACTTTAAGAGCAGGGGGAAGTCATTGACAGTCTTAAGCAGAAGTCAACATGAAGACATCTGTTAGGAAGCATTTTCTTGGGCTACACTGAAGAAGAGGAATAGGAGAGTGGGCTGCAATGAATGCTGGGAGGCCAGTTTGGAGAGCATTACAGCAAATCAGAGGAAACGATGTAGCTTGGACTAAGTTAGGAGCACTGGAACAATTTGAAATACATTTAAGGAGGTAAAATGAAAAGGACTCAGTGGTGGACTGCGATTGGGGCTGAGGAAGAAAGAGGTGTCAAAGGTAACTCCCTGAGCTCTGGCTTGCTCAGCCTGTCAATGAGACAGGGCACATTGCCAGAATCCCAGGTTTCAGGTCCCAGATTTGGCCATATTGGGGTCTCTCCCCTTCTTCTTCCCTGCTTTTCTCATCTAGAGTGATCATTGCATTTAGAACCGTTCCAAGATTCTTTGTTTGCAAAGCATAGGTCTTGAGTTTTGTTTTATTTTTTGTCTCAGAGTCGAAGGAATGCTGAGTGAAAGGCCCCCATGCCACAGTGTGAGAACAGACATCCCATATTTCAGAAATAAAATGGCGTGGTCAGGCCCTTCATTTTTATCTCTAAATGGGTATAATGTAACACACACACACACACACACACACACACACACACACACACACTCACACTCACATAATTACCTAACTCTCACCTATTTGATAAAACAATGAATGTTTGTGCAAGTAATGCTTCAACATGACAATATGGCCACCAAAATGGATGATTCAGATTTATTCTTTATGGGGCTTCCATCTTGACACACAAAAACTTAAATTGAGATAGCCGCACATATGTAGACTTGGCCTCACTGTAGAGCTCGTCGTAACTCCCTTAGTCCATAGCTCTCTTCAGTACTCGTTTACCTGCTTTTGCTTCCTCCACCCTTATTTTTGGCACATGTAGCCTGGGTGGTCCCCCCAGAACTTCTACTTCTTCTTTGCCTTCAGTGGCCATGCTTCCTGTAACCCAGGGCTCCCACATGCTGAACCAGTGTAAGGGTGATGCATCTGCTGTGTGCCCTGGGAAGAGCGCTCATTTTCTGAAGGAGACGGACTGCATGACCTTCCAGAATCTTGAACACCCCTCATTTTTGAGATTCATATAACTTTTTAAAGGGAAAGGATCACTGACTTATGTTGGTAGACAAAATGTGTTTGGTTAGGAGCAATAATAAGAATTAGCAGCTGATACTTAACAATCGCATATGCACAGTGTTTTGTATAACATGCTCGTGGCTGGCTGAAGTTCAAGAAGTACAGAGGGTGATGCGATGAAAAGTACAAGTCCTGCAGCACCCCACCTGGGTGCAGCCCCAGCTGCTTCTTGCATATTCTCCCAGGATGCTTAAAATGCAGAGATAAACTGCATGGATGTGTGCGCTCACATGCATGTCTGTTTGAATGCATCTGGCGTCTTACTGACTTGCTAAAATCTGGGAATCACATTCTGTGTACGATTAATATTATTGCTAATTGGTTGTTAGTGACGGATGTTTAAAACCGGCTGTTGGCAAAGCCATCTCATTTTATCTTACCTTCTTCTACCTACCTGTTTACTTTTTCACAGTACCATCCCTGGGGTCTTACTCCCTCACCTCTCAGTTTAACCTATAAAAGCCAGACCCAGCTGTTCTGGCTGTATCAGCATTGACCCCTCTTTCTGATGCCCAAATACCCACTGCCCCCCTCCCTTTGGCATGGCTTTGGTTCACAGTTACCAGTACATGCAAATCTACATCAATTCAAAACTATGCGTGTCTGTTTCAAGGAAAATAATCAAGGATGCTAACAAAACCTCATGGGGGTTACTTAGGGGTGGGTGTGGGGGGGTGGAGATAGAAAAGAAACATATCATAATTGAAATATTAATTAACTCAGTGTTCATTAAGCAAATCAGATGTTAGCAAGAATCAGGCTTCAAAGAAAGATTAACATCCGGCGTGAAAAGAACAGAGAGGTTCTATTTCCAAGGTTCGGTAACTATCAGAAAAGGGCACAACATAATCCTCAGTGTGATACTGAGTCGGGCATTGCAGGCTGGAGTGGGATCAGTAACGTTAAATTCACCGCCCTCCCCTAAAGTGTTTTTAAGCTTTTGGATTAAAAGCTCATGTTTGGATAAATCTGACAATGGTGTATTATCTATGTATCATTTTCATTCTTGTCTGGGAACATACAAACAGAAAAATTCTCCTTAATTTCACATTAAGGTTATTTGGATTTGACAGTCCTTTGACAACACAAGAATCATTTGGGGGAGTTTCTGAAATTTCTGCCTTCCCTTTAAGGGTAATAATGTTGAGTAAACAGATTGAGCATTATCCTCTCCTCAACCATCTCATTTATCTGTCTACCATTTGTGACAGACTGTAGCCTCTGTGGAAATAAGCTGGTAGTAATTACACACATCCTGTTCTTCATAAGGAAGTCTGCTGTGAACATGATGGTTTAAGTGTACGCATTTGCATTAAACCTGAAAGGAAGAACATGTTAAATTAACAGAGATAGAAGCAGTGGCTTACATGGAAAGTATTTATAGGATAGAGTTGCTCACATTTTAATTGCTATGCTCAGGCACATTTGCAACTTTGAGGAAATTCTGATTACTGTGTGTGTGTGTGTGTGTGTGTGTGTGTGTGTGTGTGTGTACATTTACGACTCCTCTGCTTCTGAATTTAACATAATATGAGCTGACATTTTTTGACAAATCATGTTCTTACAAATCCTTTCATTTGTTTTCACCCCTACCTGATTTTCCTTTTTAATCCTCTATTTAAAATCCTATCCAGATGTTACTCTTTTGTGCAAAACGTTGTACTGCTGGGCTGTGAAATGCAAAATGAAATTAAATTATAGCCATCTCTTGGTGAGTTTTGACTCTGTGCAGGTCATTTCATTGTTCAGTCTTTCTCTTTAAAGTGGGGACATTTGGCCTAGAGGATCCCGTAGGCCTCTTGATTCTGGCAAGGGAGAAAAGCAATGGGTTATCCACAATCGTCTCTGACTGTAAGTATTGGAATGTTCCCCGGCCCAGCCATCCACTCTTTTGCACACAGACATTCCCCTTTCTCCATTCCAGGCCTTAATGACCGTCTGTTTGGGCTGTGTGAGGCCAAGATCTGGAAAGTGGCTGTTTATTTGGACAACAACCCCACACTATGACATGGCACGTCATTTATATATTGCAGTATCATTTGGAGGTTAGAGCGCCAGGCCATTTTAGGCCGCAGCCCAGGAATAATTAATCCTTGACATACTTTTACACACAATGAGGTCTTTTTGCAGTTGTACATTTTACTACAGAAACTTCCTAAAAGCCTTTTCCACAGCAGTAGGCTGAGACCCACTCACCTGTCTCATCATTTCTACCCATTTGGAAGTCACCCGATTAAGTTAAAACAGCCCTTCTTATGTGCCCACTAGAGAACAAGGTAGTGCTGAATGAGTAGGTCTCCTCTTTGGGGTGTTGATTCAGAAAGATGCTTCCTTTCTTCGGCCATAGAGGAAGCTGATATTATGAAGAGCTAACGGAGTGTAGCCAGAGAGTGACTGAAATTAGATTAAGGGAAATGATAGTTGTCCCTGTGTGTCTGATACTTTTTCCATTCTTTTGCATACTCCATTCCTAACACTGGTGAAAGAAGAAGAGCACTAGACAAGGACTTGAGAAATTTAGGAACCATCATCCTAGCTCCACCTGTCACTGCCAGTGAGACTTGGACAAGTTGTTCAGTAAGAGACTCTGAACCAAGGGGTCTCTTGTCTAGGAGTTCTGGGCAGCCATGAGTCAGTTCAGGGCTGCTGCATAAATAAGACAGCCTAAGGGGTAAATGTGCAGTCCCCTCCCACCACAGCCGTAAACCACCTGTTCCCCTCCCCTGATCCTCCTCTGTGACTCCCTCAAACTCCCGCCCACTGTGGGAAGTCTCCTCTGCCATACCGCTGGCGAATGGTTCTCAGGCCCTGTATTGAACAAGTGGCTGGTAGTTCACTACCAATTTATTGCTATCATTATTAGGAAGCATTGGCTTCTTTGTGTGGAGTCTAAATATTGCCTGTGAAATACTCCAAGTGT
Source organism: Rhinolophus sinicus (assembly GCF_057876585.1). Taxonomy (NCBI): domain Eukaryota; kingdom Metazoa; phylum Chordata; class Mammalia; order Chiroptera; family Rhinolophidae; genus Rhinolophus; species Rhinolophus sinicus. The sequence continues at coordinate 53,776,980 of NC_142516.1, forward strand.
CAGTCTTAGTTCGTGACCTCTAGAGCAAAACTAAAGAAACCCATTCTCTCTTCACTCACAGCTCTTTTCATGCTTATAGAGAGCTATCAGTTTCCTCCTAAGTCTTCTCAAATCCAAACAAAATGTTCCCCTGCCTCAATCACTTAATACATAGTTTGTTGTGGGAAGGGATGAATGATTCAATGAAAACAAAGTGGTTGCAGAGTGCTCTTCCTCCAGGACACTCAGGATGAAATCTTTTGGACAATGTCCCGCTCAAAGTGTTGCTCTCAGGTGTGAGAACACAGTGCCGGAAATCCAATCTGACATTGCAAACATGCGAGTTCTTTGTTCCTTCGATCTCACCATTGAATACTTACCAATGCAGCGAGGGGGAAGGTTGAATAAATTATTTATGCAGCTATTAAAAATCATTTTCAGAGGATATTTAACAGCACAATATGATAAATGAAAAATCAGGCTCAAAATTGTGTATATAGTATGATCCCAACTATATTTAAAAATATAAATATGCAAAGGAAAAATCCTCAAAGGAAATGCATCAAAATGTTACTGATTATCTCTGGAGACTGTAATCATGGGTGATTATGATTTTCAACTTTATCACCTTCTTACAGTATCCATATGAGCATGTTTTATTTTTATAATCAGAAAAAAATGTTATTTTTTAAAAAGATCTGAAGCCTTCCAACAATTCTTTATATCATGACTTGTTTTCCTTGATTTTCTTTATCTGGATTCTTTCAGATTCTTGTGTCACAATTTCATTTTTGGTCTCCCATGTCTCAGCGTGGAGCTCTCTGGGATCTAATAACCACATAGAGCGCTAATCATCTTTCTGCTAAATGCTTCTGCTTTCCACGGTACTTCTATGACATTGGAGTTCTTACACTTATCTTTTTAATTTATTTTTTATTTTAATGCCTTCATTTTCCACTAGAGTGGCATGAAGTAAAAAAAAAACAACAAAAAAAAAACACACCACATCTGTTTTTCTCACTACTAATCCTAGAGCACAGGAGATGCTTGAAAATTGCATGTTGAGTGAATGGCCGCCCCACTACCTGCTTCCTAGCTGTGTCACACATCAAGTGCTTCTTTACCTGTATAGAGGATGATACCTGCCTACCTCACCGACTGGGTTGTTTTGGATTTCAAATAGGATAATATGGTCTGATCATCTTCTATAGTCGGTTATTGGCTTCTCACTGTGTCATTCCCTCACAATTTTAAATCCCAAGGGTCACCTTCTCCCAAGGTTTTTCGTCCCCTCCTTCTTCCCCTCCAGATGTTCCCTGTTGATAGGAATTATAGTCAATCACAGTTCACTTCAAACTCACCAGCTGTCAGTCACTGTGCTTTGCTGTTCTGTTCTCGCCTGTTAAATATATGAGCTCTAATTCTCCCCGGCAACCTGGTAAGGTTGTGGTACCATCTCCATTTGATTGATGAGGAGACCACGACATGAGGCGGTCAGATAGCACGCGCCTGATGACAACAGCCCTTTGACCCCAGGCTGTGTGACTCCGAACCTTGGAAGCACTAGTCTGTGCTTTCAAAATGACATGTCCCATGTAAGCCAAGCATGCATGTGGAAGGTAGAACATACACTGAGGAGCAGAATGGGAGTGTGCCGGGGCCGGAGGGGGACGGGGGGACGCTGGCCCCACACTGCTGCCTTCACCTGAGTCCCTTGGTGTGACGTGTGAGCACAGGGCAGCCTTCTTTCCCCACAATGCTTATCTTTATCTTCCCTTTCATCTTTCTTTTCTCAGCTTTTGGAACTGACATTGAATTTTAGAAACCACTACAGAGATATTCACCTCAAGCCTATCTTTCTCCATTTTGTGACATAAATTTTTATTGACATTATAAATATTTTGTTCCCTTCATGTGTGTTAGCCTCTGCCAACAACTATAAAAAGAGGGAAGATCTGTCCTATATAGATGGAACTCTTGCCCATTATTTGAGTCTGAGGAGTGATAGTCCTAGAGCTCTTACACATTAGTGTCTGTGGGAAAAACAGGAGGAGGATGCAGCCAGCTCAGGGCAGTCCTTCTAAATGCCGTTGGCTGTCTTTCCAAGGTGGGAAGCCCCGGAGGTATAGCAAACAGTCATGCAATCTTGGGCAAGGGGGCTGACACCAGTCACCTTATCCATAAATTTGAGATAAATACTCAGATTATTATTGGCATGATTGAAATATAATGTATAAAGCAGTTGGGGTGGTGCCCAGCACATAATAAACCCTCAGCGTGTTTGTTACAGTGGTTGTGGTTATTATCGGTGCTGGTGTTGGCCAGTAATTTGCAGTCAGCTCCTTGGTCACAGGATCCCTAAGCACAAGACTCCTAGCAGCACTTGGGTGGTACATCTCTTCCATACCTTTAGCAAAGGAGAGGTTATTGAAAGAAGATCTAAAAAGAAGTATTCAAAAGCTTTTAAACGTATAAATCTCCTTTTCAGGGAGTTTGCATAGCAAAGGCCTTTAGGAGCTGAACCTGAAAGATTGTGTATTTTGGCTCCTGGTGTGATGGGGCATTGGCTCTGGGATCATCGGCGGGATCATCCAGGACACTCTTGAGAGGGAGAGAAGGGGTTCAGGGCTGCAGCTCAATTCTCCTAGCCTGGCCACACCTCACAGCATGGCCAGTGCAACAGCCTGACCAACGGGGGGAGCCCCAGCAAAATCAAGGTGCTGATGCCAGAGCCTCCAGCAGTGAGCCCTGCAAAGCGCTGCTGGCGCTGCCAGCTCACTCCCCCTGTGGCAGCTGTCTAAGCACTACCGTACTGCTCTCACCACAGCTCACCTAGTCAGGTGAGTGTAGGAGAGTTTCAAATGGGGACTCTGTGATTAATTCAGTTCATATGGAGGGTGATTTAACACTGAGGGAAGGCACGAGGAATTTTGGTTAACCATAGGGGAACGTGCTTGATGCAGTTGATGTCATAGGAGTGAGTCGTGGACAGAGAGTTGCTATCTCCCTGTTATCATAATCGGTACCTGGTGTGGCAGATATTCATGTATATGTTCGCGGTTCCAACTGGACTCTGAATTCCTGGGGAGAAAGGACTTCGAAAGGACCAGTTTTGTCTGTTTTCCCAAAGCTGAGCTCAGTGCCAGGCACAGAGGAGACACTCAGTATATGCCAGAGCAAGGGAGTAAAGGCCCGAAAGAAAGGACAGAACAAAGGAGGGGCAGGGTCTCTCTCAAAGGCGGTAATTGGTAAGTAAATGATCCTTTCAGTTCCATTCATACTCTCCAATTCCAAGAATGAAGAGGACCCTTCCTTGGTATTTCAGAGCCGCGCCTCTAATCCCTTATGCCCACGCGTGCTCACTACCTCCTCTGTCTCTCACAAGCCTTTTCAGTCAGGTCAGCTCCCCAGGGTCACCCCTGATTCTGGTAAGTGACTTTACCATGCTCCCTCACTTCAAAACGAACCAGAAGTTAATTTCCAAAAGAAACTGCCTAACTTTTTACTTTCTATGCCATTTAAAGCTTTTGCATGCCAGAATCTCCTCTATTTCTAATAACATAAGGATGTGACTTCATTTAGAAATAAACCTTCTGAGGCTTAATGCTGTAGTAACTTTCAGAAAACAACCTCCATCTCGACCTCAGTGCCTTTACCAGGCATGTGTTCGTTCACTCTTGGCTCATAGCAGAAGGGGAAAAGCGCGTACTAACAAACTAGGTGACCCTCAGGAATTCAACTAATGTCAGTGCTATTCTTTCTGTGAAGAAGACACTGTCTTTTAGAAGATAGGTATGGTTCAGTGTCAGGATATTGGCGAAGTGTGGCTGGTGGAAAAGAATTTAGCTGTTTGAGGGAATAAGGAGGACATTGCTCCAACTTAGGACAACTAGAGCATCTCTGGGTAGAGAAAGAGAGAGAGAGAGAGAGAGAGAGAGAGAGAGAGAGAGAGAGAGAGAGAGAGAGAGAGAGAGAGAGAGAGAGAGAGAGAGAGAGTGTTTCCCTTAAAAACAATAAAAAGGAAACATGGACATCAGACTTGGAGTTTTCCCAGAATAGTGAGTATCAGTGTGGAAACAGGTTGGCTTGAATGCATTATCCTAAAAGCTGATAGCGTTTCATAACTAGCACAGGACTTAGTTAAGATACCTCAGTGCAGGAGCATTCCAAGTTTTCTGTCAGGTAGGTTAGAAGGCTCTCACTACAGAAACGCAACAGTCAGAGGGAGCAGCATGGAATTAATTCTTTCTTTATATTTAGGATGTTCAGTGTAATTTGGGAGGTGATCTTCTCACGTAGTGGTTCTCAGTCTGGCTGAGCCTCAGATTGCTCAGGACGGCGTTTAGCTTGGACCCTACCTTGGACCCACTGAATCAGAATTTTCTGTGGTGGTGAAGATAAGATTTACTGCACTAGAGAAATGAGTCTGATGTTGAATTTTTCAGAGCTAATGAAATCAACTTTATAAACAGTTTATATACTTTTTACCAAGTATTATAATTCCTGTCCTAGGAGTCTATTCTAAGAATCGTCAGTTATTTGGACAAAGATTCATGGAGAAAAATATACAATAACATTATATATGATAGGGGGGAATTAGGATGACCTAAATATCTCACAATAGGAAAGTGTTTAAATTAATTGTGGAATATCCATAATGTTGTGCATATTCTGCCAGTAAAATGGAGTTTTTAAATGATAACTTAAGAAGATGTTCATACTATAATTATAGGTGATAAATAAGGTATAAAATTATACATGTACACAAATAGACAAGTATTGTATTAGTTCACTTATACGAGATACTTAAAATAGTTAAATTCATAGAGACAGAAAATAGAATTGTGATTACTTCCTAGAATGGGGTTGGGGGAGGGAAATGGGAGTTAGGGTTTAATGGCTATGGAATTTCAGCTTGGGATGATGAAAAATTTCTGGAGAGGAAGGTAGTGATGGTTGTACAACATTGTGAATATATGTATGGCAACTGAAATATGTACTTGAAAATGGTTAAAATGGTGAATTTTACATCTGTTTTACCACAATAAAACAAAGACCCCTCCTCTCCAAATTCTGTGGAATGAATGAAGGAACGTGGCATAAATAGCACTCCTGAGCTGTTCACGAAAGGCAGCCTTATTGGCCTCTTTTGAGAGAGCTTGGTTGTACACTCATGTGAGAGCAAAATGATTGTAATTGTGAGAAAAATTACACACACACACACACACACACAAACACACACACAGGAGGTCTGACAATTAAATTCGCGAACTCATCCTAGAGAAAGTGCTGCATACTTCATTGGTGAATGTCACTATGATCACCTTCGAAGTACTCCCCTTGGGAAGCTATGCACTGAAGCCAGCACCTAGTCCATCCTTCAAAGCAATTTTGGAACTCTTTCTGGAATGGCCATCAGAGCTGTCGTCATATTACCCTTGATGTCCTGAATGTCATCAAAATGTCTTCCTTTCAATATTTCCTTTATCTTTTGGTAAAGAAAGAAGTCACTTGGGGGCCAGAGCAGGTGAGTAGGGAGGGTGTTCCAATACAGTTATTTGTTTACTGGCTGAAAACTCCCTCACAGACAGTGCCGTGTGAGGTGGTGCATTGTCATGATGCAAGAACCATGAATTGTTGGTGAAAGTTCAGGTCGTCTAACTTTTTCACGCAGTCTTTTCAGCACTTCCAAATAGTAAAGTTGGCTGACTGTTTGTCCAGTTGGTACAATTTCATAATGAATAATCCCTCTGATATCAAAAAAGGTTAGCAACATCGTTGCAACAAGTTCCTGACCTTAATTATCACACCTCGTGTGTGTGTGTGTGTGTGTGTGTGTGTGTGTGTGTGTGTGTGTGTACACACAGAGGGTACCAAAAAAACATATACACATTTTAAGAAAGGAAAAAACTGTATTAACACATTTTTTGCGGGAAACGAGTAAACTCGTCATATCGCTTTTTATACCAAAGCGCGCGAGACGAGAATAACACATATTTTGCACCTCTTTTTAAACTAAAACACTGAAAGTTTCATAGAAAAATATCAAATAGATCGAAAGATATGAATATTTTACGGAAAGTCTAATTTTGGCGAGAAAATGTCAAAAAAGCCCCGCGTTACGACGCGATTTGGCCGGAAAATGCCCGCTTACAAATTAAAATTGTAATACTCAATATATACCTATAACAAAAGATGAATACAAGTCACATTTGACTTCTACAATTACAAAAGGTGCTCAAAGTGGTTACCATCAGCATAATTTTAATACAATTTTTTCCTTTCTTAAAATGTATATATATATTTTTTGGCACTGTGTGTGTGTGTGTGTGTGTGTGTGTGTGTGTGTGTGTGTACAGACCGAATTCAGGAAGCATGTGGCCACCTCCCCTTGTGTGGTCAGCCTGGACCTGGGCTCTGCCATCAGTACGTGGATGCTTCTGCTTCTGCTGTGTTCTGGGAGTGTTGTCTCCTTTACTGTTCTCTGTATCTCTGGTCAAAGGTTCTACCTCCTGGGCAGGTACAGCCAGCTGGCCAAGCCCCTGTCCATGTCTGCTGCCAGGGAAGCTGGGCAAGAGAGTATCTGGCATTTTCCAGCATCTATAATGGCAGGTCAGCTCTGCCTTCCCCTGAGACTCTGAAGGTGAGAAAGGGGGTTCAGGTGCTGGGCAGCCAATCAAATGACAGACAGCCAGTACGATTAGTACCTGGCTATTAGTCAGACTTGTTAATTCCTGCCAGAGTCCAGTATTGAGCAGGTGCTTATCCTTCAAAATGCCAGCAGCTGCTGCCGTCAGTTTGCCCCCCACACCCCTCACTTAAGCATTTTTCCCAAGGGTCACATGCTCCAAATTATATGTGGATTAACTATTGTGATTTCATGTACTATGTCTTTATCTGGTGTGGCTGGACTGACAGGGCTGCCTGTTCTGTGACTTATATTGATAAAAGTAGAGGTGGGTGTGGTGGGGAGGAGGGTGGTACGACAGACAACATTCAGGAGCAGCAGCTTGGAGAAGTCCATTTCAAAGGGCCCAGTAAGAGTTCCAAGAGCATGACTTCAGGACTCAAATAATCAGGCTGGCAGCTGAGCTTTTCTCTGTAGTTGGTGGTACATGTGTAGGAGTTTGGCCCAGACTTTGGCAGGAATGTGCTATGACATGACACAGCCTCTTGCCTGGATTGATGAGCCATCTCAGTCCTTTAATCATAACCAAAAGTCCACTCTTGACTGTGATTATTATTTTCACATCGTCTATTTAGTACTTTAGCTACCAACTTGGTGGCAGCTCCAGACACCTGTGTCCCTGTGGACAGGATTCTGGCAGATTTTAGGGGAGTTTACACATCCCTGGAGGCAATACAACAAATGGTAAACAGCTATGTATGTCAGGTGAAGGCAAACTGCCTCCGAGGGTCTAGACAGCTACTGAGAAAAATGCATTAGTCAAGGTTTTTAATGCATATAATTTTCCAGCAAAGGTGTTTACTTTCTCCAACAACACATTACAAACTGCATTAGGAAAGACCCCCTTAGCACTTTACATCCTATAATATAATACAGCTCAAATTCTAGGATGCTTTAAAAAAACCCAAAACACCCAGGTCACGTAGAACTATGTTGAGAGGAGGCTGGAATTCTCACTTGTAGTGTGTCCCTGTGGTTGGGACGGAGAGGCTTTGCTCTGCTGTCTGATTCCTCATGCACAGCCCAGGAAGATGTGAGCCAGCTGAAGACCTTTAAGAGAGAGGGCAGACCATTCAAGCTGTGGTGTTTCACAAACTACCCTCATTTTCAGACATTTTATTTTATTTTTTCAGACCTTTTATTTTCAACAGAAACCTTTTTTTCCACATGAAATCTTCCTCAGAAACCCAATGTATAATTCAAATAAGAGAAGTTCTATTCTGGCTGAAGTGATCATGGGGGCCTATGCTGATGTACTCCACAAAGATTTCAGCCCTTTCAAGGACCCGTGAGGCCCCCATTCCACACATGTCATGCAGTGACTCAGTTCCCGCTCCCCACACAAGAACGCAGGATATGGTGAGGCCAAAAAGGAACAACAATGGAGCCATAGGTAGGGGAGTTCATGGACACAAAAGCAAACATCCTCCAGTACCCCAACGAGGGGTCTTCCCACACCCCAGTCTCGCTGGTGGCCAGGCAAGACACAGGAAGTAGGATCCACAATGCGCTTGCCAACCGCACCTGCCAGCTGCAATCCGCAGTCCACTTCTCTACCAACCAACTAACTCCCCAGTGTAGCCACGGCAGTTATATTAGTGGCTAATGGCTAACTGGTAACAGCTGATGGCCACCCAGCCACAGCAGATGGCCATATGATTACAGCTGATGGCCATCTAATAACCGAGCTAGCACCTTTCCACGTGAGGCCAAGAGCCTGGAAACTGCTCTCTGGGATTCTGTCCCCATGACACAGCTGTGGGGCTCGGTGTGACAGGCCTCCAATATGGACAGGATGCCCTCTGTCTGTCCCTAGCTTGGGAGCTGGACATTGTTGACTCCTCCAGTGGTCAGTAAATAGATACTGTATTAGTGATTGCAACAATTTTGAGGCCACCCAGCAGCTTCTACTTTGGAGATTTGCTACATAGCAAATCTTTCAACTTCTCATCAGCCCACATGATCCTGGTTCCATTTCATTTTAAATGCTTTATACTCCGTAGAGTATAGAAACTAGTCACAGAAAGTTTCGGCAAACTCAAACTTACAGGCAGCTGATGAATTGAAACCATTTCTCTATGGAGGAAACTAGATGTTACAGAAATAACTCTTTTGTGTTTTATTGTGGGCTGCCTTAAACCCATCTGGGAAGTAGCTCTGGTGTAAATAATGAATAATACCTACTGAATGAAAATTATATGTAAATAATGAATAATACCTACTGAATGAAAATCAAGTAGATCCACTTAAAGCTAAACGACCTGGTGAGAAGGTCGGCATCCTGGTGAAGAATAGTGTCTCCTGGTGGTGCAGTGTGGGAAAGAGCTACAGAACAAGTTTACGTCATATGGTTGGTTGCTTATTTTTCTTTATTCTTCTATGAATAAAGAAAAGAAAGAGTTCTGAAAGCAAGAAGACTGAGAAAACAAACTGAAGCATCTTTCCTCGATTTTGACTTGGAAGAGTACAAATTTATCTTTGGCTGATAAGGAGCAAAGCAGGTTGTGGCTGAGTCAGAAGGAGCCCTTTGAGGTTAGGCCTTTTCAATGTCGAATTAGGATTTGTTGTGAGTAAAGGGTTGATTGACAATTAGCAAGAAAGGTAGCAAACTGTATCTGAGACATTTAGCTTTCAAACACTTTTTTTAAATGAAAGAATTGTTTCTCATTCGGTAAAGTTGCATACACTTAGTTCATTAATAAAGCTATGTTTTTATGATAAATACCTCAAGTATACTTTATACTTTGCTTAGGCTACATTTTTAAAACAATTTTTATAAGAGTTTGTTTGAGCCAAAGTGACGGCATGTGCCAGGGAGCATGATCTCAAATGCTCGGCAGAATAACAGTTTTGCAGCTGCTTTTACTTATTTGAAATTAAGGAGGGTAAGTAAATAAGATTACATGAAAGTGGGAGGAAGCAATGGGCTGATGGGACTACAGACAGTTAGCAAGCTAAGGACATGTTTCTGTGGCTATTGCCAGACTTGGTGATATGGTACCTCAAACTGGAAGTCACGATTTGTTTGGGAGAGTGCTTTTGAAAGTTAGAAAACCTCTTTTGAAGATTAAATCTGTCAAACTAACTCTCCCATTTGGTGGGTTAGTAAATGGGGAGTGTAGTTTCCATAATTCCCTGAGGCCTTCATACATCTCTATTGAGATTGAAGAAGGGCCTAATAAATAGAACTTATCATCCTGTCCAAGGAAGAGTAATATAGAGAGACAAAGGAGTCAATTTGGAGATTAAAAATATCTCATTTGTTATGAATAAAGCAGTTCCTGTAGAGTGTGGCTTACATCTGTGGGCAGACAGGTTTCCTAACAGTGGACCTAGGAATTAGACAGGCCTCCTAGTGACAGGTGGTGCAGGACACTGCCATCTCCTCTCTGGGGGAAGAGCAGAGCAGAATTCGAGTTCTCTGCCTGCAGAGTGGCTCCAAAGACAAAGGGAAGGTGAGGGGTTAGGACAGAGTTACCAAACTGTCCTGGCTCACAAGCCCCGGGTGACTCAGTGTATTTTTTACAGTGCCCCTAGGCCAAAAGAAATACCAAATAGTTCTATCTGTGAAGTAAGTTAGGTCTAAACATAGTAGTAGTAAGCTGGGTGTCTAAGTGTCGCTGTGCTTCTCCTGAAAATATCCCACAGAGCCCGTGAGTTGGCTGTGACACCTAGGCCAACGCCGTGCCGTTTGGAAAATAGCCTCCTTCAGAACTCAGCCGTAAAATTAAGTCACTCTCATTCTTTTAGAAGAGTGAATGAATGAGGGAGTAGAAAAAGCCAGGAGCATTACCTTAAAGGAGCTTCCTCCACACGGAAGAAAACTTTAGGGGAGGGAAGACATATTCTTGTCCCCACCCCCACAGCATCTCCAAAGCATCCAGGATTCAGCTCAGAGTTATTCCACAGCTGATGTGGCTTCCTGCTCTAGGAGCCCAGACAGTGTGTATTTAGAAGCTATACCTTCCGGTGTTCTTAGTACCACGTACCCATTTGGAAGGGAAATGGAAAGTGAGGTGAGAACCCAAGGGCATATGTAGAATACATTTCTATCGCCTGCCCTTTCAGTTCTGCATGCCCGAAGTCAAATATTATGAAGGCCCAAAATAAACTTACTTTCATTGGACTAAGTTAGATGTAGACTGTCAATTCTCCAGGGCCTCTGAGCACACAGTTTTTTTCTTTGCTTATAGCTCTAAATGGAAGCATAGCCTGTAGAGAGAAAAATGAACAGTTGAGCCTTTCACATGTACGCCGACCCCAACGATAGAATGGCGGCTCTCTTAAAATGCAGGATTTCTATTAATAATGGAAAGTAATACATGGTGGATTTCTCATCATAAACAACTAAATATTTCCTGTGTGTGCCTCTCGTCTAAACCACAGAACCATGCCCTGTCTGCATTTGTAGCTTAATTGGTCAAGTGTGCATTTCAGACAGTCAGATTGGCTTCATCAGTAAAATACGAGTATTAGCAAAACACGAATTGCTAAAAATGCAAAAATCTTACCAAAGTAGTCAAGTATTTAATTCCTTTGTATTAAAATGTTATTGTGCCATACTGAACACATAAATTTAAGAGTTTACAAACTATGGCTGTAAAAATGTTCTCTGATTTTACCCGTACCCCTTCCTCTATTCCAAAAAAGTACCTTCCAGGATGAACGAATGGGAAATGTGCTCTAAATTACTGCCTCCGGGAGAGGCAGTGTTGAGTACAAGACTTGAAGTGCGCAGACTGGTTATGGCTGTCACAGTGATTACCTGTGGAAGGAACTGGGCCAGTCACTTAATGGGAGGTGCTGGCAGAAGAGTGCTTGTTGGGGGAGGTCCAAGGGTCTTCAGAAGAGTCCTGCCAAAGAGGACACATCGCTCCCAGCCTCACCAGCCATGCTACAGAAGCTCCCTGCGTTCCTTTTCTCTGTTTCTTCATCGGGGCCTACCAGCTCCCACCTCACTATACGTCTTTCCCCACCCCACTTCTTACCTGGGTGTCCTCTGCTCTTAATTCTCCTATTCAGCCTCACTCCTCCAGCAGTAATGACAATTTCAAGGAGCTACCTCAGAGGCTCAGTTTCCTTGTCCATAAAATGGGATAATTAATAATCTGCCTACTTCATGGAGTGATTATGAGAATCAAATGAGATGTATGTTAAAGCATTTTGTTAACTGCAAAATGCTACATAAATGTCAGGTGTTATAAATCTTTAGCTGGTCTATTTCTCAGCTAAAGCAGTTTTTATGCATATTTTACTCATCGTCTGAACAATTCTTTGTCAGATAGCAAATGTGTAAATGCTGCTGTTTTTCCCTGCCTGGATTATGGTGGTTCCTTTGCAACTTTATGATGTAGGCTGAATCTTTAAGTACTCCTTTGGCTCATAGCTCTTCCCCTGAACACCCATGGAAGATCATAATCCATAAAACACAGAGGCAATAACTCCTTTTAATTGCCAGGAGTTCATCATTTGCTAAGTTCTAAATACAGTCACTTAGACACTTGCCTTGAAAAGCCTGTCTCTGTTTATTCCGTAGAGCCGAGACTGTGTGAAGCTGGGCCCTCCCGCCGAGGGAGAAGTCGTCCAAGTCAAGTGGCCCGATGGCAAGCTGTATGGGGCCAAATACCTGGGACTGAACGTTGCCCACATGTACCAGGTGAGTGCTGCCTGGTGTGTGATGCTTGCTGAGCTGGACAGGAGGAGCCAGAGGGCAGACGGTATATCCAGTGTGTTACTGATCAATAAGTCACATCAGTTTGGCACTTCTTATTTTATAAAAGAGGCAAAGATTTGATGTCTGAGCACCCAGATATTGGAGTTTTATTGCCATGTTTGACACTGGGAAACCCTAACAACATTTGATGAATGGTAAGACTGTTGTTAGACTGGAAAGATAAGCAACTGGATGTGAGGCTGCTTTCCTGTGTTTTCATTATACGGGAAGAGACTAACTGGCTTGTTTGTCTCACCATAAGGCAAGACAATAATGCCAGTTCATCAACCAACAGCCCCTGAATTGGTGGCTTTTGCCTGAGAGACATACCCCATTGGGCGTCTCAGCAAAGCTAAGCTAATAGTGCACTGGTACAGATGTGGACATTCATACACCCGAACTAAAGGAGTGCTTGTTTAATGAAAAGTACAGCTATCCGCTGGGCATTCCGTTCATTAGGGAGCTCTACATTCTGTTAAAGAGTCTGTATACAATTAAAAATGAATTGTATCCCTATCAAAAATGAGATTGAGTTAAACGCCAATAAGGAAAACAACATGGACTGCACAAGTGCATTTATATTCCTTCAAAAAGACTTTAAACAGGAAGATTGAAGTAAAGGGAGAAAAAGCAAAAGGCTCAGGCTGTTAAGTTAAAAACAGCTTAAGAATGATAAGATTGCCAGTTTCAGCAGAGGTATTCGAAGACCGATAAGGGGCAAGGGCTTAAATGGAAGAGTACGTTATAGGACACTGCATCAGGAACTGGAGCACAGTATAATCAAAAGTGTTCAAAGAAGTTTGGAAAACAAGGCGGGGACATTTTTTTCAGGTCTAGAAAAACCCAAGGCAGTGGGGAATGGGGGGGAGCGTGTGTGTGTGTGTGTGTGTGTGTGTGTGTGTGTGTGCATGTAAAATGGCCTTTAGGCCATTTTCCTCTTTGTATTAATGACAATGTTAAGTTGCAGATTAATAGAGTAGGTGCTGGATCTCCTTTGCATCAGAATGTCCAAAGTTAGACTAAAATCATAAGACAGCCTGGTAATACTGGAGACTCCTAGGAAAGAAGCATGATTACATCATTCAACAGAAAATAATTACATTAATTAAACAATAAATGCAAAAGTGAAGCATCTCACATGTAGCAGAGTTATTTGCTACATTATAAAATTATCATAATGAGGATGTCGCAATTCAGGCTAATTAGTAATAAGTGTGTTAACTTCAGTTGAATTTATGATCGTCTATCAACATAGAACTATGGGCATATTTATAGACTTAATGAAAAAGTTAAAACTAATATTAAAATTGTCTCTCAAGTACAAGTAGTTTAAAATTCCTCATTAAACCAAGTGGCCTTTTGAGATCATTTTGTGTTTTATGTCTAATTATTCAACCTCACCATTGAATAAGCAAAGACATTTACACAAACAGGCGTAACTAAAATACCTACTGCACCGTGATAAGTATCCTAAGTACATCCATGTTTTGACCCTTACAGTAGCCCTATTAGATAGGTCTTTTTTACTCTTATTTTACAAACGAGGGCAAAAGGGCTCACTGAATTTAATAATTTTTTTAAGAGCACACAGCTGGTAAAGAGAAAGGCCAGAATTTGCTCTCAGCTCTGTCCCCGCTACAGTGAACAACCATGTCTGCTTGCCAGGGACAGTCCTGATTTTAGCCTTGAAAGTCCTGCATCCTGGGAGACCCCTCGGTCCCCAGCAAACCAGGACAGTTGGTCACTGTAGCATACTCTCTTTTAGTTTTATAATTGCCTTTTTTCTCTTTTAGAATTTTCAAATTATCTAAAACAGCAAAAAGTTAGGTACAAGTGGTTCTAGCAATGTGATCAAATTCTATAAAGGAGATGACAGCTTGGCCTAATTAAATATTGAAGAAACCGTCCTGCTCAAACAAGGCCAGGAAGAAAAACCTTCTCACCTCAGCCTTCTGGGAAGTAACAGGGAGAGTTTTCCTGTGGCTGACACCTAATTCCATCCTTTTGTTTCAGCTTAATCAAACATGAGCCGGACATGGATAAAAAGTCTAATTATATATTTAATTATAATATTTTTTATTAACATAGATCTCACCTCCATGCATTAATTTACCTTTTAACTACAAGTACAAGCATACTTGTATTTCTTAAAAGTAAAGAATTCAGACAGACAGACAAGTAGGGACTTCAAAAATATCATCAATGGTTGAGAGTTAGGACTATTAGATATTCTACCCTGTTTGCATCCCTTTTGTTGTTTTCTCCTAGAAGAGTTCACGTGGGATTGAACCTGAACTAAGAACAATCCCTTTGAATAGGGCATTTGATGAATTTCTCCTAGATGCTCTAGAGGTCTGGTAGCCAGTGTCACCTATACCGTTTTCTCTGACAAAATCTAAAATGTGGGGGGGGAGGGTGAAACTTTATGAAATTATTGCTGCCATTTGATAAACTTGAAAAAGTTTTAAGCATTTTTATTTTGAGTAATAATATTATATTTTTGCACATTAGTGTGGTTTACATATAATGAGGCTGGAACCTGGGGTTTTCCTGGCCACTTGGTTGAATTTGACAAAAGTGAGTTTTGAATGTTAAAGCTCTGTAAGAACATGTGAAATTATTTTTTCTGGGAGGATTATTATACAAATGTCAAGATATCATTTCTTTCTTGTAAAGAAACAGTCCTCCCTTTTATGTTGTCAGAGCCTCTTAAAGAAACAAACGGTGGTCCCAGCCTGTCTTACTGCTAAATTGGCCACAGTCTCAGGTTCTGAGAAATTATTTGAGCAACAGCTACTTTCCTTTGTGCTTTGGGGATAAAGTTTTCATGTCACATATTCCAAGACACTCATTTTCAAGAATTTTAGCTTGTATGAAAACATCTTTTGTTCTTAGTTTGATACGGGAAAGGCCTTTTCTTCCTTCCTTGGCTGTTAGCTGTTTCTCCTTCCTTCCCTCGTTTATTCTGCTTCCTCCTTTTTAATGTAGTTAGTTGGAACCCTGAAAAAATTGGTCAGTGCTTGTTTGTTTTTTAATATCTATCATGATGTCTTATTTTTCATTAGGTTGAATTTGAAGATGGATCCCAGATAGCAATGAAGAGAGAGGACATATACACTTTGGACGAAGAGTTACCCAAGAGAGTGAAAGCTCGTTTTGTAAGTGCTGCCTAATGCCATTCGGGGATCTGCCCTGTGATTCCCTTATCCTCTCCTGCTGTTTCCCAAGTCCAGCAGGAAACATGCTTAGGCTTCTGGATTGATTTTGAAGAAAGCCAATGCAACTTTTCCCTTATTTGACCCAAAACAGGGAAACCACAATAGGTTCCTTATGCTTCTTTCTAATGAGGTCAGATGATGCTTCTTTGTGTTGCCATTTATTGGCATACAGAAAATAATTGTTGAATATGTGCTCTGTGTATGCAAGGCATTGGGCGCATACGGAGAGCCATCAGGCGTTTACAGTCTTGTGAGGAGAAGCAATATTAAAGGAAAAGTTTTTAGTACCGTGTTTCTCCAAAAATAA
The DNA here is from genome assembly GCF_057876585.1 of Rhinolophus sinicus. Classification (NCBI taxonomy): domain Eukaryota; kingdom Metazoa; phylum Chordata; class Mammalia; order Chiroptera; family Rhinolophidae; genus Rhinolophus; species Rhinolophus sinicus. The sequence continues at coordinate 53,792,885 of NC_142516.1, forward strand.
GACCTAGCCGGACAATCAGCTCTAATGCGTCTTTTGGAGCAAAAATTAATATAAGACCCAGTATTATATTATGTTATATTATGTTATATTATATAAGACCCGGTCTTATATTATAGTAAAATAAGACCGGGTCTTATATTAATTTTTGCTCCAAAAGATGCATTAGAGCTGATGGTCCAGCTAGGTCTTATTTCCGGGGAAACACGGTAGTAAATTAGAGGGGACTCGGCGTAAGTGAACGTGTGGTTTCCTATAGCCTTATCATATACTGATTAACTTAGCTAATGGGGAAGTTAACTTCTCTTCCTTTCTTCTGTTACAGGTCTAACAAAGACCTAAAAAGCTTAATAACTTGTCAGAAGTTCATTAATGTTTGTATCAGTTCATAATTAAACAAAGCTCTCACTTTTATAACAAAAGGAATAAAGAAAGCCCAAATATTAGTTGTGGGAATACTAAAGCAGTTTTGTAAAAACGAAAATGCTATTAGTTTCAAGCCCTATATACATACTGTTAAAAGACAAATAAACATGGAAAAATAATCAAAGCTGAAGTTAAAAAATATAATTCACAATAACTTAGTTTTCATTATTGTGTCATAAAATATTTAGTGGACCCTGAAATGAAGTCAGTTTTACTCATTTAGAATTTCATCTACTGCATCTGCAAAATGATAAATACCAAACAGGGAAATTTGAATGAATGGGATTTTTCTGATGAAAATGAAATTTTTTTTCTGAATAAATGGCACCCTTACTTTGAGTTAGTTGCTTCTACTAACAAGATCGTGCGTACTTATGATACATCTTTCTGCAGTGACAGAGTTACCATGGATTGATTTGGGAAAACCATGGGTTTCCTAAAATGTTCAGTTGTGTATATGACTCGTTTCCTATCAGGTGGGATCCTGAGAATAGACAACTGTATCAGGTGTGAATTGACTTTCCTTCTCAGCTGCATCCTTGACAGGAAGGTCCTTCAAAGTGAAGTAGTCAGAAGAGGAGTGATAGTAATAGTACTGCTACCCACCCACAGGGTCACAGAGGGGACCACTCGCTGTAAAGTAGATTAACCACCGATGATAAACTGCAGGGAAAGAGAAAATCAAATATTCCTATTGTGAAGATAGCTGCTAAATCCTAACAAAGACCTAAAAACCTGAATAATTGTTTTGTCAGTGTTCTAGGTCTTGAAATCTCTTGAGAACAACTATCTTTCCAAGCAACTGGAGATGGTTGCCTCTCATCTATGCTCCTGTCTTCTATGGGTTCTCCCTCCTCTCCCCTCTCCTACCTCCTTTTTTTCTTTTTAATTAAAAAAAAACATTTGTTTTTAATTATCTAGAGATTTCGAGGATGGAAAATGGAGTAGGTTGCCCTCTGAAAGTCTCTCAGGTCTTTTGACTTTTTAAAATCCATGTATGGTTAAGCATCCTACCGTGTTTCTGCAAAAATAAGACCTAGTTGGAGCATCGGCTCTAAAGCGTCTTTTGGAGCAAAAATTGATATAAGACCCGGTCTTATTTTACTATAATATAAGACCGGGTCTTATATAATACAATATAATATGATTATAATATAATATAATATAATATAATATAATATAATATAATATAATATAATAATATACCTGGTCTTATATTAATTTTTGCTCCAAAAGACGCATTAGAGCTGGTGGTCCAGCTAGGTCTTATTTTCAGGGAAACAGTATCAGCTGGGTCTTGCAAATTTCAAATGCTACTTCCTAATCACAGTAAAAGAAATATTTTTGCTTTCTGCTCTGATCACAATCTCTTTGTTCCACAATAGATTTGGTTCCAATACCAGGGTGCTTTCCCATGTAGCTTTGTTTGAACTCAGCTCCTGAGTTTTTTAAGGTCCATTTCTCTGAACAATTACACCAACATTCAACAATTTTTTTTAATTCTCAAAAAAATTTTAATGAGAAAATGGCAGTGAAAAATCACATAAATACTCTGAATGTAGCCTGTTATGTCAAACAGTTGAGCCTAGTAGAAAATATTTTCAGGAACAAAGGTTCACAGTCACTAAATCCAGCTCACCACCTCAGTTTTTATTGAATCAAAAACTTACGCGATTCTATTGTAGCAAACCGGCTTTTCCTTAGGTTGGTGTGTAACCCTCTGGCCCTTGGTTAGTCTGTCTAAAACTGCCATTTTTTTTTCCAGTTGGTGAAACAAATCTAATTGAAAAACTCATTGATGGAAGATATTTTATGACCAGAGAAATCTCTTTTGTGTATTTTAAGGAGGGGTGGGTTAGCAGCCCTCGCTGGGAGGCCTTCGTGTTTTAATGACTTGTGCTCACCCAGACACACACTGACTTGGGAAGAAATTTTTCAAGAGAGTCAGCAGTCCACCTCGGTGATTGTGCTGAGTTCTTTCCCACTAACTTCAGAAACAGCCCCATTACCTTTTATTGTCTCACAGAATAACCATAGCAACGGTGCATAATTAACTAGAGCTATTGGTAAATCGGTTTTATTACTGTGTTTGAGAGGCTGACTTTTGCTGTTCTCACACGGTGGCAACAGTTTCATAGATGTTTTATTTTCTCCTTTGATAACTTTAGCACTTACAAAAGGGAAAGATTACTCAGAGGAAGTACTTTGACAAGAATGAATGAAACAAGTGTTTTCTCCTAATGGCAGAGAATGCCCAAACAACCTGTGGTCTCCCGAGCGAAACAAGGGTAGTGTCTGGTGGCCTGTGGAGGCCGTCGGTTACCCTGGATAACCGGCTCCTAACTGGCAGGAAACACATCCAGCTGTGCCCTTGGGTCCATTTTGTAGTTTCCAAGCTTCTTTGTAACTATTCCATTGTTTGTCTCTTCTTCATGATTGACGATGTGTTTTCAAGCCCTAAAAGCTGGACTCTGCCTTTGTCACCAACTAAGGGAGGTGGCCTCAGTGACACAGTAAGATGCACTGCACATTGGTGTATTTGAAGTGATCCAACTCAGTGAAAACCAGTTGGGAACACATTTTAGGAGGCAAAATAGTAGGGAATTAGGAAGCAAAAATAATGCTTTATAATGTAGACTTTACCTCAGCATAACAGAAAAGGCCCACACTCCTTCCTCCAGCTAACGCTTACTGAGCTGTGACCTAGTGCTGGGCATGTTGCTTGGTGTTGAGAAAATGTATAAAATTCAGTATTAGTCCCTAATATCCTCACCCTCAGTGTTTCAAGGAACCCCTGATGGGGAGAAACTTAGCTGCCCCTCATCCCGGCCACTGCCTGCATTCTATTTCACTGACATATAAAGGAACCCAACAGCAGGGCCCTCAAGTTTGCCTGTGGCAGAGAAGGAATATCTTCCATGCAAACAAAACAGCACCTCTAAAGACAGAAAAGCATGAACGAGCCAGTAAAGTGTGGCCAGGACCTGCAAACAGTTGAGTCTGACCAGAGCATGGGGTGGGATTATGCCAGGTTATGTAGGACCAGCCGAGGGATCTTGGATGTTACCTTGAAGGCAGTAGGGCTGTTGAAAGATTGTAAGTAGTCCTACATACTGTGTTTCCCCGAAAATAAGACCTAGCTGGGCAATCAGCTCTAATGCGTCTTTTGGAGCAAAAATTTCAGACATACAAATTATATAATATAATGTAATGGCATGTATGTCCTTTATATGTCAGTGAAATAGAATGCAGGCAGTGGCAGGGATGAGTTTCTCCCCATTACATTATATTATATAAGACTGAGTCTTATATTGTAGTAAAATTAGATCAGGTCTTATATTAATTTTTGCTCCGAAAGACGCATTAGAGCTGATTGTCCAGCTAGGTCTTATTTTCGGGGAAACACAGTAGGAAGTTTTTAGATAACTTCTTCTAGTGGTTCTGTAGAAAATAGCCTGGGGGTGTAGCAGTTGTTGCAGTGCTTTAGGACAGGAAGTGTGAGGGCCTGCACTGAGGGGTCCCTAGGGATAAAGAAGAAAAGATGGAGGGCTTCAGGTAGGGAGGGGTCCTGGACAGGGTGGGGCAGGGGGAGTTTACTGTGACTTAGTTTTCCCATCAGTGGAGCTAAATGGATGGCGATAGATGTGCTATTTATGGAATATAGGAAGGCCAGCAATGGAGAAGAAAGACTGAGTTCAATTTAGGACAGGACGAGTCGAAGTGCCTCTATGATAAACACTCAGATGCCCATTGGGCAGTTAGACATGCAGGCTTGAGCACAGGAGGAGGTCTGGACTGGAGTGAGAGAGGTCAGCATCCTGGGAGTAGATGCAGGAATTGAAGCCATACGTGTGGGTGTGAGGCCTAGGGAACATATGTGCAGAGGAGGAGGCCAAATGCAGAACCCCGGGGGCATCAGAGTTGAGCAAATAGTGAAGAAAAAGGAACCCCTGAGACATCAACAGTGAGCAGCCAGAGGAGGAACAAGAGCAGGAGGAAGGGCTTATGGCCGAGAAGACGGCTTATAGCAATAGGTGACAGCATAGCCAACTAAATTTAGGGTATAAAAGTGTTGTGGGAACCTAGGACTTGAGCAAGGACAGTTTCCGGGAGGCTGCAGGGGCAGAGGCTCAGAGTAAAGAGGAATAGGGGTGAATTAGAGAGGACTTAACACATTTCTCAAAAATCTGGTTGGGCAGGAGCCAGAGGAAAGATGGAGAGTGAGGGAAATTTAAATGAGAATACTCCTGCTTGTGTTGGGGGGAAGTCCCTGGGGGTTGGAGATCTGAAGCAAGGGGGGTTGAAAGGAGGCAGGAGACTGGAGCAGGTAGGAAGATTCCAGAGCCGCCAGCATAGGGCCATTCCACCTGGGCTGCCGACCGGACCTCAGGACCCACCCCCAGCTGCCTGGGTCAGATCTTTGTCCATTTTTGTCATGGACAAGTGCCATGCCCTTCTGCAATGTAACACTGGCTAATTTTAGTCCACAGCCTCTGACATGCGATTTGAAGACACGTTTTATGGAACAGACATAATCCAAGGGGAGAAAAAGAGACAAAGAGTGCTGAGCTCCAGGTTTAAGAATGAATACGTGGATGACCCCGTGTATCGCACTTTTTTGAAGAGCTCTTTCCAGAAGAAATGTCAGAAGAGACAATAGTTTGCATGCGCTGCAGGCAACAGAGCAGCTTGGGCTGGAAGAGGGAAGATGAAGGGACAGCCATGGGGCTGTGCTGTGTGTTTCACTGCGGTAGGTGACGGGGTGTCTCTTGACAGTGGAAAATGAGGCTTCCCAGAGCTTGGTTGCCCAAACCACAAAATACACATATTAATTAGATACAACAGTCTGAAGCCATCCCCTGGTCTTGCTTTCACTTGTGAACAATTATCTTCTATGATCCCAAAGGATTTTTCTACGTGAAATGAAACAATAGTGAGTCACCCATACAAAACAGCCACTGCCAGAGAAGGTGGGTCCCCACATGTGGCTTAGGCCCCTTGGCAGGAAACACATGGAAACTTCTCTCCCCAACCCCAGGTGGGAGTCTCAACACCCAGGTGGGAGGGTGATAATTTATATGTTTTCCACAGTCAGGGAAGGACTCTCACTTATTTGTTTTCAATGGCAGTTTTTATAAAACATTTTTAAAACACAAATGGCATGTATGGTAATGAGATTTACCCGTGTGCGATCTGTATTTCCCTTGTACAGAGCTTTTACATTTTTTTATACCCCTATTACTTTTGATTGTGTCTGATGAGAACTGAGTTGTTGGCCTTTGTGAAATTTTTGGCTCTTGAGAAAGAATTCTTATAAATTGTATGGAAATTTTATATATTTAAAGAGGGAGATCCAGGGCTGTTATTTTTAAACACTTTTTTTCATAATACATATTCTGAGTAGATATTTATAAAATATGTTTTTTTTCATTATGTGTTTGTAAAATTAGAGTTTAAATAAATATGCTTTGATGCATAGTTTTGAATTAATATGATTTTTCCTTTTTAAAACAGCCTGAAAATGTACTAGTGTTTAAAAATAAAGATTTCCATTTTCTTCAATTCTGTCTTCAGACTTGCTTATTTGTCCAGGTTTCAACCAATAGAAAAACAAGTTTTGTTTGGGAGCTGGCTTTCAAGAAATACTGGCGCCCGGGTTTGTCAGACCCCTCTTCTGTCATGGACTTTTTACATAGTTGTGGACACATCCCAAACATTCACAGCGTATCAGTGGGGGTAAAGGCTTTTCTGCCTGCCCACAGCGCCAGCTGGACTGTTTCTTCCAGCTCCTTCTTCTAGGCCTGGAGGAACTCTGAGCACCTGGAGTCTGGCGCTCTTTTCATCCCAGACACCATTAGAAGAGGCTGTAGAGGCCCTCCACCGCTCCCCTCACTGTATAGATGAGGAGTGGAGCACAGGCAGGAAAGGGCTTGCCCAAGGTCACATGGTCCCTAGTGATGCTTCACTTACCTGTGATCACAGTGATGCCGCATCACAAGTAACTGGACCATTGCAGCGGCCGCCGCGAGAAGCACTTCTGTGCTTAGGAGTCTGTAGGTTGGCTGATCCAGGCTGGGCTTGGCTGGGCAGCGGCGCTGACCTCAGCTTGGTCTGGCTCATGGATCTGCTCCACATGTCTCCTGTCAGCCCACGGGACCCAGTGGTAACCCAGGTATGTGCTCATGTCTTTGGCAGAGGTAGAAGGCGAGCGAGCCCAGCCGAGTAAGCACATTGCAGCCTTGCCTGTGATGTTGGTTAGCATCCTATGGCCCAAACCCCAGAGCCAGGCGTTGGAGGGCATTTCAAAGTTTCGTGGCAATGAGTGTGGATATATTGGGTTACTGGGTAAAGAGCAAAGAGCTGAAACAGTAATGACAGAGCCACAGTTAAATCTCTTCTCTAGACCGCTTGCTGGCTGAGTGCTGAGTTTCCAGGGTGCCTCATGGCTGAACTCTGGGCTGGGGAAGAGCCCACCAGCCTTATTTTTACAGACTGAGCACTCTCCGTTCTCTACCAGTATAGTCGTATTTTTATCAAGTAATCAAGCTTGCATTTTCTATCTCCGGCTTGTGAATGGAGCTGACCTGCTCTCTTCAGGATATGCCAGGAAAGTAGGCCTATGTACGGCATTAAGAGGAATTAATCTAAATGGGATCATTCGTTTTGGACATGTTTGCCTGTCAGCAAGATTTCTGATTGGCTGCCACTGGGATAAAATGCACAGGGTCCTGTGTGATCTCAAATACAGCTGTTTTTTATGGTCTCACTTAACTAATGTTCCCATAACCAAGTACAGCTGTACATCGCCTTAGCAAAACAGTGCCAGCCCCACATGCACTTTGGCTCTTGAGAAAGAAACCTTTGTTTCACTGTGTCCTGCATAGTCGTTATTACCTCTATCACCAGACAGACTTAAAGCTTTTCCACTTACTATGACACCTCCGTTGTAATTTTAATTTCTTTGCGTTACAGTTACTGCCTTTCTAGGGTGTATGTATAGCTTGAAATCCTTCTAGCATTTACAAAAATATTTGCTAGCTGTGATAATTCTAATGTAATTCTTATTGCAAGCCCTTTCTCTGGAGGTTAGAGGATTAGTAAAAACTGCCTGACAGATTTCACAACATTTTAGTTCTTTTATGTATGTTTGACATGAGAGCAATGTGATCCTTATCAGTTGGCTTTTATTATGGTACTTTTGTTTAGTTCATCTAGAGAGAAATTGAGAAGAAGCATCCATTACAATATCACATGTGTTCTCAGAATACTTTATAAATTGCTAGTGGGTAATAGTGTATGAAAACCTGAAGCTCAGAATACAAAAATATGTAGGAGTGAATGGGTCGGCCACCTCTCTCTCTATCTGTCCGGTGTGAAACGAGGCTAAAATTCGTATGTTACTGTAAACAACTGGAGGTCCGTGAGTAACCATATTGGAGTAGGACATATATGCTGCAAGATAACAGTATGCTTTATTTTTGCCTTTAAGTCAAAAGGATTGGAAATGAAACCATCTTTATTTCAGATATTAATCAGCCCCCTAAACTTGAAGCTAACTAGAGATCCTGAGGCATTCACATCACATGAAGTAATTGGTTGGTTGCAAAACTCACTTGTACTACACACTGAGAATTCAGCTCGCAGTCATTGGAAGTGTTATGTAGTCTCTCGCCCGGTGCGTTGTGTAGGCATATAGCACTGACTGGTGGGGAGAATGATTCCTAATCTCTGAGGAGGCCAGCTCTTCTCCATCAAGTGGGCAGGCAATTTAGAAACCCTATGCTCCATCCTCAGAAGGTGCAGGTCTTCTGGAAGAAATGCAACTTCGTCGGAGAAGCCGATACTAATGATGCATTGAGCACGTATGCGTATCTATCGTGTATACCCAGCCTGGTAGGCTCCTTTGTGGCATTAATCTTATTTAACCTCCCCGAGAAATTAGCAAAGTATCATTCCCCCCTTTCATGGAGAGAATCTAAGTCGCAGAGAGGTTAAGTAAGTTTTGAATCACTCAAAGTTCTCAACGCGTGAAGACAAAAGAGGACTCTAAACCTGACCCAAACAAAAGATAGATGAGTATGAAGCTCAAAAGACAGGGTAGGCAAAACTATAGGGACAGAAAAGAAATCGGTGGTTGCTGAGGACTGGAGCTGGGGAGAGGATTGACAACAAAGGGGTATGAAGGAACGTTTTGGTGGTGATGGAAATAGTGACCTTGGGGAAAGCATTTCAAGTGGTTTCATTCAAATTGGTCTTCCCTATTGGGCATGCACCCCCTCCTTTCTCCTTTCAATATTTTCTTCTTCATCTTTAGTTTTCAGAAGTTTGATAATTATATGCCTTAGCTTTGATTTCTTTGGGTTTATTTTGTTTGGAGTTGGTTCAACTTCTTGGCCTTTCACCAAATTTGGGAAAATTTTCAGCCATTATTTCTTCTTCTTCTTCTTCTTCTTCTTCTTTTTTTAATTGTCAAAAGTATTTTATTTTACCTGCCTCACTACAATCCTCCAGTACAATCTGCACGACCAGATTAAGGCCTGCTGATGACCTCAACACAGCCCAGTGAGGGTCTCTCTACACACTTTCATTGCTTAAAGAGCTCCAGCATTCATTATACAAATCAGTGGATGAGCTAACTGCTAGCCAGCTGTGTTTACTCTCAAATGAAGCCAAACAAACGTAATATTTGATGATGCCTTCAAACTTTAGTCACTCACCATGCCAAAGAAACACTTTTTTTGGTTTTATTGAGGTATAATTGACAAATAAAATTGTAATATATTTTAAAAGTGCAATGTGATGATTTTTGATATAGGTATACATTGTGAAAGGATTACTACCACCCAAGACCTCAATTATTTACTTTTTTTGTGTGTGAGA